>NW_026963290.1:2352500-2995552 GCF_036588685.1 Mytilus trossulus | reverse complement strand
ATGTGTGTGTCGATTCTCTTTCTGTCTCTTTGAATTTGCCTCCGAGACTTGTGATTACATTTCAATACATTAAGTTTCAATTTTCGTTCATCACTGGTTATGCACATCCTTGCATAATGTCCTATTTTCTTACACTTATTGCAACTCCTAGCTAATGAATAACATACTTAAATGTTTGTTTCCACATCTTCCACATGTTTGCATTGTTGGTAGCTGGCAAGGAAAATAGTTCCATTGTCTCCACTGTGGTTGAAATGAGTAGTTCATATTGTCATTAAACGAAGTTTCTCTTCTTGGGGGTTAATTTGCTGTTCTGCTGAGGTTGCCGGAAAAGGCGGTCCTCGACCAAGTGTAACCAAGAAATCCACAGTCTAATATCTAGGAGACTGATCTGAGGATTTGGTCAAAATTAAATGTTAAACCTAAATAACCATGCACCATAAACTAGCAGTAATACACAGAAGATGAATTCCACTTAGTATATAATTTATTTCCAAAACTGGAACTAGTCACCAACAGTGTGCATGACTTCCAAAATTATATGTCTTTTACAATTATTTAACAATATATATATATATGAGAATTAAACAATTAGCTAAGATCAATTATTACATAATGTTTTCACAAACATAAACAAGTTCTTAACCAGATAAAGAAAGATAAATAATTAAAACAACTCTTTTAGCAATGTCTCTAATGTAAGATTAGGATAAAGGATTAAGCCCTGACGCATTATTGTCACTTTGATTATAAAATGTACATTATCAATTAGATATATATAAACTTATTGTCAGGGTAGACTATATAATATAAAACATAATTAATGATAAATTCTTTGAGTCTCAAACATTAGAATTACAAACTTGTCATAGTTTTCTTTCATAAATATACAGCTACGCCATGAGCACATGCTACCCCCAACGTTTGTGTGGAAGTTTAAGAAATAACCATATTTTGTTTTGGAGATACGGCGTGTCCCACCCCTCGTGATGTTTTTACAAACAAATAAATGTCACTTAAGGTGCTACCCACCACTTTATAACTGAAATTAATTTTGCTCGTTTAATTTTCTTAAATTTTTTTTGGTATTTACTTTGACCCTTTGACAAAAATATTAAAGTTTTAAAAACTTTGAACCAACTGTTTCATGAGAAAAATTACACTGGTTATATAGCAGTTAGACAAACACTCATTTTGATCATTGGGAAGCTTTATATCCCTTTAACAACACAACGTAATTAAAACGTTTAGCTGATTACACAGAGTTATGTTTCTGTAGTGTTCGGTACCACCTTAAATAAATTTTTGAATCAAAACCAAAAAGGAATACATATCATTTGACCATCATGAGATTTGTATAAGTCGTTCTCAAGTTACGGTGGGACATGTTTATGCCGGACAGACGGACAGACACCGGCCATTTGTATACCATCATACATCCCGTCAAAATTTTGACAGGCGTATAAAAATATAGGGTAGGTAGGGAAACCCTAGATATACATACTTTTTTACTTGGCCTAAATGTACACTCAATATAATTTACCTATTGCTTATTGTATCAGAGATTGAGAAACAGAGTAAATCATAATAAAAAGCTACGCTGGGCACAGTCCGATCCAACTGCTGAGGTGAAACCTGGCCGGCGTATGAACACAACAGCCTGATACGACCCCAGTGGTTGAACCCTGAACAATTGGTGCAAGTTTGGACATAATATTCAAGCTTGATACTGTCTGAATTTGAATTATGATCAAATTTTTGACATGCTATAGGTTTCCGACACAAAATGATTTAGAAATGGTTAAAATATTTCTATTAAATTTCTATTGAAGATTTCTTGCTATTGCACAATACTACGGAAGCGTATTAACGCCACACATTTTTTTTTCTTCCTATGTTTGCGTTAAACGCAAACTTTTGCGTTATAACGCAAACCTTTTGCGTTAAACGCAAACCTTTGCGAAATAACGCAAACCTTTGCGTTATAACGCAAACATTTGTTTTATCTTATTTCTTTTTAAGATTCAAAGGAAACAGTAGTTATTAATGGAGGAGGCTGTATATATTAATTTTATCACCTTTGTTGTCATTCCAAAGTAAAATGCTTGAATAATTAGATCATATCAATGACAAATAATGAGCCGAATAATATAATAAAATGTGGTATGAGTGCCAATAAGAAATCTTTTAAGTCACTATTCGTAAAAGTAAACCATCATAGGCCCAAGTAAGGTCTTCAACACGGAGCATTGGCTAACACTGAACAACAAACTACAAAGGTCCCCAAAAAATATATCCATGTTACTACTAGTACTAGTATATATATTACAAAGAAAATTGAGTAAATTTAGGTTTATTATACCTAAGAAAAAAATCAACCCTGCTAATATCGCTATAACCGAATATAAATATATTTCCAAAGTAAGCTCTCATTAAGATTTGTATATATGTCCCTCTGTCATTCATTTCGAATGTCATTTACTGGTAGATAAAAAAAGAAACATACATACAAGGCCAAATCATTATAATAAATATACATAGGACTAATTGAATACTTGAAGTGCAACTATACATAAATTAAGACTGATTTGTTCATCAGAAAAATATAGAATTGAACAAGAAAATAGATATAGGTTAGTATATAGTCATATTTAAATTGAATGATAAAAAATAATGTCATACAATTGTGAAACCATCAAATCAAATAGACAAAATGATCTTTCTGCTTTAAAATGAATTATTAATAAGGAAACATATTTTTTAAATCTCAGAATATGATCAAGATTCTTTGATAGAAAGTCATTGAATTTTCATTTCAATAAAATGAAGTATTTTTAAGATGCTTGGGTAGCAATTTGAAAAGTGAGAACATAATTTTATTTATAAAACATCTTCATTCTATACATTTATTGCCAAAGGGTAGCTTGTTGGAATCTAACCTACTTTACATATTTCTCAAACGAGAGCTTACTTTGGAAGTATATTTATATTCGGTTATAGCTATATTAGCAGGGTAGATATTTTTCTTAGGTATAATTAACCTCAATTTTCTCAATTTTCGTTGTAATATATAACATGGATATCGTTTTTGGGGACCTTTGTAGTTTGTTGTTCAATGTGAGCCAATGCTCCGTGTTGAAGACCGTACTTGGGCCTATGATGGTTTACTTTTACGAATAGTGACTTAGATGGAGAGTTTTCTTTTTGGCACTCATACCACATCTTCTTATATTATTCGGCTCATTATAAGTCATTGATATTATCTAATTATTCAAGTATTTTACTTTGCAATGACTACAAAGGTGATTAATTTTATTATCGCTATTTTGTGCATTTTTCCTTCGATCTTATTTTGTGATAATTTTCATATCATTCTTCTCGCTTGATATGGAAAAATTATCGCTAGAAACTAAGAAGGCCACGTGGCGTTGCTAACGAAATAGACATTGAAATTGACAACGTCGTCATATGTAAAATAGCGAAAAAAAGATTATCATTGGTCATCTCGAATCGATTGCTTTTCCCACTTGTGCTGTACCAGCTCAAGCGAGAAAATCAATCTCGTTGAGATAATCAACGATAATCTATCAATATATACAGACTCCTCCATTAATAACTACTGTTTCCTTTAAATCTTAAATAAGAAATAAGATAAAACAAATGTTTGCGCTATAACGCAAACATAGGAAGAAAAAAAATGTGTGGCGCTAATACTGTGCAGTTGAAGATTTCTTGCTTTGGTGCAATATTGTGCAATATATAGCAATGTGATATGCAATTGAAGATTACCTGGTATTGTGTAGTACTTTATATAATAATTTTCACATAAGATTTGGTGGGTATCTCCTGCCATATTTTTTTTTTATATACAAACAAGAATTACAAATCAATGGAAAAATTAAAAATTTTAAAAAGAAAAAATAATTAAAAAAAAAAAAAACCCTCCCCCCATTTTTCTAACTAGAAAATTGCTTGTTTTTGGCCCCTTATTCCTGAACCATTTGGACAATCACCCACAAACTCAAGCCTAGCATTCCCTTTGTGATATGGAACCTTGTGGTAAAATTTCAGAAAGATACATACAACAGTCATGACAGCGGCATAGCCAGGGTTAAAAGTATGTGGATGCGAAACTGTCGCCATGCAGAGAAGGCGAAAATATGTTGGGACTTTTTAATGCAGAAAATTATATTTATCGGACGTTGTCCCTGTATGCTTGTGTACTCCCCTAGAATTTGACACTGGTTAGACATTTTTCTTTAATTTTAAAATCCCCTCCAATATATACTATATATTTCCAACAGAATTTTATTGTTTTCTCGAACTTGATTACCATCACTTAATTCAGAAATATTTGATGTGAAATCTTATGTTTGACATCTCATATATATATTCTACATGTACTTTTCACAAGTTAGGAGCCTGTAACTTGTACATATAAGTTAGTTATTGGTTGTCGCTTGTTACTGAGTGTGCTATATATGTTTTTCGTGTAATGTTTTTATATTTAAATCTGTCCGTTACTTTTTCCTGTCTGAAATGTTTCACAACAGTATTTTGTGGGGCCATTTATAGCTTACATTGTGGTGTGAGACAAGGCTTTACATTGAAGGCTGCACTGTGACCTATAATTGTTTATGTTCAGTACTTTTGGTCTTGAATGGCGAGTTGTGTCATTGACAATCTTACCACATCTTTTTGTGTTTATATGTATCCCTATGTTTTTATTCTATAACAGGCATTAATAAGATAAACTATTGCTAGTCAGTAGTGTACATGAAACTATAATTTGACATCTTAACTAATAAGGTTTATAAATTCCATGTTGGCATAATATCATAGTTGTCAAATTTTATAAGAATATGCTTTTCTTCTAGACCTTTTCAAAAGACATCGCTCGACACCTACAGTTGAGACTACGACAGGTAAGATGTGAGGGGTTGTGTCAAAAATAAAAATTGAAATCATTATTGATTTTGTTGCTTTCATTGACAGTAATAAAACTTTCCTACAGAGTCCAAATAACATGGATTTTTTTTAAAGATTTATCATAAAGAAAATGATAAACTTTAAGTCACATTTCATCTTTTTAGACGTTGAACTTTTATCTAGCCTGGTGGAATTTGGAAAATGAAAAGAACAAAGCATGTTTGATTGTGGTTGATATTTAATTAAAACTATGTTTTATGTCTGTTGAGTGCGGCACATGTTTCCACAATGTCTGTTAGTTTTGGTCTTGTGTGCCTCCATAATGTACTGAATACTTTGTATATTTTCAATTTGATCTCTAGATCTGTATTCACCAATCACGCGATTAAGGTTTTTGCTCTTTCTCTCAAATGTTCCGGCTTACGATTTATTTGAGGTGTTGTAAATGGTGTTACTAAAGGATGGCGATTTGAGTAGACTTTGTCTCTAAGGAGAATACAGTCCTCTGGGAAATGCAGTGGATTATTTCTCCCTATTTTGAATCAAAACCTCCCTTATGTATGGTCATAGATGAGATACAAAAACAATTTAAGTACGAAAAAAATTGAAAAAAGTACAAAACTTTGTTCCGGAAATTTGATATAGAGAAATAAATTTTGAACCGATGAAAAAAACCCATAGCAATGCTATTGTATAAATAAAATTCACGAAATTTGATCACTTTCTTGTCAGAAACCCAAAGGTCATTTTCAGGAAGGAGGAAAAGACACTTTGACGAAAGGACAATGTATGTTGTTTTCGGGACACCAAACCCCTGCTTAGCACTGTCTATATTGATTTTGCAATGTCAATAAGCTCTATAGTATTAACTAACAAATTGAAATTTAAATTCTATACGCAGGTACATGTAATACACTGCTTAAGATGTTGTAACATTAAAACGAGAAGTCAATTATATTTTGTTTTCCCGGGCAAAATTTATCATGAAAAACACCACCCCTTACAAATTATCTTGAAGCGGAAAAGTCCGCGGTTGATAAAAAAAAATATCAATAAAAAAATCAATAAGTGATTATCCCTTCAGAATATGTATATCAACTAAGGTGACGATCGATTAAAAATATACCAATTTCGTCATGTTAACAAGTGTGATACGGACGTACGGACAGTACAGTAATTCTTTTTCATATATTTTGGAAAATTTCATAAAAGCTTTTACACCAACAAATAAATCTTTATTTACATGCGGCAAACATTTAGTAGACTCCCATAATCATAAAATTGAAGAGAAAACTGATCAGGATGAAGGATGGTTGCTCTATTTGTTTTAATCAATTCAACATGAAATGTCGTACAATATACATACAAAATAAGAATATTATATGACAGAAAAATATATTTATTTGTTTATTTGATCGATATATATTCTGAAGCTGTCAAGACAATATATAACCGCCAATCCAATATGTTACGTATTGACAATCATGATGGTTTTTGTCTTTGAGACGACCCATCCATTTTACCTGTAAACTGTAGGTGTCATTAGTCGGTGTCGAGAGATGTTGAAAAGGTCTAATAACATGTCTAACTTGTTCTAGATATATTGTTATGTAATAATGGTAATAAAGGGTGTTGCTTGTTAATAAATAATTTACATTGTACATGTACATGAACCTCAATCGTGTCAATAGATGAAAAGTCTTGCTTTTGTTCCTGGTGCTCCACTGTTGAAGGCTTTTTTTTGGTGCAAAATGTCTATGTTCAACCATACTCTTCCTTTTAACACAAGGAATTTTAGATCCAACATCATTTTTCTTACCTACTGTCTCTTAGCTAAAAATGGAATAATAAAACACTTACACTGTATAAATTTATGCATAATAAAGAAAGAAGGTATCATGATATATAATACATGATATATGGATGTAAAGAACATACATTGAAATTGCATGTAAACATGGATTGTTGATTATTTTTTCTTTGAAAATTAGGTTAATTGTACTGTCTAACAAATACTTTGGCCTAGACCATCAATTTATTGTTAAAATTTTCATTTGAGGCAAGAAAATTTGGTACTGTTTGAGTTTATTGTGTAATCAAACCTGTTTGTTAGTCTGCTGTGAACTTTATATTTTACATAAAATTAATCTGATGAGTTGAACCTTTTCCAACTGAGAAATAACAATAATTCTTTAAATATAATGAATTATTTTAAATGCTGTTTAAACATATTATTATCTGTACTTGGTTCACACCTCTTTTATGCTCTTTCCACTAAATATTAAATTGAATTGAATAAAAAAAAATCTTATTTTTCATAAGTAATCACTTATGTACTTTTGTTTTGCTTTTGAAAATATAGTTTGATTCTGAATTTCTTGAAACAAATAAGTGTTCAGAAGGGCAGTGTAACACAAGTACAAAAAAAATATTCAACATAATGTTTTAGAAAAAAAAAAATCTTGATCATGTATGCTATTGAAATAAATAGATTTTTTCTGAAAAAAATTGTTTGTAAATAGATTTTTTTGTGTGAATTTAATAGCAGATAGATGTATTCAATTTGTTCTTTTGGAAACATTTCTGCAAATATCATATTATAAATGTGTGCTCTTTTGAATTAAAAAGAAGTGTTATTGAAAAGGGTTTATCTGTCATTGAGGGCAGAGGACTCATATTGTTTCCAAACTGGTTAAGGAAAGGACCTATATTCCATCCTTGGTTAAAGTTCATCTAAGGAATTGAAAAATATTGAACAAATATTTTTATACCTAAAAAGTCACTCTCAGTGCATATGCAACAATGAACCCTGTGCATGCCTTAATTATGAAAAAAATTCACAACTGACCTGGCTATCACTGCACATTTCCCCCCAATATGCAGAAAATGGCAAGGTAAACACACACTTCAGTTTCAGTATTTATACCATATGTAGAAACAAGTTACTGTGATTTACACAGTTAAAGGGGCACTAGCTACGAGATATATCAAAATCTATTGTTTGATTTTTGTTTGTTCAATCAGTAATGAGGGTGAAATAGTGAATTAACAATTCGCCTTTTTCGACCAAAAAGGTTCAATTTTGTCAAATTACGCTAAGAAACATTGATAATTAGTAATTCACCCGCAAGTGAATGAGTCGACCTCTTTAAATCCGTCTTCATGTGAACTTAAATTTAACCCCTAGCTAGAGATTGACAAGGCATGCATTGTACATGTACTGGTTATTTAAAGAAAAAGAATGTCAACAATGAAAGTGAAACTACGGTAAATCATTTCATTACTAATTCGATGCACATAAAATCATTCTTACACGGTGAAAAGATATGAGAAAAATCTGTTTTTTAAATCTATAAAATGAAATCAAACAGACCTATAAAAATTCAAGTGCACGTGTTGGTTTAATCTTTTCATATATTTATTTGTGTTAACATCGCTTATATGGTCATCTGAGGTCAAATCGATAGTTAATTATATGATGTCTGGACTAAAATACACACTCTTATTTGATTTATAACAACACCCTTATAAAATGGCTGGATCCACACCTGATATTTGATTATATCAATTATGGTGAAATTCCCCCCCCTTCTGTTTTCCCCTAAAAAATACTTAATGGAATAAAAATGAATTGTTCCCTCGATATTCTCTTTTGTGTTTACCTGTGCTTTCTTTCTTTTCTCTAGTAACTGCTGGGTAGAGTGTTTGTCTTGTTTCCCGTGCCTTACAGCTGGACCTGGCTTTACTATTGTTGGCACTGATCCCGTCTTCAGTTTTAGTGTTCATTTGAACCCCAAAGATTCGGCCATCAAGTTTCTATCGAAACAGTTTTCTTCAAAATGATCTTGTTTTACAACACGACTTTTATGAGTTTTACTGTCCCTTTGGTATCTTTAGTCCCTCTTTTACTTCATTGGAAAGTGTCCATGTTAATCTTGTCATTCCGTAGGTGGTCAATCCACAGTTAGCACTGTTTTCTTTTCTCAGCGGATTTTTTTTGTATCAGGGATTTCAAAAAAGCTTTTATCAAACCTCCCTTTTGTATTTGTACAATTAATGGCTTGACTGGAAGGCATATTCTGTTTGCGATGAGAGAAATTACTTGCGTCGTGTGATGTTTCAGCTTACATATGTAGCGGGAAACCCGGACTAGACGGTTGGACGCAGCAAACTACGATTTTTGTGCTCTTCAATTTAAAGAGTTCCACAAAATGTCGCTGCCCATAAAACGGCGGGAAATTCAAAGTTGCCTACTTTAATCTGACCATTTGACCATTCTATAAGATATATTTAAAAAAAGAAACGCTCACACTACTTTTTTCAAACTATTCTTTGATATAAACACATATTTTATTTTGGGTTTCCTTCTCCTTTAAACTTTGAATATGTATTGACACAAATACCGGTACTAAAATGGAATAAGTAAGTTATCAACTTGTTATCAAATACACCCATCATTTCTTGTCATTTCACTTGACCCTTTTTTTAGTTCTTCTCAAATTATGAATTTTAAAAGCTACCAAGACAAAATTAAGAATGAACATATTATGATAATGAATTCCGAAGCGAAACGGTTGTCTTGATTTTTGTTTTTACAAGGTTTAACGTTTAATGAAGCTGGCTTGTCATGTTTTAGATTATTTGTTAGATTTTCGGAATCCTCAGGTTTTATCCATTTGAATGCCTTTAAAAATTTTGCCCGGTGACCCCCATTTTTCCTTTTGTAAGTCTTTTACATGTATAATGATAAGCCATCTGTAAAGATTTTGTAAAATTTTAATTACTTTTTAACAGTTTTTGAGAACTTCAACTTGTCAATGATAAAGCTATAAAAAGTCAAGAGAGAATATTTTCCCGCCAAAATTTCAATGGCTAATATCTCAAAAACAAGCACGGTGACCTATTTTTTTGTTTTGCTCTTTGGATTCCTTTCCTAATCCCCTATCTATATAAACTAGTGTTTTTAAAAGTTAATTACTTTGAAACTGAGAAGCGAACTCCCTCAAAGTATATTCCAATACATCCGAATGTAAAAGGTTTACTCGACTATTTGTTTTCAATATTATTTTTCTTAAATTTAATTGATTATAATTTGATGTGGGCAGAAATTCATTTCATTGATATATTAATCCAAAAGTATTTTTTCGTCTTAACCTATACTCAGTAATGTATGGGACGAGGTTTTGTCCTTGTATACCTGTTGTGTCGATACTTGGGGGTGTTTCGTATCGTTCTATGCTTGATAACTTTTTGCCGCTGGACCTTAAATATGATAGACAAAAAATCAGGCTATATCTTTATTCTTGCTATCAAGTGACCAAGTGAACATTTAATTACAATTGTACATACATTATGAATTAACGATATCAAATGAAAGACACATACATTCATATAAAAAACCTTAAATATAATTTCTGTCTATTCCAAAATCATCTTTTAACAAGGACACTAACTCTCAATTTTACATTATTTAACTATATATATAAAATTAGATTTAACACTGAATTTGGATTGTTCCTGACTATTTGTCATACTAATTATTTTATTCTAAACCTTTAACAATGAACATTGTAAAATTGTATATCTCATTCTCATATATAATCTTAACATTTCAAGCTCAACTTGAACTGCCAGTATATATATTACTCATAAAATTAATGACTTGTATTGTAAAATGCATGATCAGAATTGAAAGATATGATTAATTAAGGACTTTCGAGCAATATATCTTTGCATTCTTAAGTGATAAACATTAATTTAATAGTCCTAGTATCCCGTTGACATAAACATTGATAATCATTTTCTCTTGTTTATCAAACCTTCAAACCTATTTATTTTCGCCTTCCCCAGATTTACGGCTTATTGTTCAGTTTCCTGAATATCTTTGAGTTGAACTTATCTGTCAATATCATTTTAAATATTCCTTTGGTTCTCATTATTTCTAAAATTGTTTTCCTCCTTTGAAACTTTTTTAAAACTTTTTATTTCATTAAAGGCCGCACATGAGGCATTCTAGTACAATAAATTTAACAAACCATAGTAATGCATGAACTAACATATATACATATGAAGTAGGTGTATGCAGATGAAAGAGTAATATCCATATATTATCATTTAAATACAGACATAACAATTTTGCAAAATTTTGCCAAACCAACTAGTACATACTCATCTTGACTATTCACCAAAGTTGACAGGCTTACAGTATTTTTGTTTTTATATACATGATCAGGTATAATCTTGAGTCTTTCCTCAGTAAAAAAGTTACAATTAAATATATAATGAAATTCATCACCCAGTTCTTGCTTACTACAAATATCACAAATTCTTTCAGCTCTATTGATATTAAAAAATCTACCAGCTTCAATTGGCAATTTTTGGCTACCGCATCTAAATTTAATAAGATTATACATCAAGTCAGTTGGAAGTACAGTGAGGCAATTTGCAAGGTTAAAATCAGATTATAAATACGGTAATTAATACACTTTAGTGAGTCATATACTTGTAATTTCCAACCTACATGTATTACAAATTTTTCATGAAGAACTTGCTTTACATTTTTAGACAGGCTTATATTTCTTAATACAGATTTGTCATACATGTACCAATAATTTCCATAACCACATTCAATTAAAATATCTTTTATATATAATAACCATTTAGAATGGTACACATCACCTTCATTCAGTTTATGCAACATATCATACAATGTGCGAGATATTTTCTCTTTTTTGCCATTTTAGATTCGCTGCCAAAAAACACACCATTCTAGATTTAATACATACTAGAACACACCCGTGATATCGCGGGTCTGTGACTGAATTAAAGTATATAACTATGCGTAAGCCTTATTTTAGTATTGGTATTATCATCTGATAAAAGTCGTGCCGATTATATAATTATAAGATACAGTTTCTCTGCTTTCAAATCTTTCTGTTTGAACCCGTCGACCTAGAACTCTTCAATTATTGGTAATATTCAGGTCCTTGAATTGAGTATTTTTAATCAACAGCATTGTCAAATAAAGTTTAATTCTTTGATTCACTGTTTTACGTCATGCCCGCTAACAAATTGAAAACTGTACCTATACGCCTTATTTCAAGTTAAGTTCACATTTTTAGTATTCGTATTGTTATCTTAGAAAGTCTTACTAATTAAAAAACTACAATAGGGAACAGTTTGACAATGATTGAATTTAGTTGTGTCGACCCTGTGATTATGACCCGTGTTTAAAGCAAAATCAAATACACCATTAGGTGGTGCGCCTGTCAGATGCGGAACGTACATATAAGGTTAAAGTAACAGGTGAATATACTAAATTGGTATTGGTATCGGATTCGACCCGGAACTTGTTAATTATTGGCAATATTAATTATCTGGAAAACAAAAGGTTCTGGAGTGGTGTAATTTTCAATCTACACAATTATACTTTATTAGTTATAAATAAAGTTGAATTCTTTGATTCATCGTTTTAACGTGATGCCGGCTGATAAATTGGACCTCGTAATTTTAGTATTATAGATAGACATGGGTGTTCTATCAAGTTCGCCATATACAATATAGTTTGGTGTTCAGTTTTTAACCTTTAATATATACTTGCAAAATTCTAAATGCAAAGACTCAATAATGTCATTATTTTCATAACCCCATACTTCTGCACCATATAACAACATAGGTGCCACCTTTGCATCCAATAATTGTAACAAAATATCTATTGGCAAACTAAGCTTTCTCGCTTTACATAAAACATAGAACATAGCTTTTCGAAAAGTCTAGCCTTATTTTTGTAAAAAGTACATTTTCTAGAAAAAAACTGTACTCAAATATAGAAAATCATCTAACACAGCTATTGGTTCATTGTTATAGAAAAATTGAGTGTTTTCACATTGTCTGTTTTTTGAAAATTTCACAATATTGGTTTTGGCTACACAAACATTAAGCCTCCATATTTCACAATACAAATACATGGCATTTAATGCAGATTGTAATTCAGTAGCAGACTCAACAAATATAACAATATCATCAGCATATATAATAACAAATACGATTTAAAGAAAACTTCAATATCATCATTATCAAATAATAAATGAGACATATAACATATATCAGAGAGACATTTGTAAGCATGTGACAAAAAATCTGTCAAATCATTTAGAAAAATTGAGAACAATAAAGGTGAGAGATTCTAACTTTGTCTAACTCCTACGTTGGAGGCAAAACATTCTAAAAGTTGCCTCAAGATCTAACACAAGACTTAGCATTTTTATACAAGTTTTGTACAAGAACAAGCCTTTTACCGTCCATAACATTACGTAACAGTTTTTGCCATAATAATACACTGTTTACAGAATCAAAAGCTTTCCGAAAGTCTACAAAACCACAGTACAGTCTTTTCCTTCTAAATAAATACATATCAATAAGGCATTTAAAGTTAAGAATATGGTCAACAGTACCATAGCCTTTCCGAAAGCCGGCTTGCTCTTCACATAATAAACCTAAACATTCAAGGTAATTGAATAATCTGTTTTTAAGAATACATGTAAATAGTTTGCCATAGCAACTAAGTATAGTGATACCTCTTTAATTGTCCGCACTTGCGGGGTCACCTTTGTTTTTTGTATATTGGATATACAAAAAGTTGAGACCAGAATCTGATACAGTACCACTTTCAAAAATATCAAAAAATCTTGACATAAACAGGCAATAATTTAATAGCTCCATGTCTAAAAATTCATTTAGTATCATATCATTACTACAAGCTTTATCATTTTTTAATGTTTTTATAGCATCTACAACATCTTTTTCACTTATAGGCTCATTAATAACAGTATTATATTCTGTAACATTATCTGGTAAAACAATATCAATATTATTAACAACATTGTTAAAAAAAATTAAATGATCAAAAAATACATTCATAGCTACTTTTTGCTGGTTAGCTTTACCTTTTTCACAACCTTTATTTAGTAGTGACCAATATGATTTAGGATCTAAGGTACGCAGACCTCTGAGTTTACCTATAAACGCCTTTTGAAATTCACAAAACTGTTTTTCAGTATATTCTTATACTCCTTGCTTTTACGTACCAAATCATTGTGATTAACAACAGAACGTACAGTGGAGATCACTTCCAACCTCTCATTACAACTGTCAGAATAATCTGTCATAGAACTGTTCTGATCTGTCATAGAAAAGTTCTATCTAGAACAGTTCTACTTAGAACAGTTCTACCCTAGAACTGTTCTATGTAGAACTGTCAGGATCAGTTCTAGTGTAGAACTGTCTAAAACTGTTCTAGGTTGAATTGTCCAAATCAGTTCTAACCGTAGAACTGTCAGCAGAACTGACTAAATCAGTCAGGACTGTAGAACAGTTCTAAATGACGTCACTGCAGAAAGGGCACTTTATAATTTAGAAGAAAAAAATCCGTTCCAATTACTTTACTATATATAATAGCAGATTTTTCTATATATTTTACTGATCAAAAGTTACATGTACAAATATCGACTGAGTGGATAGAAGGTCATCCAACTCATCGGAAAAATATTTTTATAAGATGGCATATGAAACATCATTGTTTACGTTTCTTCGTTCCCCGTTTTTAACAGTCTCTACCTGAATATTACTCTGCATTTAGTTCATGGAATTTAAATCTTAATTTACCTTGTTTGCCTTGGATTTACATTCATGATTTAAGATTCTGTTTTGACAAATGTTCAAACGAAAATTGTACAGAGTATGAATTATGGGAAATAAATGAAAAAAGTGTTGTTAAACGTAAAAAAAAATATGTACATTTGCATCATCTCGTAGCCAAACTTATCCATAACAATAATTAATAATATCTGGGAGTCTGGAACGTCAGAAAACTATACTCGATCTGAACATAAATGAAACATTTGCCACTGGACGTTAGGCTACAAACAAAACCAATCAATTTCCTTCTACAAATTATTCCATAGAGAGAACTTTTCATACATGTACTTTTCATTTTAAAATAAAGTATATGAATCAGTCATGTGAGTGTTGGATGTTGCCGTTTAATAGATATAGGAAGATGTGGTGTGAGTGCCAATGAGACAACTCTCCATTCAAATAACAATTTAAAAAGTAAACCATTATAGGTTAAAGTACGGCCTTCAACACGGAGCCTTGGCTCACACCGAACAACAAGCTATAAAGGGCCCCAAAATTACTAGTGTAAAACCATTCAAACGGGAAAACAAACGGTCTAATCTATATAAACAAAACGAGAAACGAGAAACACGTATATATTACATAAACAAACGACAATAGTTTTGTTTTAAAAAAACACATCATGAACTACTGGCTACGCGCGTTATTCAATGTGCACAAATTTTTTATGTTATTTCTTCATAGACAGAAAACATATTACAGTCATTCCTTAAATAATTTAATTTTGGATGTAACGGGTCTTCTGGTTGGCTGACGTTATTTTGTTATCAGCCCATAGAAACAAGTTAGTCATATTACCGTAACGTCATCACCGTTTTTTCATGGTTTGCCACGGTTCAAAATGGAATTTAGAATTAGATTATAAGAAATGACTAATATTGTTTCTGCCTATTCGAAATAACATAAAAAATGTGGTGCATGCACACTGTTAAAAAAACCCGCTACTCGCGTTATTCAGTGTGCACTAATTTTTTTATGTTATGTCTTCATAGACAGAACAAATATTATAGTCATTCCTTAAATAATAATATTATCGATACAGAGAGGAAATAATGGCGTGCTAAATCGACGTGGACAAAATTTGATTTCATCTTTATCATGCAATATCCGTCCTGACATAGAAATATTATTGGTTTACAATGAGGCCATATACGTTTACATGATATCAAAGTATATATGTTCCGTTTAGGTTGATGCGGTCAAATTATGTTGTTATTAAAACAACTCAGTCTGATATATCGAAACTACTGACATTTGTTAATAGTTCAATATTTTGAATATAAAGAGGACATGCTGTCATTTGAATTTTACGATCCATCGTGATTGGTTGTTGTCTGCTCTATGGTCGGGTTGTTGATGCTTTGACACATTCGCCATTTCCTTTTTCAGTTTAATAAGTGATTTTCTATGCAGCTATATAATTATCTATATATTAAGATTTACATAATAAAGTGTAAATATGGTCAGTTTTGTTTGATGCAGACAAATAATTTTGTTATACCAGTCAGTCTTAGGTTTGAAAACTACTGATATTTGTTTATGATGCAATATTTTGATTAAAAAGAGGACACGCTGACACTTTAAATTGATGCAAAAGAAATTAGATAGCATTGTGTTCCAATATTTTTCTCATTTGTATTATACAATCCATCCTTACATAACAATCTTACAGATTGACTATGCGACTATAAGAGTTACATAAAAAAGAGCAAATATGGTCAGTTTTGGCTGAAGCAGTCATATATGGTCAGATTTGGTTGATGCTGTCAACTATGGTTAGTTTTGATTGATGCAGACAAATAATTTTGTTACATGAGTCAGTCTGAGGTATGAAAACTACTGATGTTTGTTTCTGATGCGATATTTTGAATAAAACTAGGAAATGCTGGCATTCTCAATCGATGCGATTTTTTTTGTGATCGTTAATTTCCATTATTTCAGTTAATTATATACTATAGTCCCTCTTGACCTAAAATTATTACTGAAGTACTGTGCAGCTATATAGACTTGCATCCTGCATAGAAAGCAAACATGGTCAGTTTTTGTTGATGCAGTCAAAAGATTTTATTACACGACTCAGTCTGAAGTATGAAAACTACTGATATTTGTTGACGATTCAATACTTTGAATAAAAAGAGGATATGCTGGCACTATAAATTCATGCGAACAAAATTTTGAGGTCATTGTTTTCCAATATTGCTGTAACTTATATATTACAGTCCCTCTGGACCTAAAATTATAACTTAATTACTGTTTAGCTATATAGATTTGCAGAAAGAAGGCAAATAAGGTCAGTTTAAATAGATACGGTCAAAAGATTTTATTACACGACTCAGTCAGAAGTATAAAAACTACTGATATTTGTTTACGATTAAATACTTTCATTAAAAAGAGGACATGCTGGAACTATAAATTGATGCGAACAAAATTTTGAGGTTATGGTTTTCCAATTTTGCTGTTACTTGTATATTACAATCCCTCTCGACCTAAAATTATAACTGAATTACTGTGCAGCTATATATATTTGCAGAAAGAAAGAGCAAATAAGGTCAGTTTAGATAGATGAGGTCAACAGATTTTATTACACGACTCAGTCTGAAGTATGAACACTACTGATATTTGTTTACGATTATATTTTTTCGTTTGGGCTTGTATCATATTTTCCCTCCGGTTTATATGATTCGTTCATCCTATATTGACTCTTACAATACAAGAGTCTCTCTAAAAATTAAGGTAAATTACATATGGACTTCCAAATACCGTTTCGATTCCTAACATCACTATAGAGACTTTTATTGTCGATATACGGATCTGGTGTACTAAAAAAATATTGACACCTTATAATTTTGGCATAACATGTTAGCCACAAGTTATTTGTTTTCGGTTTAGTATTAAATTTATATCAAGATAAATTTTGTTACATCTTGTGATCAATTTTATTTGGCAATTGCCAATGGTAGTCAGCAGGGTTAAAGAACATCTGATGTTCGACCTGTTAGTTAAATGCATTTTGTTTAAGTATACTTCTTCATTTTTCTAGTTTTTTTGGGAAAATGTTGTTTGTGCCGCATTTAGACCCTTCTACAACGGAATTTGTCCTACATGGACACCTATTAAAAATGCGGTTTTTACCAACGTGATCATAGGTTTCAACGTAGTTTTCATTTTAAACTTGTTAATATTTTGTCGTTGATGCTTGTATCATGTTTTCCCTCTGGTTTATATGATCCGTTCATCCTATATTAACTCTTAAAATTCAAAAGTCTATCTAAAATCGAGAGCAAATTATATATTGCCTTCCAAATACCGTTTCGATTCCTAACATCATCGAAGAGACATTAACTGTCAAAATCTGGATCTGGTGTACTAAAACAATATTGACATCTTATGTTTTTGGCATAACATCTTGGCCAAAAGTGATTTGTTCTGTTTGATATTAAATTTTCATTAAGGTTCATTTTGTTAAATCTTGTGATCAATTTCATTTGGCACTCGCCAATGGTAGTCAGCAGGGTTGAAGATCATCAGTTGTTCGACCTGTTAGTCAAATGCGTTTTGTTAAAATGTAATTTTTCACTTTTTTGATCTTTGAAAAATGTTGTTTGTATTGTATTTAGACCCTTCTACAACGAAAGTTATTCTACATGCACAACGCAATCATAGATTTGAACGTAGTTTTCAATTAAGACTTGTTTATATTTTGTCGTTTATGCTTGATTCATATTTCTCCGCCGGTTTATATGATCCGTTCATCCTATATCGACTCTTGAAATTCAAGAGTCTATTTATAATCGAGAGTAAATTATATATGGCCTTCCAAATACCGCTTCGATTCATAACATCACTGAAGAGACATTTATTGTCGCAATCCGGATCTTATGTACTAAAATAATATTAAAATCTTATGTTTTTGGCATAACATGTTAGCCACAAGTGATTGGTTTTCTGTTTAAATTAAATGTTTGATTAAGATTTATTTTGTTACATCTTGAGATCAATTTCATTTGGCATTCGCCAATGGCAGTCAACAGGGTTGAATATCATCAGTTGTTCGAGCTGTTAGTCAAATGCGTTTTGTTTAAATATTATTTTTCACTTTTTTGATCTTTTGAAAAATGTTGTTTGTGCTGTATCTAGACCCTTCTACAACGATCTTTATTCTACATTTTGTTACCTCTTGTGATCAATTTCATTTGGCAATCGGCAATGGCAGTCAGCAGGGTTAAAGAACATCAGTTGTTCGACCATTTAGCCAAAAGTGCTTTGTTTAAATATCCTTTTCACCTTTTTGGTCTTTTGAAAAATGTTGTTAGTGCTGTATTTAGACCCTTCTACAGCAAAAATTGTTCTACATGCACACGTATAAAAAATGCAGTTTTCATCCAATGCAATCATAGGTTTGAACGTAGTTTTTAATTTAGACTTTGTCGAAATCCGGATCTTGTGTACTAAAAAGATATTGACACCTTATGTTTTAGCATAACATGTTAGCCAGAAGTTAGTTGTTTTCTGTTTAATATTAAATTTATATCAAGATCCATTCAGTTACATCTTGTGATCAATTTCATTTTCCACTCGCCAATGGCAGTCAGCAGGGTTGAAGATCATCAGTAGTTCGACCTGTTAGTCAAATGCGTTTTGTTTAAATATAATTTTCACTTTTTTGATCTTTTGAAAAATGTTGTTTGTGCTGTATCTAGACCCTTCTACGACGAAATTAATTCTACATGCACACGTAAAAAAAAATACGGTTTTTATTCAACGCAATCATAGGTTTGAACGTAGTTTTCAATTTAAACCTGTTTATATTTTGTAGTTTATGTTTGTATCATATTTTCCCTCTGGTTTATCTGATCCGTTTATCCTATATTAACTCTTAAAATTCATAAGACTATCTAAAATCGAGGGCAAATTATATATTGACTTCCAAATACCGTTTCGATTCCTTAAATCACTGAAGAGACATTAATTGTCAAAATCTGGATCTGGTGTACTAAAATAATATTGACATCTTATGTTTTTGGCATAGTATCTTGGCCAAAAGTGATCTGTTTTCTGTTTGATATTAAATTTTTATTAAGATTCATTTTGTTAAATCTTGTGATCAATTTCATTTGGCACTCGCCAATGGTAGTCAGCAGGGTTAGAGATCATCAGTTGTTCGACCTGTTAGTCAAATGCGTTTTGTTTAAATAACATTTTTCACTTTTTGTATCTTTGCAAAATGTTGTTTTTACTGTATTTAGACCCTTCTACAACGAAAGTTATTCTACATGCACACGTATAAAAATTGCGGTTTTTATTCAACGTAATCATAGGTTTGAACGTAGTTTTCAATTTAGACTTGTTCTTATTTTTTTGTGTGGGCTTGTATTATATTTTTCCTCCGGTTTATATGATCCGTTCATCCTATATTGACTCTAAAAATGTAAGAGTCTATCTAAAATCGAGGGTAAATTATATATGGCCTTTCAAATACCGTTTCGATTCATAACATCACTGAAGAGACATTTATTGTCGAAATCCGGATCTGGTGTACTAAAATAATATTAAAATCTTATGTTTTTGGCATAATATGTTAGCCACAAGTGATTTTGTTTTCTGTTTAACATTAAATTTTTGATAAAGATTCATTTTGTTACATCTTCTGATCAATTGCATTTGGCACTCGCCAATGGTAGTCAGCAGGGTTGAAGATCATCAGTTGTTCGACCTATCAAATGCGTTTCGTTTAAATATAATAAAGGTAATTTTTACTTTTTGATCTTTTGAAAAATGTTGTTTGTACTGTATCTAGACCCTTCTACAACAACATTTTTTCTACATGTATACGTATAAAAATTGCGGTTTTTATTCAACTTAATCATAGGTTTGAACGTAGTTTTCAATTAAGACTCGTTTATATTTTTTTGTGTGGGCTTGTATTATATTTTTTCCTCCGGTTTATATGATCCGTTCATTCTATATTGACTATTAAAATTGAAGAGTCTTTATCTAAAAATGAGGTTACTTTTTATGTGGCCTTCCTAATACCGTTTCGATCCCTTGCATCACTGAATATCATATTTTCCCTCCGGTTTATATGTTCTGTTTATTCTATATTGACTCACTTCCAAATACCTAACATCACTGAAGAGACATTTATTGTCGACATCCGGATCTGGTGTACTGAAAAAAATATTGACATCTTAATTTTTTGGCATTACATGTTGGCCAAAATTTTTTTGTTTTTCTGCTCAGTAATAATATTTATATTAAGATCCATTTTGTTACATCTTGTGATTAATTGTATTTGGCCATCGAAAATAGCAGTCAGCAGTGTTAAAAAAATCAGTTGTTCGACCTGTTAGTCAAATGCGTTTTGTTTAAATATACTTTTTTACTTTTTGGTCTTTTGGAAAATGGTGTTTGTGCTGTATTTAGACCCTTCTACAACAAAATTAGTTCTACATGCACACGTATAAAAATCGCAGTTTTTATACAACGCAATCATAGGTTTGATCGTAGATTTCAATTGAGACTTGTTTATATTTTGTCCTTTGGGCTTGTATCATATTTTCCCTCCGGTTTATATGATCTGTTCATCCTTCATTGACTAACTTCCAAATACCGTTTCGATACCTAACATCACTGAAGAGACATTTATTGTCGAAATCCGGATCTGGTGTACTGAAAAAATGTTGACACCTTATATTTTTGACATAACATGTTGGCCACAGGTTATTTGTTTTCTGTTCAGCATTAAATCTATATTAAGATCCATTTTGTTACATCTTGTGATTGATTTTATTTGGCAATCGCAAATAGCAGTCAGCAGTGTTAAAGAACATTAGTTGTTCGACCTGTGGGTCAAATGCGTTTTGTTTAAACATGTTAAATATACTTTGTCACTTTTTTTATCTTTTGGAAAATATTGTTTTTTGCGGTATTTATACACTTCTACAACGAAATTTGTTCTACATGGGAACGTATACACATTGTGGTGTTTATCCAACGCAAACATAGGTTTGAACGTAGTTTTCAATTAAGACTTGTTTATATTTGATCGTTTGGTCTTGTATCGTATTTTCCCTCCGGTTTATATGATCCGTTCATCCTATATTGACTCTTAAAATTCAAAAGTCTATCTAAAAATGCGGGTAAATTATATATGGCATTCCAAATACCACTGAGGAGACAGGTTTTGTCGAAATCCGGATCTGTTGTACTACGAAAAATATTGACACCTTATGTTTTTTGCATAACATGTTTGCCAGAAGTTATTGGTTTTCTGTTTAGTATCAAATTTATATTAAGAGACATTTTTTTACATCTTGGGATCAATCTTATTTGGCAATCGCCAATGGCAGTCAGCAGGGTTAAAGAACATCAGTTGTTCCAACTGTTTATAGTCGAATTCGTTTTGTTTAAATATACTTTTTCACTTTTTTTGTTTTTTGTTGAAAATGTTGTTTATGCTGTATTAAGGGCATACGATACAGTAGAGATCCTTCGTTGATTTTTTCTTAAAATTTTGATAGAAGGTAAATTTCAATGTGTACTTTGCAAATATGCAAAGAAAAAAGTACCTTCATGACTTACTTTTTGAGATAATTTGGTTCGAAATTTGCATATTTGGAAGAAAATCCCTGTAATGTCATAAATTATGACTTTTAAAGAAAGTAACAATACTTTTGAACGAAAAATCATAACTTAACCGGGTTTTCTGTAAAATATTCCCTTGATCCATGGCATCAACATACTGAAACAAGGTTATATCAAATCATCATGTTCCGGATTTAGATGCTGTATCCGAAATAAAGAAATTGACCATATTTTTTAAGTTTTTTTTAAGTGCAGAAAAAAATTGATCGTTGATTTTTTCCTGAAATTTTGGCGGAGTGTTCTTGAAACAGTACTTGATTGATTGCAAAAGAAAAAAAATGGGGTCCATGTGCTTGTTTTTTCAATAAAAGCCATTTACCTTATTTTTTTATGACGTCTGTCAGTATGGCGCTAAATTACGTTAAATTAAGTTTTAATCGCCACAACGTCGTTTAATCATTCCCGCCATACACGAGTTCGCTGTCAAGTATATGCAGGTGTTTTTCAAAGCGTTGATACTAATCATAAAACTTATAAGATGGTTACTCATAAAATGGAAAAATACTTGTGCTAAACATTTACGAAACGAAATTTGGACAGGAACCTTTTCATAATAAAAAAAAAAGACTATAAACAAGGATTCTAGCAGATTGCTTTGTCAGATGTACGGCAAAAAAGAAAATCTGATAGAAGTATAAAGATGCATCTCCGTCCGACATTAGTTCTAAATTGCTTCATGTACTGTAAGAGGATAGACAACATTATTGACATGACAAAATGTGAACCAACTATAAATTAAGTGAGGCGATACCATGAATTGACAACAGTATAACCTTCAACAATGACAAAGCCGATACCCTATCGTCAACTTTAAAGGTCCCGACGTACTTTGATTTTTTTTACATTCAAAAGATAATCATCTTTCAAATTTAAAATATTAGCAGTAATTCTTGTTTTATAATAAGAGCTGTTTTGTGCAATTTAACTCATGCCATTATTGCCTCAATCGACCGAAAATGAAGTTATAATATAATATTTCATAGGAAGTACAGCAGCCGGTATAAGAGAATAATATTGAACGATGTCTTTATCAATAGATAAGTTACATAACCTTTTTTACGGCGTATACGTATGAATATTGGCGTACCTGTTTGTCTGGAAGTAGAGTTATATTTAAAACACTTTGTTCGTCTGTCCGATCGTCTAACTATACGACGAGTTTAAAAGTGTGTACACTTTCTGATCTGTCTGTCTGCAATTAGTGTACCTTTGCCGATACTTCAATTTTTATCTCTCAATACATTAAAGTGCAATAGGGACATGCTTATACAAATAAGAAGACGTGGTATGATTACCAATGAGGCAAATCTCAATCAGAGACAAAATGGCTAAACGACTATAGGACATCGGAGGGCTATCAACAATGAGTAAAACCCATACCGCATAGTAAGCTATGAAAGATCATGAAAGGCCCCTACATGATAAATGCAAAACAACTCAAACGGGAAACTTACGGCCTGATTTAAGTACAAAACAATGAACAAACTACAAATATGATGAACAATACCGAAAGACACCATTTAATTACAAGCCCTTTTAACAGCATGTGAACGGTCGTTTTCTCGTTTTGGTCTATTACATCCAGTTTCATATACAAAAAGATTACAACCAATTAAACAAACTAACGTGTGACAATTCTGCATCTATTCGTAATATTTTGCTTAAATTCAAACCAAAAACGACACCAATATTTTTTTATGCCCCACCTATGATAGTAGAGGGGCATTATGTTTTCTGGTCTGTTCGTCCGTTTGTACGTATGTACGTTCGTCCGTCTGTCCGTCTGTTCGTTCGTCGTACCGTTCTTCCGTCTGTCCCGCTTCAGGTTAAAGTTTTTGGTCAAGGTAGTTTTTGATGAATATGAAGTCCAATCAACTTTAAACTTAGTACACATGTTCCCTATGATATGATCTTTCTAATTTCAATGCCAAATTAAAGTTTTTATCCCAATTTCATGGTCCACTGAACATAGAAAATGATAGTGCGAGTGGGGCATTCGTGTACTGAGGACACATTCTTGTTTTGAAATCTTTTTAGAGGCTTTTTATTGACAGTTTTTCTACATACACATACAATATTATATGTTTTTAAAATATCAATTAAAATCGGCAATTTTTTTTATGTACCAATTTCAAGTCCAGAACAGGATGAAACACCCTCTTTATCTATTATTTTATTTACGAATAGGGGGTTATACGACCTTATCCACCAATGAGGGTCTCGCACATGCAGTCGGTTTAGTTATTTCATTGATAATCTGTTAAATTTGGCCTTACAATGACAATTCTCCTTAAAAATTTGGAGGCTGCCAAATGCTAAACAAGAAAGGAAAAAAAAAAGACAAACTTAACTATAATGATTCTGATGTTTTTCAATTCAAGATAGTATTTTTTACTTCGAATTCATTATCAATAAATGAAAATAACTGTTCTCGTCATGAAAAATATTACACAGCTGTACAAAACGCCGTAGTAATGACTTTTGTGTATGGATTTCAACACCAAACCCGATTCGGCCACCCTACGCGCCATAGATTTTATTAATTTTTTATCATTAATCACGGGTTTATAAGTTTTCTCATTTCTTTAAGTTTCATTAAAATTACATTTGGATGTCATACATGTGCAATTAAATATTTGCCGCTGGACGTTAAGCAGCTACCAATACTCATAATTAGCTATTGCAGGTCGTTTTGTTCCGAATTGTGTTATTGGTAAAATGTTTTTCAGCATGTTACAGTTTAAGCAACGAATAGTAAGATAGACCCCAATCCTTGCAATTTTTCTTTCTCTACGTTGAGCAGATTCCTCTGGGCCGTGCAGTTTTGAAAGTTATATAGTGCCAGACTAAAAAGCTCCACAATTCTTCTTCCGTCTTTCCATGTTATACTGTCAGTACTCTCTTCTGTGTCTATCACCATTTCTTCAATATCGTGATGCAAAATTGTATTTGATTTATTTTTGTACATCTCAAGTATTTCCTTTAATCTCACTGCTTTTCGGCGTATTTTCCCGTCTTTTTGAAACGGCATGGCCACTTTTTTAGCAGGTACTTTTTAGAAATTCGTGCAACCAAAATTAATGACGTCAGTGAATATTCCGCGAAATATGACTTCTTTTAAAGCGACGTCGCGAAATGTTAACGTTCTTATTAGAAACATCGCGAAATTACAACGTTCTGGCTATCAACGTCGCAAAAACAACACGAACAGTTTTGAAAACGTTATTATCTGCCCCTGCTACTGTATAGTATTCCCTTAAGACCTGTCTACAACGAAATTTGATCTACATGCACATGTATAAAAATTGCGGGTTTTATCCAACGCAATCATAGGTTAGAACGATTTTTTTAATTAAGATTTGTTTATACTTTTTTCGTTTGGGCTCGTATCATATTTTCCCCTCCGGCTTATATGATCCGTTGATCCTATATTGACTTTTAGAATTCAAGAGTCTATCTAAAACGAGGGTAATTTATATAGTGCATTCTAAATACCGTTTCGATTCCTAACATCACTGAAGGGACATTTATTGTCGAAATCCGGATATTGACACCTTAAGTTTTTGACATACATGAATAGCTTTTATATTACTCTTTCAAATAATGCAATGTTAGTATTATACAACAATTATGTAAACTGTGTCTACATCATTCTACCAAAACAAATCCACTTTTAATAAGCTTCTTCATGGTTATCCCGAAAGTGTTGATTTTACAACGATTTGTTCCCTTAGCCATTATCTACAAAAGAATGTCTCAGATTTCGGATAGATTATATAGATCAAATGTTACACCTTATCAAACAGTGTCTACTTTTGTGTGGCACATATGTTTACACTAATTACAGATTTATGAGAGAATGGAATATGATAGCAATCATTTGAGGCAGTTATTGTAGCGCCTGCTGTGTTGATTGATATTTCGTTAAAATGTCCTGTATAGTTATAGAGATGAAAGAGCGAAACCTATTCAAGTGAAATGACCACGATCTTGCCTTTAATTGCGCAATAATTGATTACATAATAATAAAGATATTGCGTTCATTCAAAAGATTAATCTTGGTATCTATCTATATATACCTCTTTTATTAATGTATATACATTCTTAAGAAAGTAACAGCATTCTAAAGGTTGGAGATAGAAAGTAAAATAAATTGTGTATTGTGCAACCTTAAATCAGGTCAGTACTGACTACTGATACCCTCGGGGACTGATAGTCAACCAGCAGAGCTATCGACCAAGTGATGTAAAAAATTGAAAACAACACTTTAATAATTTCTTGCGTCCGAAGCGCTTTTCTCAATTAACCCTCATCATGAACGCTTAAAACCAAACAATTGAAATCCGTAAGTATTTTCCCGGAGTAATCGCAAATATTACATTCCTCATTAACTATTGAATTATCACTGGATGTCTCTGTAATGTTCACTTATGTTTTGTAATGAAGATAATGTTCGTTCACATTGTTAATTTGAAAACGAGTTAAATTAATATGAAAGTCTCTGTAATGGTCATTTGTTTGAGTCGGTGTATTGTATGTCTCCTTCGTTTATATCATCATGGGTCTATTCATTAGAGCTTTGTATTTCGACTTTCTTGTAGCTACAGTTGGGTGCAGACCAAGCATTACATAAAGTAAACGCAAGTTAACGCCGCGTGCACATATTTCGTTAGTTAACTTCAAATTTCCCGTTTACTAGTAAACGCCCGTTTACTATAATTACGTTAACGCGGTCGAAATGGAAATTTCTAATGTCTACTCGAGTAAACGGGCGTTTACTTTGTGTCCGTTTAGTCAGTAGTAAACGGGCGTTTACTTCAGAATTTGTAAAATTTATTTTTACGTGCACTTAAAAGTAAACGGGTGTTTACTACAGATTTTAGAAGTGTATTTTTACGTGCACTTGAAAGTAAACGCGCGTTTACTTTTCGCGTTAACTGATTGGCTAAATTTAGAAATAAACTTCAAGTTCATTTGTTCATTTATTTTATAAAAACGACCTTTAGTCTTTGTATTTTACGAATATGTGTTTTAAACCAGAACAATTAAAAAAAACTCTTTTAATTCGAATACATGTATTAATTTTATTCAATCACACACAATCAGTTCCATTAAGTCCATCATTTTTACTTATTAGCAGATTTTCTATATTTTCTTTTCAAAAGTTACATGTTCAAATATCGATACAGAAAGCAAGGTTATCCGAGACATCGGAAACATATTTTTATATGATGGGATATAAACATCATGGTTTACGTTGTTTCTTTCCCCATTTTTAATTGTCTCTTCGAATTCCTAACTATAACTCGGTGCATTTAATACATAATTTTTAATCGAAATTCCCCTCGTTTGTCTTGGATTAACATGATTTCAGCTTCTGTTTTGACAAATTATTAAACGTAAAATGTACAGGGGTATTTATAAAGTGTAACATAAGTATGTACGTCATTTGTACCATTCCGTCAATTTAAATGTTCAAATATTGCGATCCTTTGCATGGATTTATAACTGATTTACTATTCAGCTATATAGAGTGCTAATATGGTCTGTGTTGGTTGTTCCCGACAAATAATTTTATAATACGAGTCAGTCGTATGAAAACTACTGAAATTTGTTTCAATTCAATATTTTGAATCAAAAAAACACATGGTAGAACTCTAAATTGACATGATTGATGCCAACAATTTTTTTTTAGTCATAGCTAATCAAAAATTGCTACCTTTCAGTTTTATATAATACAATCAATCATTAAATAAAAAATATAACTCATTTACTATTCAGCTATATAGATTTACATAAAAAAAGTGCTAATATGGTCAGTTATGGTTGTTGGGGACAAATAATTTTATTATATGAATCAGTCTGAGGTATGAAAACTACTGAATTTTGTTTATGATTCAATATTTTGAATAAAAAAAATACATTGTGGCACTCTAAATTGATGCGAACCATTTTTTTTATTCATACTGTTCCAATATTGCTACCGTTTAATTTATACAATCAATCTTTACATGAAAATACAACTCTTTTACTATGCCACTATATAGATTTACATAATAAAGTGCTTATATGGTCAGTTTTGGTTAATGTGGACAAATAATTTTATAATACAAGTCAGTCTGAGGTATGAAAACTACTTAAATTGGTTTACAATTCAATAATTTGTATAAAAAAGTACATGCTGGCATTCTAAATTGATGCGAACCAATTTTTTTTAATTAGTATGCAAATATTGCTACCTTTTATATAATACAATCAATCCTTACATGAAAATAAAACTCATTTACTATGTGACTATATAGATTTACATAATAAAATGCTAATACAGTCAGTTTTGGTTGTTGCGAAACAAATAGATTTATAATACGAGTCAGTATGAGGTATGAAAACTACTTAATTTTGTTTACGATTCAATATTTTGAATAAAAATATTACATTGTGGCACTCTAAATTGATACGAACCAATTTTTTTATTCATACTGTTCCAATATTGCTACCGTTTAATTTATACAATCAATATTTACATGAAAATACAACTCTTTTACTATGCCACTATATAGATTTACATAATAAAGTGCTTATATGTTCAGTTTTGGTTGATGTGGACAACTTATTTTATAATACGAGTCAGTCTGAGGTATGAAAACTACTTAAATTGGTTAACGATTCAATAATTTGTATAAAAAAGTACATGCTGGCACTCTAAATTGATGCGAACCAATTTTTATTAGTCATAGTATTCAAATATTGCTACCTTTTATATAGTACAATCAATCCTTACATGAAAATATAACTCATTTACTATGTGACTAATATATAGATTTACTTAATAAAATGCTAATATGGTCAGTTTTGGTTGTTGCCAAACAAATAGATTTATAATATGAGTCAGTCTGGGGTATGAAAACTACTTAAATTGGTTTACAATTCAATAATTTGTATAAAAAGTACATGCTTGCACTCTTATTTGATGCGAACCATTTTTTTGTAGTCATAATATTCAAATATTGCTACCTTTTATATAATACAATCAATCCTTACATGAAAATATAACTCATTTACCATATGGCTATATAGACTTATATAATAAAATGCTTATATGGTCAGTTTTGGTTGTTGCGGACAAATAACTTTATTATATGAGTCAGTCTGAGATATGAAAACTATTGAATTTTGTTTACGATTCAAAATTTTGAATACAAAAAGGACATGCTGGCACTCTAAATTGATGCAAACAAAATTTTGTAGTCATAATATTCTAATATAAGTACCTTTCTTATTATACAATCAATCCTTACATGAAAATATAACTCATTTACTCTGCAGCTATATAGATTTACATAATAAAATGCTATTATGGTGAGTTTTGAGTGTTGCGGACAAATAATTTTATAATATGAGTCAGTCTGAGGTATGAAAACTACTGAAATTTGTTTACGATTCAATATATTGAATAAAAAAAAATACATGCTAAAACTCTAAATGGATGCAAGTTAAATTTTTTAGTCATAATATTCAAATACTGCTATCTTTTTAATTAAACAATAAATCCTTACATGAAAATATAACTCATTTTCTATGCAGCTATATAGATTTACATAATGAAATGCTTATATGGTCAGTTTTGAGTGTTGGGGACATAAATTTTATTATATGAGTCAGTCTAAGGTATGAAAACTATTGAATTTTGCTTTGGATTCAATATTTTGAATAAAAAAGGACATGCTGCCACTCTTAATTGATGCAAACAAAATTTTATGTCATAATATTCAAATATTGCTTCCTTTTTTATTATACAATCAATCGTTATATCAAAATATAACTCATTTACTATGTGGCTATATAGTTTTACATAATAAAATGCTTATTATGGTCAGTTTTGGTTGTTGCGGACAAATAATTTTATTATATGAGTCAGTCTGAGATATGAAAACTATTGAATTTTGTTTATGATTCAATATTTTGAATACAAAAAGGACATGCTTGCACTCTAAATTGATGCAAACAAAATTTCTTAGTCATAATATTCAAATATTAGTACCTTCCTTTTATACAATAAATCCTTACATGAAAATATAACTCATTTACTAAGCAGCTATATAGATTTACATAATAAAATGCTTATAAGGTCAGTTTTTTTGTTGCGGACAAATAATTTTATTATATGAGTCAGTCTGAGTCATGAAAACTATTGAATTTTGTTTACGATTCAATATTTTGAATAAAAAAAGGACATGCTGGCACTCTGAATTGATGCGAACAAAATTTTTTAGTCATAATATTCAAATATTGCTACCTATTTTATTATACAATCAATCCTTACATGAAAATACAACTCATTTACTATGCGGCTATATAGATTTACATAATAAAATGCTTATATGGTCAGTGTTGGTTGTTGCGGACAAATAATTTTATTATATGAGTCAGTCTGAGATATGAAAACTATTGAATTTTGAATACGATTCAATTATTTGAATAAAAAAAGGACATGCTGGCACTCTTAATTGATGGGGAAAAATTTTTTTAGTCATAATATTCAAATATTACTACCTATTTTATTATACAATAAATCCTCACATGAAAATATAACTCATTTACTATGCAGCTATATAGATTTACATAATAAAATGCTTATTATGGTCAGTTTTTTTGTTGCGGACAAATAATTTTCTTATATGAGTCAGTCTGAGTCATGAAAACTATTGAATTTTGTTTCAATTCAATATTTTGAATAAAAAAAGGACATGCTGGCACTCTGAGTTGATGCGAACAAAATTTTTTAGTCATAATATTCAAATATTGCTACCTATTTTATTATACAATCAATCCTTACATGAAAATACAACTCATTTACTTTGCGGCTATATAGATTTACATAATAAAATGCTTATATGGTCAGTTTTGGTTGTTGCGGACAAATAACTTTATTATATGAGTCAGTCTGAGATATGAAAACTATTGAATTTTGTTTACGATTCAATATTTTGAATACAAAAAGGACATGCTGGCACTCTAAATTGATGCAAACAAAATTTTGTAATCATAATATTCTAATATAAGTACCTTTCTTATTATACAATCAATCCTTACATGAAAATATAACTCATTTACTATGCAGCTATATAGATTTACATAATAAAATGCTATTATGGTGAGTTTTGAGTGTTGCGGACAAATAATTTTATAATATGAGTCAGTCTGAGGTATGAAAACTACTGAAATTTGTTTACGATTCAATATATTGAATAAAAAAAAATACATGCTAAAACTCTAAATGGATGCAAGTTAAATTTTTTAGTCATAATATTCAAATACTGCTATCTTTTTAATTAAACAATAAATCCTTACATGAAAATATAACTCATTTACTATGCAGCTATATAGATTTACATAATGAAATGCTTATATGGTCAGTTTTGAGTGTTGGGGACATAAATTTTATTATATGAGTCAGTCTAAGGTAAGAAAACTATTGAATTTTGCTTTGGATTCAATATTTTGAATAAAAAAGGACATGCTGCCACTCTTAATTGATGCAAACAAAATTTTTATGTCATAATATTCAAATATTGCTTCCTTTTTTATTATACAATCAATCGTTATATCAAAATATAACTCATTTAGGTGTAATACCACCAAATCATGATACGCCACATCCGGTTGCATACGAAAGTAGGTCTAAAAAAATATTCCCTTGAATTTGACAGTTGTAGAAAATTAACCCTGCATTTCAATGCACTTAAATTTTTCTGAGTCATAAACATGTATGTTGGGTGTCTGAAAGCATCATTCTTTTTTTATTTGATGGTCTTATAAAATATTTTGGAAAGTTAAGGTTACATAGTTGCCAAAGCAGGTAACCAGTAAATAACCTGGTAAAAATGTGATTGTTTACTTCCGGTGCAGTTTACTTTCTTATATGCAATGAAATGTAGTGTGAAATTTTCACTGTAGCACTGGAAAGGATTAAACTTTATTCATGCAAAGTATTTCTTTGGTTGAAATAAAGGTAAATTCTGTACAAATTTTTTAAAAGTACCAATTTAACAAAGACTAATAGGGAAAAATCAATGGTGGTATTACACCTATTTAGGGAAACTACATGTGCACTCGTGACCTTATTGTACTTTCATTTTTAAAAGTTATTAATAAACCAGTTCATACATTGTAAACATGGACTATTCGGAATGGATTGAGACACAGAAAGCACGTTTGAGGTAAAATTGCCTTGAAATGGGGGTTTACGGGTGTTTTCTAAGTCAAATGGGTGGACAGACAAAGCTGTATTTAGTTTATTGTGTTAAATTTTAAATAATACCCTAACAGTTTTGTTTATACAACATGTGAATTTTTTATTTCAGTGTTCACATGTTCTGAAGAGCATTCTGTTGAAAAATCTTATATGTGAATTGGTCTGCAGATGACACTTCAGCATTAAAGTAAGTATCAACTATCATCATGTTTTTTGTGTTTTTTTTGGCCGCAAAAGTTTACAATTTGCCATTGTGTCATCTACATTTTGCACAGACAATAAATCATCTAAACACTTATTTGCCCTGGATTTATACACATCAGAATCCAGTCTCACATACTTAAACTTTATAATTCTTACCAATTATTTTTTGTACCAGCATTCCAAGGGACATAACCCTTTTTAAAAACATTTTGAGGTATTTTTTATTACTCTTTCTCCCCATTTTCTAATGTAAAATACAAGAAAGTGGACACTTTGTGTAAATCTATTAGAAATATACTGTTATGAGTAAATAAAAAGACTTTGATACCAGTAACAATAAATGGTTGACTGTAAGGGAACCGTTATTTGTCACACTAGGCGAACAGACTAAAAACTCGAGTTACACATAAGGGCTTCTAGAAACTTCCGTGTAGACTGTTACCATTTATAGAGACAGTTCTTTCAGCTAAAACACTTTAATTATTGATTTAACATTACATTTATATCATTTTTGTGGGGAAATAATCACATTTGTTTTATTTTTTAGACAAAAGATATCAAGTTTTGATGAAAAAGGAAGGAAGGAGGAAAAATGGACCAAAACAGACCAAAACAGACCTTCAAATGAACTCTAAAAGGTGCAATAAAATTGTTTATCATCTAAAAGTTGTCTTTTGTATTCCATTTAATTGTTTGAATGCATAGATCATGAGTTTTTGATCAGATATTAGTCAACACTGCATTTTATAATGATACACTGAAATTTGGATTTGTCGAAGAAATTAGACTGAAATTGCCGTAGGATATGGCCTTACATTATAGTGATTTTCTCTGAAACTATAGATCTGACTGAGACAAAACTTGGCAGTTATGCTTGAAATAACTTGCAATTGGAGGGAAAAAAATTACATTAAGTTTATTTGACATTTAGGTGTTCTTTAGGTGTAATACCACCAAATCATGATACGCCACATCCGGTTGCATACGAAAGTAGGTCTAAAAAAATATTCCCTTGAATTTGACAGTTGTAGAAAATTAACCCTGCATTTCAATGCACTTAAATTTTTCTGAGTCATAAACATGTATGTTGGGTGTCTGAAAGCATCATTCTTTTTTTATTTGATGGTCTTATAAAATATTTTGGAAAGTTAAGGTTACATAGTTGCCAAAGCAGGTAACCAGTAAATAACCTGGTAAAAATGTGATCGTTTACTTCCGGTGCAGTTTACTTTCTTATATGCAATGAAATGTAGTGTGAAATTTTCACTGTAGCACTGGAAAGGATTAAACTTTATTCATGCAAAGTATTTCTTTGGTTGAAATAAAGGTAAATTCTGTACAAATTTTTTAAAAGTACCAATTTAACAAAGACTAATAGGGAAAAATCAATGGTGGTATTACACCTTTACTATGTGGCTATATAGTTTTACATAATAAAATGCTTATTATGGTCAGTTTTGGTTGTTGCGGACAAATAATTTTATTATATGAGTCAGTCTGAGATATGAAAACTATTGAATTTTGTTTATGATTCAATATTTTGAATACAAAAAGGACATGCTTGCACTCTAAATTGATGCAAACAAAATTTCTTAGTCATAATATTCAAATATTAGTACCTTCCTTTTATACAATAAATCCTTACAAGAAAATATAACTCATTTACTAAGCAGCTATATAGATTTACATAATAAAATGCTTATAAGGTCAGTTTTTTTGTTGCGGACAAATAATTTTATTATATGAGTCAGTCCGAGTCATGAAAACTATTGAATTTTGTTTACGATTCAATATTTTGAATAAAAAAAGGACATGCTGGCACTCTGAATTGATGCGAACAAATTTTTTTAGTCATAATATTCAAATATTGCTACCTATTTTATTATACAATCAATCCTTACATGAAAATACAACTCATTTACTATGCGGCTATATAGATTTACATAATAAAATGCTTATATGGTCAGTGTTGGTTGTTACGGACAAATAATTTTATTATATGAGTCAGTCTGAGATATGAAAACTATTGAATTTTGATTACGATTCAATTATTTGAATAAAAAAAGGACATGCTGGCACTCTTAATTCATGCGGGAAAAAATTTTTAGTCATAATATTCAAATATTACTACCTATTTTATTATACAATAAATCCTTACATGAAAATACAACTCATTTACTTTGCGGCTATATAGATTTACATAATAAAATGCTTATATGGTCAGTGTTGGTTGTTGCGGACAAATAATTTTATTATATGAGTCAGTCTGAGTCATGAAAACTATTGAATTTTGTTTACGATTCAATATTTTGAATAAAAAAAGGACATGCTGGCACTCTGAGTTGATGCGAACAAAATTTTTTAGTCATAATATTCAAATATTGCTACCTATTTTATTATACAATCAATCCTTACATGACAATACAACTCATTTACTTTGCGGCTATATAGATTTACATAATAAAATGCTTATATGGTCAGTGTTGGTTGTTGCGGACAAAAAATTTTATTATATGAGTCAGTCTGAGATATGAAAACTATTGAATTTTGATTACGATTCAATATTTTGAATAAAAAAAGGACATGCTGGCACTCTTAATTGATGCGAAAATTTTTTTTTAGTCATAATATTCAAATATTGCTACCTATTTTATTACACAATCAATCCTTACATGAAAATATAACTCATTTACTATGCGGCTATATAGATTTACATAATAAAATGCTTATTATGGTCAGTTTTGGTTGTTGCGGACAAATAATTTTATAATATGAGTCGGTCTGAGATATGAAAACTATTGAATTTTGTTTACGATTCAATATTTTGAATACAAAAAGGACATGCTGGCACTCTAAATTGATGCAAAAAAAAAATTTATGTCATAATATTCAAATATTGCTTCCTTTTTTATTATACAATCAATCTTTATATCAAAATATAACTCATTTACTATGTGGACTATATAGATTTACATAACAAATTGCTTATATGGTCAGTTTTGGTTTTTTCCAACAGATAATTAGGTATTACGAGTTAGTCTGATGTATGAAAACTATTTAATTTTGCTTACTATTCAATATTTTAAATAAAAAGAGGTCATGGACGTCAGGCTGGTACAAACATTGCTGTCAATTGTGTTATATGGTCATTTAGGGCATAAAAATATAACTGAATTACTTCTATATAGAATAAGATAACTTGTTAAAGGGTAAATATTGTCAGTTTTTGTTAATGATATCAAATAATTTTATTTTACGAGTCAGTCTGTCTAAGATGAGAAAACTTTGATTTTGGTGAGGATTAAATTACATGTATTTGAATAAACATACTTAAACTATTATTTGCGAAGAACAAGAAATTTACTATAATTATTGTTCAATTAAATACAAATGTGTGACATTTTTAACTAACCGTATGTCAAGCGGAAATGACTAGTTGGTCAATTAATTTTGATGTTCGTTATCATTTCATATTTAAGGTCAGTGTATACAGGTTACGATGACAATCTGCGTTAACGGGCGTTTACTACAAACAGTAAACGCGCGTTTACTTATTACGAAAATAGAAGACGCGCATTTTCCCACGTTAACGCGGAGGTAAAGGGTAAAGTAAACGCCCGTTTACTCTTTACAAAATTAGAAGACGCGCCGTTTTTGCGTTAACGCGGAGGTAAACGCGAAAGTAAACGCCCGTTTACTTTTAATGTCTACTGCAATTTCAGAGTTAACGCACAGTTAACGCGGCGTTTACAGACGAACAGATTGCAGCATTCAAGGCAAGAATAATTATACTTGAAGAACAAAATAAAGACTTTTCAAATACTATAAATATACTCCATAAGAAAAGGTGCATCTCCACAGCTGAGGAAAGGACAAATCTGATTCAACCATACAACGACGAACAAATGCAAAGCATGAACTATAGAATGCAAAAGCTTGAAGATACTGTCTCTAATAAATTAAATATCATGGACATAGAGATGCAACATAGACTTCACGTCAACGAGATCAACATGAAACACCTTATAGAGATAAATGAACTTAAAACAAAAATTAGTACACTTTCTCAAGGATATGGACAACATCCTCCAGTTCAACAAACACCGAACTATACAAATGCCCCCTGGGCACCTCCAGTACAACAAACACTGAACTATGCAAATGCACCACCTACTATGCAAAATATGCACGGCTACTGGCAAAATCTGAGGACACCAGGATATACCAACATACTACCACAAGCATTGTATAACCAAGTCATAAGGCCTCCACCATACGTACAGCCTGGATTCATCAGACCATCGGCTCCAGTAACAACACATCAGACAATCACGCCTGTGTTACCCCAACACAATATAAACCGACGAATGCATGAGAAAAACAACGAACAACAATATGCCTACTATACCAGACAACAGGTACAAAATCCTGCATCCATAGCAAAGCATCATGTAAACCATTTAGGGCACCCCACCCAAATAGCAAGAAATAGCACCAATGACAAAATGCTTCAACCATGCAATAACATTCAACAAAATAAAAGTGATGACCACAATAGTTTGTCTAAAGAGATCAACCAGAAGGTTCCTAGAGAAAAAGCTAACAAAAATAGTAAACAGAGAGCACCAACTACTGATGTACACAATGAAACAAGGCAAACACTTTCAGCTAGGATAGACAAAAACACAACTCAACATAAACATGAAGAGACCGAGAAATCTCCTGAAAACGGTAAATCAAATGCAGGAAACAGTCAAAATAACAGGGAGCATTTTTTAGAACATGGCCGAGCCTCCACAAACAAAGGGACGAAAAGGAGATCGTTATAGGAACACTTAACGTACAAAATGCAATCTCAAATCAGCTTTACGTGAATCAAGTGCTAAAAAGATGTGACATTTTATGCATACAGGAGCACTGGCTATATACTTTCGAAAAGGATAAATTAAAAGATTTCTCATCTTTTCATAACGTAGAGGCAAAGTCTGTAGACGACAGAGCAGACACAGAAATTTTTATCAAAAATAGAGGTTATGGGGGAGTCGCAGTGTTTTGGAGAAATGATCTGGATCATGCTATTAAATTTATGCCAGATGGAAATGAAAGGACAACAGTTTTACTTTTTAATATTAAGGAGAGACCCTTATGTATAATCAATAACTATATGCCGTCAGAGAACAAAAATAGTGATGAACAATATAAAGACAACTTATGTCAACTTGAAGAAATAATAGACAAATACCAGAAAGACTATGATATCTTAATATGTGGAGATATGAATGCTTCCCTTGTGAGGAATAACGGAGCAAGAGATTCAACCTTCAGAAAATTTAAAGATGAGAACCAATTGCTACTAGTAGAAAATTTTCCAAACAAAAACACTTTCTACCATCATAATGGCCTGTACAAATCACAGATAGACTATTTTTTGCACAAGAGCAACTTCCGAACGCTAGAATATAAAGTGGAAATCTTAGATATGGAACCGCTTAATGTCTCAGACCATACAATCGTATATGCAACTATACAAGCAGAAGTAGTAAGAACAAAGAGAAAAACAACTAAAGTGATTAAAAGGCCAAACTGGAAAAGGTGTGACAAAAACAGTTATCAGGCCTCTATTCTAAAAAACCTTGATGAAATTAATATTCAAAATCTTAGTTCATCAGCTGAAGAAATAGAAAAATTAACAAACATATTGCATACGGCAGGAAAAGATTCAATACCAAACTACAGGAAACAAGTAACATCAAAAGCAATCGGAAATGGTATTTGGAATGAAGAAATTAGTCAGGCTTCAAAACACTCCAAAAAAGTTTTTTATGAATGGAAGTTGGATGGACAAAACATCGAGAAAAAGCAGGAAATGACAAAAGCCAAACGTCTATTAAGAAGTGCACAACGAAGGGCTAATGCATCTAGGAAAAACACCTTCATAGAGCAGATTATGATGGCTTCCCAAAACGACAACAAGCTATTTCATCAGCTTATACAAAATCAAAGGGGTGTCAAGAAAGTGAATACAGATGTTATGATTTTTAATGCAAAAGAACAGGCAGAACCTGAAGATATACTGGAAGGTTGGAAAAACTACTTTGAAGATCTGTACAGAAGCCACAACACCGATAACGAATCAGAATACAACCCCGAGAGACTTATTCTTGCCACTATGCAAAATGAGATTATTGAACAATTAGAAACTAATAGGAATGAAGAGATAAAACAAGCAAACGAAGAGGAAGTTACACTATCTATCCAAAAGCTTAAAACTGGAAAGAGTCCAGGTGCAGATGGAATCTCAGCTGAACACCTTAAGAATATGCCAACTGAACTTCTACAATATATCATTAACATTATTAACCTTATATTCAAAGAAAAGGATGTACCTTCAAAAGTGAAAGAAGGGGTCGTTACGCCTGTACTGAAGAGTGGAAAAGATAAGATATATCCTGAAAACTACAGAGGCATAACAGTGACTAATTGCTTTTCCACATTGATTGAAAGTATACTTAAGGACAGAATAGAACCCAAGCTTCTACCACAACAAAGTAAACTTCAGCGTGGATTTACTGAAAAATCATCGTCACTCAATGCAGCCTTTATTGTTACCCAAAGTGCAGATTTCTACAAAGAAATACTTGCACAACTTGTCCTCCTGACATTAGATGCTCAGAAAGCATTTGACAAATTAGACCATGAGATTCTCTTCAATAAACTCTACCATGACGGCATAACTGGCAACATTTGGATTTTGCTTAGAAATATGTACAAAAACGTAGCAGTTAAAGTGAAATGGGATAATACTCTGTCAGATCAATTTATTCAAAGACAAGGGGTAAGACAAGGAGCCAAACTTTCCACGATACTCTACAAAAGATACAACAACAACATATTAGATGCTTTGGATCGGGCTGATATAGGAGCAAAAATAGGCAACATAAGCGTCGTAGCACCAACTTGCGCAGACGATATAGCGCTGTTAGCTAGTAATCAACATGAGATTCAAGCACTATTAGATATTGTACATGATAGCACAAAGAGAGATCTTGTGACAATAAATCCAAATAAGTCTGATTTAGTACCATTAACAACAAAATGTGAAAACTTCTCTGTTCAACTTGGAAATGACATTATAGATCAAAAGACAGAAACAAAACATCTAGGACTAGTCAGAGACTCCAAAAATAAGCTGAATATCGAGGATAGGTTGAAAACCGCAAGGAAAACTGTATATGCAATGTTAGGTCCAGGCCTTCACGCACGAAAAGGAATGTCACCTATAGTAGCACTGAAAGTATGGCAAACATATGCAATTCCAAGATGCTTGTATGGTATAGAGATCATGAATTATACAAAAACTGACATGTTAAAGCTTGAAAGACTCCAACAACAGGTCTGTAGACAAATTCAGGGATTGCCAAACAGAACAGCAAACGCCGCCACATATGTTATGCTTGGGGTGGAGCCAATACAGTCAACTATCGATCGTCTTGTCCTTACTTTTTTCGGAGGCATTATTCAGGATAGTGATAGCATCGAATTTATGATCATAGAAAGGCAACTATGCATGTCACCACCAAATAGTAACAACTTTATAAATAGATTAAAAGAAATTTTGGATAAATATGGCCTACCAAAGGCACAAGAAATAATGAACAATAAACCAACAAAAGAGATTTGGAAAAGGACTGTAAAAAAGGCAATAAACATGCATTGGGAAAAACAGTGGTTAGTAGAGAAAGAAAATAAAACCACTATGCAATACCTTGAAATAAATCAACAGCCTATTGGAAAGCCTCATCAAATCTGGCAGCTAGTACCAAATACAACTATCGAAGTGAAAAAAGCCGAAATTAAAGCAAGGTTAATCACAAGAACTTACACATTACAATCAGACAGAGAAAAATTCACAAGAGGTCGAGAAAGTGACAAGTGCCTGCTATGTGAAACTAGCCGTGAAGATACCCACCACTTTCTGATAACATGTACTGCATTAAAGATAGAGAGAGATAAACATTTGTCGGTTCTTAAATCCTACTTGAAGAACAACACACCAGTTGGAACATTCAACAGAGTAGAGGAACAAGGATTGCTTGTACTATTTATTCTTAATCCATCAGCAACAAAGTTTAAAGAACTATTCAAACTGAAGAAATCAATCTGTAAAGATATTGAAGCTATTACAAGAACATTATGTTACAGTCTTCATATAAAACGAACTTTATTAAATCAGACAAAGGCTTGATTGGATTGCAAATTTATCAAATATACAAGAGCATTATGCTTAACATCAGAATGACAATCTAAAGGGAAAGACATTGTATATATTGAGAATGTGTCGTTAGTAATCAGGGCATAAAACTTGTGTATAGAGTGATGACTTTTATATATGGGTTATGGTGCTACTAACAGGTCCCTGTAAATATTCATATACATGTAAATATTCATATTCTTATCCTTCGGGAGTGCTCCTTAGATAGGAGGAACATACCAGTAACAGTAACAGTAACAGTAACAGTGCACGCGAGTAAACGCCGCGTTAACATTTTCGGCCCGTCTACATGTAATGCTTGGTCTGCACCCAACTGTAGTTTTGAACGATCACCAATAACCTACTTCATTGTAGCTGTTTCACTCAGTTTCTTTCTTTCGTAGATTATTTATGTTCTGTTAATTTAATGTATTTAATTAATCTTCTGTCCTGTTTCATAATTATCATTTCATCGTTTTCTTTGACTGGTATCCTCAAATAGTTTGCTTTTGTGAAAGAACCATTCACTCTGAAATGAAACATGCCAAACTCAATTAGTGTTGATTTGCTTATAAATATTGGATATTTTATGTCTCCCTTAACAGCAATAAATTTTGTTTCTGTACCATGTAGTTTATATTTTTTATAACAGTTGTTAATTCACCCTTTATTGGTAGAGAATGTTGCAGTGTTCTTAATATTTTTTATTTCAGTATTTCTGTATGATCTTTTCTGTAGCTGTAATATCAACATCATCAAATCTAACTGTCACTGTTTTTTGTAAATAATCATATCTGATGTTCCATTTATGCCCTTCACTTTGCGTATTATGTGCTTGGCATTTTCTCCAAAATAATTTACGTCCTCTTCCTAGTCTGATTGGTCCGACTGAGAATCTGTTTCGTGGGTATCTGTTGTTGTTTTCTTCACATTTCTTGTATTTCTATACTTAACATATCTGCTCTGTAGCTGAAAAAGATTACATTTTTTTTTTGGTTTCTCTTTTCTGCTCTGCAGACAGGTGCAAAATCGTTATATCGTTCACAATTTCTACATTGTGATCCGTATGCTGGTCCACGTCTCTCTTGTTCATGATCAAATCCACAATATCCGCAATCAACCTTTGTGGTCGTGTTTGTATCAGTTCTATAACCTTGTTGAAATCTATCACGTTTAAATATCTATGCTCTATTGAACGACCTGTTGCTCTGTATTTTATTTACTGAACGCATGCTGTAATCTCCTATTTGCATGTCCTTCAACTGTAAAGGTGTGTCTGTCAATTGTCCCTCTTCATTTTAACCAAGAGTCTAACATTTGCTTATTGTCCTCTTCTTTAATTCCAGGTTATTGATAGTCTGGATAAAATGTTTCAGTATTCGTACTTCACATGTTGCTTCAAACTCGCATGTGTGCTGCCATTACTCAAAGTCTTGTCACATACGTCACTGTATTTTTGTATCTCTTTCTGGTTTTATTTTCCAGAATAATTACTCTTTGCAAATAATATTTGTTAATTTTGTTCATCCATATTTTTTATTCATCTTTTCCTTCTTTGTTTCTTATACATCTTTTCAGTCTCGTTAAGTATTTCCCCCTATAAATGATTAGAGCATCCTTTTTATCTCTAAGTTCAAGTATTCCTAAACCTTTGAAATTCTCTCTCTATACTCTCCAGCCATTCTGCCCGATATTTTCTTGCGGTTATTTGATCTTCCGAAGGTATAAATGGTTGTAAATTCCTCGTTTCTGCAACTATCGTTATATTCTTGGGTTCTCCGCGATCCATAATCTCTGTTTTAGCGTACTCTTTCTTTGGATTCTCTTATTTACGTCGCTAAATTCTGTTAATTTCTTTATTTTTAATCATGGTTGCCATTGAAATATCAAAGAAAGAATTGATCATTCAGACGGTATTCTAATAGGACTAACAAAAAACAAATTCGTAGGTATGTCACGTTATAAGTCAATGTCCCGAAAGTACTTTCTCAGAGTAATCGCAGATATTACAGTCTGCACTGTAAATGTATACCATAATATTGACATCAGTTGAGATAATATAACAGCAAATTTACCATGAAGTGAAAGATATCTCTGTGTCCATAAATTTAAAACAGTAGTAATGGGGATGCTTTTTGTTTATCCCAGTTTAAAATATTGCATTTTTTGGAAATTTTTTGAACCAAAATCCTAAAATTTACTTCCTACTGCTAAGGAAATGTTTGTGTCATCTGCATGCTGAAAAATAGTTGAATATATATTGGTGCAAGGTACTTTTATACCAGTAGTTTCTGTGTTTTGTAGAAATGCTTGTCCTAATGTTTTTGAAACAATAGTGTATATGATCAAACTCAAAGGACATCCGTGTTTTATTCCGGTATTAAAGCCGACATATGGAATAAAATGGCCGTTACACTTGACCCAACTTCTAATATTGGTGTTAAAAATTGTTATCCTTTTTCTTAATATTTCTCCGGAACCAAATTTGTCTATAACATAAAAAAAACCATGACGTACTTTGTCAAAGGCCTTTTCTTGGTCCGTTTTTAAAATATAAGCTTCCAACTCTTTTTCATTTATTAAATCGATAACGTTAATTATACCACATACAGTGACCTATTACAGAACAAGTTTGTGTATTACTTATGCTCTTTGTCAATGTTAATTTCTATTGGCCGCGATTTGGGCAAAAAATCTTATAATCAACATAAGATTAAGGGATTGGTCTGTAAGATTTTATATCATTTTTGTCCCCTTTCTTTAAAAAAGAATTTACGCTATGCCTCTTTGACCGTGAGAATTATATTCTGAAACTCATTTATAAAATTCACAAGTTAGTCCATCAGGGCCTGGGATTTTCCCTTTTTTATCCTATTTACCGAACGATCTCATCAAAAGTAATATCTGACTCGCACATTTAAAAATCTGAAATATCTATTTTCTGTTAAGAAAATTCAACACCTTAATTTTCTTATCGTTATTTGTTTTGACAAAGAAATATGGATTTGATTAGAAGTTAAACATGATATCGATAATTAGGTCTTTCCACTTTTCGTGGAAAGACTTTTTGTTTTTCTTCTGATTATTTTTTCTTCTTCTGCCGTCTGAGATGCTATTTTATTTTGTAACATATCGAATGAATGTTTGGCCAATGATGTTGTACAGTAATGGGGGTTTCAAAACTTACCCTGTGTGACCTAACACTTATTTTTATAAGAGTTATCTTCCCGCGTCCCCTTTTTCTTGTTATTGCTATATCTTTAAAACGGTAAAAGATGTTATCAAACTGTTAACACTAAATTTTTCGTCTACTCTTAAGACTGATTTTTTTTTTTTACTGGAGTGATCCGAATACATCTAATGGGAGTTATTTCCCTTTGAAAATTTAAGATGGACAATATGTATGATGAATTCGCACATTATAAGTCGTAGAGGTCTAAAGCGTTTTGATATGGAGTCCTTGATTGATTTGAAGGAAACTGAGGTCAAGGTCAAAGGTCAAGGTCATGTTCTCAATTTTAATTTTGCTTGTTATCGTTATTCAAATGACACTGTAACAGTTATTGATATGATGTGTTTGTTAAATAACTGTTTTCAATAAGGCGCAAATTCAACCCATTTAAGTCGAAATGTTTTAGTCAACCCTCATAGGAGTTTTCTCCCCTTTTGTATTTGAAATTGGTATTTTTCCACAACCATACAAGTTATTGACCTAGGGTCTTTTGAATTAAGATCACTGACATGTGACCTTGAAATTGAGGTAAAGGTCTAAGGTTGACGTTCTAGATTTTCACCTTTGCTAAAAATTCTTTCTGGTTCATTATAAAACAGTTCAAGTCTTCTGCATCAACCTATTAATCTTATTTTTCTTAGATCAGTTTGATTCACCACATTAACTCAACACGGAGTGACATTTTCTAACATCGTTTTTTAAATTTCATTCTTATTATCGAGGTGGAAAGACCTTCAATTGTTCTCTGAAGAATTGGTTTTTAATTTCATCAGTATCAGGACAAATTTTATTTTACCGATCGGGCTACGGCGAGTCTTGCGGAAACTGTTGTTATTAATCAACCATTTAGGAATTACGGACACACTAAACCAATTTCATTTTTAAGGGAAAATTTAAGAGGAAAAATCAATTTTCATGAAAGAAGATGTGGTATGATTGCCAATAAGACAACTCTCCACAAGAAACCAACATATGAAAGATATTAACAACTATAGGTCACCATACGGCCTCCAACAATGAGCAAATCCCATACCGCATAGTCAGCTATAAAAAGCCCCGAAATGACAATGAATAACAATTCAAACGAGAGAACTAACGGCCTTATTTATGTACAAAAATTTGAACGAAAAACAAATATGTAACACATAAACAAACGACAACCACTGAATTATAGGCTCCTGATTTGGGACAGGCACATTTTTTTTTGATTTAAACTGTCCTTCCTAGGGAACTCCCTATTTTCCAACCTGAAACCACGGCAAATTCCGAATATTTGACTTTTATCCTTTTTCGGGGGTTTAATTTACTATTTTGAATGTATATCATAATATATATAAAAATAGAGATATTGATAAAAAAACATGTTTATTTTTGTTTAATCGCACATTTTATTCTTTCAGCACTTTTTGAAATTGTCCCTACCTCTTGATTTGTTGTCATCATTTTCTGCTAATATAAATTGTTAACTTATATAAATTATGTTTAAATGCCCGCCGTAGAATTGAGGATAAGTAAACATAATAAAGCAGGAAGTTTAACCATATTGCCTATTACAGCTGTGTGTTTACGGAGGACACAATGTACCTGTTTTGTATTTTATTTTTCATATATTCATGTAAGTAAAATCAAACAATTTTTTGAAGACTTTCTTTCCTTGTTTAACAAAAAATAAAACAATCAAAAATTAAGGTGAAAAAAAGAAAGAAAAAAATGATTTTAAAATATCATCCAATACTTTTAAAACAAGCCATTCATTTGGAAAAACTCAAGTGGACAAAATTACTTAATGTATTAGATAATTCATTTTAAAATTGATCAACTATCTCAGTATCTGGATGTTTGTTTGTTAAGCACAATTTGCCAGATCATTGAAAGGATTCCTGTACATTCATTTTATGAAAAAGTTATTGAATTATTCACATAGCTGTATGTTTTTCTCCATTAGATAATATACAATTCTGGCCCGTTTATTAAATTTAGATTTTTAAAATTTACATAGTCAAAGCCAAAGGCAAGCTGACGTTTGAAAATGCATTTGTGTTCTTGAATTTCTAGAATCTACAACAAAGGTAGAATGTTTTTGTTAAATATTGATGGCCCTGAAAAGGCCCGTTGATCAATAAGAGCTATCATTAGCTGCTGGCACTATATGCATGTACAATGCCTTATTTCCTGGTCTCTCGGTGGGCTTCCAGTGTAACGTGAACACTGCCATTTTGTTTATTTAAGTCTGTAACGTCATTTTTATGGGCAATACCTCAAGTACAAATCAACAATCTCAAAATGTTCTTCGCTGGTGAATAATTGGCTTATTCACCGGTGGTGAAAATTTTTAGGGTTATTCGTCCTTCATTGCAATTGAATGAAAAACAACTGAATTATTCCATGTCAAGGGACAACGTTTCAACGAACAGAATTTAAAAAAAATTATAGATATGTAAGTTATAATAATATACAATTATGACCCGTTGAAGTGAAATAACTTTTAAGGGTTGACAATTTTTGATATTAATCGATTCCCATGGGCCACATTTGTGTTATTATACCGCACTAACCGTGAACACTTTCTATATTTTTTACATATTCGCGAACAGTGAAACACAAGCTAACGTTTTTAGAAATTACATTTGTCTTCTAGAATTTCTCGACTGTACAACAAAGGTAGAATCTTTTTGTAAAATATTGATGGCCCTCAAATGGACTGTGTATAAGATAAATCATCATCAGCTGGTACTCTATGCATGCCTAAAGCATTATTTCCTCGTCCCTCAATGGGCTTCCAGTGTAACATGAACGGTGTCAATTTGGTTGTTTACGTCTGTGACGTCATTTTAATTCGGGATAACTCGAGTGAAAATCAAGGAACTGAAAAGGTTATTCACCGGTAAAGAGAAGGATTATTCAACGCTGGTGTAAATTTTTAGGGTTTTTTCTCCTTCCTTGCAATCAAATGAAAATTATCTGAATTATTTAATGTCACGTGATAAGGTGTTACCCAATAGAATTGTTTATCATCTATATAAGGTATAATAATATACAATTATACCCACAAAGAAGGTGTATACCCAAAATTGTCAACCCGAGTAAGGGTTATTCAATTGCTTTAGACCGAGCGGAAGAATCCTAACTCAGGTTGACAATTTTGGACATTCACCAACTCAATGGGCTATAAAAGTTTCATCAAACCGAACGAAAAAAATACAATTAAAAGTAAAATATTGTAACAGATGTCCAAACACTTCCGTTAGAAAACTATTTGATGTCGCGTATGTATAACAAAGTTAAGATTTTTTCTGTAAAATATAAAAGGCCATGGAAGGGCACTTTACAAGAGATATTGTCAACATTAGGTGAATTTCTAAGTCTTGGTTGATCTTGTTTCTTCGTCAGTTCGTGGACTTCTAATCTAGCCGTTGCTATATTTGTTTATGTTTATGTTAATTTGACGTTATAAGATGTCATATTTTTAAGAGTGTTAACTCGTGATCATTGAGATACGACAAGGGGTATTCACCGAGAATGATAGGGTTGTTTGATGGAGGCTTCAATTTGTCAGTGTCATCACCGAGGAATGCTGTTGTTCGATGAAAGCTTCAAATTGTTGGGGTTATTCAGTATTCAGACCCTTCTACAGCGAAATTTGTTTTAAATGCACGCGTATAAAAATTGCGGTTTTTATCCAACGCAATCATAGGTTTGAACGTAGATTTCAATTAAGACTTGTTTATATTTGATCGTTTGGGCTTGTATCATATTTTCCATCCGGTTTAAATGATTCGTTCATCCTATATTGACTCTTAAAATTCAAGAGTCAATCTTAAATTGAGTGTAAATTATATTGCCTTCCAAATACCGTTTCGATCCCTAACATCACTGAAGAAACATTTATTGTCGAAATCTAGATCTGGTGTACAAATTTTTTTTTACACCTTGTGTTTGTTGCATAACATCTTGTTCACAAGTTCATTGTTTTCTGTTAAGTATTAAATTTATATTTAGATCCCTTTTGTTCAATCTCGTGATCAATTTTTTTTGGCAATCGCCAATGGCTGTCAGCAGGGTTAAAGAACATCAGTTGTTGGACCTGTTAGTCAAATACGTTTTGTTTAAATATACTCTTTCCCTTTTTTGGTCTTTTGGAATATGTTGTTTGTGCAGTATTTAGACCCTTCTACATCGAAATTGGTTTTTCATGCACACGTATAAAAATTGCGATTATTATCCAACGCAATAATAGGTTTGAACGTAGTTTTCAATTTAGACTTGTTTATATTTTATCGTTTGGGCTTGTATCATATTTTCCTTCCGGTTTATATGATCCGTTCATCCTATATTGACTCTTACATTCAAGAATCAATCTTAAATTGAGGGTAAATTATATTGCCTTCCAAATACCGTTTCGATCCCTAACATCACATAAGAGACATATATTGTCGGAATCTAGATCTGGTGTACAAAAAAAATATTGACACTTTGTGTTTGTGGCATAACATCTTGTTCTCAAGTTCATTGTTTTCTGTTCAGTATTAAATTTATATTTAGATCCATTTTGTTACATCTCGTGATCAATTTTATTTGGCAATCGCCAATGGCAGTCAGCAGGGTTAAAGAACATCATTTATTTGACCTGTTAGTCAAATGCGCTTTGTTTAAATATACTTTTTCACTTTTTTGGTTCGAGAAAATGTTGTTTGTGCAGTATTCAGACCCTTCTACAACACAATTTGTTTAACATGCACACGTATAAAAATTGCAACGCAATCATAGGTTTGAACGTAGTTTTCAATTTAGACTTGTTTATATTTTATCATTTTGGCTTGTATTATATTTCCCCTCCGGTGTATATGATCCGTTCATTATATATTGACTCTTAAGTTCAAGAGTCAATATTAAATTGAGGGTAAATTATATTCCCTTTCAAATACCGTTTCGATCCCTGACATCACAAAAGAGACATGTATTGTCGAAATCTAGATCTGGTGTACACCAAAAAATATTGACACTTTGTCTCTGTGAGTGACATAACATCTTGTTCACAAGTTCACTGTTTTGTGTTTAGTATTAAATTTATATTTAGATCCATTTTGTTACATCTCGTGATTAATTTTATTTGGCAATCGCCAATGGCAGTCAGCAGGGTTAAAGCACATCATTTATTTGACCTGTTAGTCAAATGCGTTTTGTTTAAATATACATTTTTGGTTCTGAAAAATGTTGTTTGTGCAGTATTCAGACCCTTCTACAACACAATTTGTTTTACATACACACGTATAAAAAAGCGGTTTTTATCCAACGCAATCATAGGTTTGAACGTAATTTTCAATTTAGATTTGTTTGTAGAGCCCAGGTGGTCGTGTAGTGTAGCGGGACGGCTGCAGTGCAGGCGATTTGGTGTCACGATATCACAGTAGCATTGGTTCGAATCCCGGCGGGGGAAGAACAAAAAAATTGCGAAAGCAAATTTACAGATCTAACATTGTTGGGTTGATATTTAGACGAGTTATATATATATACAACTCGTCTAAACATCAACCCAACAATGTTAGATCTGTAAATGTGCTTTCGCAAATTTTTGGTTCTTCCCTCACCGGGATTCGAACCCATGCTTCTGTGATATCGTGACACCAAATCGCCTGCACTGCAGCCGTCCCGCTAGACCACACGACCACCTGGGCCCTCAAAAAAAGAGCTTTCGGTGGCCATATGTTACCTTTCCACGTCAGTTTTAATCTAGCGGCGTACTACAGTACATGATATATAAGGCATGAAGATGTTATTGTTACAGATCAGCTAAATTATCTATAGTAAAGGATCCTACAAATTAATGTAAGATACAGTCACAGAAAATAATTATATTCATAAGTACGTCTGAGTCAGTGACAACCCTACAACAGATGTATCCATCGGATCGCCATCAACGATGGTGATACATGGCTGTGTACATAATGTATATACAACTCGTCTAAACATCAACCCAACAATGTTAGATCTGTAAATTATATATATATATATATATATAAACGAGTCTAAATTGAAAACTACGTTCAAACCTATAATTGCGTTGGATAAAAACCGCAAATTTTATACGTGTGCATGTCAAACAAATTTCGTTGTAGAAGGGTCTAAAAACAGCACAAACAACATTTTCCAAAAGACCAATAAAGTGAAAAAGTATATTTAAACAAAACGCATTTGACTAACAGGTCGAACAACTGATGTTCTTTAACCCTGCTGACTGCCATTGGCGACTGCCAAATAAAATTGATCACAAGATGTAACAAACTGGATCTTAATATAAATTTAATACGTCACAGAAAATATTTTTTTTGTTAACTTGTGGCCACGATGTTGCGCCACAAACATTTGGTGTCAATATTTCTTTAGTACACCAGATCTAGATTTCGACAATATATGTCTCTTCAGTGATGTTAGGGATCGAAACGGTATTTGGAAGGCCATATCATTTACTCTCAATTTAAGATTGACTCTTGAATTTAAGAGTCAATATAGGATGAACGGATCATATTAACCGGAGGGAAAATATGATACATGCCCAAACAAACAATATATATAAACGAGTCTAAATTGAAAACTACGTTCAAACCTATGATTGCGTTGGATAAAAACCGCAATTTTTATACGTGTGCATGTCAAACAAATTTCGTTGTAGAAGAGTCTAAAAACAGCACAAACAACATTTTCCAAAAAAACCAACAAAGTGAAAAAGTATATTTAAACAAAACGCATTTGACTAACAGGTCGAACAACTGATGTTCTTTAACCCTGCTGACTGCCATTGGCGACTGCCAAATAAAATTGATCCAAAGATGTAACAAACTGGATCTTAATATAAATTTAATACGTCACAGAAATTTTGTTTTTGTTAATTTGTGGCCACGATATATATATATATATATATACAACTCGTCTAAACATCAACCCAACAATGTTAGATCTGTAAATTTGCTTTCGCAAATTTTTGGTTCTTCCCTCGCCGGGATTCGAACCCATGCTACTGTGATATCGTGACACCAAATCGCCAGCACTGCAGCCGTCCCGCTAGACCACACGACCACCTGGGCTCTCAAAAAAAGAGCTTTCGGTGGCCATATGTTACCTTTCCACGTCAGTTTTAATCTAGCGGCGTACTACAGTACATGATATATAAGGCATGAAGATGTTATTGTTACAGATCAGCTAAATTATCTATAGTAAAGGATCCTACAAATTAATGTAAGATACAGTCACAGAAAATAATTATATTCATAAGTACGTCTGAGTCAGTGACAACCCTACAACAGATGTATCCATCGGATCACCATCAATGATGGTGATACATGGCTGTGTACATAATGTATATACAACTCGTCTAAACATCAACCCAACAATGTTAGATCTGTAAATTTGCTTTCGCAAATTTTTGGTTCTTCCCTCGCCGGGATTCGAACCCATGCTACTGTGATATCGTGACACCAAATCGCCTGCACTGCAGCCGTCCCGCTAGACCACACGACCACCTGGGCTCTCAAAAAAAGAGCTTTCGGTGGCCATATGTTACCTTTCCACGTCAGTTTTAATCTAGCGGCGTACTACAGTACATGATATATAAGGCATGAAGATGTTATTGTTACAGATCAGCTAAATTATCTATAGTAAAGGATCCTACAAATTAATGTAAGATACAGTCACAGAAAATAATTATATTCATAAGTACGTCTGAGTCAGTGACAACCCTACAACAGATGTATCCATCGGATCACCATCAATGATGGTGATACATGGCTGTGTACATAATGTATATACAACTCGTCTAAACATCAACCCAACAATGTTAGATCTGTAAATTTGCTTTCGCAAATTTTTGGTTCTTCCCTCGCCGGGATTCGAACCCATGCTACTGTGATATCATGACACCAAATCGCCTGCACTGCGTATATATATATAAAAGTCTATAAAAAGGACCAACCAGCAAATTTACTATGTACCGGATCGTCTAGAATAGGCGATACTATGCAGATAAGGATAAAATTATATCAGTCTAAAGATTTGCACAACGGTACTGATATAAGGTGTTATTAAACGAAAATGTTGTTATAAAATCGTGTTGACAAATATATATTTCGGCTCAACAAATGGCCTTCTTCTTGTGTCACAAGTTTTAACAAAACAGTATTGTTAAAACCTGTGACACAAGAAGAAGGCCATTTGTTGAGCCGAAATATTTGTCAACACGATTTTATAACAACATTTTCTTTTAATAACACCTTATATCAGTACCGTTGTGCAAATCTTTAGACTGATATATATATATTCTTACTTGTGGAACTTGCAAGCTGCAGTATGTGTAACAGCATTGGCTATAAATACCTTATCTACTTATACTACAGTAACACGACCTCATTATGTTAATAAGTTACACTTGCTATGATAATACATGCTTTGTATACTGTGTATTGCTAGTCGCCATTAAATATTTATAAGTCTACTTGGATTATATACGTCTTTATGCCTTCATCTAAAAAGTTAAATATGGTGTCAGATGAGGTAAATTTACTTTCACAAAGAACTAATGTCCAAGGAAAATTCAGAAAGCGACACAGACATCGGAGAAGAAATTGCACATGAACTTGAAGAACCACACACAAATATGGCTGCCGCCGACCCATCTTTAATTCCATTTCCTCAAAAACTTGATCTTGATGGAAACATTGCGACGAATTGGAGAAAATTCAAAAGAACATGGGACAACAACGAGATTGCGTCAGGACTACCAGAAAAAGATGTAAAATTACGCACAGCAACACTTTTAACTTGCGTCGGATCAGATGCGATGGACATTTTTGACGGGTTCGCGTTTGAAGAAGAAAATGACAGGAAAGATATTACAAAAGTTATTGAGAAATTCGAGACATTCTGCGTTGGTAAACGAATGAAACTTTTGAAAGGTACTCTTTCAATATATGTGACCAAAAAAGAATGCGACAGTGTTGATGAATACGTGTCGAAACTAAGAAATCTCGCGAAAACGTGCAATTATGGACAACTTTAAGAAAGTCTCATCCGCGACAGGAACCTGTGTGGTGTAAGAGACAACTCTTCGAGTAAGCGCCTACTTCAAGAGGATGGACTGACTTTACAAAAAAGTATAGACTTGTGTCGCTCATTCGCGTCAACAACGAAAAAACTACAAACAATGGCAGGAACTAACGGGATAAATGAAAGCCCAGACATTAAAGCGGTAAGAAACAAAACTGCTAAATTTCATAAACGTACACAATACAAGCATGATAAACAATCAGACAATAAGAAATTTCCCAAAAAAGCAAACAAGAGTGATTATTGTGGAAGGCAATGTGAGAAAGGAAAGTGTCCCGCATATGGCAAAAAATACGATTCGCGTGGAAAATATAACCACTTTTCATCTCAATGCAGACAAGGAAAGTACACGAAAAGACGCTCTGAAGTAAAACATGTTAGTGTAAAATATGTTTACACAGATGACAGCGAAAGTGAATTCGAAATCAAAACAGTAGAATCAAGTGAAATAAACATGGTTCAAAGCAAAATATTCGCTAAGACGCTTCTAATTGATCAAAACAAGCAGATAAAATTCCAATTAGATAGCGGTGCAACAGCTACTCTAATCCCGAAGTCACTGGTGCATGAGTCAGTCATTGAAGAAACTGATAAAACACTAACGATGTATATTAAATCTTAGATGTCAGCGTATGGAATTTGCACGCTAAGGTTGAAAAATCCTAAAACAAACAAACGCTATAATGTGAAATTTATAGTTGTCGGTGATGAATACATACCTCTGCTGGGTCAAAGGCAATCCAGCATATGAGTTTGATCAAGATACAGTTTCACAACATACTGACATGTGAAAAGGGAGATAACGTGAACGATTTTTCAATGCAGAACATAGTCAAAGAATACCAAGATATATTTGACGGAGAAGGGAGCTTTCAAGGAAATTTGCACCTTGAAATTGATGAGACAATCACACCTGTGAAGTCACCGTTAAGCATTCAAATCGCGATAAAGCCGAAATTGAAAAGTGAACTTCAACGATTAGAAATGAACGGAGTGATTAAAGTGGTTGATACACCAACAGACTGGGTATCAAGTCTTGTAACCGTCAAGAAGCCGAATGGGAAACTTAGAAAATGCATAGACCCAAAGCCTCTTAAGAAAGCGTTAAAGATAAGTCACTACTCTCTTCTGATTATAGATGTTTTATTGCCCGAGCTGAATAAATCGAAAATATTCAGTAAATGTGATGTTAAAAACGGATTTCGGCATGTAAATATGGACGAATCGAGTAGTTACTTGACTACATTTGAAGCACCGTTTGGTCGCTTCCGATGGATGAAAATGCCTTTTGGAAAATCGCCCGCCCCTGAATATTTTCAACAATTTCTAGAGCGCGAAATCGAAAATTTACCAGGTGTACGCACAGTCGCGGACACCATTGTTATATACGGTGAAGAAGATACGGAAGAACAAGCAATTGCCGATCATGACATTAAGCTCAAAGCATTTCTCGACCGATGCCGTTCTATAAATACCTTATCTATTTATACTACAGTAACACGACCTCATTATGTTAATGAGTAGCACGTGCTATGCTATAAAGACATGCTTTGTATACTTGTATTGCTAGTCGCCATTAAATAGTTATAAGTCTACTTGAATTATATACATATTTATGCCTTCATCCACATCTTATAGAATAAAGCGAAAATATTCAGTAAATGTGATGTTAAAAACGGATTTTGGCATGTAAATATGGACGAATCGAGTAGTTACTTGACTACATTTGCAACACCGTTTGGTCGCTTCCGATGGATGAATAAACCAACTAGAGAAACAAATGAATCAAAAACTTTGATTGACCATATATATGTCACCAGTTAAAGCATGGTTAAAGAGGCTCATGTTTCTAAATATTATATTAGTGATCACTACACAATATGTATGACAAGACAAGAGAAATTGTATGATTAAAACATTCTCATTCAACAATCACTTATAGAAATTATTAAGAATTTCAATGAACAAAATTATTTAAAAGATTTAAAAAGTGCACCTTTTCAACATTTTGAATTTGAGAATGACCCATCTGTTTGTTTTGAAATGTGGTACACTATTTTTAATAACATTTTAAATAAACATGCCCATATTGTGAAAAAGAGGGTAAAAAAAGACAGACAGCCTGAATGGTACAATAAAGAAATCTCATATGCAAGAAAAATGAGAGATAAATATCACTCACTGGGAATGTGGGCTGAATACAGATTCTGGAGAAACAGAACAAAAGATATCATTGATACATCTAAATAGAAATATTATAATGAAATGATAAAAGACTCAAAAGATTCTAAAACACTATGGAAATGTCTTCATAGCTTAAATCCATCTTATCCATCAAAACCATATGAACTTATTACAAGTGGAGACCATTAAACAACCGATCATAAATAAATGGCTAATACGTTCACTAATTATTTTGCCTCATGTGTTGAAAAGTTAAGGCATAGTAGGGCACCAAGCAACTCAAATTTTAATACTTTGACAAACTATGTACAAATGAAATTCTTGAAAAAAGGCATAATAAATTCATCATTCCACCAGTAAAAGTTTCAGAACTATTTGCTGAAATAAGTAAACTAGATGTTAAGACATCTTGTGGTTCTGACAATATAGGTCCAAAGATTTTAAAACTGGGTGCTCCTTTCATAGCATCTTCCTTAACATACATTTTTAATCGAATGATTGATACTGGTATTTATCCATCTGTTTTAAAAAATGCCAAAGTAGCTCCAATTTTTAAATCAGGTGAAAAAAATGTAGCTAGCAATTATAGACCAATATCTGTTTTGCCAACATTATCAAAATTAATAGAGAGACATGTATCTAAACATCTGTATAACTATTTGACAAAGTTTGATATTTTACACCCTTCTCAGTCTGGTTTAAGACCCAACCATTCATGTCAAACTGCCCTCATTAATATTATTGATAAATGGCTACATGAAATGAGTAATAAAAATATCAATTTGGCAGTTCTCTTGGATTTTAAGAAAGCTTTTGATGTTGTTGATCATGAAATTCTATGCAAAAAACTTCTAATTTATGGCTTCCATGAAGAAACTGTTGATTTTTTTAAAATCATATTTGAGTGAAAGAACACAGCAAGTCCATATAAATAATCAGTTTTCTGAAAAAAAGTTTATAAATTTTGGTGTTCCACAGGGCTCAATACTTGGTCCAATTTTGTTTGTTTTGTTTATAAATGACCTTCCATTACATATAAAAAACTGCCATACGGACTTGAATGCTGATGACACAACTATGCATACATCAGGAAAGACTATTGCTGATATGCAATTAAAGTACAAGATGATCTCCAATGTGTTGAAAAATGGTGTCATGAAAATAGCATGTTCATATATTTGGAAAAGACGAAATGTATGGTTATAGGTACAAGACAAAGGCTGCGTTTAAATCAAGCAGAACCAGTTCTAACTATTGAAAATAATATTCTTAAAAAATCGTCAATTGAAAAACTTTTAGTTGTTAGAATTGGCTCTAATCTGTCCTGGACAGGCCATATTAATTACTTATGTTCATCAATTTCATCTAGACTTTTTTTACTCTCTGAAATCAAGAAATTTCTAAATATTGATCTAAGAAAATTATTTTATAATGGTTATATTCTCCCACTGATAGATTATTGTTGTATTATTTGGAGTGGTTGTGCTAAAAATGAGCTAGTCAGAATAATAAAATTGCAGAAAAGGGCTGCAAGAATTATTTTAGATGCTGATCCACTTTCATCATCAGCTCCACTGTTTAAACAGCTTGAATGGATGACAGTAGAAAACAGAATCTCATACCACAAATCAGTTTTGATGCAGAAATGCCTTAAAAATGAAGCTCCTGTATATCTCACTGAAAAATTTAAAGAAATGCCAGAAATAATCCAATATTGTTTGAGAAATGCCTTTTGCAAATATTTACAGGTTCCAAAAGCCAAAACAGTGCATTATAAAAAAATCTTTTATATATTCAGGATCTATTTTATGGAATAATTTACCAATATCCATGAAATAATCAACATCAAGTACAAGCTCATTCAAAAAAGATTTAAAAAATTACTGGTTGGAACATTAAGAAGCTGTGTTTTTTATATGCATAATTATTTTCACACACTTACTCAAACTTGTTATTGTGGATGTTATAACTATAAATATATGTCATATGTGAATTTGTAATTTTTACCTGTTGTGAAAATTGTATACTTCATGACCATTTTTTATTTCATTATTCATGTATGTGTGTCTGTTTGATATTTTGTAATTGTTTTTTATATTTCATTGTATTTCATGAGGGCCTCAGGGAAGATTAGCTTTATAGCTAACTGTGTAACCCTTTTTAAATAAAGAATTAATATTATATTATTATTATTAAATACTTAAATAAATAGTATGTTGGTGAAACAGAAACAAAATTCAACATCAGAATTAACAATCACCGGTCGTTCTATACAAAAGGAAGAATATGTCCAATTACGAGACACCTCTTAAAAACAGGACATACGTTTGATAATATCACCTTTCAAATAATTGAGGTAAACCAATATTGGGACTCCGAAATGAGAAAACAGAGAGAAAGGTTTTGGATGCATCAGCTACGTACAGATGGGTGCAGTCCTAACCTGTACAGCAAGTTAACTTGATAATCAGTCATTTGGACTGGTCAAAGTTAACCTGCGACCGGACTTAGGACTGCTCTGACCAGTCCTAGGACCAAAATCTAGTTTACTTGTAAAGCGGACTTGGTCCTAGGACTGTATTATGTCTGCCAAAAAGTTAACTTGGAAACAGGTCCGCTACTGATATAAGTAAACTTCGAACCTGTCCTGTCATAAGTTAATTTCGGAACCAGTCCTGTCATAAAGTTAACATAAGTTAACTTCGAAACCAGTCCTGCCACAAAGTTAACATAAGTTAACTTTTGCTTTGACAAATCCGTTCAAACCAGACCTGTTCCAAACTTAACTTTTGACTGGTCTGCTCAACATTAAGTTAACATGTAACCAGGACCGCTCTATTCTATTTTTTAAAAATATTTTTAATATCTTTGTTTCGTAGTATAAACATCGAAAATAAAGTAAAATGTATAAACAGTATTAAATACAAAATGAATTATTTGAAAATTAAGTATGCATAGACGTTGCTTGTAGCACAAATTTATCTGTGATCTGACTATCTATCAATTTAATATAAAAACGATCTTGGTTACAATGATAACTGGTACTGAATATATATTCCATTACCTATCAAATTCAACCATATTTGAACTTTATTATGCATATCTTTAAAAAGAAGTATATTTGATGTTAGTTGTATACGTCCTTGTAAGTAATACATCCTTGAACTATGCCGTCACACTCTGCAATAGTTTAGTGCATTTAAACACATGACTACACATTTTTGTTCGCATAAATCAAGGGTGCCAGCATGTCCTCCTTTTATTCAAAACATTGATACGTAACAAAATTTGAGTAGTTTAAATACCTCATACTGACTTGTACAACAAAATAATTTGACCACATCAACCAAATCTGACCATTAGTGCACTTTAATTTGTAAATCTGTATTCCTTCATAGTTATTCAGCCATATTTTTTCAGTCGTGATTCAATGTATAATACAATGGACAGTAATATTACAATACAATAAGAACAAATTTTTGTTCGCATAAATTTAGGGTACAGGCAGGTCCTCCTTTTATTAAAAATATTGATACGTAACAAAATTTCAGTAGTTTTGATACCTCAGGCTGATTTGTTCATCAAAATTATTTGACCGCATCAACAAAAACTGACCATATGTGAACTATATATACCCGCATACAAAATAAGAGATATATTTTCGTCAGGATTCAATGTATAATACAATGGACAACAATATTGCAATACAATAAGAACAAATTTTTGTTCGCATAAATTTGAGGTGCCAGCATGTCCTCTTTTTCCTCAAAATAATGATACGTAACAAAATTTCAGTAGTTCTGATACCTCTTGCTGACTTGTACGACAAAAGTATTTGACCGTATTGACCAAAACTGACCATATGTGCTCTTTAAATGTATAATACAATGGACAGAAATATTGCAGTATAATAAGAACAAATTTTTGTTTGCATAAATTTAGGGTGCCAGCATGTCCTCTGTTTACTCAAAATACTGATACGTAACAAAATTTCAGTAGTTTTGACACCTCATGCTGATTTGTACATCAAAATTTTTTGACCGCATTGACCAAAACTGACCATATGTGCACTTTAATTTGTAAATTTATATACCAGCATAGTAAATCAGCCATATTTTTTATGTAAGGATTCAATGTATAATTACAATGGACAACAATATTGCAATACAATGACAATACATTTTTGTTCGCTTAAATTTAGGGTGCCAGCATGTCCTCATTTTACTCAAAACACTGATACGTTACAAAATTTCAGTAGTTTTGATACCTCATGCTGACTTGTACAACAAAATTATTTGACCGCATTGACCAAAACTGACCATATATGTGCACTTTAATTTGTAAATATATATACCAGCATAGTAAATCAGCCATATTTTTTATGTCAGGATTCAATGTATAATACAATCTACATCATGTACAGCAATATTGCAATATTATAACAACAAATTTTTTGTTCGCATAAACTTAGGGTGCCAGACTGTCCTCTTTGTATTCAAATATTGATACGTAACAAAATGTCAGTTGTTTTAATACCCCTTGCTGACGTGTACAACAACCATATTTAATCAAAACTGACCGTATGTGGATTTTTTTTTGCAAATCTATATACCCGCATAGTAATGAACCAAGCGCCTTAATTTCTTCTCCTGGCGCTCCTGTTCACATTTTAGTAAGACCCAAAATGTACACGTAATCAATAATATTGGAAAACTATTAATGCAAAAAAAATTCTGAATAAATTGAGTGTGTCAGCATTTTATCCCTATATTCATAATAATAGTCACTACATATATAGTAGTTCATGATGGTGTGTAAAACAAAACTATTATGCAGCATCATCAAAGTGACATGTCTGAATTCATTTGTACTATTTACAATGATTTAATAAAAAAACAAAGTATATGAGGTTCTCTTCTGGGAATAGTATACTGTTTATCTATTATGTCGGTTGATTGATTTTATTTATAGTTAAACGTCAAGTGACAACTATTTCAGTAACTTAAGTGCACATTCAGTATAATATTAAGACGTCCCATTTATATCAATATTGTAAAAATAGCAGAGACAAATCTCTCGATAAATCTGAAGAATTTGACGAGATTGTTGATAGTTTTACCACACCGTATGCCTACGGACACTGTACAATTTCTGTTAGAATATTCTGCGGAAAATAGAATAGTAAATCCAATGCAAACAAGTTGAATAACAATGAAATATCAATGCATGTATAAATTTATGCATAAAAAAATTAGGAAGGGACAGGTAAAAAACGGGGAACGAAGCAACGTCGACAATGTTGTTGATATCCCGTGATATAAGAATATTGTTCCGATGCGTTGGATAACCTTTCTATCCACCTTCTAATAAAAAAAACTCTCTGACAGTGTGTGATTGTATAGCCATTTTTTATTTATATAAGAATACATGTGTATCAAATAAAAAAAAGGGAATTTGTATACTAGACGAGTAAATAATAAATGATATATGTGGAAAAAACAATGCGAATGTTGTTTACGTATTTTAATTGGAGCTCAAGTCTGATATGAAAACTCTCAAACACGAAAGTATGTCATAAGCAGACCTTTCCTTAGGTCTGGTCAACAACAGACTTGTCCACAGGTCTGGTCAGGAGCAGACCTGTCCACATGTCTGATCTAAGGCAGACATGTTCCCAGAAATGGTCAAAAGCAGACTTGTCCACATGTCTGGTCTGGGACAGACCTGTCCTCAGGACTGGTTAAAAGCAGACTTGTCCACAGGTCTGGTCTGGAGCACACCTGTCGATAGGTCTGTAGCAGTCCTAAAACAGCAGACAGTAGGTCTGGTCCACAAACGACGAAGTTATCTTGCTTGACTGCTAAAATATTCTCAAGTTAACTTAGAAAGCAGTGAATAAGTTAACTTTTGTCAAGGTTAGGACCGCACCCATCTGTACTCTTGAACCTGATGGACTTAATGAGAGGGATGAAAAACAGTTCTACACGAAACCAACGGAATAAATCATGATTTTTTTTTTTTTTTAACTAAAACAACTATTTGGTTTAATTTTGGAAAAAATGTTCATGTACAATAAACGGCAAAAATCTGTTTTATACAGATCAACAATCAATATGTTAAACTTTTGTGTAGTTCACGGTCCTACTGAAAAGCGCCCGGGATAACACCTAATTTTATAACACTCATTAGTGTGTTTAAGTTACATTCTTAGACACTTATATAATTTAATTTAGTAACTGCATCAGTTTATTTACAAACTGATCCACACCTAGATAGATTGAATGTTGATTGTTGCTATTTTTAGACACTATATACTATTTTCACAGGCAACACGCATTACACATCTTATTTTGTGTAATCTGTTCATATCTATTTCCTTGCAAAGAACTAAAAAGAAAATACAGCTTGAACATCATGCTTCTAATCTTAAATCGTACATAGATAACAACACAATACCAAAAGGTTTAAATATCAAATTGACGCCTCAGACACCGGGTGTCAAGTCCAGCAGATTTATGAAACGTTGGAACGATATTTTTTTCAATTGTTCATTCCGACTTCTTCAACTCCTACTCTCCTTATCTATCTACGGCTACAAACAAATTAATTCGGAGATAAATAAAACGTATATAAAACATCTCTGTCTGTTACTCCAGAAGACATGGACGCAATTCAAAGAAGACTTTTCGACATTCAAAGATTAGAAAAACAAAATTTCAAAGCTAAACAGAATAAAAAATTCAAACGAAACCGTTTAAACCAACAAAGTTCTGTTTTTGAAGAAGATCCAATTTTAAACTTGTTAGAAGAGAGTTAATCAAACATTTCAAAACGACAGAGGAAAAGATGTTTAAAAAATCAGAAACACGCAGTTCAAGATAAGTTAGTTGTAAATCTGTCATCAATAGAACTAACTACCTCTGAAGAAAAACTATTGAGTTAAGGCCTCAATTTCTGTCCAGCTCCAGCAACCGTCAACAATTTACAACTTGAGACATATGTAGAAGCATTTGCCAGGGGCCTTCGGTTGAAAGAACATTTCAATAGACAACAGAAGAAAAATTTAAAAGAAGCCGGAATGAATGAATCTGATTATGAGAGTGATGAAGGAGACATATGCATCCCAAAATTTAAAAAGGAAAGTAGATGGAATCCTCCTAAAAGCAAAAAAGACAATTTGGAATCATTCATTACATCAATCAAAGCTGAAGTCAGATCTTCAATAAGTGGTAAACAAGTCAGAAATATTTCAAAGTCAGAAAGTCAAGCCATGATAAACTTAAAAGACCGCGACGAAATTGTTATCAAACAAGCTGACAAAGGAAGTGCAGTTGTAGTGATGAACAAGGCAGACTACATCGAAGAAGAAAATCGTCAACTCTCACACGCTAAATTTTTATGAAGAACTAACATGTGATCCAACCAAAGAAATCAGCGAAAAAAATTAATGACGTCCTCTCAGAAATGAATAAAGGTAAACAAATTGATGACGATACTTACGATTATCTACGCACAGACGAAACGTGCACAGCCGGTCGATTTTACTTACTTCCTAAATTCCACATATAAGGGATTCCAGGGAGACCTATAGAATCAGCTAATGGCCATCCCACCGAAAAATTTCAGAATTTGTTGATTACCACCTCAGACCACATGTTAAACAACTACCATCTCATATTCAAGATACGACTGACTATTTGAAGAAAATGAATTCCTTAAGTCCTTCACCCAACAACACAATTTTGGTTTCAATGAATGTGTGTTCCTTATACACAAATATTCCAAAAGATAAAGGAATAGCCGCATGTGAAAAAATATGGAATACTCGAAAGGATAAACATCCCCAAACTGACTGTCTAGTTCAATTGCCCAAGCTAGTTCTTCAAAAAACAACTTTATTTTAACGACAAGCACTTTTTACAGATAGACGGAACAAGTATGGGTACAAAAATGGCACCTTCTTTTGTCAACATTTTTATGGGGGTTCTCGAAGAACGCATCCTTTTGAGTGTGCCATACAAACCCTTGTCATGGCTCCGTTTTATTGCTGATATTGACATGAAATGGAACGATACTGCAGAACATTTGCAAGATTTCTTAGATCATTGTAATCAGTTCCATCACTCAATTAAATATAATCTGAATTTTCGAGCGAGAAAATTGCTTTCCTCGACACCACCACATTTGTAAAAAAACGGGGTCATGACAACTGATCTCCACACAAAGAAAACTGATAAGCACCAGTTCCTTTCTCCAAAAGTTGTCACCCGAAACACTGCTCCAGGATTATACCTTACAGTCAAGCCATCAGACTAAAGCAAATTTGCTCCTCAGATTCCAAACTTAACTATCGTTTGGACAACTCAAAACACAGCTGAAATCAAGAGGATATTAAACCAAAAAACATCACAGACGCTTTTAAGAAAGAAGCCAAAGAAAAAGATCGAGCTAGCCTCATGGATTACAAAGATAAGACGACACGTGCAGATAGAATTCCGTTTGTTGTAACCTTCCATCCCGATTTGACAAATATTTCATCTTCTATCCGAAAGCACTGGCGTTTAATCGAAAATGACTCTTCCTTATAAGAAATTTTTCCATCACCTCCTGTAATTGCATATCGCAGACCCAAAAATCTCAAAGACATACTTGTGACATCAAAAGTAAAGAAATACGAGACTTCTAAATTTGAGTGTTACAAACAATGCGGTAGAAGCAACTGTAAGTGCTGTAAAGCCGCCAACTCTGACCACTCTTTCAGCTGCACAGTAACAAAGCCGCGATACAACATCTATGTTACATCTAATTGCAAAACGGAAATTAGTATTTATATTCTTACTTGTGGAACTTGCAAGCTGCAGTATTTTGGTGAAACAGAAACTAAATTCAACATCAGACTTAACAATCACCGGTCGTTCTATACACCAGGACGAAACTGTCCAATTACGAGACACCTCTTAAGAACAGGACAAACGTTAGATAATATCACCTTTCAAATAATTGAGGTAAACCAAAATTGGGATTCCGAAATGAGAAAACAGAGAGAAAGGTTCTGGATGCATCAGTTACGTACTTTTGAACCTGATGGACTTAATGAGAGGGATGAAAAACAGTTCTACCCGAAACCAAAGGAATAAACCATCAATTTTAATTATATTTAACTAAAACAATTATTTGTTTTAATTTTTGAAAAAAATGTTCATGTACAATAAACGGCAAAAATCTGTTTTATACAGATCATCAATCAATATGTTAAACTTTTGTGTAGCTCAAGCTACAAAGATATGTTTTACCATGCATTCGATTTCACCTAGATAGATGCACACGCCCGATGAAGGTAATTTGTTTAGCGAAATATTGCGTGAATAATATATAAAATATAACACCTAATTTTATAACACTCATTAGTGTGTTAAAGTAACATTCTTAGACACTAATATAATTTAATTTAGTAACTGCATCAGTTAATTTACAAACTGATTCACACCTAGATAGATCGAATGTTGATTGTTGCTTATTTATATATATATTGAGATTGATAAACTTCTTGGGTCGATATATCCTGTATGATTGCTTAAAAAAAACCAAGCTACACCTGTAATTTCATATACTTACACCAAGTCAATTGCATGCCAGATTTTCTGCCTAAAGATGGTTTTAGGGGCCTTTAACATCAAAGATGTGAAATCCAAACCTTCGGATAGCTCATATACATGGTCAAATTACAATATAGATCAGCTGGTTATAATATTACTGGCGACCTTGGCATTGTAACCAATAAACAAACAAGAAAGTTGTTAGCTAAGGGACCAAAATATAGAAATCCCTAGCTCTTTAACTGAAAAAAGAAATCCAGGTCATTGATGGATGCAGTTAAGGATTAGTGGATTCTTTATCCTCCTTGTATGACAGATATGTGGTTTGTTTAAGCAGATATAGCCTCTAGTAATATTGTCTTCGTCTGAAAAACAAATTTGCAATATCTCATAAAGATGCTTTTAACTAACAGCACAACTGGATATCCTACATATTCTTTAAATTTCGTTGTAGAAGGGTCTAAATACAACACAAACAACATTTTCCAAAAGACCAAAAAGAGTGAAAAATATATTTTACCAACAAAACGCATTTGACTAGCAGATCGAAAAAATGATGGGTTGACAGATTTATTTGAGAATTTACTGTTTTATTATTTTTTTCGATTGCGAAATATCTTTTTTTATTGATGAAGTGCATTCCTTTTGTAATACGCATATAAACATATATCTAAATTTCCGATTTTGGGCCTATTTTCAAACTATTTCAAATCGGGGTGCACAATTAAAGTGTGTTTGATTTTAACATCAACATGAAACATTGAATATCTATATGACTCTTTGAAATTCTGAATCTAAACCCCTAATTTATTTTCCTTATTTTAAAATTAGATGATACCATGAATATAACATTAAGGTACAAGGAGTCTTCAACTTAACGCTTATTAAATTTCATCAAAAGAAAATCTTATGGATAAAATTAAACTGTGTTTCATTTCGACACAAATTAAACATATATAGGGTTCTTTCAAAAGCTGCATCAAAAATTGTATTTAAATATTTAATTGTTGGGGTCAGTTCTCAAGTTGATCCAAAGCAGGATACAAAATTGAACTTTATTTGAGAATTAAGATTATTATGCGCTCCTTTATCAAATTGGTACACATTGAAGTCCAAGTGGTCCAAAACTAAACATTTGTTTGATTTGATAAACAATTGAATTATTGGGGTTCTTTGATATGCTGATTCTGACAAAGTACTTATATTTTGGATATTGGACCACAACAGTTAATGTTAAATTTCAAATAATCAGTTCTTGAACAACATTTAATTTTGTGTTTCAAAACCGTGCTGTGTCAAATATGCAATCACAATCCAAATTCAAAGTTGTTTAAGCTAAAATGTAGTGTCCATACTTGCGCAACTATTCAGGATTCGACATCTGAAAAATTCGGTACACCGTCACACTGACAGTCTTTTGTTCTAGGTTGCAACGCTGATGAAGTTATACATTTATAACAGAATGATTTGCTTCAAAGGGGCAGTAGGTAACAATGAACAGCAAAACGGATATAAATAGCAATACATCTATTAGATTCGTAAAACAGATTGTCAAGTATTTTCAATATTTGACTTTAAACAATAGTTTTACTTTTTAAACGTAGTACTGCTAACAGAACAAATGTATTTAGTGACAATTCTATATTTTCTAGGTAGGTACAACGCTGAAGAAGTAAAACTTTTATCACAGAACGGAACAGTATTTGCTTCGAAGGGAAAATATGTTGACTTGACTTGCAAAACTGATATGAATAGCCTTATAAATATAAGATACAAAAAACCGAATGTCAATTTACAGAATTCTCCAACTTTAAATGTTAAGAATGGTTTTTGTTATCCGCCGGAAAATTTTACATGTGATCACTTGAACAAAGAATTCACGTATAGCCTACAACCATCAGACTATAATAGTGAAGACACCTGGAGTTGTATAGTGACTAATAGTTCTCAGTTGTATATTGAATCAAGTTTTATAACTATTACTATAATAGGTAAGTAAAATTTAGTTGTTTTTTTTGTATAAAACTGAGTTTCTCTCTTACAAAAATAATTTCATAAAGAAATACCAATTATAGCTCTAGGACGTTGAGGTTCGATTAACCAACTTCAAGGGATAGAATGACTATTATTAGTGTATATGAAGTGCGAATCCTGCCAGTTCATTTTAATTTCGTATGCGAGTATGTCTACAGTAGATTCTAATATGACGTGCTTCTTTTGTTTTGTTAACAACACTGCGATAAAATTCTCGATATATGTATACTTAGCGCAGACTCAGAGATATTCATATCTACATGCAAACGCTATGACGCAACGTCAGATATTGCTACCATTTAGTGTAACATAAAAATGACGTTAAATTGGAAACGCACTTTATCTAATTCTCCCTGCTTTCCTTTACGGGTAAATGCAAATTATAACACACAAGTGTAAATGCCGCGAGAATCCAATCCTATATGATTTTATAACTAACATAGGATATTCAATTTTACTGCTAGTAATTGTGTGTTTTGGGGGAATACTGCTGCATTATATATTCAACCCGAGTATGATTTTTTTTCAAGCAGTGACATACAATAGCTCATACTTATGATACTGAAGTTTTCTTACTTTTTGATCGCCTTATAGATATGTATTTTTGTATTGTGTGCATCATTTCGTTTTGTTGAAAGCAGGACATTTACATTTAGTGTAGGAAGGAACACGAAGTGCATGCTGTCCCTTGCATATTACGCTTGTAGCGACGTCGATTTATGATAACGGACAAACTTGCAAGACATTTTCATTAATCCGTATTTTTTATAGATAACCCTGTAATCTTAATGTTATTTGGTGTACCAACTTCACCTTTAAAAGTACTTTGTATTGGTATAGTTATCAAGGCCGAAAAATAATCTTCACGAAATCAAATCTCCTGGTTTTTTTCCGTAAAAGTTTTGCGAAGGCATGAAAGTTGAACTCGGACATTTCCGCAAGACCCTGCAAATCGATTGAGTTGAATTTATTATGTAGCTCAATTTATTTTTCATTTCGAATTTCGGGAGCTAACACTTAGTACAACACGATTGTGCTTACAATTCAATGAATTATTTGTCAAATTTTATTTTTGAACTGAAATGTTTTCAGTGTCCAAATTAAATTTCCGATGGGACATTTCCGTACATCATATTCTTTTGAAAATATGTATGCAAATTTAAAATGGAGACAGCCATGTTAACCAATACTGAAATATATCACGTCATAGAATGTTCATGCAAAATTTCGAAGAGTTGCGTGCACATTTCGCGAATTGTTCGCGTTTTATGTTTCGAGTTTGTTACATGGAACAACGCTAAGTAAACGTTTTTTCGGATAATCTTTTTCTTCCTAAGCCTATGAATATTATATATATTTTTTTTCTCTACCATAATGTGAAAATTTAAGAATCAATCTTTATTTTCATGTATGATTTGAAATATTTATTCTAGCATTTCTATAAAAGATTTCCCGTCAAAAATTTACTTAACGCTATTTTTCGCAGAAGTAGCAATATCTAACGTTGCGTCTATGTTGATTTTATGTTTTAAAAATTGCAGTTAAAGGAAAACTGCATAACTTTTATTCTTATTCGGATGCATAACAAAAAGAAGTAATGTACAATTGCTGGAAAAAAACTACAAAACCAAAATAAAAAAGTCAAATTCTTTTGGCGAATTTACATCTTTCAAAACATGACGTTAAAAAAAAAACCGCGTAGCTGAAGGCTTTTACGTTACATGAACCATCGGAATTCGTATAATTTTGCATCAAAATGCATTTTTGAGGTAGGTCTTGTTTTGTTTTCTAGTCTATTACATTGTTCGCATATTAAATAATTTCAGAAAGTCAACATGACATCTTTAAATTTAACGGTACAAGAAAAAAAAAACAACATGTAAATCAAACATGGCAAAGGTTGGGTTTGAATATATAAAGAATAAAAAAAAACATTTTTTCTAACTGTAATTTACGAAATATTGTATGCAAGCTACAGATTTATTAGTAAGTTTTTAGCTTTATCTAACAGGGAGTAAACAAGAACAGCCATACGGCATACACTAGTCCAAAAGTAATAGATAGAATTTATGAGAATCCAAAAATGGTTAATTCCACTACGCGATTGAATGATTTTGACGTTTGTGGTTCAATGTATATAGTAATTCATAATAGAAATATATCATAATGACATATAATAGACCAATATAATACTGACGGGATCTTTTAAAGTACAGAGTCACGTTATAAGAACAACAGAAATACAAAGAGTGGCATATAAAATACAAACCACCCAAAAATGAAAGCCAATACAAACACATTGACGAGATGTATAAGTACCGAGCCACGTCGATCAGATGTCACATAAAACCATTCAACAGTAAAGTAATATAAATAATGGAACAAAGACAAATGAAAGAACAATAAAACATGTTGTTCAGATGATAAACAACATCAGTACGCAGAATCTATACATCAAGACCATCGTGTATTATTTGAGAAGTTGATACGGATTATTTATCAACAAGGCCTTGGTACCTTCCGATGAACTGTTTTTTAGAAAAAGGACGAGACGTTCTTTGACATACCACTGGTTCATCAACTTTCCACTCAGACACTGATGACGTTTTACAAAGCCTGAGTAGGAGATGCAAGCTCTTGAATATCGAATAAGTTGGGAAATATATATCCCATATGCGAGTGGAGTTGGTATATTGCTACTAAGGTGGGGGAAATTTATAATTTCAAAATTGAAATCGTCTCGTTTGTCATACATTAGACCATACTTTCAAATCAATTATTTTATATTTTTAAAAGTCAACCGACGCTAATTTTTCAATCATCTTCTATTTTAGAAATTATTCATGAAACCCATAGATTTGTTGTAAATTTACACATGGCCTTGACCGTGATATTCAAATTTTAATCTATGCGTTAGCGAAGGATAAAGTAAAAAATATCACGAACAAGACCATGTGTCAATTTAAAATAATTTCCGGCTTCCATGAATTATTTCGATTCTTATAGGACCAATACGGCCATTGAAAAACTGAAGCGAGATTTTGCCATGTGATTATGGACTTTCCGAATTGATTTTACTCTGTGTTCAGTATTTTTGTGATTTTACTTTTTTTTCTCTCAATTTCATTAGAATATAACTATTTAATGTCAAATACAGTATTAAAGTAAAAAAAAAGTGTATTTAAAGCAGATGAAGTAATCATATTGAATATATGAATGCAATTAGAGGTGTGATGAATTGTCATTGTTGTTTTGTATGATTATTCGACATGCAGCACCTGGAAATAGCCTTTTAACGAAGTCTTTGAACGAAGTTTTTAAATATACAATTTTCTTGAAATTTGATATAAAAGCTAGTGGTATATTTCAACGGAACCAACGTATGATTGATTCCTTTTGTCCGTTGTGCACCGTTAATATATTTTTTGTACGTGTGTAGTGTGTTTTCGTTATATTTCTGTTGCGTTTGTTTGTTAAACATCAAGAACAAAATAATCTATTTCTATTGAAATACATATCTGTAATATTTTTGTTATCAAGCATTTCAAACCACTAAAACTATATGCAGTTCTAATATTTTATATTGAAGATTAATACAACCTGAATTTTGTATTTGTTTGACGTTTAACAGAACTTACTGAAGATAGGGAAGACCACTCATCGGGAGCACCTGATTTCAATCCATTATTTTTTTTGAAATCCAGTATTTTGATCTTGAGGTCAAAGGTCGGGTTAACGCAAATATATGTACCGTTCGTAATTAATCCATCGTGAACATCAATGAATAAATATAACGACTAAATATATATGGCGAATTTTCTTTAAAAGTTTTAGTACTCGCTTCAAAAAGCTTTGAAAAGTTACAACATCGTTTCGTACACATTTCGACCATATTGACAGGCTTTTGCACAACGACCAATAAGAATGTACAACGAACAGGATTAAAGAACGCAAACACACTCCAATATGAATGATCGTACGCTGCTAAAATTCTTATGTCACTTTTGCAAGTTGATGTCTGCAATTAAAATAAAGAAAGGTTTTTTATTTATGTATTTTAATTTGTAGTTGAATTATATTTTAGTAACACAGTGTTTTTTGCGATGTTTTCAAGTAATTCACATAACTGTCTAATTAAAATTGTCACATGGTGATCATGTAAGATAAAACTAAAAGATGCTGTCAGGAGTCGTAAACTTTGTTTTCATAAACATTGAATACTTAACTGAACCGTACGTCAATTAGCCTTTTGTCTCTCTACCAACACATCTTTGCAATGTAGCGTTTAACTTCCGAAATCATCTGTACAGATGTAATACCCTGTGGTATAGAATCATTTCAACATTGTATTCTTACAATTACATATTTGCTTATTTGTAACAAAAATTTATAAAAAAATTAAAAAAAATATTTGGCGTAAGGGGCATTTTCATATTTTGTTGATAAAGATTGTGTATCAGATATTTGTAACAGGACGCAATCGTCAAAAACAATAAATCATCATGGATCAATCACTTTGAAACGTGTAATGAAAGTGTCAACCAAACAAGGAAAAAACATTCAATTAAAGAAACGTACCAGGACAATCATGTGAAAAACAAATGCGAAATTCGGCAAATATAACATAATGCAAAATTCAAGTAATCGATCAATCTATTATTTTCCTTCATACCAACCATTTCATTCTACAAATCTGTAAAATTTTATGTCAATTATAATACGCAGTCATTTTATCCTCTAAATAATCATTTTAATGTTAAGCAATAATTGAATAAACACTTCTGAGATGATCTCTCATCCAACGGTCTCTACTCTCAGTCGTCAACTGTAAACCTTGTAAGAACTGTAAATGGATAAGATACCTGATAGGGTACCGCAAGTTTTCATGATATTCACACTTATTTGAAATAACATATTTATGTTTCGTGTCCTTTGGTATTTATGCTGTTAAAATTAACATATGTATTTATTGACATGTCGGCAGATATTTGCTTGATAGATCTCAAAAAGTCGGAAAGACGACGTATGCTTACATGTTTGCAGTCTTCTTTTTGCGATATACACTCATCCGCTAAACTTATTATATACGTGGCAAAAATATCCCGCGATACGGTATATCGTCTCGTTAAACAAATATCGTTTTTTACATACGGCAACCGTTGATACATATGTCCTGTTTTAGGGCATAACAAATCTTTTTCTGTTAAAAGCCACACCTATACCGAGAAGAAAGGGAGTAAAGATAATTACATCAAAATACATGAATCTTTTTGCGTCATCACATTTCGTGTTTTTGGTTTGGTTAAATGACATTTTTAACGACAGTCGGTATTCCAATGGTACAAAATTTTGCACTCCTACTTTCATCATCCGAATATTAGTATGTGCCCCATTATTTAGCGTTACCTCATTTGATACACTACGCTCTTTCATGTAAACACTTAATGGACTTCATTAACAAATTTATTACACAAACGAAAAAACAGCTGTAAACGACTGAGTATGAAGGAGATTCATGCATATCTAGAGACAATTTCCTATTTAACTTACCCGACCTCCCTTCGCATAAAATTCATATGTTTTTTCACTCATTTATGTATTTCTTATTAAATTCATAATAGTTTACATCGGTTAACAACGGTCGCATTAATTTGGAGGAGTTTTAGTTTTAAATATGGACTATCTATATAGTTAGTAAAGCTATGATGAAGCGTTGACTTTTTCCCATGTGCTTGTAGAATACATTTTTGAAGTTCAAGTGCTGTAGATTTCCCCAGTTTGCTTTGAATGATACGTTCTTCCTGTATTTATAAGTAGATTTAGATATTGATGAAATGTGGTTTCTTTAAATACAGTAAGAGTTTTAGGCTTTAAAAAAAATATTTTTCAACTCTGACTGGTCCTTTGCAGAATCCATCTCCTCAATTACAATGACACTTCCAACTGGTAACACAGCTGTTAATATAAATGTAAACGCATCTAGACTCTTTGCGTGTGAGACGTCACTTAGTCGACCAAAAGCAGAAATACTGTGGTACAAAACACTGATGAATGGAACAGAGATACAATTTCGAAAAGGTAGTAGCTTAGAAGTAATGACAAATGAATCAATGACCTGGACAAAGAGTAAATTCAATTATACGGCAATAGAAAGTGACAATGGAGTGCGGATTAAGTGTCTAGGGCGTCTTCCACTAGTACCAACAGACACACCTAAAGAATCAAAAGAAGTTCTACTCAACATTCGATGTGAGTACATATTTTTTGCGTTATTTAAATTGTAGAACATTGTCAAATCCTTTTTTAAAATATCGTTCTATTAACAATAACGTATTCCTTATGACATGTCTACTTTAACTATATGTAAAAATTAGCACAAAATTGTACTTTCTTAGAATAATAAAAATATATCAACCGCATATATACTAGAAGTTAATTCAATTTTCATTTATATATCGAACCTGGTAAGTTATGCCCCTTACTGTAGTGAATCTATAGATTACGATTATCAAAATATATGTTTCACTGGTAAATAGTTGAATCAAAGATTTTGGTACCAAATAAATTGTTTATAAAGTCCGATATATTCATATATAATCCATGTGAACTTATATAACTTTTTCCTGAACTGTTTTTTAAAGGTTGTCTATTCGTCAGGACATCCTCAAACAATAATTTATATGGTTCGGAAATTTGAGCCGAAAGATACAAAAGGGACATTGAAACTCTTATGTTATTTTGCAATTTAAATATGAAGAAATTAAGATACTACTGATATTCGCTATGCATTTTTTGGGGGTATCTGCGGTACTTGTATAAAAAAGATTATTCGTAAGTTGATCTATTCTGTGATTTGTTTAGACCTGATGAGCCAAGACTTTTTCTATGTGGTGTTGTTACACTACCATACAGTTGAAGTTAGACAGAATAAAATGATTTAAAAAAAGTTGGTCCTATGCCTTGTTAATGGTCCCCCAACAAAACAAAACAAAAGAGAATAAAAGAAAGTCTGCAATTGATTTGGTAGCAAATATTTACTTATTTCACTGTTAAAGCTACTCTTAAAACACGAACATGCGTTTCAATTTGTAAACCTAGGTTCATATGTTATTTTGTTAACATTAACTTATCTCTTACAAAAAAGTTAAACATGAAACACTGAAGAATAAAATATTAGACGTACAATTGATATATTAAAACTTTTCTGTTAAATAACCAAACGGTCGGTCATTTATTTGATCGACCCGGACATAATGAGTGTATGATACAAAAAGAACAATCCTCACAGTATGCATTGTCTATAAATTAATCATATACTTACCATCACAGATCCACCTGCTGGCCAGCCAACGACAAATAACGATGGTTCAGTTAGAGTGAAAGCTGGATTATATATAGAAATACAGTGCTACATATCAGGTGGGAATCCTCATGCAACTCTTACTTGGAATTGTAATGAAAATGCAATCCAAGGAATGAATAGAACCAATGGAACAACCTTCCAATCAGAATTGAAACTACTAGCAACCTCGACGTTGAATGGTAAAACATGTGTGTGTATTGCTACTCACCAATTAATGAATGAAAGGACTGTTTCAACTGATCTTAATATACTTTGTGAGTATTTATTTAGTAAGACATTTTCAGGCAAGTTGTCGTGGGAAGGACATATATTATCGCGTTTGTACTTCGCATTAGTTATTAACAAAGGGAATGGCTAGTATATTATTCATATTAACTTTGATTAATGTGATTATATAAATGTTCCGTACCATATGAGTATTTGGACCATACGCGTATGGTCTTGACCATATGCGTATACTCATATGGTCCGATCGTACGCGTATGTTAAGACAATATGAGTATATACACTGGTTTGGTTATTAACGAGCCGGACCATTTGAGTATTTGGACCATATAGGTATTTTCTCAAATGTTACTAAACTTTATGTTTACATAAAAATGTATTAATTTTATAATTCAAAGGCTATATAAAATTCAAATAGTGATGCCACAGTTATTTTTCATCGCGAATTGAATTTTTAAAATTACGCTTAGGATGGCATTTTCTTCCACACGGTACCATAACATTTTCTGCATTTGCACGTCTTGATTGTGCACGATCTTTTGCAGTTACACCATTTGCATTTGAGCGAAAAGCTAGCCTTCGTATCAGCTGCGTGCAGTGATACCGAGTTCTCGGGTAATTCCATAACAGTCATTAAGAAATTATGAAAATACCTACCTAAGTCGACATATTGCCATCCACTCGTAACAAAAAGTCGGTAATGATCACTAGTGAGTAAAATGAAAGGCACGAAACTGCTTATTTGGTCTTTCCACCTTTCCGTGGAATGACCTATTGAATTTTTTCTGATTATTTTTTTTCCACCTAATTTTCTCTTGCGGTGTAAACAAATGTTTTAAAAGATGTCGCTTAGTTTTTTTTGTATATGATATCATACAGTGTATATGCTTTTGAAACTGACCCTGTTTAACCAAACATTTTTCCTTGTAAGAGTTATCTCCCCAAAAACTGTTTTTCTTGTTATCAGATCTCTTCCGCAACCGTTAAAGAAAGCGACAAATTTATTTTTCGAAATCGCTCGTTATATCCTCAGAATGTAAGGTTTGATTTTGACCGAAGCTTCACGAAGACCCCATACGAGAGTTATTTCCCCTTTTGTATAAGTGAAATACAGGTCTAACCGGAAAACCATAAGTGATAGAGGCCTAGGGTCTTTTGATTTGAGGTCATTGGTCTTAAAAAAAATTAAAATGAGGTCAAGGTCATGTTCCAATTTTTGATTTTGGTTTGTTATCTCTTATTTTAAAAAATCATACACGATATCGACAAAATATTTCATACAATTGTTAGTTGCGACATGTCGTAACAGGTCCGAGAACACAGCTATTTTGGAGTGCATTTTCTTTCAGAAAATATATTTTTAAATTGAAAAAATCCCACCTACTCTTTCTTAAAAAAGATTTTTACAGTGTAGTATACTACCAGTGAGACAAATAATATCAAAATTATAGAAACTTCTTCCAGCTCTAACTCAAAATATTGACAATTCTGTGTTAAGGGGGTGTAAAATTTAGTTTGACAGCTTCAGACGAGATAAAATGTGACCTTTTTTAACTGGACCAAATCACTATTTAACATGAAGATTAAGCATCCAACTTTTTGTAACATGTAATTACATCGCCCTACTTAATATTTCATGCATTTGGTATCAAGAAATAGATTAGGAAAGTGTATCAAATAAAATATGCAAGTTATACACTGTTTAAACTAGAGACTATATTTGTAGACAACGAAAACCAAAGGACGATAACTGTGTCCTTGGACCAACACGTAAATTACTTAAAAGTATTCATTTATTGCGAGTTTTCCCCCATTTTATATCTAATATAGTTGTATGGTAATATTTCTCATGAACAATATAAAGGCCTAGAGTCTTTTGATTTGAGGTCCTTGGTTGATGACCTTATGTATACATGATAAAGTCATTGGACTTTTTGCAAAAGGTTGCAAGCAATGTGACCTTGAAAAAGCCAACCAGAAGTGACCTTTTGTAAACCGGAAGTAGTCATTTTTTGTACTAATTTAATGTTAAAGTATATAGAACCATCTATTTTTGGAATCAGTGTCAAGAAAACTATCAAAACATACCGGATTTTAATACTTTTATGTAAAAAAGACTCTTACTGGTGGAAAGACCATCAATGGTTCTCTGAACAATTGTTTATAATTCTGTTATTATAATTGTGTTTTCTCGCGTTTCGTTTAGTTTAGAGGGATAACATTGTATTGTCGGTACGGGTCGATGAATATATTATAGGGTCACATTTAGTGACCAATGGGTATGTTTTCTGGTAGTAAAGCATAGGGTCACTTTCTAGCTGTCGTGCAACGAGAGAACACTCAACTTTAGAGGGGCGCTGAAATTCGTTCCGAGATACAAAATGAAGTTCAAGCTGCATCGCATCCAAGACAACAATATTGGATAGCATGATCATCCTTCTAGGTAACCACCTGGAATGTTTCAACAAAATATACCAGTCTATCCAAAAGGCGTTAGCGGACTCCCAATTGGCATAGCTAGACGAGACGTTGTCCCATTAACCATATGTTCAAGACAAGGGGGACGAGGAACAACCATAACTTAACAGTAAAGTTTTGGTGAAGTTCAAGGAAGTTAACTGTGAACTGAATCAGGAACATCTTACAAAGGACACTATTGAGTCGACCAAAGCTAACCAGAAATGACCTTTTGTAAACCGGAAGTAGTATTTTTTTGTACTCATGTAATCTTAAAGTATATAGAACCATCTATTTTTGGAATCAGTGTCAAGAAAACTATCAAAACATACCGGAAGTAACATATTTTAAACCGGAAGTAAAAAATGATCTCCCTAATTTATATCTTTTTGTATAGAAACCATATATTTTTTGGAATCAGCGTTAAGTAAGCTATAATGTGACGCTACAATTGACATATAAAAACGATTTTTAATATTTTTATATAAATAAGACTCTTAATGGTGGAAAGACCATCAATGGTTCTCTGAACAATTGTTTTAAATTCTGTTATTATAATTGTGTTTTCTCGCGTTTCGTTTAGTTTTGAGGGATAACATTGTATTGGCGGTACGGGTCGTATGAATATATAATAGGGTCACATGTAGTGACCAATGGGTATATTTTCTGGTAGTAAAGCATAGGGTCACTTTCTAGCTGTCGTGCAACGAGAGAACACTCAACTTTAAATGGGCGCTGAAATTCGTTCCGAGATACAAAATGAAGTTCAAGCTGCATTGCATCCAAGACAACAATTTTGGATAGCATGATCATCCTTCTAGGTAACCATCTCGAATGTTTCAACAAAATATACCAGTCTATCCAAAAGGCGTTAGCGGAATCCCAATTGGCATAGCTAGACGAGACGTTGTCCCATTAACCATATGTTTAAGACAAGGGCGAACGAGGAACAACCATAACATGACAGTAAAGTTTTGGTGAAGTTCGAGGAAGTTAACTGTGAACCGAATCAGGAATATCTCACAAAGGACACTATCGAGTCGACAAGAAAACAGAAGGTATGAGTTTAATTAGAGATAAACCAAAGTTAATAAAGCTAGCTGACTCATCAGAAGCAGGTTTGAGAGTTGTTGCAGAATATACCGCTAATCTGTTAGCTCATAATTCAGAGGACGAGAAAAAATGTACAAAGCCCAAACAAGAGTAAAAGTAGAAATATATACAAACAAATATTTTGAGACAACCCCTTTGTTATGAAATGAACAACCAAAACAATGAAATTGACATCGCAAATGTAAACATTACATCACCGGCAGGTAGATTGAGAAATCAGATTACAAAATGGTTATCAATAGGCCCAAATGAATATATTTTAGATGTTATAAAAAAACGGATATAAAATACCGTTCATGGTAATACCAGGTAATGTTGAACTTAAAAATAATAGGTCAGCGACAGATAATCCTTAATATGTTTTAGTAGAAATAAACAAGTTCTTACAGAAAAAAATGCATAAGCGAGGTTTATTATATTTCACATGTCGTTAATCCTTTAACAGTGGCAGGAAACAAAAAAAGATAAACTTCGATAAGTTCTCAATACAAGACACATCAATCCGCATCTTCTCAAATTTCGTTATAAATATGAAGATGCTAGCATAGCTCGACACATATTTAATAAAGATCAGACTTCTGTTTTTCATATGATTTGAAGAGTGTCTATCATCACGTGGAAATTTGTTTTTAACATATTAAGGTTTGAAATGGGAAAATAAGTACTACGTGTTTAATGTATTACCTTTTGGTCTGTCAACAAGTGGATCATTTTTTTCCAAAGTCATGAGAGAACTTGTTAATGGACGGTTTTAAAATAGTAATGTAACTATATAATGATCTAGGTGGAGGTAAAATATAATTGAATATTGGAACGCAAGTAAAAAGATAAAGTCTGATCTTGAAAGTTTTGATTTTGACATGTCACAGGGTAATATGGCCACTTGGTCTAATCATTAGGGCGTTGAATATTGTGACGAATAACGATGAAGCAAAACCATTTATTCACACTGAAAGTACATAATTATAATAAACATTTCAAATGTTAACTTGAAGTTTCCTTATAAATTGAACTATTAATTGGATATAAGTACATGCATGATAAGGCCTAAAAGAAAATGTGCTTACCTGAAAGTAGGGAATAAAGTAAGATGTCCCTATGTAGCGTGTGTGCTAAAGTGTGTGAAACTCGCATTTGTGCGAGTTCACCGTATTTATAGTGCTAGGAAAAGTGGCAGGTTGTAAGCATAATAACTTCGTGCAGAGTAGTATATAATAAAGTCTGTCCGTCAATGAATGAATGAATGTAAGAATGTATGAATGAACGTAGTAAATAGATAGTACACACAACGTACAGTGTAGTACTAGTATATAAATGTACTGTAATAAATATCTATGGTGACACATTCTCGGCCCATGGGGAAAATTTCGTCCCTGAAATTTTTATCTCATAACATGACTAGTTCAAAAAGAAAATATATAATAGTAAGTAAATTTATCTGCCATAATGCATAGTAATGGCAAATCCTTTACAAACACACACAAGAACAAAATGAACAAAACGAAATCATATGATCCTGAATTTATGAAAAATATACAAGTAAAAAAAAAACCATTCATGGTTTGTGATCCGCCAGAGTCAAAGCTCATGTGGCAAGCGCCTCTATTTGCATTGAAACGGGGGAATGGTGGAAATTCATAGCATGAAATATATAGATCTTATCCTTGTATCAAAACTCTAAAATAGTATCCACGAAAATAAAAATGAAATAACGCAATATATATGTACATATATAATGTATGCATGAACACAAAACGACAGTAACCCAACAAGGATCATTTCACTGTGGTACTAGCCAATTTTTGTTTCATTTCCCCAATGATTCTCTCCTTAAAATGAAACCATCTGCAACTAAGATCCTCTGACGGATGTACACCATATGAATAAAAAAACATGAAAATACAAATATCAATGAATATACACACAAAACACTTAAAACAACTTAAAACTGACACAAAAATATCAACGATACAAAACAAAATCCTGATACCGTTAAGGAAGTCTGCTCTGTCTTGTCGTACGACGTAAAACAGGTTGTGTATCAGTTTGTTGACGTGTATGAGAATTCTCTCTCGAATTATCACTTCCTGATGCACCCCTAAACATAGAACTAGAACTAGGATTTATATCAGACTGACTTATACGTGTCACTAAAAACTTCACCACTATAACCTGACTAAGTTATAGAAAACGGACGAGAACTACTAAAATCGGAACTGACACTCGAAACGGGTAAAGAACTACCAAAAGATGTCGGTAAAAACTCTGGTGCTCGAGGATTTAAAACCAAAGAAGCATTTCGATCCTCGTCTCTTATCCCTGGAGACCGAGTTAAAACAACACATATATCGTCATCTTCGTCTTCCTCGCTGTTATCACTTACCTCATTTAGCGTTTGATCATTTTCATCACTTGTAACGATATCGTCTTTTTGTAATTCCAGAGAAGGTCTAGTTGGAGATTTACCCTTTTTACTCCTTGAATGAGACTGTTCTCGTACTATCTCCTCGGTAGGTAGTGAGAAAATAGGTAGTATCATATTTCTATGTACAGTCACCTTCCTTGAACGAACGTGTTCAGGTTTTAGTATGTATACAGGTATACTTGGGTCAGGGTGAGATTCAATAATATATGGATCTCTATCCCACTTGTTCTGAAGTTTATGCTTACCTTTAAATCCTACTTTCTTTAATAAAACTCTATCTCCCTTCTGCAGATTAGAATGGCGTACCTTCAAGTCATACCTAGTCTTATGACGTTTACTTGCCTTTTCAGCTACATTAGCGGCTGTCTTGTAAGCGAATTTCAATTTCTTTTCTAAATTACTTACGTATGTTTTGTGATCTTTTACAGGTGAGCCAGATGAAATCTCTAAGAACGCGTCTATAGCCAGTCTTGGATGCCAACCAAGCATTAGAAAGTGAGGACTATATCCTGTACTTTCATGTCTGGATGCATTTTAAGAATGGACAAGAGGTGCTACATAGGTTTTCCAATCTGATTTCTGATCTTCCTCTAACGTACCCAACATGTTCAATAGTGTCTGGTTAAACCGCTCACACTGTCCGTTTCCCTGAGGATGATACGGAGTCTTCTTTGACTTCTTAATATTAATTTCCGGGCTAACTTACACAACTCCCTAATAATCTTCGACTCAAAATTTCGAACCTGGTCGCTATTTTATCTAGTCAGAAATGAATAATGCTGGAAGAAATTCTCCCATAGGCACTAAGCTGTAGTTTTAGCCGTCTGGTTACGTGTAGGTATCGCTTGAGCGTAGCGAGTGAAATGGTCCGTAATGACTAATATGTTCTCATACCCACCTTTTGACTGTTCTAAAGTGAGAAAGTCAATACATACTACATGTAGTTCAAGTGTATACGATGTATGTATACTTACCATTTCGGCAGATTTTTTACACTTTGTCTTCCTCAAAATACAGTTTCTACAGGACATTACCTTTGTCTCTACATCTTTGTCTACACCAGGCCAAAATAATCTAGACTTCACTAGTAATAGTGTCCTATTTATGCCATGGTGTCCAACATCATCGTGTAGACTCTGTAAAACGATATCTCTGAGTACTGATGGCAACACTAGTTGTATTACCTTTTCATTATACAGACTACTATGCCTGTATAATATCCAGTCTTTCAATGCCAGTTTATCCCAGTCCCGCAAATACTTACGGACATCCTCATGTTCTAATGATATCTTTCTTTTTGTGGGTTTATGCCCGCTCTGTACCAAGGCAATAACTCTCCTAATAGATGGATCTGCGCTCTGCTCCTCTTGCCAGTCAATAGTACTAATATCTACCTCATGTAAATCCTCAGTCACGACATTCTGAGTCAATAAAATGGTCTCAATAAATGGGCTAGGTGAAGCAATACAAGATGTACATAACGCTTTTGTAACATCATTAAACATCTGTTTAGTCACCGGCTGTATCCTAGATAACACATCGGCGTCTATATTGGACTTACCTGTTCTATAGGTCAATTTGAAGTCATAGTTAGAAAGGAAAGCGACCCATCTATGCCCAACGGCGTCTAGCTTCGCTCGATCAAATACATATGTCAGCGGATTATTATCCGTATTGACTTCAAATTTGCTACCATATAGATATTCGTGAAATTTATCTGTCACCGCCCATTTAAGAGCTAAGAACTCTCTTTTATGGGTTGGGTACAGCCTCTCAGCTCCTCTTAAGCTACGGCTTGCATAAGCAATAACTCAGTCAATGCCTTCCTGTTTCTGGGATAGTACTGCCCCTAAACCGTCATTACTTGCATCAACATGCACAGTAAATGGTAAGGTATAATCAGCATAAGCCAGTATAGGAGGAGAGGTTAATTTCTCTATTACCTTTGTCATAGCTTCCTGCTGGGCTTCATCCCAAAACCACTTAGTTGGTGCCTTCTTGCGTTTTACCTTAGATTTCTGTTTCTGTGTACAATGACCAATTAAAAGGTCATTTAAAGGTTTTACGATCTTAGCGTAATCCTTTATGAAACGTCCATAGTATGATGTGAAACCAAGAAACCTCCTCAGATCTTTCACATTCTAAATGGCAGGCAAATTTTTCATGACAGAGATCTTTTCTGGATCGGTTTTTATACCCTACTTGGACACAATAAAACCCAGATACTTGATCTCTTTCTTGAAAAACTCGCACTTCTTACCTTTCAACTTCAGGTTGTGTTCCTTTAATTTGGAGAAAACTGATTCCAACCTCTTTAAATGTTCTTCTTCTGTCTTTGAATAAATAATGATATCGTCTAAATATATTAGGCATTCTCTTAAATGTTACTCACCCATACTTCATTTACTTCGTTCCATAAGCCTTTGGAAGGTTGAACATGCGTTAGTGAGCCCAAATGGTAATCTGTTGCATTCGTAGAACCCTAAAGGTCCTAAATTGAATGCTGTTTTATGTTTGTCTGACTCTTTAACCCCGCACTGCCAATAGGCTGAGTGAAGGTCCAATTTTGAATAGTACCTGGCTCCTGCTAAACAGTCCAACGTATCATCTATTCTTGGCAAACTTCTGGCGTTCAAAATTGTCTTTTTATTAAGCTTTCTAAAATCAATACAAAAGCGTAAGGACCCATCTGGCTTCCGTACTAACACTACATTACTAGAGAAAGGACTAGACGACTCCCGTATAGCCCCTGCTTCTATCATTTCTCTAATATGTTCCCTTACCTCGTCAAACATTGATGGTGGTATCCTCGTATAGGGTTCTCTGAACGGTTTTTCATCTGTGAGATTTATCTCATGTTCTACTAGAGTAGTACAACCTAAATCTGTTGGACCAGTCGAAAATATAGATTCCAATTACAGATAAGGAACTTACCTTTCATTTCTGGTGTCAACTCTGTTAACTCCACTCCTATTTTTTCTAGTATTTTACCTTTATCTTGTTCATCACCTTTCTTTGATGACTCCGTATTTTCATCTGAACTGTCTAAATCAGCATGACGTACTATCTTTACCTCATTTAATCCACAAATAACACTCCTAGGCTTAAGGTTTATTGCCTTTGCTGTCATATTAAATATCCTAACTGGTACCCTGCTTTTACCAGTAGGCTTGAGGCTAACTACCCTAGGGCATATCCCTAAACTACCTTGATTATCATCGAGACACTCGGTAACTGCTGTCTGATTACCCGAATTTACCTAACATAAACCAGTAACAGTCATGATAGACATTGGACTTACCTTAATAGGACGTCTATTTGTTGATTTGACAAGACTTGTAATACTAGCATCCATAGCTGAAAATGCTGTTTCCCATTCACGTGGCATATTCACCTGAGAGTCACATGTTAATGTGGACTTTATAGGTCTTAATACGTTTGTACCTATAATAACAGGAACAGATCTATTATAATCTGTTTCTGGTACAACTAATAACGGAACCATCATGGATTCAGTATGGAAAGGTACTTTTATATTTACCTGGTATGGTAATTGGGAACCTTCAGCAACTCGCACTGATAATATAAACTCATCTCGAGTTTTTACTGTCGGAACTGGATGTAAATATCTCAATGCAGGTTCACTAATAGTCGAAACTATAGATCCACTATCTATCAAAGACTTACATTTTTTTCCATTTACATATACATGTGTTTCATTTGACTTTCCAACCATTCTATCTAATAATGTAGTTCTAGGTTAACTTACCGTTTCATTTTTAGATTTAGCTAATGTGGGACCATGTTTTACATCAACAAGTTTAGAATCCCCAATTTGTCCCTCATTGGAGATTCCTAATCGTTTAAATTATCTTCTGTATACTGCATTGCATGCCCAGACTCTCTTTGATAAGTACCTCGGTTACTACTCCGATCATTCTGATATTTATTACCTCGACCATATCGCCGTGAATTATTTCCACGTCGATTACCACGAGAATACCCAGTGTTAAACTGATTATTACCTGTAGTCCTTGGTGCTTCCTCTGGTGACTTTTTTTATAGAGTGTCCAACCTTTTACCCATACGATCTATCTTTCTCAAGATGTCATCAAGTTTGACCGAATGTGAAGAAATAGGCTGATGCTGAACAATGCTAGTAGGTTTTTCTGAATTTAACAATTCAAGCTCAATAGCCCTGATTTCTTTCCTCTTATCCCGGACCAAAATTTAGAACGAAGCATTTCATTCTTTGTTTCAAAAGTAATATCACCTTTATCAACAGCAGGCTGAATAATAGACTCCAAAGTCATACCAAAATCAGCTACTGTCTGATTTTGTTGTTGGGTCTCCTTATAAAACGTCTCAAGTAAGGCTTCGCTAGTATATACATTACCATACACACCCTCTTACTTATTAAGTATCTGCTGAGGAGAGGCATGCTCAGATAAAGACAACAACAGGCTTCGTGCCTTACCCTTCAATGACCCTCTAACAGACTGTAATACAACTGAATCAGAATAATTCCCTTCACGTAAAACACACTTAACCTCAAACATCCAAACATCAAAAGTCGCTTCACTTTTAGCTTCACCAGAAAAAATTGGGAATCTCGGTCGCTGATATGCACTGAAACTACTAGACGTATTTCCAAAACCTTGGATCCCACCAGTACGTAAAAACTAGACCCTATTATGGGTGTAGGGGGAGGGGGCCTTGGTGGTATACCTTCAGTTTTTACCTTTGGGGTACTGTGTCTCTGTTCGTGATCCGCTATAACTTTATAATCTGTATGTGTATGCAAGAACTTAATAATTTTGTCTATGTCTGCTTTAGTTTGTTGTTCGGTGTGAGCCAAGGCTCCGTGTTGAAGGCCGTACTGTAACCTATAATGGTTTACTTTTAAAATTGTTATTTGGATGGAGAGTTGTCTCATTGGCACTCACACCACATCTTCCTATATCTATTTAGACACATTTCCGACTAATTCGCCCTCCTCGGCGGATTTATTACTAGCCATGATACTTAATAAATGTTCAAACTGGGCTGACTGTGTCTTAGTAAAATATTCAGTTCTATACAAGAACAAGGTAACAATACTTGGACAATACAAACATATACACAAAAACAAGGACAATACAAACAGAAATAATGAAAATGATGAAATGAGCATGAATAAGGACTATACTCACCTTTCACATGTCAAAGGTCAAAGTGCGAAAGAATTTGAAACAGAATCGTGCAGGGTTCTAGACTTGATATTGAAGTGCTGTGTTACTATTGAAATATACTGAAAATTATGTTAAAAGAGTTAATGATGTAAATATTTATAAATTTCAGTACATAAACAATCTCAAATATTTTTAAACAAATTTAGTGTTATATTTTCTTTGTATAGTCTAAATAAAAGAACTACGCTGCTCTGTTTATCTTTATCTTGAACACGTGACTTTCTAGTTGATCCTCATTTATATATAAATAGTCGTAATCAATCCTACGGTTGAGTAGATTCGTAGTAAAACAAAATAATAAACGAAGTTCACTTCATAATCAATACATATTATACGGATATACTGATAAGCACATCATATGTAGTACATTCACAAACTTTGTAATATGTTAGATTTATACATTTTCACATGAAACTAACATTAATTTCAAACTAATTGAAACAATTCACAAATCTTTCTATAAAGGTATTCGCTAAACACTGTAGTAATTATACTTTTGCGTACCTTGTCACACGGAACACATTAAAAATATACTCTCCATAATAATACATCAGGCCGCCATGTATAATTTTCTCGTCAAACGGGTTTCGTTGTTTTCGTTGTGAAACTGAGAAACTGTTACTTGACGGAATGTGGAGACGAACGGAGTAAAGTTGACAGGCTATAACCAGACATCTATATTGTGCCGAATACAAAGCTGACAACGGACTTCATAAAACAATAATGGTACAGCATGAAGTAATTATAGGATTGCTTTCAATAATCTCGGTGGAACCTCCAATTTGTTACAGGGTAATGTGGCCACTTGGTATAAACATTAGGGCGTTGAATATTGTGACGAATAACGATGTAGCAAAACCATTTATTCACACTGAAAGTACATAATTATAATAAACATTTATTTCAAATGTTAACTTGAAGTTTCCTTATAAATTGAACTATTAATTGGATATAAGTACATGCATGATAAGGCCTAAAAGAAAATGTGCTTACCTGAAAGGAGGGAATAAAGTAAGATGTCCCTATGTAGCGTATGTGCTAAAGTGTGTGAAACTCGCATTAGTGCGATTTCACCGTAGTTATAGTGCTAGATGGCTCCGTCAAAGAATGAATGAATGAATGAATGTAAGAATGTATGAATGAACGTAGTAAATAGATAGTACACACAACGTATAGTGTAGTACTAGTATATAAATGTACTGTAATAAATAGCTATGATGACAGACATAGCACACGAAAAATGTATTTGGGAACCGACACAAAAATTTACGTGGCTTGGTTTTGATTAGAATTTGATTGATGGTTTAATACAATTAAGAGGAAAAATAGTCGTAAAATTGAAGGACTGCTTACACAGTTTGGTTTTGCAAATACATGTAGGATGCAATATGAACGTTTTGGTGAAAGTTTTTTTAGCTTCTATAGAAGGTCAAATTATTTCTGCACAAGCAGTTATTGGGGATAAAGTTCGTTTGAGAACCCGGTTTTCATATGATTGCATATTGGCAAAAGCAAGTTGGAATTCTTTGGTGGTATTGAATAACGAAGCAATTGCCGACTTTAAGGTTTCTTTTAAAATTATAGACAAGCTCAATAAAAAGAGTTCTGAACCGTTCACGACAGTTAAATCTGAAAATATGCAGATGTTTTGTGATGCCTCTGATATAGGCTATAATGGTCATTTGACATTTGATTCGACAGACGAATCAGATGAACCAAACATGTTTGGTAGTTGGTCTATTTCTGAAACGAAACAGAGTTCACTTTGGAGGGAGTTAGAGGCGGTAGACAGAGTCTTTAGGATAGAGGGGAAATCAGTTACAATATACACAGATAACAAAAACGTATCACATATCCTTAAAGTAGGAAGTACAAAACCCTATTTACAAGAAAAAAGCTATGTCTGTACATGATACATGTAGTAAATATTCAATTGGCATGTCATGTGACTGGATTCCTGGAGAATCGAATACTAAAGCTGATAAATTAAGTAGACAGTCATATTGTGATGACTGGGGTCTTCAGTCATGGCTTTTTGAATATTAAAACAATTTATGGGATATTTTACATGTGACCGTTTTGCATGCGATTACAAAACAAAATGCAAAATGTTCAATTCTAAGTTTTACTGTAAAGGTACATCAGCCATAGATGCCTTTAAACAGAACTGGACAAATGAAAATAGTAGGTTAGTTCCTCCTCCTTCACTAATTACAAAGGTTATCTACAAATTGACAATAGATCGTTGTGAAGGTACTTTAGTTGTACCGGGGTGGAGATCAGCACCGTACTGGTTTATGTAAACACATGATGCACAATTTCAATATTTTTTAGTTGATTACAAATATTTGCATGATTATAATTTGATTAAAAAAGGAAGAGGCCAAAAGTGTTTATTTGGCAAACAATCAAATAAGTTATAGATAATGCATATTTTAAGGTTTTTCTTGTCGTAGAAACGTCACGCACGCTGTTCCTACAATCCCTATGTTTTAAAACAGAATCATGAAAATCTCCTCTGCAAAAAAAAATAAAATGTTAACAAACACTAATCACTATAAAAACTAAATCAGTATATGTTTTCTTTTATGATTTTACAGCTTTCAGTCATATGCTTAGTAATATCTAGTATATTTGAGGATTAAAACAACAAAGCTATGTGAAAAAAACGGATGTCCAACGTTACATATTTGAACAACTGTTTTATCTCTTATGTATAGTGATCCTATTTCTTATTCTCTGATCCTCCCGAAACTTGGCAGAAGCAATCAAGTATGTAAGATCTTCATTAAATCACAGCCGTTTTTTCGTCGAATTTCGTTTGACTCGGTGGTTGCACAATAAGAAAAATGTCCAATGACGTTTTTCGTTGACTTAACGGCTGAAAGGTAGTTTTATAAGTAGACATAGCTAAAAATGTCTAAAAAATTGTGAGATAATTATACCATCTACAGAAAGAACAAAAATTTGCCTCTTTGTTCGTGAGTTAAAAAATTGTAGATTCTATAAAACCATTTCTACACAGTCGTTTTTCAAGCGGTAGCCATTTTTTCCAAGTTGATTATTCATTTGTCCAAGCAATTAATGCGGGTTTTTTACCTGATATTCCAATAAGTAATTTATGATTTACCAAAACCAAAGTTAGATACACGAAAAGAACATAGAGTTTAGATTCGTTTTTTATTAACTGCATGTTTGGGTCTTACAGAATCAAAATGCTACGAAACATTACAAAACGGTAGCCATTTTGTCCAAACGTCGAAAAATCCATACAAACGCTTTTTTCGACGTTACTTGTGCAAAATTTGTTCCATATTTGTTCCATTGAATATTACTGACACTTAAAAAGAATCGCGTGGTGAAATTTAAAAAAAAAGCTGGTTAAAAAAAAAACTCACGGTGCATGTTGTGCATGAAACGGAGGTAACTGAAAGACTTGTCGGAAACAGCGACAAAACTTACACACACAGTTTCATAATAATTTCATTGAATTAATGCAACCCCGTATTATACGGACGATTCAAGAGAAGATAAGTACATTTTAAAAGCAAGCAACTTCAAAGACTGGGAAAATAATTTTCAAGATCGGGTTATAATAATTTTATTCAATGGTTGTATTTCGACAAGTTAACGTGTCAATCAAATTTTTAATACAATTCAATTCAAATTAATCAAGGGTAAATATGGTTTTATTTACTTGCAGAGTGTCGGATATATTTGTATTAGGGTTGAATCAAGATATGAAAAATTTACAATGACAGATGATATGCACACTGCAATTTAAGCAGCCTGCGATTAAAGTTTTTATATAATTTATTTATTGAAAACCGTATACTCTTGTCCCATTTTTCCTTCCTTCAAGTTCATTACTTACGACAATACAACATTTTAAGGTGAATTAAGGTTAAGAATTGTTTAATCGATTTCCACAACTTGAGGTAAATAGACATCACACAATTTATAGAGACATATTTAGAATCAACCAACTACAAAAATGTGACATAAAAAAGCAAATGAAACTTGTAAATTGAATAAATGAACGTCAAAATTTTCAGAAAACTCTTTTTGACGTCGTGATGTTGTTACATCGTGTTGTAGGAACATCGTGCACAACGTTAGAACACCATGATGGGTGTCAGGATAGGTCAAATGAAAGTCCGACCGGAGGGGGTCTTTCTTTGAGCAATCCTGACACCCGAGATGTGTTCTACGACAAGAAAAACCTTAAAATATGCATTATCTGACTTATATACCGTCAAAAATATTATCTTTTTTTAAAGATTTGCTAAATTTAGTATCCTACATGACCGACAACACTAAAGTGGGATATTCTTTTCTAATGCGTTCAGGTTCATTTAGAATGTGAAATAAAACTCACTAATAAATCTAGATATTAACCTTTTAAAAAATATTATCCATACACAATAAAATAAACATTACTGTAACTGCATATAGTAAGACACAAATGTATTGTAACCATCCGATAACGGTGTATGACAAATACAAGACACATTGTAAGCAATTTTTAATTTTATTGTACCACTTAGTTTATGAAAAAGGGGGAGGGGTATGTTTTTCTATTTGTAATGTCATTTCTATCGCGGAAAAGTAGTTATGTTTTTTAACATTGTTCATTGAATCGAATGAAAAATTCAGAAAGATTGTCTTTTGAATAGCAATACATTTTATTAATAGATAATCAGGATATAATTATATACCCTTCGCACCCGACCCTTTCCTGAGTTACGTTAACGTTATTCAATAGAATATAAGATTATCTGATTAGTTGATCATTTGATAGAGTAAAAGGTATACATTAATTTTAAAAAGTTAAGAACTGACACAAAGACAAATATGAATACATGTAGGTCACAGTGTGATTTCCTGTTCAGCGTTTATCGTCCTGAACATGCATGAAATATTCTCCACTGGACGTTAACCAAAAATCAACCAACCTATTCAGTGTGACTCAATAAGATTTTCAATATCTAACACACGAATATGTTAAATTTTGCTTTTTCTTTATGAAAGTCCATATTAAAATTCACCTCATATATATAATAATGTTTCTTTATCATAGCTATAAATTAACAAAACTTCACTTTCTTTTAAATCTATCATCGATTGAACTTTAAAATATTAACTTCCAAATCGGCAACAAAAAGCTCTCAAACGCCGGAATAAAATGTTGAAGTGAATCATATATTGCATTTTTATCAAGGAAAATAATGTCCTCACACATGTCATTATTTTATGCCTTTGAGCATATTTCATTGCAACATGGTGTCGTCCGGGTTGATTCTGAAAAAGAATGACCTGTGGTTCTGAAAGAAAATAACTCCATATAGGTATATAATAAAAAATAAAAAAATGAGACTTGTTGCTTTGAGAACAAAATTTTGATTTGTTATTTTTATATTTACTATAGGTTTAAAGATAAACGAGCATGTATAGGCAGCTGATTTGGAGAGTGGAGTCACAACAAACAGTCATTCATATCAGCTATATCCTAAAATGTGCAAGTTACTGCGAGGAAGCAGAAGTGACAATACTATTAAATCTTATTTACGTGTTTAGACGTAGGGAACAGGCAAGGAAATGAAGGGTTGATTACAAAAGGTTTTTCAGTCAACTGTGGCTTGTCCTTTTAATATTATTCATTTAAAATATGTTCGGTTAGCAGGCTTTGTTGAGAGGTCAGAAATGTTTTTGTTCAGACCTGTTTTTATTAGATCAGGGAATACTTGTAAATTGATCTACAAAAATAAGAAGCTTAGTGACACGTCAGCTAGAGAGAACATTATTTCTAGAATCAGTCTCTGGTCATTTAAATTTAGGTTTACGTTCTCTTCGTTCTGGTGGTGCAACCGCAGCCGCACATCATGTTGCTAACGAAAGTAGATGTTTGAAAAGACACGGGAGATGGAAAACTGAGAAAAAAAAGATAGTTATATTGTGGAGTCCATTGAAAAGAGGCTTAAAGTGTCACAAATACTAAGACTGTAACTTTATTTTTTTCCTGATCACCCGTTCTTTGTAATTTTCTATAGAGCATGACGGGCTGTCGGCAAACTAAGATTATGTTTGCGTTCCTCATATTTACCACGATTATTTAGTTAATACTATAATAAAATGACCTTTGATATCGTCTTTTTTATGAGGTGACAACTACAAGGGTTATACCTTATGAAGAGTTAGGTGTTACATGTAAACTTGTTAATTACCCTGACCATACGCGTACGGTTGAACCATACGCGTCTGGTCGGACCATACGACTTATACCCACATGGTCAAAATACTTATATGGTCCGGAACATAAATATATCTTTTAGCATCTCGATTAAGTATTTACATTTCGGCAGAGATATATTGTGATAGAAGTGGAACATTTAAAGATTTATCGTATCTGAGTATGATGCGTTGATGTATCTGCAAGTATTTATTGTTACAAATCGAGGATAAGGAAACGTATTGTAAACAAATAACAAAAGGGCGATGACAATTTTGGGTCTCTTTAGCCTTTGATACCTGCATTTTCTCTTGGATAATAGTTGAATAGATGTTTAATATGTGTTTACAATATTACATCTTGTGTGGCAAAATCTAATATCTATCTTTATATGTATTGCCCTAAAAGTGATGTTTTTGCCATATATAGTTAAAATACCTATTAAACAATTATTAAAACATGTACACTTATGTTAAACAATCAGGTGTTTTTCGTGTCAATCTATAAACAATGTACTTGTATATATTTAACACCCAATATTTAAATCATTAGAATAAACCAGACGTAAAGTTCAATAATATTATTTATACGCGTACTTTAAATTTGCTAATAAATGTGGATTAAATCATTCAACTTCAGCAGAGTCGGATTGATAATTGATAATTTTTAATTAACAATTGAGATTATAAAAACAGTCCCTTGTGTATCTACTCAGACACCAATTAAGAAATGATGTACTTACATTTATTTAACTAAACTATTAAATATTTTTTCTGTATCAATGAATATCAATCGCTTGCACAATCTATTTTTGTTTTACTTCCGTTTAATTTATTTTTCCTATTACAATAGAATACTAAATCTCATGGTTGGCAATTTGTTAAGCAGTCCCCATTTTTTGAGAAATCTGTGTATTTTACATCCAACATTTTCCTGAACAAAGTTAATTTGAACATCATCAGCAGAGCAGGGGATGTCTATTATGTAATTCTTAAAAGGTCACCTTTTTATTACACGTGGAATCTAGGTATTTGTTAGTATTCACACTCTTATTCCAAGATCTAATATGACAATCTTTATAGTTAAACAAAATATACCGACTTCCTAAAAGCCCTTTAAGTCGGGAAAAGGTTATTTGATGACCAATCCTTTTTTCAAGATTGTTGCTTAAAATAAAGTCTTTTTTAGGGGCTCTGTGGCAATCATATATGGTTTATACCGACACAAATTAGAAGTCGTTATCAACATTTTGGACTTCTTTTGAATATATTGCTATTATGTTTTCTATATTTACAACGTTGTTGCCAATAACGGTCAACGTCACGTTCCAATTTAAAAATATAACCAAAGTGGTTCGTCCTGTAATGGTTACTAAAAGTTTTTAACCTATTCTGACAAAAATAACTTTTACAGTAATAAATCTATCAAAAATCTGATTTTGTAAGTGCTCAGATATATTTCGTAGTGTCCATTCAATTCGTGATGTCGTCCCTTGGTAAAGGAACAATATAGCGGCGCTTTTCTTTTTTAAACGTATGTAACGAAAAAGAAGATGCGATCTGAAACTGTATAATTCACTGGTTTTATTAACTATGCAGATCTTCTTCGTTGAAAAACAAGTATTGTTTTATTTTAAAGTTCAGGCAGAGCAAAAGATCAACCTTTCATCTAGTCATGTTGGATATATCAACGCAAGTTCAGCTGTGACCCTAAAATGTGTCGTGAATGGTGGAAATCCTGTTGCTAATTTAACATGGGACTGTAATGATATAAATACCATAGCAGTGAATACTTACTCAGCAGATAAAGCTATATCAACCATAACTTTTATAGTTGAAAAGGAGGATAATGGCAAGACATGCACTTGCACTGCAGACCATTACCTATGGGCTGACAAAATTCAGGAACACAGAACCCTCAATGTGTCATGTAAGTATATCTGTAATTACATTTATTTCAATTTAATTACATTTTCTACCATTGAGATTTTTCAAACAAAGACAAATTTCAAAATGCAGAGTAAATGACAAAAAATCAGGTGATTTTATGCTGATCTACTGCGTCAAAATTGTACTATAATGACTTAAATTGCAATGCAGAATTACCTGTTTGGTTTGGTGTAAATAAAATTGCAGCTAGCCTAATTCTTAGTTTATGTCAAAACTAGTGAATAATAATCCAAGAGCCACGAACATATATATCTTTATTCTCACAAACCAAATTACAAAGGTATAGAGATAATTATACATATTTCAAAATTACATAAATAAATAATGTACGAAAGTAGATAGAGGCATTCACAATTGTTCACCCAGAAAAATTCAATTTGTTATTGATCTCCTTAATAAGTTTACATAGTTCGTTCAGTTCTGAACATTTTTTTGAATTCATTAAGTCATAAAACTTCAATGTATTTGGACTATTTCTATAGTAAAATGCAATACATTGTTTTCTACAGTTATCAAAAGCTGAACAATTAAAAATGTAATGGTATTCATCACCAATGGCATCTGAATTACATAATACACATTTTCTGTTTTCTCTTTCTATTTTTTGCCATCTTCCAGTTTCTATTGGAAATTTCATGTTCAAAGTTCGAAATTTAAAAAATAAGGATATTTGCCTATCATCCAAAATATTAAAATATTTTTCAAACTCCAAAGTATCTTTAAATAAGCGATAATTTAATGCTTTTGGTGATTCCTGTAGGCTTGCTAGCCATTTTTGTTTGAATTGATCTATTAAATTCTGTTTGATGGTTACATGTAGCCATGTTTTATTTACAAAAAAGATATTGTCCCATACATATGACAAGCCACACGTGTCTAAAATTGACTTGACTTGTTTTAACCATAAAATATTTGTACCATATTTGGCATTTGCTAAGTTATACAAAATAAAAGGCAATTTGTCAGGTTTTCCGGTTACCAACTTGAACCAATAATTTATCATTCGTAACTTAATTGAAATATCAAATGGATATCTTCCCAATTCACCATAAATCATAAAATCAGGAGTAGACTTTTTTACTCGAAGTAATATTTTACAAAATTTAATATGAACCCTCTCGATTATTGAATTATTTCCAAAACCCCAAACTTCACACCCATACAGAAGTATTGGTTTAACAATTTTATCAAATAGATCAAGTTGGCATTCAATTGACAGATTATGTATTCTACCTTTTCGAATAATATCGTACATAGCATGTGTTGCTTTTTCACATTGCTTTTTTTTAGCTCTTGAAAAATTTCCTGATCTAGACAGTAATACACCAAGATAAGTAAATTCACTCACAATATCTATTATTATATTATTATACTTAAAAACAATATTTTGCGGTAGTCTACCTTGTGAAAAAATTACAATCTTACTTTTTTCCACATTTACTCTTAGTTTCCATAACTCACAATATTCATATAAGGAGTCCAGTTGTCTTTGTAAATCTATCTGAGATTCTGCCATTAAGACAGTATCGTCAGCATATAAAATGACAAACAATTTTAAATAAACATTTAACTCTATTTCTAACTCATGAGAGATAGTACACAAACCTTCTATATTATTATTCTGTAAAAACAATTCCAGATCGTTAAGATAAATGGAAAAAAGCAAAGGAGAGAGATTCTCTCCCTGTCTAACACCAATAGAACAAGGGAAAAATTCAGAAAAATCTGATCCAAAATGAATACGTGATTTGATATTATTGTACATGTTGACAATAACGTTATACATTTTTCCGTTAATCGAATGTTTAATAAGTTTTGACCAAAGACCAGACCGCCAAACAGTATCGAAAGCTTTCGCAAAGTCAACGAAAGCACAATATAGTTTCTTCTTTTTCCTCTTTAGCAACTCAAATAAGATGTAAATAACAAATATATTGTCTACTGTGGAATAACCTTTTCTGAAGCCAGCCTGGTTTTCATTTAATAATAAATAATCCTCTAAGAAAGAACTCAATCTAAGATTTAAAACAGATGTGAAAAGTTTTCCCAGGCAGCTGAGTATAGTAATTGGTCTATAATTTTGGGGATCAGATTGGTCACCCTTGTTTTTATAAAAAGGTATAATATTTCCCATAAGCCATATTTCAGGCAAAGTACCAGAATAAAAAATCATATTAAAAAGTTTCACATAAACGGGTATAAAAATGTGTGATGTGCTTTTAATAAATTCGTTGATTATTAAATCATCGCCACTAGCCTTTCCGTTTTTCAAGTCTCGTATACACTTAATAATCTCATCTGCGGTAATTTCTGAATTCAAAACTTCATTTACACCTTGAATGTCATTCGGCTCAGTTGTGACGTCATTTGTAATCTCGGCGTTATTTAAATTTTTGAAAAAATCAAACAATACATCTAATGCTATATTAGGTTTTTTTCTTTTCCCTCCCCTATTTAAAATTTTCCAATATTCCTTCGGATTTTTTGTCCTCAGGTTTTTCATATGTTTTTGAAATTTTTTTCTATATTCCCTCATCGATTTATCCATCTGGCGTTTATATTCCCGTTCTTTCTTTTTCATTTCTTCCCTTTTTACTTCTGATCTATTACTGTTATAATTTCTCTTTGCTCCCCTGTAAATCTTTCTCTTATTCCAACATTGCTTATCAAACCATGGTTTGTTCCCCCTTTTTTTCTCTGTACGATTTCCTAAGCTAGCATTATATGTACCTAGAACATTTTCTGCAGCATCCAATAATATGCTGTTAATTTTTTCGACTACTTCGTTAATTTTGCCTTGAGATAAATGGTTACTGTCAACTGATTCTAATTCGGCAACAAAATCTGAAATTTTATCCTTGTCGATAAATTCTACGAAATCTTTCTTTTTCTCAACATCCCATTTTTGTACCCGTTTAACTTCTCTTGCATTTTCCACGCTGTTCTCAGCAATATGCACATCTTCCTCAATACCATCTTCAAAATTTAAAGATAATATTAACGGAGAGTGGACATCTGAGAAAAGCTTGGAAAAGTCTTGAACATACATATTTACAACGAAACATAGAAAATCATGAGTACAAATAAAATAATCAACAACACTGGCCTGACGGCAAGTAAATTTGCCTTCTTTGTCACCATTTACTCTACCATTAAGTATAATTATATTATTGTTTTTACACATTTCTAACAACATGTTACCATAAGAGTTTTTACTTGTATCCATACTACATCTAACTTTAGACATATCATATAATTCTAGATTGTTTAAAATATCTACATTATCAGTATCAACAATATCATGCTGACTATGAACAATTTCAATATATTCTACATCTCGACTAGTTCTACTATTAAAATCACCATTTAAAAGTATATACTTGTACTCTACAGAAAATTTCAAAAATTCTTGTTCTAATTCATTAAAAGCATCAGGAACCTTGTATACAGAATTTTCTGGAGGGATATAAATATTTCCTATCATGACGTCTTGGTCAGTTTTAAGTAAATCGGAAGAAATTTTCCACCAGTATACTAAACTACTGAAATTTTCAACTGGCTTTACAAAATTTTCCAAGTGTGACTTATAGCCGAAAGCTATTTCTCCCGATTTAACCCTTGCTATATTTTTTCTATTTTTCAGATGAAAAGTAAATCCTGGAATATCTATCTTATCTAGATCATCTGTTTTAGTTTCAACAAGAGAAATAAAATCAAATTTCTGAACCATATCTATAAATTCTGGATAATGCATACGTTTAATAACACCACAACAATTTAAAGTTAACATATTAATTTTACAGTTACTCGTTCTAGTTAAACATTGTTCACTGTCGGGTAAATTTGTCATACCATTACACTTGTTCTTTTCTGGGGGTCCCTATGGGTGATCTGTTGAATTTCGCGATTCCCTTCGTCGTCTCTTACGTGACTGCTAGTCTTCAGGGGTATTTAATAATTCTCTCCGGTTGTTAGGCGATGGAGAATTTATAGTCTGATGGTTGTAAATTACTCCGTCTACATAAAGTATGTCTCTAACAAGTCTCACACGATGTCCATCTGCTTTCATCTCTTTCATAACAGGATAGAGACTTTTTCTGGCTTGCTCGATGGCTTCTGGAAACTGTTTATTCACACCGTATTGTTTTCCCTTTAGTCTATATGTGTTTGACATAACCATTGCCAGATCGTTGTGGTAAATAAACCTTGCGACGATAGGTCTAGGTCGTCCGCGTTTTCCAGGTTGGGCTCCGCTACCGAACCTATGTACGTTCCCTAATTCAAGCTTGTGGTATATGTGTAGCTCATCTTTAATAAAACCGCGAATCAAGTTTTCTGTGTTTTCGTTTTCTGGTTCTCTTAGGCCTGTGAAAATGAGATTGTTTTTCATTGAGCGACATTGTAAATCAATTATGGTATCTTTAAGCTCATCATTCTCTTCCTTAACCTCGTTGATCGAAACCTTTATTTCCTGCTTTAACTCGTGTGACATGTCCTCAAAATCATTTACCGCCTTGCTCATCGCTGTTCTTATTCCGCTCACTTCTTTTACATTACTCTCATGCTTGGCTCTAAAATCGTCGATGAAATCGCTAAGTCCTTGCATGTTTCTATTTGTCTCACTGTTATCTTTCTTCATTTGCTTCATGTCCCTATCAATATTAGCGTTTTTGTTCTTTATAGAGGCAATATCAGATTCGGTTGTAGCACTCTTGCTTTTTAGCTTATTTACATCAGACTCCACGTTGCTTACTTTCGGTTTTAGCTCACCAAAGTTATGTACCATTGTATTTAGAGTTCTGTTTATCTGTGTAACTTGTAGCATCCCTTTTTCAATTGTGGTTAATCTTTCGTTCATTCCAACCATAAGCTGATACACGTTTTCAAGTGTTACACATTCTTTAGTTTCTCCATACAATACTTCTCTACTTTCATTGATCAAATCCGCTACTGTGTTTGTGCTATCCATGGTCGCACTCGTATAGAGCCTCAAATCGACTCGGATATGGATTGTATTGTTTATGTATTGTAAATACCCCGGGGCTCAGGTAGGTATAAGGTAAACAATTCAGGTATATAAACAAGCTCTCTCGGGTATTATCAATAACTTTAAGTAATGTCACTAGAATTTCTAAGTTTTCCCAAAAAAATATCGTCTTTCAGCAGAAAGTGAAAGCGGGAGCTGGATCCCAAATCCCATCGTTAATCATGCTCTCAGTTACATTTCGAAAAATCTCTTGAAATTATATAAAATATCGACTTATCTGCAGAGCGATTTCGTACGTGCCTCCATCGTACATTCGTAACTCTCTTCGTAACATGACCTGAAAGCAGACATTAATCTTTTCACGATTAATATATATTTGTTCCTGCGTACAAGGCTTCAAAAAATACTGTATATGAATCGTACGAATACGAGTGTCTTGTAAAAGAGTAAGAATAACCAGTCAGGGGCGTTACTTAAACAAGTCATTTTTTTTAATTACTTATATAAGTAATTTTTTATTTTAAAAATAATAAAATTACTTAATAAAGTTATTTTAATTTTCAAAAGAAACATAGACTAAATGTAGTTTTCATGATTTTAAACAACATTTCATATCATAAAATAAAGAATTTATCAGATTTGAGAGGAGTATAGAGATAAAGGGTTACTTTGAAAATAATGACAAAAATATTACTTGAATAAGTTATTTTAAACATTTTTGAAAAAAATAGCAATTACACTTATCTAAGGCACATATGCAATTGATTAAGGTTACAAATTATAAATAACTTCAGGTCTTAATTAATTCACAAGTACATGTATCTATCTATTTATATCGGTCTACCTTCAAGATTTTAGAGGAAAATGATAATTTAATAGTCCCAAGAGACCAATCTTTGACTCAGAAGCGTCGGTATGAAAGATAAGTGCGTCGGAAAGTTAATTAGTGTTTCTGAAGAATTAGTTTTTATATATTAAGGGAAAAATAACCAGATAACTGTGAAAATTATTTAAAACTAGTAAAATCTGTATTCTTGGACACCTATAAAAATAATATTCAGAAAAATAACTTATATAAGTTATATTTAAATTAGCCTCGTTTTCAACATTACTTGTATAGGTAATTTTAATTGTTACTTGTTTAAGTAATGCCCCTGACTGATAACTGTGCAGTCAAGTAATTTTACAATAAATAGCATATCATTTGACAAGGATGATATTTTGACGAATCATAAATCCTTCATGGCTTAGATATAAATTACATTGAAAAGCGAATCGGCGGACTTACCTCGATTGTATCAAACTATCTAGTTTTAAACAAAGTCCATATAATTCATATTCGGCTAATCTACGTGAGTAACTTTTTACTTTAAAAATTAACGAAACAACAGACACAGCTTCCTCCGCTTTTTTTTAGACTGAAACCCCGAATTTGAAATACACGGTCATCTAAGTACCTGGATCTATGACAAACAAGACGATTTTAATTTTTGAATTATCAATTTACCCCATCTTAATAGCAATAAACAAACTTCAACTGCATATTTGATGTACATTTATCAACTTATTCTGTGTTCAAGAGCTTCCAGCTGCTACTCAAACTTTCACGTAACTCGTCACCAGTGTCTTAGCAAAAACTAATGGCCAAGTGAGCTTTTCCCATCGCTTGGCGTCCGGTGTCCGTCGTCATTCGTCGTCGTCCTGCGTTAACTTTTACAAAAATCTTCTCCTCCTAAACTACTGAGCCAATTTAAACAAACTTAGCCTAAACCATCATTGGGGTATATAGTTTAAAAAATGTGTCCGGTGACCCGGTCAACCAACCAAAATGGCCGCTTCGGCTAAAAATAGAACATAGGGGTAAAATGCAGTCTTCGGCTTATAACTCAAAAACAAAAGCATTTGGAGCAAATCTGACATGCAGTAAAATTGTTTATCAGGTCAAAATTTATCTGTCCTGAAATTTTCAGATGAATCGGACATTCCGTTGTTAGGTTGCTACCCCTGAATTGGTAATTTTAAGGAAATTTTGCTGTTTTTGGTTATTACCTTGAATATTATTATAGATAGAGATAATCTGTTAACAGCATTAATGTTCTGCAAAGTAAGATCTACAAATAAGTCAACATTACTAAACTGGGCAATTGACCCCCTAAGGAGTTATTGCCCTTCATAATAAATTTTTTACAATTTTCATAAAATTTGTAGATTTCTTTGCGTCGGAACTAAACACATTTATTCTAAAAACAGTTGTTGGCATGACACGGGTTATGTTCTTCTCATATATGTTATGATATGATGGTATGATAATAGACCCCTAACGGGAAGGATTGTGCCTGATGTTCATATGATGAAATCATAATCTTTCAGTCAGTTTAATTGAGGTCTGGAGCTGGCATGTCAGTTAACTGCCAGTAGTCAGTTGTTATTTATGTATTATTGTCATTTTGTTTATTTTCTTTGGTTATATCTTCTGACATCAGACTCAGACTTCTCTGGAACTGAATTTTAATGTGCGTATTGTTATGCGTTTACTTTTCTACATTGGTTAGAGGTATAGGGGGAGGGTTGAGATCTCACAAACATGTTTAACCCCGCCGCATTTTTGCGCCTGTCCCAAGTTAGGAGCCTCTGGCCTTTGTTAGTCTTGTATTATTTTAATTTTAGTTTCTTGTGTACAATTTGGAAATTAGTATGGCGTTCATTATCACTGAACTAGTATATATTTGTTTAGGGGTCAGCTGAAGGACGCCTCCGAGTGCGGGAATTTCTCGCTACATTGAAGACCTGTTGGTGACCTTCTGCTGTTGTTTTTTTATTTGGTCGGGTTCTTGTCTCTTTGACACATTCCCTATTTCCATTCTCAATTTTATTTCACTAATATTTTCCACAGAAACTACTGTTATAGATAGAGATAATTGTTAGCAGCAAGAATACAGTTAGATCTACAAACAAATCACCATCACCAAAACACAATTTTGTCATGAATCCATCTGTATCCATTGTTTAATATTCACATAGACCAAGGTGAGCGACACAGGCTCTTTAGAGCCTCTAGTTTTCTTAAAAACGTACATCGTAAGGTACCAAGACCTTTTTATTAATATCCCGTATCATCTTCACACATAATACACAATAGTCTTGAAGTACTGATTATGGGTACTGACGTTGTTTATCATATTTATAACATTTCATAGTATTTTTTTAAAGTATTAAACTTTATTTGTCTTTGTGAATATTGGTTTTACAGGCTCGAGAACAGAGTTATTTCGCAATGAATTTCTTTGGACATTAAAAGGAAATAATAAAATACAACCTGCGCTTTCGCGATAGTGTGATATACTACTTGTTGAACAAGTTATATCAAAATTACTGAACAGTTTATCAGCTCTAACTCACAATATGAACACTGTTATGTTAAGGGGCTCTTGATTCTTCAAAATATATAATTTTTAACCTCTTTACACGGAACCCAATCAGAAATTTACATTTAAATGCAGTACCTAAATTTCTTTAACAGTGGAGTTTGATCCAACTGCTTGCAATGTTTGGTACAGATAATGCAGAAATAATTTTGGAAAGAGTATAAAATACAAGTAACACATTACACAATTTTGGGACTATATCTGTATATAACGAAAATCAATTACGAAAAAAAATGTGTTCCCAGACCTACTGTTTAGCCTGTTTGTGGATAAATCCGTTTGACGAAGATCTGTACTTATAGATCCCGGCATTTTGTAACTGTGCTATTGTTAAATGTTTGTATTCTTATCTTTGATTTTTCCCGTTGTGCTTTGTCTAAATGCCTTTGGTTACATACTGGTTTGTTTTTATACTGATTAAGATTGTTGACAATGTTGACTCCAGAACCGATATTTTGACATTTTTTCCTAATATGTCTGTATGTTTAGTTCAAAAATCATTTTTGTAACCTCATCGAGTTTTCTGCGACTGTCATACAATTGATATATGGAAATTGTATGCCTGTCTCCATGAATTACTTCACCTTATATAAACAGTTTTTACAGTACTGACCTTAAATCAAGCATCACTTATTGGACTCGTATCTAACTATCCGTCTGTGTTTTGTTGCAGATTTCATACTCCCCAAGTAGACCCTCTCCAAAAGTCGACACATAGGTGTTGACCCAAAGTAATCCGACGAAATTTTCAGCAATTGTTTTAAGACTTAGTTTGTTTTCTCGAGACCTAATAATTTGGTATAGAAGGTTTTGACTTTTTAAATGTTTTAATACTCTGCAACTTATATTAAGTGGGATTTGTTTAATACTCCGGCAAGAGAGTCGGTAATGAGTCTTTGATTAAACAACGTCCGACCCAAATAATTTCAAATTAATTAGAAAATTTTCAATAAAAGTAGATAAATAATCAATCAAAATCAACTTTACGTTTATATATTTAAGTTAGGACTTCTATGGTATTCTAGGTGACATCTGATTCTATGAGGAACATTCACAAATGATTAAAGGTATCTTCATAGTCATAATCAAATTTAAGGTAAAAAAAAAACTTTTTTGTAAAGACGACAAGAGGTGTAATAAAATTAACGGTAATAATTTTCTTGCTCCAGATGCGCATTTCGACAATACATGTATGTTCAGTGATGCTCGTGGCCCAAATATTTGAAATCCAAAGCCTATATAAAAGATGAAGAGCTATAATTCAAAATGTAAATAACTATTGAATCTACTGATCATATGAAAAACAAAACAAGAGGCTCTTGTGTCGCTCCCCTTGGTCTCTGGTTGCTGCAGTGCATATTAAACAAAGGACACTCTTCAACTATAAAGGCAATAAAAAAATTCAAGACAAAATTTTCTGTTTTGGTGATGGTGACGTGTTTGTAGATCTAACTTTACTGAATATTATTACTGTTTAAAGTAATCTCTATCTATAATAAACTTGGCCCAGTAGTTTCAGAGGAAAACATTTTTGTAAAAAGAAAATACAAAATTATTTTAGCAATTTTACCTGAAAGAGTCAATTGACAATTTAGATCAAGTAAACTTATTTGTAGAGCCATTTTTGCTGTGTACAGTTTATCTCTATCTACAAAAATATTCATGAACCAAAAACTGCCAAATGTCCTAAAAACTACCAATTTAGGGAAGTAATCGAACAGCAGCTTGTCTGATACGTGTGAAAATTTCGACAGCAGACATTAATGGATGTTTTAGATTCAGAGATATAAGCTAAACTGTATTTGATCCCCTCCCCTTTTTCTATTTTTAACCATGGCGGTCATCATGGTTGATGGGTGAGGTTTTTATAAAATACACTTTGCTAAGATGCATACCCTTGTGATGATTCAGGCTAAGATTGTTTAATTTGACCGTAAAATTTATGAGGATAAGAATTTTGTAAAAGATTACAAAATATTACGAAAAATTGTAAAAAAAATACTTTAAAGGGTAGTATTCCCTATGTGTATTTCCCAAGGGACGTAGACAAATATCCAGCAATCCAGCAAATACACAACATGAGAAGAATAATTGGAATAAAATCGGATAACCACAAATGACATGGAGAATGGAGTTTGCTATTTTCACGGTAAGATTGTCCTGCGAGAGAACGTTATGTGCTGGTGATTCGGTCCTGACGGGTTCCGGTGATCATTGAAAACATGTAAATGACGAAAATGATGATTTTTGAAGTTTTCTCTCAAAAAAATGGAAGGAAACAGTTGAGATTTTTCAATGTTGTTTCTTATGTATTCATAGGCAAACCAATACAAAGACCCTTCAACTGTTTCAGTAAGCGTAACACAAAATTGCTCATTTTTAGAAAATCTAGAACTGAAAAATAAAACAAAAATGTTCGTGGAGTGTGCTTTCTATACCCAAATCCACACGACAAAATTCTTTTGTGAAAAAACAGTGCAATTTATTAAAATATTGAATTTTCTCAGTTCATTGATGTCCTGATACTGTGCTGGTAATTCCTCTCATTGTGCTTGTGGGTCCTGATACGGTGCTGGTGATTTTGGATAAAAAGTTGGTTACATTTGAAACAAATGTTACGGAATTAATCAAATTGGGAAGATAATTGTATCCAATCGGATTTGTGACTCCTATTTTTTACTTTTGTGCATCTATTTTATTGTTTGATAAGCGTTTTCAAATACTCGTTACCTATTTTTTTTTATAAAAAGGGCAACATATTTCGTCCACTATCAGATGAAGATATTTCGAATTAGAATAGTTCTCTAGACAATATGTTAACTAAAACAGTTCTAAAAGTTGCTTAAAGTAAAGCGACATTTATAACGGCAATAAAGGTTTGACTGGTTTATTTTTAGTTAACAATACGACGGTTGATGAGGCAGGTTACTGGTAAAAGCTCACTAGAATTGAACAAGATGTGAACAAATGCAATTCAAAATATGACCTCGTACAAAAACCATAACGAATACAAGCTATTTAATTGTTAACGATCATAAAAAAAACTTCTAATACAAGAGATATTTTTTTAAATTTCATTATTATCTGTCGATTTCTAGGTCTATGCTTAGTATTTATTTCAAATAACATGGACTTCACACCCTGGTGACCCTGCTGTCTTTTATAATTATATTCATATACATATATAAAATAAACAAACGAAAGGCTGCAACTGGTATTTTTGAATTTGAAATGATTCGTTGTAACAAGTGTGCTGAATGGACACTATGTTGGTCAAAATCTCATACATTAATTGCTTATCAATGTTGCTGGACTAAGTTTCATTATCTGATCTGAATTTTCTGATATGAAGTACAAGGAAGATAATCATTGGCCTTTTGAATGTGTTTACTTGAAATTTTGCGATATTAAGGTAGCATAGTACAAAGATTTTTTCACTCTCAATCAGACAACTTTAAACTGATGTAATTCCTTTATCCTTCTTTATATTTTATAAATGAGGTACCAAAAGAAAGAAGCAATCCTTGAAAAGAAAATGTGTTCCAAAGTAACAGTAAAAATTTATTTCAATTAATTTATGTATTTTTTGTCACATTAAAGACATGGCATACATAAAGCAATTAATATGGTCTAATTATCTCAGTGCATGTGTGTTTTACAGTTAAAAAGGAAGCCAAATGTTCTTAAATTCCTGTATTACTGTGTATTTCTAGAATATTCGAAAGGCCTTGTGATTTACGGGGTACAGAACACATAAAAAAGATAACTCTTACTCTTTGTCTGATTCATTGATACGTTTTAAAATCATGTGCAATATGCAAGCTTTTTACAGATCATGATCAGAATGTTTATGTTATTGCTAAGACCCGCTGTACGGTCCGTGTATATCTGCGTCCATTCGTTTTTCGTTTTGAAATATCAAAAACAAAAAACAAAAAACGAAAGTGTTTTCATTTTTCGTTTTTGATTTCTTAATAACATAAAATGAAAAACGAAAGCGTTTTAATTTTTCGTTTTTGATTTCTTAAAAACCAAAATGAAAAACAAAAGTGTACACCCTTTGATATTAATTTAATCTTTTAATTCATTTAAAGCTACTCATTTTCCATAAATTAATCTTCAATGAGACATTACAGGGAAATGTCAAAGTGAAATAAATTTACCAAAAGCAAACCAGGACGTTACAAAAGGAGGGAAACAGAAAGAAAAAGGACCATAACTGTTTTTTTTTTTTTTACTTGGCAATGCCTAGGTCTTAAATGAAATGAAATATAGTACAAAAAGTCAAAAGTCTAAGGATACTTCCATTTGATTTTAGGGCGGGGAAGGCTAGGATTTAAAATTTTGTCCTGCATTTTTTTCTTTTATGGTTGTAATAATCATTCATGTCATTATTGTCCTGCATTTATAACTTTTCATTCATTACGAACCTGCAATTTTCATTAGTTTACTGACATTTTTTACCTTAATTGTCATCCTGATTGTTATGCCAAATTACTCATCCTGCCTTTGAATGTTCAATATGTTCAAAAGCCTGTCTTGCCTTTTTTTCAAATTTCATCCACTGAAGCCCCCCTCCTCAAATGAGGGTTGATATGACCTTTATCGGGACTCCGGATATGGTGTTTTAAGGTCAGGATTTAGGAATTGACCCTTTCGAGATCCGGGAATTCTTTTTTCGAATTTCGGGATGTCATGATTTAAATTTATTTAAATTCAAGACCTTTGGATTTTGGGATCAGGACCCCTCATACCCCCTCTCAAATGGTAGCTTCCTCAGACAATACAATTTTAACCAAATAAATAAGAATCCATGGACAATAACACAATCATTATGCTTCTTTTCGTATATCTTCGTATCCAATTGATTAAATTAAAACTGAATTGTCTCCACAATACTTTAATTAAATGAAATACACTATGGCCTTCGTAATACATGTAGCAAAGTAAAAAAAGGTTACGAATAATTCAAAAATTTATAATTGATGTCATATTTCTTAAAGTAAAATTGCATATTTTATTGCATGATCAATATTCATGTAAAAAATTAGTAGATTATAACCGAGGGAATAACCAACCACCAGTGCATCATTTATATGTTACGGAACAACGTCAAAGACACAAAGAAGAAAAAAACGTCCGATTGTACAGTCCAAAAACACTGTATTTACATATTTTTGCTTTCCTAATTCATCTGAATAAAATAAATATAAATATCTTTCTAGTATCTTTCCAACATTTATCCTGACAGGTGTAGAAAATTAACAGGTGTCTTCTATTCCGTCCGCAATTTTATTGAAAGTGAAGTCTATATTAAGAATCATAGTTGAAACTGAAACTACACATGTATGATATAAATAGAACATGTTATTTTTGCTTAATCAAATTTGAATTTCAAAGGGATAGCAAAATTTGTTATTTTCTTTTGTTGTGCTTTTGTCATGTTTGGGTATCTTTTCGTTTTTTTTTTTATCAATTACAATTTTGAAATAGATATAAAAAAAAGTCTCAAGTCAAGATTATTACTGAATAGAGTAATCGTTCTCTATAATACTAAGGGGCCCCAAAAATAATGTGAAACTTGTAACTGCCGTGCTTTTTACTAAAAACCAGTTGTGTCTAGTTTTCAGAACCTCTGCAAAAATACTAAAAAAAAATCTATGTTTTACGAACTTGATTTCACAGAATAAGGATTTTGCACAGTCAGCTCTATTTCATATCTCTCACGAGCCGTGGTTCTTTGCACCAATGGTTTTGTCGTTAAGTTTTGAATTGTATACTTTTGAATCTGTAGACCAATAAATTGAAAATCTAGCTCATGTAAAGCATCTGCCAATTTTAAAGCTCCCGCTTTTTCCCTATGTATCATGTGTAATTTTGGCGAGTCATGCTTTTAATTTCAACGGCTCATATCTCAAATCATATAAATCAGTAACATCCTTTTTTGGCCCCTGCAACTGAAAGTCGGCGTGGGGGTGGAGGTGTTATTGTATTACCCATGTCCGTGTGTCCTTTCGTCCGTCCTATTAATGGTACATAGGAATTTGGCATAACTCCTCCTACTGTTTGATTCCTACGAAATTTTTACTTTGCTGTCTGCTGAGTAGTAATTATAAGTACGTTCAATGTGTTTCAATAGAAACGATTCCTTTTTCAAACAATTTTATGTGACTACATGTCCATTACAAGTATTCCGTGTACATTGAATGGGTTGACATGTCATTACATGTGGTTATATTGTTGTATGATCGATTATAGCTTGTGTACTATGATTTTTTAAAATAAATATGAATTCATAGCTACATCAAAGTCATGGCCCGTATAAGTGTTTCTTACCAAAAAACACAATTATCGTCCTTCAAATCAAATTTCAAGGTCACATGAAAGTCAAAATTATAAGAAGGCACACCGCCTGATGATGATTCATCCACATGCCAAAGATGTAAGGCTTAGGTCAAAAGGCGAAGAATTTATGACCTACATGGTTGTGTTTTTCACGAACAAAACCCCATAAAGCTGACCTTGAGGTCACATTTGAAGGTCACTCAAAGGTCATCATGATGCAAGACACTTGACCCTGTGATGATACTTCCACATGCCAAATAGCTAAGGCCTAGTTCAAAAGACGAAAACAAATATGGCCATAATGTACTTTTTGAATAGATTTGGCTCTTATTCATTAATGAACCAATTTGAGGGTGGGGCGTTATTTAAACTTAAAAACCAAAAAAATCTTACGGTTAAATTTAAAAAACAAATTTGCAAGAACAACTGATTAGTATAGCACTCCAAATGCTTAGTTTTATTAAAAAAATAAACGACACAATTTTTTTCAAAAAACAAATTCTTCTTCAAATACTTGAAGCACGGCATTCACTTTTCGGTGCTTATTCTGATACCCCCTTTTAAAGTTCTGGCAAATTTTTTAATCCCGAATAAAAAAATTACAAGAAAGGGGTATCAGTGAGTTAATATTCACCTCAGCTATCATTATAACCTACATGTAATCTAGTGTCAATTGAGGATTAAATTTTAAAATTTTTAACAAATTCAACCCTATACCTATATTTCAGAAACTTCCAATTTTGGCCGATATTAGTATGTAAAAGATGCCATATTTGAGTTGCCAAATCTTTTTAACCTATGGTTCAAATCTTTTAAACCTATGGTTCAAATCTTTTAAACCTGTGGTTCAAATCTTTTAATATGTTTACAAGATGTTTAAGTTGGCCTAGTTTATCAATGAAAAAAAATAAGAAAATTTAAACGACGGGAATTTGTTGGTGTATAGTGTTGGGTGACCCCTTAAGTTTAACAGGATGTTACAATTTTGAAGACATGTTATTTGGAATTTTAAACCTCAGCCCAGGTGTAATCTTATTTATGAGTTTGCCCCAAGCAGAGGTAATAATTTATATTACACCACTAATAAAAAAAAAATTAAATTTTTATCCCATTTTGATATAAATTATTTATAAAATAAAAAGAATAATCCTAAATATAATAATAGATATAATTCTCATATAAGGTTAAACAATGTATAAATGTTTTTGACTGTTGTTATATATGACAGTTAAAAATAAAATGATTTTAACAGCTAAAAAGTAGAGGTTATTTGGTCAAGTTATGTTCAGACCTTTGGTTAAATATGGTTAAGACTGGCAAAATAAGTTGAGTACATGTCGAGAATAGGTTAAGACTGTTTCAGACTGGTCGAATAATAGTTCAGACTATTTTCAACGGCAGAGATAAGGGTCAAGTACGATTCAGTACAGTCGAGTATGGTTCAGACTGGGGTCGAGTAAGTTCAAGTAAAAGTCAGACCAATTCAGACTGGTCGAGTAACGATCAGTACAGTTGAGTACAAATATAAGCCATTTCAGACTTTAGTGGTTTGTAGTGTAATGATAATCGATAACAGCATTTAATTCATTTTGAATGAGAAAACAGAAATCAGTAAATTTAAAAAAATATTTTTTTCCTAATAATAGTAAACAGATTGATATCACAACAGTGTCAATTTCAAGAAAACAGATAACAGCTAATTATTCAATAACAATTTAGCATCAATGATCTTTAATATTTGCCACTTTCAACTTAAATATATAGTTATAGAACCAGGACATAGGAGCACAGAACTAGGACCGTTTTTCTAATCATCAGCACAACGTCAGGACAATTTCGTTTGGCTAATTTGTGCGAATTCGACAATATAAAAAATGTTGTAATATTCATTGCAGAGTACTTATGATGTATCAGAGAAAAATTAAGCAACAAAACGATTGTTTTATTGCCGTTCTGATACAATATAAACAAACCCATCAGCACAGGATCAGGACCAATAGCACCTGTCAGGACCGAAGCACCAGCACAGAACGTTCTCTCGTTTTTTTAGAGAAACTTTTAAAACCCATAAAATGTTGACAGATGTATTGTCTAAATAATAAGCTATCGGAAAAACGAGTTGTCGGCATAATGGGTTGTCGGAATAATTGGATGTCGGAATAAAGGTTGTAGGAATAACGCGTTGTCACCGTGCCGGGTCCTATCAGACAAAATATGATGCAATGATGTTTTAAAATATAAAAATCGTTTTTGAGTTATTTTATTGTCCGAAGTGTGGACGACGGACGGGCGGACAACGGTAACACATCATTACTGTATTAGTTTTTTTAAATGGACATTTACAAATATTTGGTCCTGTAAAATGCAATTTCTTCGGCTGTTTTGTGTTTATATTGATATATGCCAGCTGCTAAATTAAACTACTTATTGGATTATTATGACAATGTTTAGGAGTAAGAAAAGCTACATTTTTTTTTAATTTAAGGTCTATAGCAGGGGGTTCATTTTGACCCTCCTACGGTATAATGAACCCCCTACTATAGACCTTGAATTAAAAAAAATCAAGCTATTTTAACTCCTTAACAAAGTTATAATATTTCAATAAGTAGTTTGTATGCATTTAACACGATGAAAAAGATATTTTTAAAAAATTTACTTTGCCAGTCTTATTTGACCTCCCTGCGGTATATTGAACCCCTACTATCATGACTATAGACCTTGAATTTCAAAAATTAAAGCATTTCTTTATCCTTAATATAGTTATAAGACTCCAACAAGTAGTTGGTATGTATTTATCATGAAGGGAAAGATACTTTGAACATTTTACTTTGCCATTGTATTTTGACCCCCCTCTTTTTTGCGGTATATTGAACACCCTACTATAGACCTTGAATTTCAAAAATTCAAGCTATTCTGACTCCTTAACATAGTTATACTACTTAAATAAGTACTTTGAATGTATTTAACATGATGGAAAAGATATTTTGAAAATTTGACTTTGCCATGGTGTTGACCTCCCTGCGGTATATTGAACCCCCTACTATAGACCTTGAATTAAAAAAACCAAGCTATTTGAACTCCTTTACATATTTATAATACTCAAATACGTAGTTTGTATGTACTTAACATGATGGAAAAGATGTTTTGAAAATTTTACATAACCATGGTATTTTGAACCCCCCTGCGATATATTGACCCCCTGTGGTAAATTGAACCCCCTACTGTAGACCTTGAATTTCAAAAATTCAAGCTTTTCTAACTCCTTAACAAAGTTATAACAGTCCAATAAGAAGTTGGTATGTATTTAACATGATGGAAAAGATATTATGAAAATTTGACTTTGCCATGGTATTTTGACCCACTGCGGTATATTGAACCCCTTACTATAGACCTTGAATTAAAAAAAATCAAGCTATTTTAACTCCTTTAAATAGTTATAAAACTCAAATAAGTAGTTTGTATGTATTTAATATGATGGAACAGATGTTTTCAAAATTGTACATAACCATGGTATTTTGAACCAACTGCAGTATATTGAACCCCTACTAAAAACCTCAAATTAATAAAAATGATTGCCAACAAATTGTTAATTAGATTATTCGTAATACTATTTATCAAAAACAGGGGGGTTTAATATACCGCAAGGGTAGGAGGAGGAATTCAAAATACCATATGTGAAAAATGACCCCGGGGTCATTTTACCGCATGGTATTTTAACCCCGGGCACACTTTTTAGGGGGTTCAAAATACCATATGACACCGGGTTGAGAATGTTTATGAAGAATTCTTCTTTCTTCCTCCGGAGAAAATCATTTTGGCGATTGACCATATACAATGGAAATATTTTAAATCGTCCATTAGAACAACGATGGAAATGGTCGTTTGCCCTGATCAGTGGTAAATTTTGATGGTTGGTTTGCTGTGTATGTAAAGTTCATTTTTCTCTCCAACATAGAATTCCCCACAATTTGAACATATAAGAGAACTTTTACAAGACATATTTTGCTTAACAGTAAAATGCTTTTCTTTTTTGAAATAAATTGAACTTTCTTCTATTTAATTTGGACCAGTCATACATCGTTTATCGGTACTTTTTTTTTTACAATTGGCACAGTTTCATTAAAGTCAAATTTTGAACTTGTTGAATATCGTTTCAAACTTTTCGACTGTCTTTTGTTGTTGATAATATTCTTTTTTCTGTAAGACTTTGTCCATTCTTTCACTTTTGTGTAAATTTGTTTCAATTTGTCGCATGAAACTAAATATGCCATAATCTCGCGGATTATAAGTTGTGACAAACGGAATAATTTTGTTTAAATTGTTCGATGATTCCTCGGTAGTTTCGGATCGCCGTGATTCTGTAACAATTGGTCCTTTTGTCAATGCCTTTTGAATTCCGTAATTTATTACTTGTTCCGGGTAGTGTTGCTTCTTTAAATACGCTTTTAATTCTTCCAGTCTTTTATTGCGTAATATGTCTGTACTTGTAATAGTGATTATTTTTTACGCTAGATTAAAAGGTATATTTAATTTTACATGTTTTGGATCGTTTGAGTAAAAAGTTAGATACATATGTCTATCATTGTCTTTAGAGAAGATATCTGTGACAATTTCATTACCTTCCGTTATCATAACCAAAATATTAAAAAATGGCATTTCCCTGACATTTCTGTTAATAATGAAACGAATATATGGATATAAAGAATTCAAATCAGAATAAAAATCTGAGACATATATATCCCAACAATCGTCAAGAAATCGTTTTCAGTTTTTACGTATGTAAATGGCAAATTCCTTTTTCGTACTTGTGAATCATTTTTTTGCATAATACACTGTTCCAAATATCCAAGTACCAAAGTGGCATATGAAGGCGCCATTTTAGTACCCATAGCTGTTCCTTTTTTTCCGATGATAGTATATTCCGTTAAATTAAAAAATATTCCTTTCTAGTATAAGTTTCAAAGATGCAAGGATAAATTCGTTTGTTAATCTGTTTTCAATGACGTTTTCCGTATTTTCTAACCAATATTATACGGCTATAAATACTAAGTCATAAGTGTATATGCTGACAATATCAAAAGGAATGAGTTCTGAATTCGGGTTAACAGTTTTTGGTAGATGATTTAAAAATTCCAAATCGTCTCGTATAAAACTTGGAACTTCACGACATAAAGGTTTAAGCACAATGTCTATAAAATGACTTAATAATGGACTGTGTTACATTGTAAATATATTGTGAAGAATTTATCAAAAGTTCTAGTGAGTTGACAGCTTGCTGCTCATCCACAATATTGAAAGATATTTTCAGTTCTCGTTTAAGAGTTTTAACATGTTCAATGATTTTAGATTCATCAATTTTTCGAGTCTTTGAAATATTTATCAGCTCCCTTAAATCTTAATGAATATATTTCAACTCACTTGATAATTCTTTATATGCTGTAGTTAACCCTTACAGTGCCACAATGATTCTTTGTTTTGCCAAGGAAAATTTAGCTATTCAAATTGCAAATGTACCGCTTTTGAAGTCGACAATGAGGGAACGTCACATAGAGGGGTACAGATGGGGGGGGGGGGGGGGGGGGGTACAGATATAGTGTTTTTAACGTTTTGAACTCAAACGCAGTTGAAAAAACCAGGAAGCCTACGGGTTCAAAAGTGATTCGAAGTGCTAAATTAGGGATCTTTTGTATACAAATTCAAATCATTTAATAAAAGTGAATCTGTTAAACTCGAATATTATTATGCTTGTCTCATCGAAATATATCCAATTTTAAAATGAATAAGTTTTTTTTGTACATTTCTGGATAGTTTTTAATGTATATTGATTTTTACCGTGAATCGTATTAAAGATTTAATTCTCTATGACTAGCTATTGGGTCAGTCTGAAAATAAATGAAATATATGTATAAAAAACGACTAACTATTATGAATTTTTATTCTTCATAAACATGTCAATTGAAGCACATGCCATGAATACCTTTTTTGCATCTGGTACATTTAGTACTTGCCCTACGGGGTTGGTTAAAGCGACAGCAAACTATACAATTCTTCTGTTTCCCTCTTGTCAGTTTCTCGACTCTCTGCGGTCGGTTGGCAGTTGGTACATTTCCGTCTCTATGTTGTCGGTTTTCAATTTGTTCAGCTGCAAGTGCGTCAATAACTGACTGAATGAACTCTAACCTTGAAAGTAATTTTCCGTCAGTGTTTTTTTGTGTAAAGACTTTAAGCGTTAAGCACCATACGGTGACAAATGTTGATGGCAAGTCTTTTCCACATTGTTTTCGTTTTTCGTTTGTCGTCATATATCCAACTTATCATGTCATTTAAGTCAACTCCACCCATGAATTTGCTGTAAACGGAAGATACAACTGGCTTATGTCCGTGTGCTGGTGTTGATGCTTTTACGGCGGATGTGACAAAACGAACCATTTTGCGATTTTGCCTTTCTTTATAGGCAACGCACATAATTTCTCTCTGGCGTTCACCCGCAGCTTAGGGTTCAGGAGTGACTGTGGCATCTGTCGGTTAGCACGGGAGGTTCCGTAAAGTAGGTTCTAAGCGTTTTCATATGTCGGACAAGCGGAATAGAAGTATAGAAATTAGCACAGAAGACGTGGCAATTCTTGTTCAAAAAATCGGCGTCTAACATTTTTTTTGACTATATAAATGCCTTGTGTATCATTAGCCGGGACGGGGTCATAACGCTTTCTACGGTAAGGTTAAAAATGAATTATATATACTGAGGTGGCTTCCACAAGCATTCATAACTTAATGCAAAATTTGTGGGCTTTTGTAGGTATGTACTGTGTCATAATCGTTCTGGCCTTTGTACCGACAAGAGACTCATCATTAGACAGTTCCCTGTTAGGTGAATAATATCTCTTGAATTGCAGGTTTGCGTGATCAACAATAGGTTTAAACCATGCAGCGGGATTATAGTGATCGCAGTTTCTCTGTTTGTATGTTCCGCTTGTCAACAGGATGAAAAAAACGATTCCTAGAAAATATTTTCCTAAACCATATTGTTGACTGACTACTTATCTTTATCCATTACATGGGAATAGTTTGTTTCCTAACAATACCCATATTAAAAATCGTTGACAAAAAAACCTTAAAGTTCTGCCAGTGTTAATATTTTGCCTACACACCTTATAATTAGACGCGATGATGCATGGTATGTATTTTCTCTTCTCTTTTTCTGTATTACTTGATTGGTATACCTACAAATGCATGACTCGTTTATTTCAAATGCACGAATATTTTATGAATATTTAAGCCCACATATTTTGCAATATAAAATATTTAAAAAAAAATGCTCCTGTTCTGGTACGTGGCGCGACAAATATTAAGTTTTGATAAGGTTTCATATTTTAAGCACTGTTTTCCTCCACTCAGTTGAAAAATTTGAAATGGTTGGGCGTTTAACATTTTTGCGATATACCGATCAGTCCATGGACGAAAATCTATACCTATTGTTTTAGAGATTGACAACAAGATTTTTTTTTTCGGATGTAATGAGCTAATTTGTGATTGCCGTTATTGATTGTTTGCAAAATTTATATAAATAATTTCCGAATTTCAAAAGGTTACAAATTTGAAGGTACATGGTTAATAGAGAACGCATTGAACATGATCCTTCGTGCTAAACCAGTTCAACAGATCGCGCCATGCTGTAATTTTTCGATTTTCGTCATTTATTTTGCCGCCAGTTTGACATGGCATTTTTAAAATATTTAATTGCATAATACGGTTATAAATGTTTTGGACGTCTGATAATCTTAAGCATGTAAAATTCAAGCCATTTTTTTTTATTTTTCAAAGTGTCAGATATGTTGACGTTTTTACATGTAGCTACCTGTTTCTTTAACTATTTTCTTCAGAAGACTGATGCTGAACATCAAGTAGAAATAGGTAACAGGCTCAGAATTTCGTCTACGCATGTTTTTTGTTCCTTGATTAGTCCTCATTTGGTCTAGGTTTTCGTCTGGCTCTGTTGGATATACTCTCAACCAAGCGTTAGCTGTCCTATTTTGTTTGGTGCTGTCAACAGTTATGACGTAATATTGTATCATTACCTCATAATCAGGTGAGGGCAACTTTGGCAAGTCTTGCCAATTGATGTAATCCAAAAAAACAATAGAATTTGTGCAATGTAATTGTATACGTATTCCCTGTAGAAACTCTTTTTATGCCTTTCCTTAACTGGGGAGTGTTACCGAACAGGCAACATAGGCAACCGTTGCCAAGCCTAAAAAAAGACAGTTTGGCTTTTGAAAGGAGTACAGAAAGCCTAAATATAGGCTCTCTGGCATAGTAAGGGTTAATAGTGATCCTCAATTGTTCGCATCCCGAGTATTATCATGTCAATACATACGTAAGTAGATAAGAAACAGTTAAAGGGGCACTAGCTGTCAAATTTATGGTCACCGATTTGACTCAAATTCTCATATTTGATTTATAACAATGTGAAACATTTATCCACACTATCAAAAGTCCAAAATAAACAGTTTACAGAGCATGGGGTAGATAAAATATAGGTTCGTTTCGTGTGTATTTTAGTCCAGACGTTAACTATCAATTTGACCTCAGATGACCATATAAGCGATGTAAACATAAATAAAGATATGGATAGATTAAACCAACACTTGCAATTGTATTTTTGTAGGTCTGTTTGATTTTATTTTATAGATTAAAAATAGATGTTTCTCATTGCTTTTAACAGTATAAGAATGATTTTAAGTGCATCGAATTAGTAATCAAATGATTAACCGTAGTGTCAATTTCATTGTTGACATTCCCTTTTCTCTAAATAACTAGTACACGTACAATGCATGCGTTGTCAATCTCTAGCTTAGGGTTAAATTGAAGTTAACATATAAACGGATTTAAAGAGGTCGACTCATTCACTTGCAAGTGAACCCTAATTATTAATGTTTCTTAGCGTAATTTTACAAAATTGAACCTTTTTTGCTGCAAAAAGCGAATTGTTATTTTACTATTTCACTTTCATTATTGATTGAACAAACAAAAACTCAAACTTTAGATTTTTTATATATCTCGTAGCTGGTGCCCCTTAAAGTAAAGTCCGTATGCTGGTAACATATAAGAAAAATGTTAAAAGATAATAACGGTTTCAATGCATCACTGTTTTACTAGTACTTTCATTGCTTCCGCAGATCTTTAGGTAATGTGACTTGTATATAAATAAAACAATTAATTGACGCTAACAATAGTATGACGTTAACAAACACAAGGGAGACTACTTATGTCATTTTCAGACTTATATTTTTAAGAATATACGATAATACGAATAAATTATTTTATGTAGACCTTTATTTGAACAATAGCATGTGTTTTATGTTTTTGTATTTTGTTTTTAAACAAAATACGTTTTAAATATTTTCATAGAATATAGACAATTTATCTTTTAATTGAGTAAATTGATTTAAGATATTTACATTTCAGTAAGTACAAGACTAGATAACAATTAATCTACTTAAAGAATATATATAGATATGTACACGTTCTGTAGAAAATAAATGTTGACATACGAACTTATACATGTATAGTGTATTGATTGATTGATTGATTGATTGATTGATTCTCTTTATTTCCTCCAATATACTGAAGATTTACATTTTTAAACACAAGTATACTAATTACAATAAATGAACAACATATTATTACAAACTACAATTTAAGCACACACGTGCACACAAAAAAGAAAAAAAGAAAAAAAACATTTTACATATATATACAATATATATGTATAATATATCTACATGTTACATTTGTTTGATGCAAATAATTTAGTGACCAAAATTAAACCTATGCTCAGATAATTCGCCTTTAAATTGTCCGTACAGATGAAATATATGATCTGCCAAGCAACACATCATGTTTCTCCAGTTGTCAGAGTTTACAGAATGCATAAAATCTGTAATGCCACCAAGTAAAGCTACGATTATATCACTATCATCTTGCTGAAAAAAGCGTACAGATTCCTGGACCGGTAAAACGTCAACAATTCCGTAAAACATGTTATTTCTTACATCCAATAGTTTTTCACAGTACAAAATTAAGTGTTGAACAATATCTGTGGAGTAACATCCACATAAAGAGCACTGACCATCCTTTATTGCTATTGAGCCCAGTTTCACCATGACTAATAATTTAGTATTCAAATGCGGATAGACCACGGCAAGACGTAAAAGTCTGTGAATAGATAGTCTGTTTTGTATTTCATAGTAACGACAAAGTTCTGGTCGACTCTGTATAGCTGACTTCCAAATATTTTCTTCTCTGATTTCAATCGATTGATTAACAATTTTGGACCATAGTTTTTTATCCGGGATATACAAATCATCCATGTAACTTTCAAGAAAGGAATGCATATCATATTTAATCAGAGTTTTTATTAAGTCATATGTTATTGAACGTTTATCGGATTCGCCAAGCAAAAGTTGACTGAGACGTAGAGTAAAAACTTGTTTGTGAGTTGTATTGGATTTAGCTCTGAACAACCGTCCCAGAAACAATAACTTGAATTTATCGACGAGTCCTTGTATAGACCATAGCCCGACAGAACTTGTACATGCATCAGTTGGCGACCGTTTATCTAGGCCTAAAACAAATCGCACAAAGTATCTTTGCGTTTGCTCTAACATTCTAGTTTCAGCAAATGTTAACTGACCCCAAAGCTCACACGAGTAAAGTGCAGTTGGTAACACAATACGTTTCCAAATAGTAGTGTTTGTAATAGAGTTCATGCCGTTCCGATTAAGTCCTATACCGTCGAGAGAATGTAAATTCATTTTCATCTTTTTGCACGCCTTTTCAGTACGGTCGTATGATTTCATATTGCTATCAATCAAAGTTCCAGCATAAATAATACTTTGCTTCATAGGAACCTTTGTTTCACCCAGACAAAATTCATTCTTTGTCTCATTATATTTTATAGTAGATTTTGATGGTTTAAAAAGAAGGTGACTGCTCTTAGTTGCGTTGTATTTCAACCGCCATGTATATGCATATTTATTCACAACATTCAACATTTGTTGTAAACCAGATTTTGTGCCACTAAGTAAAGTGGTATCGTCCGCTAGTAAAATTGTAGGTATATGTATGTGTCCAATCATTAACCAACAATTTGTTTCTAATAGTTGAGTTATTAAATCGTTGATAAATAACGCAAATAGCCACGCTGACATAACTCGACCTTGACCTACACCTTGTTTTATTTGAAACACCTGACTATTCAAACGGTTATATTGTACATGTGCAGTTGCTGTCTTATATGACAAATGTATTATTTTCCACATTTTACCGGTAATTCCAGCATTCCACAATTTAAACAAAAGTCCGTCTTGCCATATACGATCAAATGCCTTTTCGTTGTCTAAGAAGATTGAAAACACATATGAGTAACGTTCGATATAGTACCTAATTGATTCTTTTAATGTAAAAATAGCAGGAATTGATCCATGTTCTTTGACGAATCCAAATTGTAAGCCATGAGGTACAACATTGTTAATATTTTCCAAAAGCTTTTGAATACGAGTCAAAAATATCTTTTCTAAAAGTTTTCCTAAAACTGATGTTAATGTCACAGCTCTGTAACTGTTTGGTTGAGTTTTATCTTTGTTACTTCCTTTATACAGTGGAATAATAATACCATGTCGAAATGAAACAGGTAAATATTCTGTTTTCAAGATCATATTAAAAAGTTTACACAAATATTTGATCACTTGATCCCCGCCATATAGTATATGTTCGTTAGTAATGCGATCCGGACCTGGTGCTTTCCCACACTTTAAAGTATTTATTTGTTCACGAATTTCTTCTAAAGTAATTTGTTTTTCAAGTTCTGGAATAGATGCTTTAGCACTGTTTTGAAAGTATGTTTGCACTTTTGACGATATTTTATGGAAAAAAGTTTCATCAAAACAGCCAGTTGGTTGTTCAGAGTATAAATCACGGAAATATTCACCCCATAATTCACATATACTACTATCGTTTGTAGCTTCAGTACCATTGTATGACAACTTTGTAGTTGATGGACCACTTTTTCGCATACGACGTACACGTTGATAAAATTCACCAATATCCATTTCAGCAGCAAGTTTTATATCCTCGAATTTTTCCTCCTGCCAAAGTTTTTCAGCGATTCGTTTTCGTTTACGAAATTCTCGTTTTTTATTTTTATATTCAACATAACTGAGATCAGTTTTTTCTCTTGTTTTATTGTTGTTTATCCATTTACGTCTTGCATTTCTTTGCTCGAAATGACTGTTATTTAGATTTTGATTTTTCCAATAAGGTTTTAAGTACGGTCGGAATGTTCCAACAGGAATACAAGAATTTGACGCCATATGTAGAGCGTTTATTAGAAGAGAGGAGAATCTCTCAATATCCCCTTTTGATAAATTATCAGAGTTTGTTTCAAAGTTTAAAAGTTTGTCGATTTCGGTTTGATACATCTTAAGTTCAAAATCATCTGCTTTTGACCATTTCAATGTCTTTTTATTAATGTTGTATGCGTTTGACGTCTTACTTAGCAGATCAATATTCAACTGTACACAAACTGGATAATGATCAGAAACTTCATACGGACAATTTGATTTAACCTCTAAGGTAAAAATATCATTTGACAAATATTCAGGTATACAAATATAATCTAATAATGTTTTTTTGGTAAAATCTTTACTTCTAAAAGTATATTTAGGACCAACTCTACCCTGCAGTAATGGTGCAGGACATAAATTTCTATCATTCAAAAAATTTGTAAAGCAAGTGAATTTACTACTTGTAGCATTACCAGTTAAGTCAATATTAAAGTCACCTCCTACAATAGTAGTACAATCTTCAGAATACATGTCATAGCATGTACATAACTCATCAATATAACTCATATAAACCTCCGAAGAAAAATTTGTGGAGGGTAAAAGTACACATATAAAGCACATGTCATAATATTCATCTGAACAAAGTTTTACTCCGCACATTCTATCATTAATAATATTGAGATTTTGTATTTTAAAATTCAATGATTTTCGTACTAAAATTGCCGTTCCACCGGAACCTTTAATTGTATTATTACAGTTTATACCAATACTGTATACCAAATTGAAATTATCTGCAAAAGTGCTCAAAAATGATATATTATTTTCGTTTAACCAATGTTCTGTTAAAAGACAAACATCTGATTCATTTAACACAGACTGAAAGTATGAGGTACCAAACATTGCACCTCTCATATTCCATGTAGAAACCCGAAACATATGAGTAATTACAAAAAGTATAAATATTAGTTTAACTAGTCCCATTTTGAGTCTGTTGGGTTGTTGTTTGTATTTGAGTTGTAGGGGACGTAATCCCTCCAGTATATTCCCTTATGCCAGAACTGGTTGTCCGTCTCAATTTGGTTTAAAAAGTCATCTTCATTTATATTCACGCGCATTATATACGTAGATTTACCTCTATTTTCACGCTTTTTCAAAAGTTTTGTAAACGTAATATGTACATCTTTCTGTTCCGCATACGTTCTCACAGCACTATTTACTAGTTCGTATGGTTTGTCGGCAATAACATTATACAAAACAATGCGTTTGGTTCGTTTTCTAACAACACCTCGAAATATAGCAGTATCATTGTCGGTTAAATTGAAGTTAACATATAAACGGATTTAAAGAGGTCGACTCATTCACTTGCAAGTGAACCCTAATTATCAATGTTTCTTAGCGTAATTTTACAAAATTGAACCTTTTTGGCTGCAAAAAGCGAATTGTTATTTTACTATTTCACTTTCATTATTGATTGAACAAACAAAAACTCAAACTTTAGATTTTTTATATATCTCGTAGCTGGTGCCCCTTAAAGTAAAGTCCGTATGCTGGTAACATATAAGAAAAATGTTAAAAGATAATAACGGTTTCAATGCATCACTGTTTTACTAGTACTTTCATTGCTTCCGCAGATCTTTAGGTAATGTGACTTGTATATAAATAAAACAATTAATTGACGCTAACAATAGTATGACGTTAACAAACACAAGGGAGACTACTTATGTCATTTTCAGACTTATATTTTTAAGAATATACGATAATACGAATAAATTATTTTATGTAGACCTTTATTTGAACAATAGCATGTGTTTTATGTTTTTGTATTTTGTTTTTAAACAAAATACGTTTTAAATATTTTCATAGAATGTAGACAATTTATCTTTTAATTGAGTAAATTGATTTAAGATATTTACATTTCAGTAAGTACAAGACTAGATAACAATTAATATACTTAAAGAATATATATAGATATGTACACGTTCTGTAGAAAATAAATGTTGACATACGAACTTATACATGTATAGTGTATATATGTACAGTGTATCATAAGTCATTTTTTGGCTGGATATTGATTGTAGTTTGTATGTATATGAATATTGTGTGAATGCCTTGTTTCAATCAATATGTGACACTATCATGACTATAATAAACAATTTTATTCTATTCTTTATTCTATAAACCATAAATCATTACATTTTATATTTCAATTCTCAGTACTAAACTAATCAATTGATGATATGTTTTCTTCTCTACTGCTTTTTAAAGATATACTTAATGTAAACATACACATTATGTCTTTATTGCAGTTGCACCTGATACGAATTTGGAAATTACTGGAGCCACAAATGAAACAGCTTACTATGCGAACGATACAGTGGTATTATCATGTTCTATTAGCAATGGCAATCCGTTGGCAAAATTAACTTTTATTTGTTGGGATACAACATATGGTACTGATAAAAACAACTCAACGACTACTGTATCTGTTATATCGTCCATAGCAATGCCATCAGGAAATAGTAAAATTTGCAAATGTACGGCAGAACATATTTTACTACAGCCTATTGTAGAAACATTTATACAGACAACTATATATTGTAAGTAATTAAACAACAATTTATATGATTTTCAGTGCTTACTTTCTTTGGTATACTCACTTGATCAGTTTTGTTCCTCAATATTTTTTTTATCTTACATTAAGACATAAAAAAATACATAAACTCTTGCTCATGCGGTTTTATTCTTATTAGGAAACTTAGCCAAAATTACAATTGTTGTAGCATAACTGTCAACAAACTCGTGTAAACTTCATTCAAAGTTTTGAAGGTACGACTTAGACTTCACCATTTGAAATCAATAGTACTATTTATTCCATATTGAAAAAAAGGTATTTTGTATGAATAGGATTGGGATTAAATAAGCATATTCACCCCCGAAAAAAAAAAACATATTCACCGCGCAAAATGTTTCATGCTTTACGTGTATAATTTTGGTAAACAACGTTTGATGTACAATTGATTTTTGTAATTATTTTCATTATATATATTTCTCATTGAATATGGAATGAAACAATTACTGTCTTTTGTTTCGGTAAATAAATGGCCTTAGTGAATATCATTTTTTTTCAAAATCCAATAAACTCAATATCTACCTCACCAACAGACAGTTATTGTATAATATTCCTTGTAAGAAGTAATCATAAGTCGGGGAAACAAGTAAATTATGATCAGTAGAATAACATTGTTTTTTACTGGGAAACTTTACCTAAAAATTAACACTTTCAATACCTAAAAAAGCCAGTGAACGTTTAGAATGATCTTAACCAAATCAAATGAAAGTTATGTTTCGTTATCTAGTGCCAGTTGTTTTGCTTTGAAAGCAGCTTGTACGAATTTTTGATATTTTCATATGTTAATGTGTCGTGGTAAATTATAACGCAAACATTTGTATTATCTTATTTCTTATTTACGATTCAAAGGAAACAGCAGTTATTAATGGAGGAGGCTGTATATATTAAAATTTATCATCTTTGTACTCATTGCAAATGCTTGAATATTTAGAACAAATCATTGACTAATGATGGGCAGAATAACATATATAAGAAGATGTGGTATGAGTGCCAATATGAAAATCTCCATCTTGAACACGGATCATTGGCTCACACCGAACAGCACACTATAAAGGCCCCCAAAAATGAAATCCATGATACTACTAGTATATATATATTACAAAGAAAATTGAGTAAGTTGAAGTTATTTCGACCGGAGAAAATAAAAAAATCAACCCAGCTAATATAGCTGTAACCGAATATAAATATACTTCCAAAGTAAGCTATCGTTTAAGAACTGTGTAAAGTTGGATAGATTAAAACAAACCTACTCTTTGGCAATACATGTATGGAATGAAGATGTTTTATTAATAAAGTTGTGTTCTCTCCATTCAAATTGCTACCCAAGCGTCTGGAAAACACTTCACTATATTGAATAAAATTCAATGACTTTTTATCAAATAATCTTTATCAAATTTTGAGATAAAAGAAAAACCCCGATTTTGTGCATCAAAAATTATAAAAAATAATGTTTCCATATTTTTTAATCATTGTAAAACAGAAAGATCATTTTGTCTATTTGAAGTTTTAAAATTGTGGGACATTATCTTTTTGTATCTTTCAAATAAAATATGCGTATACAAATATGTTCTTATTAAATTATTTACTTTTCTGATGCATTCTTACTTTATGTATAGCTGCACTTTTAGTATTCCCTTATTCTGGTGCATATTTATTATAATGATTTGGCTATATATGTATGGTTCTTTACTTATATACTATTAAATCACGACCGAAAATAATGACAGACGGACACATATCCAAACTTAATGAATTATTGAAATCAAAATGTTTGCGTTATTTCGCAAAGGTTTGCGTTGTAACCCAAACATAGAAAGACATGGTGTGGCGCTAATACGCTTCCGTGGTCTTAGCCTGTTCTCAATATTCGATGTTATTGTGTACATGTAAGAAACAAAACCGAGGACGCAATGTCTATACAGAAAAAAACCAAAACGACAAACAGACAACAAATAGAACAACAGTCTAAAGAAACACAAACCCAACTAAAAGCTAGGGGTGATCTCATGTGTCAAGCAGTGTACGCAAATCCTCTAAATGTGTCATTAGTGTGTAAAAAGTGACTGGCGATGATCATTTAATGCAATAACTTAAAGAATCTTTCAGCGATAATGTGTGTAACTTTTTTGTATTCAGATGGTACAATAAAAGCTTATATGAAATTGCGAGTTCTTCATTTGGTTTATTCTATTTTTTCTATTGTATTGTAAAATGTTTTATCTTTAAAATTGCAGACCCACCGACGAAACCCAGTTTGAGTTTTAATCCTTCACAACCTTTATTAGAAGGCCAAGATGTCTATGTATTATGTAATGCAAGTGAAGGGAATCCACATATTACATCATATACTTGGACTAGAAATGGTGAACTGTTAACAACTTCCAATAATACACTGAAAGTTATTAATATCGATAAACACACCAACAAGCAGTCCTTGAAATGCAGTGTAATAAATAAATTCACAGAATATAAGAAGCAAGTCATAGAGTCCAACACTGATCATTTTGATGTGTATTGTGAGTAAGACCAGTTATAGCTAAAATACTTTAATAAAAAAATGTTCATTACACATTTTGCATACACCACGAAGCCAGGTGAATAATCATGTCTTTTTCACACAGTTAGATGTATATCTTCTATTATAATAAGTAACATTTATACACATATAATGACCGGTAACAGCCAACGACAAATCTTACGGGGAAATGAATCATACAATTAAGATATAGTACACAACAAAATATAATATAAAACAAGTTTCAAAGGGTATAATATCACAAAAAAAATAAAAATAATTAACAAATGTTAAATGTTTTGGTAAAACTGATATCCTTCATTAGTAAGATTGTACGCACATTGAGAAAAAGGCGGAAAGTATAAATACCGATCCAAGTCAAAAGTACATAACAAAAAAAGGATTAAACAATCATTGTTAAAATCAAACGAATACATGTACAAACACAAAAAGAACATGGTTACACGCATACAATATTGAAATATAAAATCGTCAAACTATATCATCAAAGTGAGAGGGTTAGCGCTATAAAACCAGGATTAATCCACCATTTACTACATTTGAAAATGCCTGTACCATGTCAGGACTATGACAGTTCTTGTCCGGTCGTTTTTTATCTGTTTTATTATTTGATTTTGCCATGTGATTATGGACTTTTCGAATTGATTTTCCTTTGAGTTCAGTATTTTTGTGAATTTACTTTTTTCCTAGAATATGTATATTTAGACAATCATTTATTATTAATCAGTTATCTCATTTGCTTTCTTACGATTATTCACACAGTTTTCAACTTTTCAAATCAACCTTTTATCATAGACTTGGTGTTTTTACACAATTTGTATAACTTTGTCTAGATTAGTCTGTGCTCTAGCGTAGTTCGCAATGGAATCAATCTTCTTTTTGTAAGATATTGGTCCAATTGGGATTGCTGAGCCTAGGACATCGATGTATCACTGTTCAGATATGTGAATGTTGACTATGTCGTATAAGGTTGAGAACCCGTATCAATAACATTGCAATAGTGTCTGTAAATATAAGGAGAGTAAGAATAATCACATATCGTAGGTATTTACGTTTTTTTTCCTAAGTCAAGTTACCGATCTAATTGCTTAAAAAACGGCAAAGAGCTACATCAAAATTATACTGACCAGTCTGTACATTGAAGAACCTGTTTTATGCTTTCCCTTGTCGAGTGCATAATATCTCAGACATTTCCGAAAAATTAAAAGGCAGTAAAAAATAATAATTCTAATGTAATATAACCCAAGGCAGATGCGAATGTTTTACCCATGACTACGCTGGGTCTTCTGGTAGTTTTAGATATGCTCATTTCATTAAATTTTCCCCCTTTGATGTTAGGTACCAAATATATGACAGTGCAGTGCCTAGTTTCCTTACTCAAACTATTTTGCATAAAACGTTTTTTCTTTTAAGTTACAAGTAGAATCTGGAGAAGTGATTTTATTTTGCATATCTTACATGTGCTTTTCTTTCCTTTCTCATGTTTACAAGTATAAATGATATATGCTGATTCACTAGTAGTGGGTGTCTTTAACAGGAAGACGGCCATTGTTATGTTATTGTTCGTTTCTGTGTGTGTTACATTTAAACGTTGCGTCGTTTGTTTTCTCTTATCTTTGAGATATTAAGATAAGACGAGGCACGGTAATTGTCTATTCCAAATTCATGTATTTGGTTTTGATGTTATATTTGTTATTCTCGTGGGATTTTGTCTAATGCTTGGTCCGTTTTTACGTGTGTTACATTTCAGCGTTGTGTCGTTGTTCTCCTCTTATATTTAATGCGTTTCCCTCGGTTTTAGTTTGTTACCCCGATTTTGATTTTTGTCCATGGATTTATGAGTTTTGAACAGCGGTATACTACTGTTGCCTTTAATTCAAACAGTCAAACGTATAAACAGAAAACTTGCATGGTTTTGATTTTTGAATTATAAATTAAACATAAGTCTATAAATGAGTCAAATCACGGATATCTCAAAGAATATTTTAAAGAAAAAAACTTTAATAATACGATATGGCGTCAGCAAATCTTTGTAGTTGAAAACAAAACATGGTATCATTACTTGCTGATTTAGTATTTGACCAATTGCAAGTCATTGTTTCACCATGAAAAGCATAAAAAAAATAAGTCATGTGCTGATATTTAACGCCGTCAATATGTTATGGCAATGCTTATTTCTCTAAATAAAGACATTAGTAGTATACCGCTGTTCAAAAGTCATAAAATGATTGAGAGAAAACAAATCCGGGTTACAAACTAAAAGCAAGGGAAATACATCAACTATAAGAGGAAAATAACGAAATAACAGAACACAGAGGTACAACAAAAAAAAAATCAACAATGCCAAATTCACTATTAGAACTACTTGACAACAACTGCAATTTTCCTCACTTGATACAGGACATTTTCAGAAAAAAACCACATCTAAATATATGCAATAATTTATTAATAATAAAATAATACACAACAATACCAAACACATTAAAAGTATCGTATTAATTTCAACAGATCGTCCTCTTATATTTGAAATTGACCAAACCTTGACAACAAGTGAGGGAATGATAATAAACCAATCGTGTGTTGCAACGGGAAATCCTATTCCTAATGTGCAATGGTTTCGTGGTATTCATAACATGAGTACAGAAAATGTTGGGAAATCAAATCTGAAACTACAAGATATAAACAGAGACCAACAAGGAGACTATTACTGTAAGGCAACGGCTGTAGCAACACCGTATGGACAATTAGAATCTCAATTTAATGTCACAATTGTCGTTAACTGTAAGTACTTAAAAATTAAAACCTCATAATAGATGAATTTTTATATAATTTTAACAAATGTTTATTTGTATAGAATGTACTGAATGCAATGCAAACGTTGAAATAAGCAAAATGCTAATGATGCATAATTTAAGTTCAATTGAAATTGATTATTATTTTGAAAAGCGGAGTTAAAAATATACAATTATTTGATTTTATTTATAAATGATTTTATTATTGTTCATAAGTTCAAGATTTATCTGCCCTGAAATTTATAGACAATTCAGGCAACCCGTTCTTGGGTTGCTGCCCCTGATTTGGCCCTTTGTTTAATATACTCATATACCAAGGTGAGCGACACAGGCTCTTTAGCGCCTCAAATTTTTGTACCTTTTACATTAGTTTTAATTCATATGCATACAACTTATACAAATACTTACTTCTTTTTCTATGCTTATGAAATTTATAGACAATTCAGGCAACCCGTTCTTGGGTTGCTGCCCCTGATTTGGAAATTTGAAGAAAAGTTTTAACTTTTGGATATTATCTTGATTATCATTATAGTGAGAGATAAACTGTAAAGAGCAATAAAGTACAGCAAAGCAAGACCTCCAAATAAGTCAGTTGACTTAGATAGTTAATTGACCTCTTAAGGAGTTATTGCCCTTTGTAAATTTTGTAAACTTTGTAAATTTTTACATAATATTTTCCACTGAAACTACTGGGCTAAGTTCATTATAAATGGAGATAATTGTAAGAATCAAGAATGTTCAGAAAAAGTAAATTCTACAAACACATCACAATCACCAAAAAATAATATTCCCATGAATCCATTTGTGTCCTTTGTTTAATATACACATATACCAAGGTGATCGACACAGGCTCTTTAGAGCCTCAAATTTTTGTACCTTTTACATTAGTTTTAATTCATATGCATACAACTTATGCAAATACTTACTTCTTTTTCTATGCTTACAGTATTTGGGTTTAGTGATTCGTTTAATTTATTTCTCTGATGTACCTACATTTTGTTATTTCGACACCCATTCCCTCTAGTACATAGCTGTTTTCGCATTTTGATTTAAATTTTAGAATGATTCAATACACGAAATGTTGTTCTGTTTTATCATATTTGTCATCACATTCAAAAATGATATTTCAAAAACTAAGCTAATAATCGAATATCTATAAAGAATATCTGTTTCTTTAGAAAAACGATATCTGCATTATGTGATTGTAAATTTTAATTCAACGCGTACAAAAAATAAAGAATAACATTATATTCGCTCTTCATATACATGTATTATAGGATAAAACGTCTTTTTAAGGTCTTTATTAGTGCATACACTCGACCAATTCACTCACTAACAAATAAAAGTATTCATGACTTATATGATTTGTTTGTGAGGGACTTCATACAGTTTATACACCTACAAATTTCGTTAAAAAGTCGGTTAATCCTGATAATTCTTTAAAATATGAAATATAAAAATCCTCTTTTACACGTAAATTGTATATGTGTGTCATTGAAAAGGCCTGGCGCATGAACATATTTGTTGGTTAACGCAAAAATATATGTACTCTATGAAATTTGCAATCTGATAAAAAAATAAGCTGCAAAAACACTTTTTATTATTCAAACGAATATTTTGTGTTAATTTTTTTCATCAAACGATTAACGGGAAGTAAAAATAAATATTGTTAATGTCGATCCGGATGTTTTCATTATTTTGTTTACGTTTGTTACGAAAGCAAGTTCGGTTACTAAACGTCGTCTATCGAAAAATAAACTACTTAAAGAACAATCGCCGGAAGTTCTCTCAACCAATCATATCAATGTATTCCCTCATATGCAAATCATATAAAAATAATGTATGACTATAATTTATAAAATCATGTGTTATAATCATATTTTATTTTTCATTCTTAAAATTGCAGATCCTCCTGACGTTTCAATAGTAGTTGAAGGGAATAATATGTCAGTTGATAGTTCTATTAAACTGTTCTGTAATGCCACTGGACAACCAGACAACTATAAGTATACAGGATGGCAGCATTCGTTTCATAGTAAGGAAATAAGGAACGAAAATGAAATGCAAATACATGTAAATGGAGGTTACCTTCTTCTACCAAAATTGTCATATCAGGACATAGGAAACTATTCATGTTTTGTTGATAACGGTATCGAAAACCGAAATGGACTTTTAATACAGACAAACAGTATAGAAATAGCAATCAATGGTACGTAACAATGAAGTTTTCATTTGAAATGTGGTATTTATTGCTTCTTTCCTTTAAAATTGGAAACTAAAGAAATTACTAATTGAATCTGAGTCAACATAACTTAAAAAGGTTTCACACTTGTCACTTTTGCTGTCCTTTGTAGCTTAATGTACGGTGGTAGCCAAAGCGTCACGTTAAATGCATAACTTTGACCTATACTGGTTTTCTTTTTATAAATTGTGACTTTAATGGAGGATTGTCCCATTGGCACTCGTACGACATCATCTCATATATAAGTTTCATTAACGGAGACCCAAAGTAACTTTTGTTATGTATTTAAGTAAATGGTAAATTGGCGTAGATGCTAGCAAAACTTGAGGTACGAACAAATTGTTTTCACAAGACCAGTGATATGTGAAATCTTCTATAGCTGATGTACCGGGATAACAATAATCTAAATGCATCTTTTAATTTCGAGTTTTCAGAGACTGAAAATCAATAAAAACTATGTGAGACCAAAATCAAATCAAGAAATAAAACAAATATGGGGAAAAACACAATCATATCTACTATTTTACTTAATAAATTATCCTTTTTGTTTTTGCTTTTAAGGAATGGTACGTCTTAAGAAGTATTATGTGACAAAAAAATGTTGAAAATGTTCAATATTTAGTTCTGCATTTCGGAGACCTTAATTACTACCTTTCCGGTCTATAGTCACAGAATTTTGATTGTCTGTGTTGACGGTTACCGCGCTATTTTTGAATACTTTTTTTAAAGATTTCTAGCAAATTTGTGTCTTTCGCCATGTGGAGCTTCTAAATCTCTCACGATTTAACCACATGCTGTGAAAAGTATATTAAGATTAAGCAAAATCAAAACCTCCGGTATACCCTGTATCACTAGCATCTGCAAAATCATGAAAATCTGAATAAATATTGAATATCAAATAATTCAGAGGGTTTTTCTGACAACATGCGTTCTTGGCAAATCTCATTTCTTCATTACATACTGGGAAAGTAAAAATGTTTCTAAATTAATCCGAACGCTCACATTGATTGACCACCGTGAACATATTTAGTTTCGTAATTTGCTTGACATTGCCAATAGCAGGCCTCAATAGGATAATCTTACTGCAAAATTCCGTCTAGAAATCTCTGATTTTAAATATCTTGAGATGGGTTCAAGTTGCACTTATCTTTTTTATGTACAAATTCCGAATTAATCCTGTCTGTTTTCACTTTTTGAGAATTTAAAGTACATTTATAAGACATTTGGCAGCAAACCCGTTGTCTAAAAACACTATAACTGTTATCACGTATTTACACCAATATTTTACTGATAAATTTCAAAAATATATAATCGCTTGTTATCAGCACAAATGGAAGACACATGAAATTATAAAACTTTCATTTCAATTGAAAACCTCAATATTGTATGTGTGAATGGATGACTTGTATTTGATGATAACCCGATTCCCAATCAAATATAAAACCAAAACAGTCAGATTTTTATATATGACTGTTTTCGAATCTTCAAACTTACTAATAGACCTTTTTCAACACATCTCTCGACACCTACAGTTGAGAACGACTACGACAGGTAAAATATGTGGGGTCGTCTCAAAATAAAAGTTAAAATCATTTTTGATTTATTGCTTTCATTGACAGTGATAGAATTTTCCTACAGAGTCCAAAAAACATGGATTGTTTTTTCAATTTATCATAAAGAATTTGTTTTAGACGTTGAACTTTCAACTTGCCTGTTAGAATATGGAAAATAAAAAGAAAAAATCAGGTTTGATTGTAGTTGATATTTAATTAAACAATGTTTTATGTCTGTTGATAAGGGCGGCATATGTTTCCACAATGTCTGTTAGTTTTGGCCTTGTGTGCCTCCATAATGTACTGAATACGTTGTACAAATTATTTCACAAATGTATATTTTCAATTCACCAATTTGGTGTTCCACTTGAATTCTGTATTCACAATTCACGCGATTAAGGTTTTTGCTCTTTCTCTCAAATTTTCTGGCTTACGATTTATTTCAGGTGTTATAAATGGTGTAACTAAAGGATGACGATTTGAATAAACATTGTCTCTAAGAAAAACTCAGTCCTTCGGGAAATGAAGCGGATTATTTCTCCCTATTTTGATTCAAAACCTCTCTTATGTATGGTCATAGATGAAATACAAAAAAATCTTAAGTACGAAAAAACTTGAAAAAATAAGAATATTATATGACAGAAAAATATATTGATTTGTTTATTTGGTTCATATATATTCTGAAGCTGTCGAGTCAAGACAATATATAACCGCCAATGTCACGGACGTATTTATAATCATGATGGTTTTTGTCGTTGAGACGACCCATCCATTTTACCTGTAAACTGTAGGTGTCAATAGTCGGTGTCGAGAGATGTTGCAAAGGTCTAATAGTTCTACTAAAAACTACACGTGCAATAACAAGACGTAAATCCAATATTAAGTTTTCTTTACCTCTAGAACTGACAGATACCACTGACTGATTTATTTTGTGTTGTCTAACCGAAACGACCTATACAAATTTGTATACTTGAACGCATATTTATTATTTTATAATTTTTACTGGTAAATGTCTCATAGGACATGTATTCCAATTTTTAAAGACACCAAAATTAAATAATATTAAAGACTTTCGACAAATATCATTAGATTTTTGTAATCTACTTTTTACATCAATATTTTTAATCCCACTGCATAATCACAATACATGTTCAAACTGTTATGTACCTGCAAAATGTTTCTGCGTATTCAATACTGATTAACGGCACCTCCTCTATATCGTGATTTTTTTGTTTTTGTCCAGTGTCCTAAGTTGGTACACATGTTACACATATCTCAAGCTTGTCTGCTAAGGTCAGCCTGGTTCTGGCTTCTATGAAAGGACTTTTGTATAGAAATAGAAGGAATAAAGCTTTTACCGTTATGCATTCCTTGACTTTGTTCTCCTTCCGCTTCAGATGGCCTTTTGTTTGTTGACTACTTAAATTCCACCTCTCTGATACGTTATTAATCATCTGAATTACTGGCGGCGTCATCTGGAAAATACACTTGAGCTGTGTTACATTTACTCTCTGAATATTCAACTTCACCATTTGGAAATCTTGGTTCAATAGCTTCCTTGTAAGCAGCAATCCTCTATCAAGGAAATCATGATAGGAAATACAAGCCCGAAAATATCGTATCATTAGGGAGATATATACTCCGTCTGCAGGCGCTGCTGGAATTTTACTACATAGAAATGGACAGTTCACAATTGGGAAGCTATAATCGTCTCTTTTGTTGTAAAGTTTTGTTTTCATCCGACCCGCATTGTCAATTTCTAGATGTAAGTAAAGATATGAGACAGACCTAACTGTATCTGTGGTATCCTTTATCTCTTGTTCGATGGGATAGATTCTTCAACATAGTCATCACATTTTGTATAATTTATTCAGTGAGAGAACATCATAATATATAGTGGATCGCAGAGTTAAAGGATTTTGCTAACTTCTTATCTTTCTCCATAAAAAATTCCTGTGTAAGGTCAGCCTCATAATAGTAAAGAAACAAGTCGACAGGAAGAGGGGCATAATTTGTTTTCATTGGAGTTCCGAAAGTCTGTTGAAAAACAAGTCCTCCAAACGTAAAATATATGTTATCAATTAAGAAATGAAGCATCTTGATAATGTCAATTTCAGAGCATTTCCTGTTTGATTCAGAGTGATGTTTTTACAAAATAGGATTTATCCCTCCCCAAGACAAAACATTTGTATCTTTGTTCGCCATTCTGTTTAATAAAACAAAGTTATAGCATCTCTTTCAATTTGTCTTTTAGTTTTGAATGGGTAATACTTGTGTAGAAAAGTGTAGACAAGTCAAATGTTTCAATACTATTGCAAGATGAGAGAGTCTCATGTTGTATGTATTCTTAAAGATTTTTGGAATTTTAAAGTATCTACATCAGAATTACGCCATCCCTAGAGTAGGCAATTTCACAGTTACTTTGGAGGCCGGCTTTCATTGCTGATAAAACAGATGTTAATAATTAGAAAGAGGTGTCGTGTTGCACTTGCAAGACCCAGGAGTATACCGTTGTTTGTAGGGACATTTATGTACGGTATTACAATGAGAAAAAAGTGTGTCCCTCCTCTTGCCGACTTGTTTCTTTATTATAATGAGGCTGACTTCATGTAGGAACTTCTTAGGAAGAAAGATAAGAAGTTAGCGATATCATTTAACTATACTTGCCGCTATATAGATAGATGATGTTCGTTCACTAAATAATTCAAAATTTGGTGACTATGTGGATCGCAGTTATCCCATCAAAGTAGAGATAAAGGATACGACAGATACAGTAAAGTCGGCCTCATATCTTGACTTACATCTAGAAATTGACAAAAGAGATGATTTCAGCTTTCCAATTGTGACTTTTCCATTTCTACGTAGCAACATTCTAGCAGCACCTGCATACAGGATATTTATCTCACAATTGATACGATATGCCCGTGCTTGCACTTCTTATAATGATTTTCTTGATGAAGGGCTGCTGCTCACACGGAAGCTATTAAACCAACATTTCCAAAAAGTTGAAATCATCCCTTCGTACATTTTACGGACGTAATCACGAGTTGGTTGACCGTTATGGAATAACCGTTTCACAAATGATATCCTTACGTCCTAACCAAAATCCCCTTCCCTTTCATGTATGTGACCTACCGAATAAGACTATTTATCTGACTTATTATAACACAAGCGTCACGACGGGTGCCACATCTGCTTACCCTCCCGGGGCACATGAGATCACCCCTTGTTTTTGGTTGGGTTCGTGTTTCGTATTCTCTAGTTTTCTACGTTGTGTCATGTGTACTGTTGTTTGTTTGTTTGTCTTATTGATTTTTAGCCAAGGCATTGTCAATATATAAAAAAGAAGATGTGGTAGGATTGCCAATGAGACAACTTTCCACAAAAGACCAAAATGACACAAACTATAGGTCACCGTACGGCCTTCAACAATGAGCAAAGCTCATACCGCATAGTCAGCTATAAAAGGCCCCGATTAGACAATGTAAAACAATTCAAACGAGAAAACTAAGGCCGTATTTATGTAAAAAATGAACGAAAAACAAATATGTAACACATAAACAAACAACAACCACTGTATTACAGGCTCCTGACTTGGGACAGGCACATACATAAATAATGTTGCGGGGGTTAAACATGTTAGCGGGATCCCAACCCTCCTCCTAACCTGGGACAGTGGTATAACAGTACAACATAAGAACGAACTATAAACATCAGTTGAAAAAGGCTTAATTCATCAGATAGACCAAACATACAAGTGGACGTGGCCGGGTACTTATACATCCCGACACAAAAAGACACAATGAACAGATCTGAGAGTACTCGCAGTTATCTGACAGCTAGTTCAAAGCCACTAACAACTAATAAAAATATCATGCCTCTAAGACTTGTTTATTTTCGATTGATGAATTTGACTGTCCTTTTGGTATCTTTCGTCCTTCTTTTATGTAAGTTTGGTGTCCAAAACAGTGATAGAAGATCCAGTTCTTCATCTTTGGTTGAAATTCAAAAGGAACATATAAAAAACCTATGATTATCCAGAATTTCCTCTTTGGTGAGTGTCGTGAGGGTAAATGTTGAGTTTCTAAGTTAATTATCAATACCTAATTCCTTTATTATATCAGTTAACATAATGATATTTACGCACAAAAACAGTGTTGTTTTGGCCTTATCTGCGGGAACAAACACATATTTGTCATTGAGGTAGGACAAGTCTTTTGCAACATTTGAGTCTTTAAAATCTACCTAGTCTGCGTTTTGACAGACCCATTTAGTTTTTTAATTCGGATTTTTGTATCAACGGCCAAAATCCATTTGAAAAGAGCATCTACGTCTTTTTCTCGTATTTAGCCAATTGCCCAGCATAATCCTTAAAATTGAGAATGGAAATGGGGAATGTGTCAAAGAGACAACAACCCGACCAAATAAAAAACAACAGCAGAAGGTCACCAACAGGTCTTCAATGTAGCGAGAAATTCCCGCACCCGGAGGCGTCCTTCAGCTGGCCCCTAAACAAATATATACTAGTTCAGTGATAATGAACGCCATACTAATTTCCAAATTGTACACAAGAAACTAATATAAAAATAATACAAGACTAACAAAGGCCAGAGGCTCCTGACTTGGGACAGGCGAAAAATGCGGCGGGGTTAAACATGTTTGTGAGATCTCAACCCTCCCCCTATACCTCTAACCAATGTAGAAAAATAAACGCATAACAATACGCACATTAAAATTCAGTTCAAGAGAAGTCCGAGTCTGATGTCAGAAGATGTAACTAAAGAAAATAAACAAAATGACAATAATACATAAATAACAATAGACTACTAGCAGTTAACTGACATGCCAGCTCCAGACTTCAATTAAACTGACTGAAAGATTATGATTTCATCATATGAACATCAGGCACAATCCTTCCCGTTAGGGGTTTAGTATCATACCATCATAACATATATGAGAAGAACATAACCCGTGTCATGCCAACAACTGTTTTTGTAATAAATTTCTTTAGTTCCGACGCAAAGACCTTATCAGTGACTCAATATTAACGCCAAAATATGCAATCTTTAATGACTTGACAACAGTATCGTAATTATATCCCTTCTTAATCAGTCTATTTAAAAGTTTTGTAAGTTTCTGAGGTGAATACTGACACCTTTGTGCTTTATAAAGAATATTTCCATAAAAAATTGAATGTGAAATACCTGAACGTATAAAAAGTCTGCATGTTGAGCTATATTTACGAATGATGTCTTTATACCGATGATAAAATTTAGTAAAAGTTTTGACTAGTTTGTGATATCGAAAACCCTGGTGTAATAATTTTTCAGTAATACATAAATTTCTCTCGTTAAAATCTAAAACATTGTTACAAACACGAGCGAATCGTACAAGTTGAGATATATAAACACCGTAAGATGGTGACAAGGGAACGTCACCATCTAAAAACGGATAATTAACGATAGGAAATGAAAAATCATCCCTTTTATCATAATTTTTAGTATTCAGCTTTCCGTTAGTGATATAGATATCAAAATCGAGGAAAGGGCAGTGGTCATTATTAGTATTAGCTTTATTTAAAGTAAGTTCAGCAGGATAAATTTCATTAATATACATACTGAAGTCGTCATTATTGAGAGCCAAAATATCATCCAAATATCTAAAAGTATTATTAAATTTGTTTATGAGATGTTGTTTTGATGGGTCTTTGCTTATTTTTGTCATAAATTGTAACTCATAACAATACAAAAAGAGGTCCGCAATAAGTGGTGCACAGTTAGTCCCCATTGGAATTCCGATAATCTGACGATATACGGAATCCCCAAAGCGAACAAAAATGTTATCTAGTAAAAATTCAAGGGCATATATAGTATCAAAGCATGTCCAATTAACATAGTTTTTTTGTTTATTGCTACTAAAAAATGACCTAAAAGAGTTTGAACATACATGTATATATTCACATTCTGATTTTTTGAATGCCCATTTAATTAGGTGTGTGAATTTTTTTAATGAGAATGTGAGGCTTTTTGCCCGGCATAATCCTTGACTGAATCTTTCAGTATTTTAAAGTTATATTTCAAATTGATTGATCTAGACTCACGATATTTCGGAGGGAAGTGTTATTGACAATGTTGAAATCTCAAGTAATATCCTTGCCAACCGGATTATATGTGAATTGGGAACTATCACAGGGGCAATCAGGAGGTTTAGATTTGAAGTCGCCAATGTTGAGAACACCGCCAAATGTGTAATGTAATTAAAAAAAAATAGTTGCAATTGGTATGGTATAGGTATAAAAAATTATTGGTACAAACTGATCTTTGAAATAACGAGTTATTTTCGACTAAACTCATTTATGATGAAGGATATTTCCTAGATTGACGCCATCGAGACCTTTGTTGGCAAAGGTAAGTTTAAGATAAGATCGTTTTCTCTTTTTTTATCGTTTTCAATGCGAAATGGTTTGAAAAGTCTGTAACTATCAATATCTTGAATTATAGCTGTAAGTTTTTATTGAATGAAGGTTTGAAACAGAGATTTCCAAACATAAATTGAACAGAGAATGAAGTTTGAAAGGGGTAATGAATATAAGGCAGGAAGTCATTAATAGAAGCATCATGACCGCGTTTACGTCGAGGAGTAGAGTCGAAAATATTAATCACATTCACAGAGCTACATGAAGAACTGGAATACATATACCATCAATTTTGTCATTGCAACCATATGGTGTCGCAGTTCCCAATTTTCGAATCCAGTAGTCCTCTCTTTGTTTACGGAAAGGCGTTGCAAGTTGACGATTTTTAGTCTTGTGGTATAATTTTTCAAAAGAACGAACTAATAATGCGAAATTAAAATGTGGTCTCAACTGTTTTCATCTTCTTAGCCAGATTTGGAGTTTGGCCTTCAAAGTTTCTCACAATATCAACCAACTTGCTATCTGTAATGCAGGAAAAGGGGGAAGAATCGCTGCACTGTCGCGTTGTCTCCCCTTTCCCTCCAAAACGTTAGTAACACTTAAATATCGGGGGACTGATGTCTTTCACTGGGGACTACTGTGACTTGCTTGTGTGTATACGGGGATTCTATCTTCATTCGGATAATCTGGGGAATACTCTAGCTCAGTCTGGTCTAGGTTATACCTTTTTCTGTCGTGTCCATCATCTCGGACACTTGTGCTTTCGAGGCCTGGCGCTGGTGAATAAAATACAATAATGTTTCAATTATTTATTCCAAACAGCAATCTACATTAAAGTGTGATATGTGATCTGTGATCTAAATAGTAAACTTTGTTTTAACTTATTTCTGTTAATGAAAATCTTTTATAAATTTAAGTTAAGTTTTAAATATCTAAGTTATTAAATCAGAAGATAAATTCGTACTTTAAAATTCATTTGAAAATAGTTTATACTTTAACAATTAACATACCTGGTGAATAAAATACAATGATGTTTCAATTATTTATTCCAAACAGCAATCTACATTAAAGTGTGATATGTGATCTGTGATCTAAATAGTAAACTTTGTTTTAACTTATTTCTGTTAATGAAAATCTTTTACAAATTTAAGTTAAGTTTTAAATATCTAAGTTATTAAATCAGAAGATAAATTCTTACTTTAAAATTCATTTGAAAATAGTTTATACTTTAACAATTTACATACCTGGTGAATAAAATACAATGATGTTTCAATTATTTATTCCAAACAGCAATCTACATTAAAGTGTGATATGTGATCGCTGATGTTGGGAGTTTGCGGTGTTCCATTTTAACCCCAACATCACGTGCTGATTGGAATTATTTTATTCACCAATGAAATTTAAGCGTCAATTTTGAATATTATGAAGTAACTTTTAATTGGTCAACTATTCTCTTTTTATGTTATAGATTTATGTGATTGACATGTATTTTATTTATTTACGTAAAATCAATTAAAGGATTATCAAAATCTTTACTTACTTTACAGAATTATTAAGTGGACAATAGAAACACTTTAAGGGTTATTTTCATACGACAAATTACAAACATTTTTATTCTGTTAAAAGGTGACAGTTTATTTAATTTATATCTCAACGTCATATTAATAGCTATGATCAAAAGAACTCTAGAAATTAGATTAACTATAATATTTACAAAAAGACGGAACTATTTATAACTTAATCTTACATCACCTACATTGTCTTGGAGCTTTAGCAATGCAATATAATTCAATTTTATTTATTTATTAGTTTATTTGTCTAAGTTTACTTAATTTTATTTTCCTTTTCCAACATACAATTTTCTATCATTATATATCCATGTAATTTTTGAACAGGTAAATCAAAGCTGCATAATTTACGTCTGCGTCGACTTTCTGTCTGGTTCAACTGACTCCTTAACGGCTGTGTCACTGTCAGACATATCGTTTCCTATACACAAATTCGTATAATTCATTAGATTATGTCTGCCCTTGTCGATTACATCCCCGTACACGCACCAATTTTAGATATTAATGGAACTTCTTTCAAAATTGTACCCGCTTCCCATACTCGCAAATTCATACGTATATAAATAAATTTAAATTAACAGAATGCGTGCAAAATGGAACGTTCTTATATATCGCTTTACTAAGCTATGTTAACACTATCACATTCAATCAACTGTCACATATCCTTTTACTGCATGTTCTCTTAAAAGAGGGACAAAAGACACCAAAGGGACAGTCAAACTCGCAAATCTAAAACAAACTGACAACGCCATGGCTAAAAATGAAAAAGACAAACAGAAAAAAATAGTACACATGACACAACATAGAAAACTAAAGAATAAACAACACGAACCCCACCAAAAACTAGGGGTGATCTCAGGTGCTCCGGAAGGGTAAGCAGATCCTGCTCCACATGCGGCACCCGTCGTGTTGCTTATGTGATTACAAATCCGGTAAATAGTCTAATTCGGTAGGTCAAATTCATGAAAGGGAAGGGGATTGTAGTTACGACGTAAGGAACATATCCGATATCATTTGTGAAACGGTTATTCCATAACGGTCAACCAACTGGTGATGGCGTCCGTAAAATTTACGAAGGGATGATTTCAACTTCACCATTTGGAACTCTTGGTTTAATAGCTTCCTTGTGAGCAGTAACCCTCTATCAAGAAAATTAACCATTCATATATTTATGTTCTAACAGGCAAAATTGTAAACTCCGAAACTTCGGCACCGTTTTATAGTTTGTACATGTGTGTTGCATAAGTAGCGTTACTCGGCTGAAGTATCATAAATAAAGGGAACAATAGTACACCGCTGTTCAAAACTCGTAAATCTATGGACAAAAAACAAAATTGGAGTAACGAACTAAAACTGAAGGAAACGCATTAAATATAAGAGGAGAACAACGACACAACATTAAAATGTAACACACACAGAAACGGACTAAGCATTAGACAAAATTCGATGAGAATAAAACCTTTTTGTTGCAGTTCATACCGGACAAATATTTTTAATATAAAAAACCTCATTTTTTATTATGTATTTTGTATATGTATGATCCCTTTTTTTATTAAGTCATTTATTACATAGACTATCACTGAAAAGTAATAGTTGAATCAAGATAGTACGAAAATATTTTTTTTACAAATTAATACATTTGTAGCTTCAAGTAAAGAATTACCGTCATACTAAATACTTGTTATATTTTTTTTATAACTTGTTTTAATATTATCATAGGTGGTACATATAAATATAGTGAAACGAGATATAAAACATTTAATAACAAAAACAAAAATGCATTCCAAAGTCTATCAACCGGCCAAACTTATACGAACGTAAGATTTGAGAGTACTCGCAGTTATTGAAAGCTACTTCCAAGCAATAAACAATTGGGACAACATCCCTAATGCGCTTCCAAATGAGGAACTCAAAAGTCACGTGTAAAGAAAAAATCTCTGTGTAGTTATTTTTAACAAATGACTGAACTTAATTATTTGTGGTGATAAGGAAAGTAGAGGAACATAAAATAAATGTGTAAAAACTATGGAGCTATTGAATGTGTTCAAAGTATTTAATTTTCAAAGAACTTATTGTGTTAAAAAGGGGATATTATAACACAAGGAGCCGCATCACAAAAGGATGTTCGGGGTTTTCTAATTTACGGAAAAAGTAATCTCACTTCGTACCCCGAAAATTTAACCACATATGTGAAAATGTCACAGCTTCGAAACGAGCTATCATACATATCCAAGTTTACGATATGGACTGAGCTACAGGAAAAAACGTTACTATTACCGCCTAAGTAAAAACAATTAAAGATATTGAGCCAATTAATAATAAAAATTAGCATGCATCAGAGCAATAACCTATTACGCTTGGTAGATGGCTTAAAGATTAAAAAATCGCAATGGATATTATCTTACTTCCTATACATTTCTAGGAATATGATTGGTTAAAAGCGTCCGCGTGGAAACCGTTTATATTCAATATTAGGTTAGTTGGGAGGCGGGCCTTATTCCATACACGGTTAGTAGTGGAGTTACGTCCCTTTATTTTCCTTATAAGGTCAAATGGAGGCGGGGCTTATTTCATACACGGTTAGTAGTGGTGTTACGTCACTTTAGAAAAACAAAACAGAACTGAGAAAAAAACTTAAAGGTTTCAACAGACGAAGAAAGTGATGAAAAAGTGAAATAAATTTAGAAAGCACATTTAAATATAACAAGTTGTCATTGTTGGCATCATGTTAATGCTATGCTTACTGTATTGAAGACTTGCTCAAATTGATAGGTCACTAGTCTAAATTTTACGCGTTAAGAGATAGTCGGTAAGATAAATTCGTTACATAGTGTGCTAGTGACCTAATACGGTATATATGGGGTCAGTAAATTCCATATTGGGATTCGAGATTCGCTCTCACCCCATATGAATTTTACTGACCCCATATATATATTAGTTACATAATAATATTAGTTACATAGTGTGCTCGTGACCTAATACGATATATATATCGTATTAGGTCACTAACACACTATGTAACTAATATTATTTTCATAAATCGAAATGAGGTATTGATAATGAAAATAGGTTATGATTAAAAATAAAAATGATTACGAATATAGCTAGAACTGTAAAGTTCTATCAAAAAGAAAAATAAAAGCGGAAAAAATAATAAATAAAAACAATTTTAACAAACTTTACCTCTGTAACAGTACTTGGTACTTTACGTACATCCTACAATGGAAGACTGCATAAGCATAATTTCGTAAACAGACACGATAATTTTTAGATTTCAAAGTCTTGTGAATTGCAATTAACAAGGTTTGTGTGTTATATGAATAATTATTTAATGTCTAGAATATCGTGGGTAACCACTTGCATATGTACTTAAACTTTGTCATATGCATGTTTACTTATTTGTATAATATCAAATTTCATATATCTCTATATCATTGAACATTGATTTACAGAACTCGGGCAGTATAATGATATCTATACATGAGTTTTTCGGATCAAAACAAATTATGCAGGTCGAATAGGATTGGTTTGTGAATATTTTACTGAATGTCCAATGGTATTCACACTTTTTACAGTAAATATTTAGTTTTGATATATGGGACAATGAAGGATCCTTCTCGTTGAAAAACATATCATAGATTAAATTCTTCTAACGTGAATAGATTCAAAAAAAACATTTTCCAATTTTCTTAATGAGTTTTCCTTTTTTCTAGGTTTTCCCATCAAGATACCGACTACTCCAACATATCCAATTTTTACGACAGAACAGCGTAGCACGTTGATTGCGAAGTTGCTTTTCTACACTTCCCCAAATATAACAGGTTTTCAATGGTTTAATTTAACAACAGGAGCAGCAATTTCGCTACCGATCGTTAATACAAACATTACCAAGACAACATTGAAATATGAACTGTATGGCCATCAAGTAGATTTCAGCAATTTTGCGTATGAGGCATTGTTCACAATTGAAAATTTTCAGCATTATCACGAAGGAAGTTATTCATTAATGGTTTCAAATATGGAGCGCATGTCCAATTTTACTTTTAGAGCCCAAATATCAGGTATGTTTTTCATATAAGTTAAAAAGACTCCTCATAGACGTGGAAAGACCTATTAGTTTTCTTCTGATTGTTAGTATTATTTGGTCTTTACCCCTTTTGATTTTGTTCTTATTATTATATACTATTATTATAATCTGATGCACATGTCTAGTCCTAGGTACATTTGAACATACATACAAACAATCTGCCGTACTTGTGTTGCAATATTGGCTTCAGTAAGACTTCATTTCCATCCCCTATCACGCAATATATTACCTAGAGTTTTATAACAAGTCATTTCAATGTGCAATCCACCAAACATGACGATAAACTTATCTTTTCCGTAAAAATCAGGCCACTCCCATTGAATTTGCTTAGGCATTTCAAAAAGTGGCTGATTTGCAGTTACAATTGATGTTTCTTCGGGATTCGCCACAGTTTCGCCTTATCCACGGAATACCTGAGAATTGCCTGGTTGTGCTTACAAATCGCTCTTAATGTCTATGAATAGTTTGCACATGCACAAAAGTGTTAACCACATGTGAATCATAACCTTTGAAAATGTTATTAAGCCGATTAATATTTTTAGAAATCCAAAAACACTAAATATATGGTAATGAGTTTAAATGTTTTTGAAAAAAGAATGTAACATTTTCGCGCATGCGCAAATACTGGATATGTCAAATATTAATTTTTGATAAATATGTGATGTAAGGGAGGTAGCCGTCAAACTTGATAATTGGTTTTTACTAAAACAAGTTAAAAACATGTTTTCCAGAAAAAATCTGTTTTTTTCAAACTGAAAAAAAACAGCAATTTTAGAAAATGGCCGTGGCCATCTTGATTTTTTTTTTCTTTTCTAATGGCCAGCAGTTATTTCTTAGAGTATATAATAATGATGCTTTGTGGTAATTTTCATGCTTGTATCATCATTTGCACAATTCTCTCGATTTTGCTTGCTAATATCTTCCACTATTAGGTCTTTCCACCTTTCCGTGAAAAGACCTATAAGAGGTATACGGTGAGATCACGAATCACGTATGAATCACGAACGTATCACCTTCTAATGTGCCGTATGACACGAAGCGGGATCATTAATTTCGAGTAAGGATGCCTAAGTGTTCATGATTATCTCGTTGGATTATACTTGCATTTTTCATTGATTGATACGGGTACCGTCTGTTTTATTCTTTTTATTTTGAATGTCGTCGTCAGTCACGAAGAATTTTCGGTTGGGAGTTGGACTTATATTTAAAAAAAAAAAATTTGATTCGGATTTTGGTAAAAAAAATAATTCTGGCCACCACCTACAGTACGGAACGATCGACCGTTGGATTTGTAAGGGGGGCTTAAATAAAAAGGCAGGACAGGCCATAAGGACATCATAAAAAAAAAGAAAAAAGAAAGGCTCTCTTATTTTCATAAATTATGTACTTATTATATAAACAAGTCTTAATTGAAATTATATAAATATATTATAAGTACGTCTGAACAAGTGACAATTTTACTATAGATTGAAACATTGGGTCATTAGTGAAGGCCGCTACATGACTGACTGAAAACACATATTATATACATAATTACTCTAAAAAACAGCACAACAATGTTAGATGTCCGGCGATCTAGACCACTCGATTACCTAGGCTCGACAAAAATCAAGCTTTTGGTGGTCGTGTGTTACCTTTTTTAGCTCACCTGGCACAAAGGGCCATGTGAGCTTATGCCATCACTTGGCGTCCGTCGTCGTCTGTCGTCGTAAACTATTTCAAGAATCTTTCTCCTCTGAAACTACTAGGCCAAATACTTCAAAACTTTTAACTGAATGTTCCTTAGGGTATCTAGTTTATGAATTGTATCCGAAGTTTTGATCTATCAACAAACATGGTCGTTATTGCTAAAAATAGAACATAGGGGTCAAATGCAGTTTTTGGCTTATATCTCAAAAACGAAAGCATTTAGAGCAAATCTGACATGGAGTAAAAATGTTTATTAGGTCAAGATCTATCAGCCCTGAAATTTTCAGATGAATCAAACAACCAATTGTTGGGTTGCTGCCACTTAATTGGTAATTTTAAGGAAATTTTGCAGTTTTTGGTCATTATCTTGAATATTATTATAGATAAAGATAAACTGTAAACAGCAAAAATTATCAGCAAAGTAAGATCTACAAATAAGTTTTATATGACCAAAATTGTCAATTGACCTCTTAAGGGCTTATTGTCCTTTAATGACAATTTTTTCACAATTTGCTAACTTTAAAAAATCTTCTCCTCTAAAACTACTCAACCAAATTCAACCAATCTTCAACTGAATGATCCGTAGGGTGTATAAAATAAAGTTTGTGTTTTATTTTCTATTTCGTCAAAAAACATGGCCGTCATGGCTAAAAATAGAACACAGGGTAAAATGCAGTTTTTGGCTTATATCTCAAAAACTCCAGCATTAAGAGCAAATAAGACAGAAGTTAAAGTATTTATTAGGTCAAGGTCTACCTGTCCTGAAATTTTCAGCCGAATTGGGTAACTGGTTTTTCAGGTATATGTATAATGCCCCTGAATTGATGATTTTAAAGAAATTTTGCAGTTTTTGGTTATTATCTTGAATATTATTATAGTTACAGATAAACTGTTACAGCAAAAATGTTAAGCAAAGTAAGATCTACAAATAAGTCAATTTGACCAAAATTGTCAATTGACCCCTTAAGGAGTAATTGCCCTTTAAAGACTTTTTTCACAATTTGTTCATCATGTTGACCTACTTTAAAAAATCTTCTCCTTTGAAACTGCTGTATCAATTTCAGCCAAACTTAGGCTAAATGAGTTTCAGAGTATCTTGTATAAATTTTATATTTTATTTCCTTGTATGTCAAGAAACATAGCTCCTATGGATAACATAGAACATAGGAGAACATGTTTTTTTTTTGCTTTTGAAGAAAAAAGGACGATTCAAAGAACATTTAAATAAATTTAAAAGCCAAAATAATCATTGATGAGAGATTTAACCAAAAAAATTAAGGTGAGCGATTCAGGCTCTTGAGCGCCTCTTGTTTTTAAATCGACGCTAAGCGCCGAAGAAAAAAGGCAGCACCCATATCTGGTTTTTTTTTAAATAAAAAAACATAATAGAAATTTCATCCTAGATCGAGTTGTCCGATTCATCTAAAAATTTTAGGGCAGATAGATCTTGACCAGATAAACAATTTTACTTTTGTCAGATTTGCTCTAAATGCTTTGGTTTTTGAGAAATAAGCCAAAAACTGCATTTTACCCCTATGTTCTATTTTTAGCCGTAGCGGCCATCTTGGTTGGTTTGCCCGGTCACAAAACACAATTTGTAAACTAGATAGCCTAATAATGATTCTGGCTATGTTTAGTAAAATTTGGCCCAGTAGTTTCAAAGGAAAAGATATTTGGAAAAGTTATCTAAGATTTACGAAAAATGGTTAAAAATTGACTATAAAGGGCAATAACTCCTAAAGGGGTCAACTGACCATTTTAGTCCTTTTGACTTATTTGTAAATCTTACTTTGCTGAACATTTTCGCTGTTTACAGTTTTTCTCTATCCATAATGATATTCAAGATAATATCCAAAAACACCAAAATTTCCTTAAACTTACCAATTAAGGGGCAGCTACCCAACAATGGGCTGTCCAATTCATCTCAAAATTTCAGGGCATATAGATTTTGACCTGATAAACAATTTTACCCCCATGTCAGATTTGCTCTAAATGCTTTGGTTTTTGAGTTATAAGCCAAAAACTGCATTTTACCCCTATGTTCTATTTTTAGCCGTGGTGGCCATCTCGGTTGATTGACCGGGTCAAAAAACACAAATTTCAAACTAGATACCCCAAAAATTATTGTGGCCAAGTTTGGATTAATTTGGCCCAGTAGTTTCAGAGGAGAAGATTTTTGTAAAAATTTACGCCGGACGACGGACGACAGACGACGGACGACGACGGACGACGGATGCCAAGTGATGGGAAAAGCTCACTTGGCCCTTCGGGCCCGGTGAGCTAAAAATCTTATCTTGGATGATTACCACACAAACATAATTTTAAATTTGAAAAAATGATTTGTCGCGCCGCATAATAAACCGTCAAGTTGAATGATCTGTCCCTACTAGTTTAAATGTTTATTTTTGAACAAATATATATTCAATATCTTCTATACGTTCTTCTTTCAAACACATGCAGCGGGGTATTTAAAAGATTGTCCCAAGAATAAATCATGCTATCATTCCATACAATAAGAATAGTTAATCGTTTATAAAAACTCACATACCGATAATACTAATAAACCCAATATAAAACTAATTAAACAAATAGGTTCTTCGGGCAACAAGAGATTCCCACAAACAAACAACCCTAAGTTAAGTATCACTATGATGTCTGTATATAGTTCCAACAACTCTAAAAAGTTTGAGTAACCTGTCATAGTCAGAAATTGCATTAAATTTCCTTTAGATTTTTATAGGAAATATTCTTATATATATATATATTCAATAGTTACGACATTTTGGAAATTTACTTTTATATTTGGCCTAAAACATTTTGAAGTTTAGTTCACAAGTTTTCTTTCACTTTATTATCAATCTTAATACAGAAATAGAAGGTGTAAATCTGCTAAACAAAGAGAGATTATTTTCAAGTTATCTTGCATGTATTTATCTCGTCTATGAAAAAGCAAGGCGACAGATCAAATTATGTAATGTCCATTAGTTCTTTTGTAAGGGTTAACACATACATACTTCATGTAATTAGACATCTTTTGACAAGTTAAGTTGATAAAGAAGGAAATAGAAATAGCCACATTGACAAGAGTGGTTTTGCACGTGGTACGATAATCTGCCACTCCTACACTGAAAATTTTGTAAAATAAATTCTGATTGGCTCAAAACCTGAAAATTAGTTTAATTCCATGGATTCACTTTTTTCTTGATACGCCTTAGGAAATAAAGACTCTTTTTTATTGAACCCTTGGTTTTGATGGGTCATTTTAATTAAACGTTTTGGATACGTTTTATGAATCGAATACACACACCCCTCATTCTTAAATCAGATATACTAGAACACACCCGCAAAATCGCGGGCATATACAGCTTGTGAACTGTTGTAGGATGATTTTTTGTAAAAGATATTATATATGGAGAATTACATAAAAGGTATCTCCCTTTTTCCAAAGTCCGATATTTGTTTCCTTTCTGTTAAATTCAATTACATTTGTGTTTCTGGCCTACGACCACAGTTCTTCTCCTTTGCGACAATGCTTCTTTTGGTAAAAGTCAAATGAAATAAAAAAATTGCACCGTTTCAAACATGAAATAAATGTAACTGCTTATATATATACCCTTATTATGCTTTTATGACAATCCATCAGTACTTTTCTTTTTGAGAGCCTTATTAACATGCCAATGGTAGGATTTGAATCATATATAAATGACTAATACCGACTAAGGCTAATTTGAAGGGTTGTCGATCGGAGGGGTCCTGATCCCAAAATCCCGGGCTTAAAACCATGAAATCCCGAGATGCAGAATTTAGAGAAATTAATATCCCGAAATCGAAAAATATATTCCCGGATCTCGTAATAATCAATGCGTTCTAAGCAGACGGCACATGCCCTCAATTCTCCCTTCTTGATATCCACAAAAGTAGTTTAGATATAAGAAGATGTGGTGTGAGTGCCAATGAGACAACTCTCCATCCAAATAACAATTTAAAAAGTAAACCATTATAGGTTAAAGTACGGCCTTTAACACGGAGCCTTGGCTCACACCTAACAACAAGCTATAAAGGGCCCCAAAATTACTAGTCTAGTGTAAAACCATTCAAACGGGAAAACCAACGGTCTAATCTATATAAACAAAACGACAAACGAGAAACACGTATATATTACATAAACAAACGACAACTACTGTACATCAGATTCCTGACTTCACGGGTGTCATTCGGTTTATCGAGAGAAATGAGCGTGAAAGAATATCTAACGGCGGTCAAGTATTGAGCGACGATCGTGAAAGCTCTGGTAACGGATCGTGAAAGACATTTAATGGAAATTCTAGGTCAGAATCTTTTAAAAAATCGCTTAATTTTCTAAACGCGGAACAAATCCGAACAAAAAAATATGTCTGTCAAAATGGTTTAACTTCCCAAACATTACTGTGAAATAAGAAAGAGAAAATATGCAGTACTTTATGAAAAAACACAAAAGGCGCAATGCATATCTATGAAAATAATTACAAATAACACGCTTTTTGTTACTATAATGGTCATGTTTCAGTTCATCGTGATATATTTGAAATTTAATCTTTGGTGTATCTCATAGTACAGTAAAACTAAGGTATGATCTTCTCTTAAAAGCATTAATTTGTATATGAAAACCTTGAATTTGTTGAATATCCATCAAACTTGATCGTGAAAGATCAGGCAACGCATTATTTTGATCGTGTAAGATAATGCGTGACCAGACTTATAACTAGTAAACAGAAATCAGTATTTCTTTTACCATTTGATAAACCTGCAACTGGTTGAAGCCTGTAACTATATATTTTGATAAGGATGAACATTAAAGCTATTTTTTTTTTATTCAACGTTTTACCTCGAAAGTTAAAAGAACAACAACTAAAACATTTCTAAATAAGTTTGAAAGATTCAGCTCTGAGAATCGGTCAAGTGCAATTCAGGCAGACTGACACTATTTACTTATAGCCAATAATATGGATATGCAACGTTTAAACCAAAATAATATCCATCAAACAAAAAATTACAGCAAAACAGCATCTTTCATAAGTAATTTGAAATTGAACGATAACCAACATTTTGTGCAACAATACTTTCTTAAGTTCTGTATATACAACGCAGATGTGGATTGATTTAACTATATACTACAGACTATAGAATACCAGATCGCAAATGCGGTAATGTCTCGTCTGCTTTACTTATGATAGTTAATTTTATGGAACGTCTATAATATCAAGGGAATTACTAGAAGTGTCAAATGCGCTTAATGCGCTTAATGTATTTTTGTCCATCTGATGAATTAAGCCTTTTCAATTGATTTTTATAGTTCGTTCTTATGTTGTACAGTTATACCACTATCCCAGATTCGGGGGAGGGTTGGGATCCCGCTAACGTGTCTAACCCCGCCACATTGTTAATGTATGTGACTGTCCAAAGTCAGGAGCCTGTAATTCAGTGGTTGTTGATTGTTTATGCGTTACATATTTGGTTTTCGTTCATTTTTTTTTATACAAATAAGGCCGTTAGTTTTCTCGTTTGAATTGTTTTACATTGTCACTATGGGGGCCTTTTATAGCTGACTATGCGGTATGGGCTTTGCTCATTGTTGAAGGCCGTACGGTGACCTATAGTTGTTAATGTCTGTGTCACATTAGTCTCTTGTGGATAGTTGTCTCTTTGGTAATCATACCACATTTTTTTTAAATTATTATTGTCAATGGTTAATAAAAAGAGTGCAAGGTCAGATGAACCGTGACATACAGATCTCTGCAAATATCCCGTAGACCAAATAAATGTGTTCCGATCCTTACAGCGCCTTAGAAACTGACAAATATAAAAGTTATGCTTAGCCAAATAATTCGAAACATAAGGTCAAAATTATATGAACCCTGACCGACAGCGAGACATAGACATCTTACTATCATTCAATATATCAAATACATTTGACGTCATTATGGTCATTTATGAAACATGCAAACAGACATGTACACTTTACACGAAATACCATGGCGCTATAGCATACAGGTACAGTAGAGATCACTTCTAACCTCTCATTAGAACTGTCAAAATATCTGTCATAAAACTATGCTCGCCTGTCCTAGAACAGTTCTACATAGAACTGTTCTAAGTAGAACTGTCAGAATCAGTTCTAGGTAGAACTGTCAGGACCAGTTCTAGGGTAGAACTGTCTAAATCAGTTCTAGGTTTAACTGTCTAAATCAGTTCTAGGTTGAACTGTCCATATCAGTTCTAAGCGTAGAACTGTCAGCAGAACTGACTAAATCAGTCAGGACTGTAGAACAGTTCTAAATGACGTAACTGCAGTAAGGACACTTTAGAATTTAGAAGAAATAAATCACTTCCAATTACTTTGCTATCTAATATCAGATTTTCTTTTTTTTTTATGAATAGATATAACTTTACATGTACAAATATCTAAGTCGATGGAAGATTATCCAACTCATCGAAAGGTGAGGAGAATCGGAGACGGTAAGGGCTTGAATTATTCGAGTTATATTTTACCCAAGCCTTTATATTAAGTTCTTAAAACTTATAAATCAACTCTAGCATGTCTAGCTGTAGAATTTATAAATCAGTGTAGCCGTAGAATTTATAAATAATTCTGGCCGTAGAATTTATAAAAACTGTTCTAGAGTAGAACTGTCAGGATCAGTTCTATGTAGAACTGTCCAAATCAGTTCTAGGTAGAACTGTCCAAATCAGTTCTAGGTAGAGCTGACCAAATCAGTTCCAGTTAAAACAGTTCTAACCTAGAACTGACTAAAAGGTGTAAGGCTGACAGTTCTACGTACTGTTCTAGAACAGTTCTCCTGACAGATTTAATGAGAGGTTAGAAGTGATCTCCACTGTATATATCCAAAGGCTAGACAACATAAAACGAGCATTGCCGAATGATGTATGGAAATGGGTTCAATGTCAGTTGAAACCTTGCAGAAGTCGAAAATGTACACCTCACAATCATAACAACAGACACTTATCCTCAAGCTTAACGAATCCGCGATACGGACTTGACCACAAAAATGAATCTTCATCCATGAAATAAGGCAAATTCGGGGTCAGGTGAATCCTGTCTGGCGGACATGCAGTTTATAGGATCCAATATACCGAATGTGGGTATACTATAACTCGTGAAAAGTGAGTACTTCACATGACACTAAAAAGTTCATCCTACAATCATCCAACTGTTTTACATTTCATTTTCTGAAAATATATTTATACTTTGAAAAACTAAACCTATTGAGGATGTTGAACTATATAGCTTTTCTCAATACCAATAACAAATATTAACTATGATATAATTGAAGAATAATTTGAACGTCTTCGTAGCATCGGATCTTTCGCGATCCTTTTCACGATCTTCAAAAATACGGTACGTGATCTTTCACGATCCAAAAAATCCATTTTTGTGTAAATAGTTCTTTATTTACCAAGTTTCAGATTATGTTTATGCAAAATAACTATAAGAACCATATGATTAATTCAAATAGAATGCCCTTATTAGTATTAAACTAGGTTTTCTAGTCGAATTTGTGAAAAAATCATGTTTGTTTACATTTTTTATGTCATTGAAATGTCGAGAAGCAATCTGCCTTTTGTTGTTTTGTAATAACTATGTACTTCTAAAACTCGATATTCTCACATACTAATCATTATGTTGAACCATTTTGACTGACAGTTTTATTTTGTCGTAAATTTGTCTGTGTTATTAATTAAATTATTATATGTATTGACCTTTCATATGTCTTCTCGATTAAATGTCTTTCACGATCCGTTACCAGAACTTTCACGATCGTCGCTCAATACTTAACCGCCGTTAGATATTCTTTCACGCTCATTTCTCTCGATAAACCGAATGACACCCGTGGACTTAGGACAGGTGCAAACATTTGCAGCGGGATTAAATGTTAATGGATCCAAACCTTCTCCCTTTTTCTGAAACAAAAGCATAACATCACAACATAGAAAAACATACGATAAAATATCAATTGGCAGACTTAACTCAATCAAAAAACGTATGATTACGCAATGAACAAATAAATTTGATCTGCGATATCTGAATACAAATGCACAGTTAATTAAATATCAGAGACAAACATTCATGACCAAAAAGCTAACAAACAAATTCAAACACAGGACATCACTGAGAAATATTTAACCAATCAATGTTCACTTTAGAAAAAAAAATCGGTTTCGTTTGTTTACACTGTTACGATTAAAATATCATAAAATAGATGAAAATAAATACTTCTTGAAGATTAAATTTTTTTATGTAGAAAACAGGGAAATTGAACTATCTAAGCAACATGTGCCATGCATTTACAGCAATAAAACGGACGATCTCATTATTTGGACACGGCCTATAGGATAGCCTATGTAGTATAAAGAAACACACACAAATAAGCACAATAAAACTCAGTGTTAAAGAATTCCGAATCCTATGTCAGAACAGGCAACAAAAACTAAACAAAATGACAGTGATACATATATTCACAAAGGACTACTACATATAGCAGTTACTGATATTCCTGTTCCAAACCTCAATTAAATATTTTTTCTTTTTCTACCGAATAGCTGCAAAATATGAAGAATTTGATAAAAGTATACTTAATTTCGAAAAAAATGTGTAGAACACACAAATGATGTTATACAATAGACTTTTTTTATTAGAGCATTTGCATTAATCAAGTATTTGCTGGTGTATCCGAATCGACGTATCGTATAACACGTATATGGGGAAAGGACAAATTAAGCCAGGTTGGTCCCGATAAAGATATTTTTAATGCAAAACACCAATAAGAATAGTTAATCGTATATAAACACTCACATACCGATAATACTAATAAACCCAATATAAAGCTAAATAAACAAATAGGTTTTTCGGGCAACAAGAGCTTCCCACAAACAAACAACCCTAAGTTAAGTATCACTATGATGTCTGTATAGAGTTCCAACAACTCTAAAAAGTTTGAGTAACCTGTCATAGTCAGAAATTGCATTATATTTCCTTTATATTTTTATAGGAAATATTCTTATATATATATTCAATAGTTACGACATTTTGGAAATTTACTTTTATATTTGGCTTAAAACATTTTGAAGTTTGGTTCACAAGTTTTCTTTCACTTTATTATCAATCTTAATACAGAAATAGAAGGTGTAAATCTGCTAAACAAAGAGAGATTATTTTCAAGTTATCTTGCATGTATTTATCTCGTCTATGAAAAAGCAAGGCGACAGATCAAATTATGTAACGTCCATTAGTTCTTTTGTAAGGGTTAACAAATAAATACTTTATGTAATTAGACATCTTTTGACAAGTTAAGTTGATAAAGAAGGAAATAGAAATAGCCACATTGACAATGAGTGGTTTTAAACGTGGTACGATAATCTGCCACTTTTACACTGAAAACTTTGTAAAATAAATTTTGATTGGCTCATAAACTTAAAATTAGTTCAATTCCATGGATTCACTTGTTTTCTTGATTAGCGTCACTCTGCCATACGCTATCAAGAAAAAAAGACTCTTTTTTATTAAATCCTTGGTTTTGACTATTTTCCGGCCTGCCAAAGACAATTGTGTCAGCTTTCTGTAAGAAGCACGCAGCACCCGAAAGTAAGCTCACCAAATAGCGCATCACCCTGCTCGCTCTACCCACACAATAAATACACAGAAAACTTAGTCGTGTCAAACCGAATAACATGATCTACATAGAAACGAAACCTTCTCACAACACGGTAAAATGTCTTAAACTTCGCCTACAGGCAAACAGACGTCGGTTGGTGTGAGCTAAAGTAAATGATGTTATAAGGGATGTCGATATGGATGTATGCAGTTGCTATGTAAAACAAAACCCTGCGGAACGGAATAGGGAGCTGTCCGTGTTGATATGTCCTAAAATCCAGACCCTACATGTTGTATACGCAATTCATTGCCAATAACAACTTGCGTATGTTTGCAATGAAAAAACGATGACCACTGTAATAATTTTTTTGTATTTCGGTGCTTGGATTATATATCTCGTGCGAGGTGCCATTCATACAACCTACGACCTCGGGAATATATCTCCATCTGTCCCGCATACCCAAACCATTACTTGCTGCTTGGCCAAGATATAGTATGGCATAAGTTGGCCTCAAGTAATTGCCAGGTTGCGTGAACAATGCATGATGTTTGGGAAAAGTGATGCTCAAGTCAAAGATCAGAGAAAGTTGGTTCATCAAAGGGTATCATTTCAATCACATAAATTTCATCAACAACTGGTTTCGGCGATCAATCCGTGTGCTCGAGGGCCTACGCCGGGTAGTAGGAACCATATACTGATAAAATGAATTATTGATATCTAAAAATGTTTCTGGGGTTTCCCCTGTCGAATTATAAAATTGGCGACGTCGCATAATTAATGATCCAAACATATTTCTCCCCTGGCGGTTTGGAGATTGGGGTTCATCCCAAATAATAAGTTTCTAGATATTGTCATAGAACGTTCTGGCGGAGCGGTAATCATCGAAAACAATTAATTCAAATCTACATCAAAAAGCGATGAAAAGTTTTGGAGCATTTCAAGGACTTGCAAAACGAAGTCCATACTGGCATCAATATTAGAAGAAAATTGAAGAAGGAACCAATTTAACAATTACAATTCTACGTTGATCCTAAAACAATCAGGAATATATATATATATATATATGCATTATAAAGAAGTCTATAAAAAACAAAAATAGCTTTTATTTTCTTAATCTCTCTGATCAAAATATATTTTAACTCACAAAGATGAATGTTGTAAAAAAACTGGGTCATTTTAATTAAACGTTTTGGATACGTTTTATGAATCGAGTACACCCCTCATTCTTAAATCAGATATATGAGGCTCTGAATGTTTATTGTGTCTAATTGTTTGAGTTAATCAATTCATATCAAAGAAGTTGAAATATCCGACTTTATATAGAAAATATTATTTCAATTGAGATATATACTCCAATTGTTTTTTTCCCCTTTTTTCTGTAAGGGAGCAACCATTTAACTTTAAAAGTTGGATGTGTTTTGTCGAAGCGCTAACAAGTTTTTCATCGCTATTAATCCATTTCTCGGAATCAAAATTGAACACGTTAAGGCATGGAGAAAAATTGGATTCATATTTTTTCTTTTGTCCCCTGCTTGCACAGAATATTATTTTTTCATCAAATTGGGGATCAGAATATTTTAATATACCATTATCGAAGCACCTCGTGGAAGTATCAAACTAAAGAAAAGGTGACTTCATGTAACTATATATTGGATTCCCCAAAAGATTACCATTTATCGCTGATAAAAACTTTTAAAGAGAATTTTCAATTCTTAAAATGCCGAAACCTACAAATGAATAGATAAGCGCTTTATGTAGTACAGCGGCAACTATTACATAAAAAAGAATGCTGAACATATTGTTTATGGTATACGTTTATATATATATGATATGAATGATTTCTACTTTTACAAAACCATAAGCTATACGTTGGATATAAACGTTTACTTTATTTGGCCTTTTTAATTTTATTTGACTTTATTGGCCTTTTTAACTTAGTTTGATTCGAGCGTCACTGATAAGTCTTTTGTAGACAAAACGCGCGTCTGGCTCAAAAACCGGCAAAATTTATATCCTGGTATCCATCTATGATGAGTTAATGTAGATACCTTGTAACAGTATTTTGGCTCCAATCTACACTAATATTTGATCTTAGTACACTTAATTTCAGCGTAAATAAGATATAAATATATATCGAAAACCTCCAACATTGTAGACTAGCACAACCTTATAATTGGGACACTATGCATTCAGTATTCCTACCGTACCGAAATTTTTTTTTAACTTAAATCATTGATACAAGGCAATATAATTATGATCGTCATACAACCGATACAAATGAGAACATAACGTTAAAAATTACGACCAAAGCGTTTTTCTGGATCGACCTTCTTAGGGAACGCTGAAAGCTGAATATTTATGGCCAACAACTTACAAATCAAAAGACATAAATCACCGTGTATTGAGCATTTTTATTGCGTAGAGTTCAGTAGAAAATGTATATACAAATGTACATGCTCAACCTAATCATACTATTTGACCTACTGCAAGTTGTTCAGTTTTCACTGTTACTCCTGTTTCTCCTACAATATGGGTGCTAGAAAAACCAGCAAGTAAAATGGCCAATATCAGAGCCGTACGTCTGGTTTTGAAATGAATTCTCTTTTCTTGAGAAATATTTATTTTGTCATTCAATTTTTCACCGCTTACAACTATTTGTCTGTGGTTTTATGTCATACATAAACTTTTAAGTATCAGTATGTTTTCAATTTATATTGTTTTTTTCGTTCCGCTTTTATTTCGTTTCGATTTTTATAGATATACCCCTCTTTTCGCCCCTTTTCTATTTTTGATATTTTAATCAAAAATTTAAAAAATCAAACTTTCAAAAAGTGAAATGATCAAAATTGCACGTTAGGTTAAGTATTTTAAAAGTTTGTTCAAATTCCTAAACTATCAAATTTATAAACGATATTTAAAATTTTAATATTTTAATAATTTGGTTAAAATTTCAAAATTTCAAAACATTTCCACAATTTGAAATTTTGATATTTTAAAACTTTGATCAAAATTCCAAAAATCTAATATTTCAAAACTTTTTAAAACTTTGAATTGATAAGTGTTACACGGACCTTTCCCGATTTGCTACGTATAAGGTACGGTTGGTATGTAAACCAAAAGTTGGTGCTCTTTTGGAGATATCATTTAATGTATGAGATTATTGTATTTATCATGATGAAAATAACGAAATCGAATTGCATATCAGCGATAAATACCTTAATCTTTTATTTTATTACGATTTCACTGCTTTTAGAAAACCTTGCTTGTGATTTTTTACTATAAAACGTATGTTGTGCACAAGAGAATGAATCAAACAGTCCTTACTGGAACTGAGTTGCCACGACCTTTATATTCTAAATATAGATTTGCTTTCTGTATGGCTATGTTTTTGTTTTCAGTATATTTAGAAAGAGATTAGAATAGAGAATGTTTTGTAATACTTAAATATAAATTGGAATAATTTGAAATTATTTATTAATAATGTCTTACTTGTATCTTACTGTTGTCGTTATTACTACATAGACGGATTCAGGGGGGGGGGGGGGGGGGGCGCATGGCCAACGCCACTATGAAAAGTTCTGGATCCGCCACTTAACTAGTACACGTGATAACGGCCACTATGTGTTGACTTCTCATTAAAATATTTGTTTATTAATTAAGCTATCTTGTCGATCATTGGAGCAACATTTTTTCTTTAAACGCAACACAAATTGTACAAATATCGATCTATTCTTTTCCTTATATTTTGTCACTGAAGTTTTTAATAAAATTGTCGATTTAATTACCTAAGGAATGAATGTTAGTTTTATGACACTAACGAACGCCATTTTTTGAGTCAAAATATTTCTCAGCACGATGTTATTTCATCTTGTTCGTTTATTATTATTATGTCACTAGATATTGTTATTTAATTTACGTAAAATATTGGTAAATATTGTCGCGAGTAAACTTGTGTATTGCATGTGCCTGTGAGTAGTATATATATTAATCTACGAGGGAAAATGTTAACCAATATCCATCCAATAATCCTATTGACGTACATCAATGCTAAAAGAACTTCGTACAACACATCGTATTGTGTTCACTGATAACGGCAATAATTAGACGCTATAATTACCTTAATGCAATAATGAATATGTCTTTCTAACTCTTCGTAATGTTCAACGGAAAATATTAGGTTGCTATATAATGTCTTTTGTACCATTTACAACTGATTTATGGACTCAAAATTAAGGATCATTTTCATTGTTCAGGTTAATATGTACTAGTATCATGAATACGATATTACTTTTAAAAAAAAACAGTTTTTCTTAGTTTTCTCTCTCGGCTTATTGCTAAAAAGATATCTGAACAGTTGTGTTTTGAAAAAGGACATGTTTCTGAAATTTATTTATCATAGTGATTTTAGGAGGTTTTTTTTTTAAAGAAAAACTTTCCGCCCGAGGGTAAAGATAATTGTCCAAAAAAAAAGGAAGGATGCCAAATCAGTCATAGCTCTATGCATAATTGTTCAAATTGAAGTTTTAAACGACCTTTACTAGTATCACAGACCGTGCACGAACAGGCAGTTGTCATTTGGTTTGAAATTTATTTTATCATTATTGTTTTGTTATTGAGGTCGTTTGTTGCTGTGTTACATATATTTTTGTTTTTCGTTAACTTTTTTTCAATAAATTAGTCCGTCATTTTTCTTAATTGAACTTTTTTAGCATTTGACATTTAGGAGATTTTTAAAGCGGGCTATGCGAGATGGACTTTGCTCATTGTTGAAGGCGGTGATATATTATAGTTGTTAATTTTCTGTGTCATTTGGTCTCTTTTGGAGTTAAGCTATGTATAGGGGAGATTTGAGACAAGTGCTTGTGGTGTAGCGTTGTCTCATTGGCAAAAATATCATATTTTCCTTTTTTTTAAATTGCTGTTTTTCATCGACAACAGAATAGGGAAATACATCTTATTTATCAATACGTTTTCAGTTACTTTTTCAAAATGCATTTCAAGAAAAAGGTTTCCAATAATCTAAAAAAAACTTTTAATGAAATGATCGTTTATTAATTAATATTAATGTCTAATTTCATGCAAGAACTGATTATACAATGAATTTAACACAATTTTGACACGTTAACGACTAGAAATAAGAAATAAAATAGTTTTCTTTCTATACATACACGAAACAAATACAATACCAATAATGAACGCAAATCTAAATTTAGAATATCAAGGTCATGTCAACTCAGTTTGTTTCGGGTCTGTTTGATTTATGCTGTTAGGCACAAATAAATAATGTCATAAGGGAAAATCCGAATCATAAACAAAGTGTTCCAGGAACGTTCAAATCCTCATCAAATAAAACTTTCAGCTAGTTGTTTGCTGATATGCATTTCAATTCTTTTGATTTTATTATGATGAATGAAATGATCTCATTCATTAAATGATTACCCTAAAACAGCACCAACGGTTGTATTTCGTACCAACCTTACCTGAAACGAAGCCTATCGGGAAACCTCTAGTAGAGGTTTCCAGATTTGCTACGTATCAGGTACGGTTGGTACGTAACACAACCGTTGGTATTGTTTAGGAGGTTTCATTTAATGCATAAGATTATTGTATGTATCGTGATAAAAATAAAGAAACAAAATTGCATATCAGTGATAAAAACCTTAATCTTTTATTTTATTACGATTTCTCTGCTTCTAGAAAACCTTGCACGTGAATTTATACGATAAAATTTATTTTGTGAACAAGAGAATGAATCAAACAGTCCTTACTGGAACTGAGTTGCCTCGACCTTTATATCCTTAAAAAAAGATTTGCGTTTCTGTATGGCTATGTTTTTGTTTTCTGTATATATTAAGAAAAGGATTAAAATAAAGAATGTTTTCTAATACTCAAATATAAATTGGAATAATTAGAAAAAAACTTATTAATAATATCTTACTTGTATCTTACTGGTGTCGTTACTGACTACATAGACGGATCCAGGGGACAGGGCTTGGGGCCCGCCCCCCCTTTTTCGTGGCAAAAACTTGGTTGATTATATAGGGAAACTGAGGCATGGATGGAGCGCTTCCATCCCACCCCCCTTTTATGAAAAGTTCTGGATGGGTCACTTAACTAATACACGTGCTTATGGCAAAAATGAGTTCAAAATTGTGTTGATTTCTCATTATTAAAAATATTTGTTTATTAATTAAGCTATCTTTTCGATCATTGGAGCAACATGTTTTCATAAAACGCAACACACATTGTAAAACCATCGATCTATTTTTTTTCCTTATATTTTGTCACTAATTCATTAATTCTTTTGTCGTACATCATTGCCAAAATAAATTCATACAACACAGCGTATTTTGTTCACTGATAACGGCAATAATTTGACGCCATATTTACACTTAGTCTAATGCAATATAAATATGTCTTTCTAACTCTTCGTAATGTTGTACGGAAAAGACTATGTTGCTATATAATGTCTTTTGCACCATTTACAACTGATTTATGGACTCAAAATTAAGGATCATTTTCCTCGGTTGGTAAATGTTTCTATGTAATTTGTTCAGGTTTATACTAGTATCATGAATACGATACTACTTAAAATAGTTAACTCCTGTTTTTCTGAGTTTTCTCTCTCGGCTTACTGCGAAAAAGATATATGAACTGTTGTGTTAATAAAAAGGGCATGTTTCTAAAATTTATAGAGCATATTGATTTTATGAGGGTTTTTTTTTGTAAAGAAAAACTTTAAGCCTGACGGTAAAGATAATTGTCCATAAAGGAAGGATGTCAAATAAATACGATATCAGCCATATCTCTATGCATAATTGTTCAAATTGAAGATGTAAACGACCTTGTACTTTTTATAATTTCTTTCCGGACGTCTGATTTTTTTTATCTTTATTTAATTTTTCAACATATATATACAACAGATAAATTAAATATAACACAAAATTATCACAAGGCAATGTTATTTAAAAGTATAATGACATACATAATCAGTACAATAATTAGAAATCAGACTCGGACTTCTCTTGAACTAAATTTTAATGTGCGTATTGTTATGCGTTTACTTTTTAATTGGTTAGAGGTATATGGGGAGGGTTGAAATCTCACAAACATGTTTAACCCCGCCGCATTTATGCGCCTGTCCCAAGTCAGGAGCTTCTGACCTTTGTTAGTCTTGTATTATTTCAATTTTAGTTTCTTGTGTACACTTTGGAAATTAGTATGCCGTTCATTATCACTAAACTAGTATATATTTGTTTAGGGACCAGCTGACGGACGCCTCCGGGGGCGGGAATTTTTCGCTACATTGAAGACCTGTTAGTGACCTTCTGCTGTTGGTTTTTTATTTGGTCGGGTTGTTGTCTCTTTGACACATTCCCCATTCCCAATTTTTTAAAGTATGTCTCCCTGGACTTTTTTTATTTTTTTTTCTTGATTCAACATTCATTGACAAGGGTTTTAGATCTCACGCGTACAGACTGCACAACGATTTAGTTTTATATTATTTTTGTCATTTTTCTTTTGTTATTAAGGTCAATTCATTTTATTCAAATTCATTTTATTTGATCATGTTTTCTGAAAACTTACCAAAATAAATACAAAACTTTAACATTTTACAATGATACATAAAGTTATTACAAACAAATTTTATAAAGTTTTAAATTTGTTTTGTAATTAAGCTTCTTTGTATCTATGTAGTTTCACGGGAAAATAACTCTTAACTATAAATCTTTGGTGCCAACGGTAACTTGCAACGGTTGCTTGAAAGCATAATCGAGTACATACACTATTGTTACCTACGAATACAAGAAGAAACAACATGAAATTAGTCCCAAACTACAGCTTAAAATTCTCAAAACAGTTCTGCATATGATTCCTAAAACATGTGTTGGTATAAAGTGTATGCATCAATAATTTTCAAAAGTTAAATGACGGCTCCCACTTCCTACTACGGTTGGTACGGTAGCAAATCTGGAAACCTCTAGTAGGTGAGTGATATCAGAGCCAAGTTTACATTTTTGATGCAACTACCTAACTTATGTCTAAATTATATATCACTGGAAAGCTAAGAATGTTTACTTTCTAAATATTCCGGTCGTCAAAAGAAATTATGGTGCATTTGATCTTAAATCAGGGTCAGAGGTCATAGTTGCCATTTCAATTCACGGATACTTCCTGTAGAAAAATCGAGTCAAACAAATGCAAACACGAAAAATACTATATGAATACTGTATTACTATTGGGAAAATATATTAATATCACAGAATTAATTTATTTTGGTCGATTTTAACGGTAACTCATGTTACGTAACGTTTTCATTCGGAGAAGTTGAAAATCAACCATTAAACACAAAAGTATCTGTAATCGCCCTTGCATTATTTAAATCTCATAGTACCTCCATAGCAACTGATTGCACGTATTTACAACTATATATCTGTAAATTTGAAATAAATAATCCTAAACAAAATATTTCAGGAAGCAAGGGTAAAATACACAATATGTTGTATTTGATGATCATTCATAATATATGTAAAGGGTGAGGATGAACACGGATGCGGCCACTTTTATTTTTGACACAAACCATCTGAATATTGACATTATTTGGCATATTTGATAGATTTTTCATATCTAAGCTTGAATCGGGGCGTTTTTAATGCTGTAATCAGTTAAAATCTTTCACATAAACTATTCGAATCAACTGAAATAAACACTGAAGTGTTTCAAAAGTGTCGAAAATCTTTTGTCAGATGAACCTGAAATTTGAGGCCAAAGTCGGCCCTTACCGGACCTACTCCTTTGTTTGTAATATACGAAATGCATGTTTGTAATTTTATATATTGTATAATAGTGCTTATAATTATTATTTGCAGTCAATAACACTCATAGATTCTTGATGAATGTTGTTGTTGGGTTGTTCTTGTCCTGTCGATAAATCAAAAGTATGATGAAACACCTGAATTTGCTTTTATTTTTACATAACAAAATCAATACTAGTTAGTAATACAAAAATATCTTAATACAACTAGCAATATTGAGTTCTATCATAAATATCTACTTATTATTCCAAATTAACAGAAACAGCGGAATGATCAAGAAAATGTAGGCCCCAGTGGCAAACATAGAATAAAATGCCTAAACTCAAAGTCACAACACAGATAATTTAACCTGTATATGCGATTTCATTATTTCTAAGGTCTTTATCAAAGTTGTAACTTTAAAATACATACAGTTTTTGCAAATAATACTTTTTTTAAACGCTTATAATTCATATATGTTAGATTTATTGTACTGTACGAAAAATATAGCTGTGTTAAAATTCTAAACTGACAATGTGAGTCAGAAATTGTAAACTTTTATTTTAAATAGGCATACAAGAATGTGTGGATAGGATTCAGAGGCATGATTGGATACTTTATGTAATCTTTAATTGTTGTGTCAAAAATTATAAAATATGTAGTGTTTCTGTGCTAATTTCGTTAGAAGCGTTTTAGATGTGATGATCATCCAAAAGAACGTAACATATATATAATACATATTTATGTTTTTGTAATGGAGTATTTATCTCATATTTATTTATGAAAGAATTTTTTTTGTATAATAATGTTTGCACAACTTCTATGTATTACAGGGAACCAGAAAATAATTATACGTCATAAAATAAGTACTGTATAGTCGCCGTCAGCTGAAATTCGTAGCGGTTATCAATTAAAATAATATAAACTATCAACCACGTTCACTCGAGATATAGTTTTTCACATTCCATTCATAAATCGCAAAAAGAAAAAACACTACTGACCTACCTTTTAAGTGATTGCACTGTGATAATCCTGACCTTCACATTTTCCAAGACTATTTTGAATGGTGGAATCCGCCATTGTTTTTTCCGGAAGTGTTCCCCTGGAGTTCAATTTCATAACATTTGCATAAAGCGCGGGAAACCGTATCACATCAATGAAAAGAACATTTCAGGAAACTGCGTAAATGAAGAATTTCCCATGTAAACAAATGATCCTCATAGAAACGAAGATGGAGGAATTACAATGGAAAACATTCTGGAAAATGTGAAGGTCAGGATTATTACAGTGCAATCACTTAAAAGGTAGGTCAGTAGTGGTTTTTCTTTTCGCGATTTATGAATGGAATGAGAAAAACTATATCTCGAGAGAACGCAGTTGATAGTTAAGATTATTTTTACCGATAACCGCTACGAATTTCAGCTGACGTCGACTATAGTTATCTTGATATTGCCGTTCGTTTTTAAAACGTACTTTTATTATGTATATTTTTGTATCAGATGGAATTTGCAGTGCCAATAATAACATGCATCATAATAAATATTGTTTATCAATAGATGTACATTATTGAACTATATGTAGGAGTAATTACTTTGATATGATATATCGTTATGTACTTAATTATTGTTAAACATCATATATACATGTTGCTTTTTATTCATAGGGCCACCGGATCCCCCCTTGTTTGTCAATGTATCTGAGAATACGGATACATCAATCACGTTATTTTTATTTTCCGGATTTAATGGTGGACACGATCAAATGTTCCATGTGGTATACCATGTAATGAATAACGAGGATGTGTTGTATGAACAGCCTTTTGTCGACCAAAGAACCGAATTGCAGTTTCTAAAAATAAGCAATTTAATACCTGCGACTACGTACAAATTAAGTGTGTTTGCTTCAAATGAAAAGGGTAATAGTACACTAAACGAGACCTTGTGCTGCAAAATTTTAATCGTTCAAACAGATGATAAAACAGGTAAATACAAGTGCTACATCAAAATCATCCTTGAGGGTGTTTTGAAAATTTTAGTTTTTTTTTATACAAGGGGTCATTCTCAATCTAAATAGTAAAGGATGAAAATCCCTTCTTACATTTATTTGCCTAATTAGTAATATACCATAACTTTTTTTGTTTTTGAAAGCAACAATTAGTTGGTCATGTTTTAATTAAAACAGATTAAATTATCTATGTGAACAGTTAGCCTTCCATTAATAGTTTAAGTTTGTGTTGCTCTATCCATTTGTTTAGCTGAGTTTTGATGAATCGATTGAGATGTTATTGATAAAAACTACGAAATATAACTTCTGCAATAGCATTAATTGTTCTAAATAATAAGGATGTTCTTATCCCAAGCATAAAAACGTAGCTGTATTTGACACAACATTTTCCAACTTTTGATCTTCAGTGCTGTACAACTTTGTACTTTTTTTATATTTTCGATCTTTTATTTCTGGGCGTCACTGGTGAGTCGTGTGTGGACGAGGCGCGTTTTTGGCGTATTGAATGTTAAACCTGATGCTTTTTTGTTATCTATTAATCATGTGTTTTTTTGTCAAATATGTTTTCCTATTTATTTGTATTGTATTCCTGTAATATCATGTTGTCATTTCAATGTTATTTTAAACATTGCCATTAAAGTGCGAGGTTTGGCATGCCACAAAACCAGGTTTAACCCACAATTTTTTCCCTTTAAAAATGCTCTGTACCAAGTCAGGAAGATGGCCATTGTTATATAATTGTTCGTTTCTGTGTGTGTTACATTTTTACGTTGCGTCGGTTGTTTTCTCTAATTTTTTAGTGTAAATTCACATTGCGATAAGACGTGCCACGGTACTTGTCTATCCCAAATTCATGTATTTGGTTTTTATGTTATATTTGTTATTCTCGGGGGATTTTGTCTGATGCTTGGTTCGTTTCTGTGTGTGTTACATTTCAGTGTTGTGTCGTTGTTCTCCTCTTCTATTTAATGCGTTTCCCTCGGTTTTAGTTTGTTACCCCGATTTTGTTTTTTGTCCATGGATTTATGAGTTTTGAACAGCGGTATACTACTGTTGCCTTCCTTTATCTGTTACATATTTCATTAAGGCGGTGCCAAGCGAGATTTTTGCCGTTGTCGTCCGTCGTCTTCTTTCGTCGTCTGTTAACTTCAAAAATCTTTTCCTCTGAAACTAAAAGACAAAACATAGTACCCCTTGGCCACAACCATCATTGGGTAACTTATTTTTCAACATGTGTACAACGAACAGGCCCGCTAACCAAGATGGCTGTCATGGCTAAACATATAACATGGGGATAAAATGTTGATTTTGGCTTATATTTCTGAAATTAAGGCAAAAATCTGACACAGTTTTGAATTGTTCCTCAGATTTATCTGTTCTGACATTTTCAGACAAGCCGTTGTTAATTTGCTGGACCTGAATTGGTTATTAGACAATTACTATGGCCGCCAAAAAAATAGAACATAGGGATAAAATACAGTTAATTGCTATAATCTTTTAAACTAAGAATTTTATAGCAAATCTGACAATTTGTAAAATGTTAATTAAATGAAGTTCGTTCTTCCTTGATATTTTCAGACGAACCAGACAACCAAATTGTAGGTTGCTGCCCCTGATTTAGTAATTATAGGGAAAATCTGCGGTTATTGAAAGTTATCTATTATTGTAGATAAAGATAAACTGTAAACAGCAATAATGTTTAGCAAAGTAAGATCTGCAAATAAATTAACACGAACAACATTGTCAATTAAAACCATCAGGAGGTATTCTCCTTTTAACTCAATTTGTTTATCAATATTTTGTAAAATGTTGTAATCTTTTCCTAAAATCTCCCCTTTAAAAAATATTTGCCTAACTAGTATCAAACTTCGCCGCAATCATCATATAGTATGGAGTTAATACTTTATCCTGCCTTCCAACAGAAAAGGCCAAATGGAAAATGAGTAATATAAGTTGCAATTACTTATTTCAAAATCCACTAATAAATACATTAAAAACTTGGCCGACATGACAAAATAAAGGACATGTTGGGTAAAATGGAAATTGTCTATTATTCTGATTACGTTAAGAGATGATAATCTGAAGCAAAATAATTTTTTAAGAATGTTGAGCTCTACCAACTATCCATATAAGTTATCCACACGACGGGTGCCACATTTTGGTGGGGTTCATGTTGCTAGTTCGTTAGTTTTTTATGTTGTAGCATGTGTACTATTGTTTGTTTGTCTTTTACATTTCTAGCCATGGCGTTGTCAGTTTATCTTTGATTTATGAGTTTTACTTTCCCTCTGGAATCTTTCGTCCCTATTTTTAAGCTATTGGACAGTTTTCTATCAGAGTGATTGCTCTTAAATGACAAATTGACCACTTTATTTCGATTTGTGCCTTTCATCTGGAAAATTATAAACAGACAGAGAGAAACTTTATATTTAAAACTGATCAGAAGGACAAACAAAATATCACGTTGAATTCATCAGTTGACTCCTTATTTGAGTAATTGCCCTTTGCCATCGATTAGTACCAAAAAAATACGGTTTTCTTTTCTTTAAATTTATAATAGATAGAAAGAATTCGAATATAACAAGTTTTGCCTTATATGATACAAATTATAATTATAAGCACAAGTTTTAAAACTTATGTAAATAGACAGAAGTTAAGGAGGCTCGAGGGTAAAACAAATTCAGCAAATATATAAATATTTTTTTTCATTACAAATTTTTATCTATTACACTATTAGTTGTTACTTTCCGATAAGTTACAAAAGACAATCACAAAACAATTCGTTTTGGCCCTAGATGACTTTAAAAATGTTATATCATTGAACAAGCTCAAAATTATCTCCCTTTGGTAGAGAAATGCCATTTTTTTGCATTAAAATTGAAATATATTTTTTACTCATTGGTCAACTTTATTTATTTTTTTCAAATAAGCTTTCCTGAAACTAAACTATTCTCAAATTTAAGCGATTTTCGAAATGTTGCTCTTTTTTTTATATTTCCTTTTTTTCTCCTATTAGTTCAACAGAAAAAAAAAACCTAAACAAACATGCATGCTTCTTTCGAGGGCAGATTGAACGTTCGTCCCATATTTTTATTTTATTTTTCTATAGGAAAAAGTTTATTTAAAATAAATATAGTGAAATATTAGAAAAAAAAAGATTTATACAAATGTACCCGCAAGCCCCCCTTAACAGACTACTATGCTAAGTTATATAAGATACACCAAAAAACAGAGTTTTTTGTCATTAATTCTATTCTCGTCTACAATGTTGGAGAGTGTCAATGGTTGAATATGCATATAGAACAAGGTGAGCGACACAGGATCTGAAGAGCCTCTAGTTGGCATTGATAAAATGTTAACAGAAAATATGGTAAAAAAAGAAAAAAAGAAATGTCTCAATGTGAAATATTTTGATATTTACGTTAGATATGTTTTTAACTGTTTTTGATGTCATTCAAAGTAACTACCATTTATCGTTCGAAAAGCTCGTTCGATAATAATATTTTTTAGACATTTTTAGCTTTCATTTCATAACATTAATGAGGTGGAAATTAAGTTTCATATAACTATTAATATGTATATGACTGACGTTTTCTACAGCTGTTAGATTCTGACCAGTTGAAAATTTAAGCTTGAATTTACAAATTGCAATTTGGTCGAGATTTTGATTTTATTGTAATGAGTGCAGAACAACACTTACAATCAAGTCAAAGTTATACAGACATACATTTGTGTTCACCAACAACGATTGAAACAAAAACATGCAGTAAGGGAAAGTATGATATGTTGATAATGTTCTTCAAAAGAAAACACGGAAGTTATTTTTCCTATACATATGTCATGCTTAACTGTGTCATGTGTTATGGTAACTTAATACGCAAATAAATTATATATCCTAAACGGCACCTGTGTTGAAATTATTTCAGAAGTACAACCTAGTCAACAGAAAATACAGTTGGAAGGATTAGCTGCAGGATTGGCAGTTGCAGTGTTTACTGTTATATTCATAATTGTACTTGTGGTATTTCTGAAACGGCGCATACCATTGTTTTCAAAACGTAAGAAACATTATTTACTTTGGTTTCGATGAATATCTCATTTTCTAAATACTGCTGTATTATGTAAAACAGATTATAATCTGCGAACAAACTTGGAAATGTTATGATTATGCATATATATGCGCAATTTTATCAAAAATAGATATTCACCAATGTTAAGTATTGTGTTCCTCAGGTTGAACACACACACACACACTAAAACACAAACACATGCAAGTTGTTAAGGGTGCTTGACACTGTGCAGGCGTTGTTGTGTTGTGTCTCGATATCCCCGCGATGAAAGAAAAAAAAATAGATTCAGCAAAGTTAACATTGTTGTGCTGATATTTAGAGAAAATATAATATTTGTTTTAGCCTTGTAACGCCTTCACTGATAATCGAATGAATGCAACTGTCATATATTTGTAACTTGGTTAGTCCTATTTACACAATAGAAAAATATATATTTATGACCAAATGGTTTCTGTTGTCTGGTTTAACAAAAGGTTGCCAATTTTAGGAAAAGAAGATAATGGGAGGTGAGTAGATGATTTTTATACTTGGTGACATAACTACATTCAGCATAAATGTTTGCCTGTAAAACAATAGACGTGACAGGAGTAAAGTAATATGAATGAAATTGAGAATGGGAAATATGTTAAAGAGGCAACAACCCGACCAAACTGCAAACAACAGCAGAAGGTCTTCAACGCTACAATATATACCTATACCCGGAGGTGGTCGACTGGTGGCCCCCTAATAAAATTGTGTACTACCACTTACACACTTCACCACTATGCTACGATTTTAGCTGACCAATTGTATGTAATAAAAAGAAGGTGAAGGATGATTGTAACAACTCTCAACCAGAGTCAAACGACGTAGAGGTTAATAACGAACGGTCGCTGATCGGCCTTAAAAATTATAACTTATATCGCATAAGCTTTAAGAGACCCGAGATATCAAATGTAAAACTAACTGCCTTCAAAGAAACGAAAACTATCATGAATTCGAACAACAAACAACAAATAATTAATGACAGGTACATGACGTATCTGGTATCTTGGTATCTGTCATTTAAAAGATTTGAGATACAGAAGTACTTTTATTAGAGAACGTGCATTTATTTACAGTTAATTCAAAGTCATTAAAAAGTGTAAGCAAGTCATGTTCCTTTTCATTTCTATGTTTTTGATCTTTGACTTCACAAAGTCCACGAAAGGTCAGTTTTTGTTTGTAACGGGTTTTCTTTTTTTTTTATTTTTGACTATATAATCACAACATATATTGTTATCTTAATGTGTAAAGTAGAACAATCCAAGATGTATGGTGTTGATACCTATCCTGTTTTACAAAGCTGAGTACGACTGAATGCGATGTGACAAATCTTAGTGTTGTTTATTCTTTAGTTTTCTATGTTACCTCATGTGTACTGTTGTTTGTCCTTTTCATCTTTTAGCCATGGTGTTGTCAGTTTATTTTCAATTTATGAGTTTGACTGTCCCTCTTGTGTCTTTTGTCCCTCTTTTAAGTGGATACTTTGTCTCTGTTGTTGTCTTAAAGCGCTTTTTCGTGTCTTAAAAACAACGACAATGGGTTCCGTCTTTAAAAGCGTGCAGTCACTACTGATCGGAATGATTAAAACAATATAATAATGACCCAACGTATTTGTCTTCTAAATATGTAATCAAAGAAGACATTATTATACAAAAATATCGTTTTGGATCTATTTTCATGGGCTGTCAATTTATGTGTTGCATACTTACAGAAAAGCATGTGTATGCAATATACTAAGTATATCATTCAGTCGGTACGATATTGAAAGGCGTGACTTTCCGTTTATTATTATATTTATTAAGAGCTTTTGTTTAAAATGAAACTAGTATACGAAGGGTTCCATATACATAAAGAAATGAATTGATCCTTTCGGAAATATCAATTATGGAAAATCTTGATTTTTTGTTTCGTAGATAACCACGCGGTATGTTCATCTCGTTAAACCCATTGTCCCTTTTTGGGGTTGAATTCTGATATTGCAAATGTGAATGTTCATTGTATTATCACATGTATGGACAACACGGCACGACCTTCCACTACCTCTCTTGACTGATGGTTATGGGGTTGTCTGATTTTAAAATATTTATTTTTCTCTCTAACTTTTATATTGAATTTCTTATTGATGTACTAGTATATGTCATTTTGTTTCAAAAATATCTTTGTTATTATTTTGCAATGCTTGTCATCAGTTAAATAAGAAAAACAGATTGTGTTTTTTAACTAAAAAGAGATAAGAAGTAACACGTTTCGCTGATGCATCTCTTGATCGATCAAATTGAAAAAGGCTAAGCTATTAAAGTAAAAAAGTTAGCATTTAAGTAATTGAGTTTGTATGCAGTGAGTTGAACTTACTGTTCACATATTCAATATCAATTATTATCATATAAAAGACATATCCTATGAGTCACATTACTTTAATCGTGTTCCTTTTTTTTGTAGGTTAAAATTAACGGCGGACACTAAAAATGATGAATGTACGTGCTATGAAATGAAGTATTTATAATAAAACATTTAGTTATTATGAAAGTAAATTGACTTCAATATGAAAATAGGAACTGATATTTCAATGAATGCTTTCTTTGACTTTGCGTTTTAGTTTAGTGCAACATATCTCATTGATCAAATCACTTATATGTGAAGCGTCGGTTTTATTACAGGGTGATCATAGATTTTAAGTGCAAAATATACCACGATGTAGAATTTGTTATAATGTTAAATGTGCTTAGGAAGTTATTGTTTTTTTTAACATGTTCAATATTCTCAACAGACGCGTTGATATAATTGGTATGTTAGTAAAGATGTCGACCTATTTCATACATACATTTCACCACTTAGTCATAGTATTAGTATACCCAAATTTTAGTTAAGATTATTGATCCTTTTACTGAATACACTATTTATCATAAAACGTATGTACTTTATGAGGTTTTTTTTTCGAATGAAACAAATGTACACAAAACATATATTATGTGCAATAAATATGTGATACATTTAAAAATAAAACTGTGGAATAAACACTTTTATTTATTTCTCAAAACATCTTGTTTTGATTGAGAGACCTACAATTTTGTGCTTTAAGTGATGCTGCATGCATAATTTGGAAGTCAGTTAACATTTCTATATACATGTTTAGTGCGAGTTCCCGATAGGTCAGAACATATGATACCAAAAATAAATGTTCTGGATTAAAAAAAAAATCCATGAGTGTTCCAAAATATCGATACAAAAAGTAAATAGTTATCAAAGGTACCAGGATTACAATTTAGTACGCCAGACGCGCGTTTCGTCTACATAAGACTCATCAGTGACGCTCATATTAAAACGTGCAACTTAATTTCTAGTTTGAAAAGCTAGATATAATCTATTAACTTCTATTTTGTGGAGAAAAAAATACTAAGACATTTTATAGCTTATCAACAATTTGTGTTTCCTTTTTCGAAAAAACATATATTTTTGTGATTTTACTTTTCACATCCGTTGCTTGCAGCTAGATGCATTTATGTTCCACTTGCTGTCATACCATATTATCCTGTAATATTCCCTAATTCAACACAAACGACATCCGATAACAAACATTGAACAAATACCAGAAAAGTTTTGACTAAGGATAGCCTGCATGTCCGCATGCATTTTAACCAAGTGCTATATATAATACAATGTAAGAATTCGGATACATACATGTAATACGCGGAAATTTCAAATGGCTAAATATAACAAAAAAGCAGATTGGTATAATTGGCAATGAGACAACTATCCATAAAATACCAAACGTAGACGTTGCTAACTATAGGTGACCATATTGACTTTAACGATGAGCAAAAAAACAAAACCATGACAAGCTTTAAAAGGCATCAACTTCACACATAATTTGTATACAGTAAAGATTTTATTTACCAAAGCATTAGTTGCATCTAGTTAGTTGACAGATATTTTACTGTTTAAACTTTTAACGGCAGTTTGCTTCTTTAGCAGGCGACGATGGTCTGAAGGACAACATTCTTTATGTATCTGCTGGTTCAGGATTCGAAAGAAACAACTGTTCGAATAGTACAGAATATGCTATGGTGCAGAAGAAAGGGGATAGATTTAAAACAAACGAAAATGAAGATAATCTACAAGAAACTGGTCTATATTCTGTGGTGAGCAAGAAGCCCAAAACGCCAGGTATATACTACATGTGTAATTTTGTTATGATTATGATGATTTTGTCTGCTAATATGTCGTGTTAAATTACCCCATGCATACCTTTACAAACATTTACATCTACTGATAATATATATATATGTATCTATTGCTTTGACATAACTTAGTACATATTACATATTTAAACTGCAATTCAAATAAGTTATGATTTTGCCTGTAACGAACCATTACACACTGCCTAATAACGCCTACATTTTGTTCTGAGTTACGGCATCCCTTATGGCTTTGAACTTTCCCATTTTAACGTTGTCTGCATTCTCCGTTAGCTCCTCGAACTTTGTCCATAGCTTCGTAACTGCTGCTCTGTTGTCGGCACGTATTACCTTTAACATCGTTTCGATTTTTGAACCATTTTCACGTTATTCACGGCACCATGAAATGTTGTTTAAAGTATAGGTAATGCGTTGTGTATATATTTCATCGTCTAGCCATTGCTATATCAGTAACGTCATAATTACATAAGTGTCAGGCAGCAACGTTAAAGTGTATATATTTGCGCTAAATTTCCGACATTCCTAACCATTACACAACATTTCAAATTGATATTACGCTGGAAATAAGTGCTCTATCAGTTTAATTGTTCTCTTGTCATAGGTAGCACTCCACAGTTAGGTGTGTAGTTTCGCATTTTGGCCCCTGTGGATTTTTCAAATATGAGAGCTAGTGTGCAATAAAATTCATTTTTGGATAGATGAGTATAAAAATAGCCTTGTATTGGGTTTATATGACATCAAGATTATGTAATGTATGTCATATAGGCTGTTTTCTGTATGACCGTCCGTATTTGCATGTCCGTACCATACATTGGTCCGGCAATTTTAGTAATTTGTTCCAACTTTTTATCGAACAAACTTTGTGATTGGATTTTACGAAAAAAATGAGGATAAGGAAACCCATTTTTTATTTGATTATTCAGAAAATGGATGTCAACAGCTTATAAAAAGGTATAACTCAAAGTCATTGAAATTCTAGTTTGATCCAAATTTTGGGGGGATATGTGACATGTTCACCCCCCCCCCTTATTGTAATATTTTATGGTAAATAAATGCAGAATGTTGCCATGGATACACAGAAAAGGAATTAATTTTCACCCTTTTAACTTTTGAAAATCAAATCAACTATGGAAGATACTGATTACATACATATGCACATGTACAACACAAGCAATAAGGTTAATAATGTATTAGAAATCCAGATATAGGAGATGATAAAACATTTTGTAGCTCACTTTTAATTTTATTTTCTAACTGTTGAGTGCTACCTTATGTTGTCTAATTTCCAAGATAGTCATGCGGTCGTTTCCGATTTCTATCAATCAAACCTTTTCGAACTTCTTCATAAAATATGCGGCCTGTGATGGCTTGTCTCGCATCACCATTAAGTAATGTTCCTCATCACTGAAGTGGTGTCAAATTTGATATCTATTATTTTTTTACTTTATCTACCACTGCATCGAACTCTCATAAAAAGGTAACAACATCATCATTTTTGGTCCAAAATTTGTAGTTTGACCAAAAATTGTATTGTATCATTTTCTGTGTGTATGTTTCTGTCTTGTTGAGTTTTTTGAAGAATAATTTTCTACTTTTCGACAGCTATTTTTTTCATTTCAAATGCGAGTTTCTCTCTTTATAGTTATTTTTTTTCGCGTTCCACTGTTCAATGTCTCCCTTTGTAAACCTTTTTTTTGCGACCGTTTAGGTGGTAAAGTTTTAGGAGCGGTAAAAATCTCCTCTTCCTCGGACTCTTGCTGATTTTCATCTTCTGTAAGTTGGATTAATTATAGTTTTAGTCCTTTTCGGTCTACTCTTGATTTGTTTACTTATAATCTTGATGCTTCACTTGTATTAATCACGGTAACCTTTAAGACATTTAGAAGTTTAACAACTATTAGTCCTAACGGCACTTATATCAAAACGAATATAACAGTGCGACTAATATAATTAAATGTAAATTTCCTAACATTTAAATCTCATGTACGCTAAAATCTTACACATAAAATTTTCCATAAATACGTTGGTGTCAATGAAACATCCAAACTGGATTCAAGTCAGAGATATTTTAATAATTATCCATCCGTGGTACAAGTGTATAAAATATCAAAACAAAACATGTGATGGCATCTACAAGTAAATGGGAAACTGAAAAGATTGATTCATGTTTGGTTATTGTCCGACTATCTGAGCGGATATCGCGGACTATCATCTACCTATCGTAATGGTTACAGATCGGGTTGATCTGATGTGTGTTTTGCTTTCATCTTGCATCGACTTGGTTGATGAGTCTGGTATGGCATATCTGTAGTAACTGCTTCTGTAGATGGCATTATTAATTGAAAAGTGTGGAAAGTCTCTAAATTTATATAAAGTTATATGATAAATGACATATTCAAATTATTTGTTTAGTCTGCTGTAGATACAGCTTTACCGGAAGAGGGTTTGGTCTTCAATAAACAAAAGTTATATTCATTAATGTATTAAATAGCTGCGTATATAAGTAAGCATCACTCAAGGTCACATTCCTTCAACTATAAAGTTCCATTGTTTTTTTTTATAATTTTAACACCGGAAAGTATGGCAATGGCTAAGTGAAAACCGCAGTTTAAAACTATAAATCCGACACATGAGTCGGCAAAGTTCGTTCACGTCATTAACAATTCTGCAGGTATTAGTTTCCCAAAATCTCATAGAAATGATCAAATTATTAAAGTTAAGTAAAATATTGTCAAACTTCAGTACTTACAGTCTGAAAATACATTCTGTATATGTAAATCGTCTAAATAATAGCCTTACAATGTTAGATCTGTAAACTTGCAGAAGCGATTTTTTCCCTGGCTGGGATGCGAACTCATGCAACTCAGATAGGATATCGTGGAACCAAATTGCATTTCACTATGCATGATGTGCTAGACCAATCGATTACATAGGCTTTATAATCAAGCTTTCTGTTGCCTTTTATTGTTCTTATGTCTTAAAATTGTACATGATATATAAAGCATGTCAATGTAATAATTATGAGGATCAATAAAACAGAAAAAGTTGAAAGAACAATCCTATATCCTGCGTAAAGATTATTGTTCAGACAGGCAAAGTGTGCTCGATATAGATAAACATATTATATTGAGAATCAAAAGAATTTTAAGATAATAATTAAATTCACAAACTAAAAAATTAAGTTCCCAAATTTTATTTAAATATAAGCGAAATTTGACTTTATTATCTAATGGGCATAGTTAACAGTCAGAAAGAAAGAAATCAAAATTTGCCTCAGTACTGTATCTGGGTTGTAATTTAAAGATCGAGAAGGGAACATATTTAATGTCTTTCATATAAGACATGTACCTTTATCCCCTCGATCAGATAGTATAAGATAGTAGGAACGTTTGAAAATATGAATGGCTGATTACTTTAGATGAGAAGGAAAATGTATTAACAATACAAATACAATGAACTGTTTATGATGAAAAATGTCGACATTTCATATCACATTTTCTTGTAATTTGGTTGATTTTGTGAGATATAATTAAAGCAACATATGAAAATGTTATCAGAGAAATATAAAAAGATGATATTTAAGTTATTCACTTCCAACTTATGCAGTCAACCCTTAGACATATTTGAGTATTCATATAATAACTCCATGTTTTTCAATTTGCGCATTGTTATGCATTTTTGGTACTATATGTAACAAATCCATAGTTTTCGGTGTGCTGGTTTGAGCGAATCCAATGAAGGTAAATTCAGGTAGGCGCTCAAGACGCACATGCTTTTTACTTTTAGAGAATAAAGAACTCTTATGACAATTAATTTTATCCAAAGCTTGGTTTTTACTTTGTTGTAGCTGATGTCAGTGTGAATGCATTTGGTGATAAAAAGGGAAAAGACAGATTTAAAAATAAAAAGAACAAAAATCACTCTGCGATCGAAGATGTTTATGAAAATATGTCAGACGAAACAGGAATGAAAGGAAATGACAATTCAATAAAGGTAATTATGCTTGCAATAAATTTGAAATCGTTTACATCAAACCAGTCATTTTCTTTTCACTTGCTTCAAAAAAAATAGAAAAAACTTAATTTATTCGTAAGCAATGCAATTCAATTTTGCATTTTAGAAAAACCCTTCTGAGCGTGTGACTGCATTTATCTCTTAGTAAAGTTAAGGACAACAAGACGTGGCCATTTTGGAAAGCTATTTTTAAGCTGTCAAAAGTCAAGACACTTTGACCTCAAAATAATACTTTTCTCCCTGTACTTGAGAACTTTAATGAAATTTGAGATTGTATTACCTTAATATTACGCTTCATTTACAACACCGTGACCTTGAAAGGAAGTTAACTTTATTTCCCTCAAAACTAACTGAGTTCATACACTTTTTAATGGCGTGATTCTGTTGTAGGGTCAGGGTGCTTGATACATAATTGTTTACACTGATTTCTGTTATTTATTTTACTGAATCCAGTATGTTGATGTTGATGAATAAATAAACTCTATCCTGGTGTAACTATTTCACTGTGGTTGCACTTTTGATGCTTTTTAAATCTCGGTAAATAAATCAGACAAAATATTGAAAAAACGTGTATTTGAATAATACGTTCCTGCATAACGCAATGAAAGACCATATGTTTCATTGTTTAATATTTATTATACAAATAGGACGTAATAATATGCTACGTTAACTAAAATAAACAGCATTAAACTAATAGTTATATGAAACAACACCTCAAAACTATTTGACTCTATCAAATTATCACTTTATTATAAACAATTAACACATTATCCTGTCATAAAACTGGATTATGGTTACGGGCTACTGGAATTTTTTGTCTTTACACAATGAAATCCTGTGAAGGCATCTCCTAGAAGAAGAGAATGGATCTAAAGCTCTCATACAAAAAAAGACAAAATTTTAGATAATTTGTGAAATAAATTTAAAAAAAAAACGAATGAAGGAATAAAATTCCAATGTCCCCCGCGTTGCAGACATAAAATATTTCCAAAGGGCATAATTAATTATAGTTTCTATCCGAGATGTTACTAAAAGTAACTCGTAGTATAATTTTATAAAAAGCTGGCAAGAATTATACTTGTGAGAGTGCTAACGAGGTCATTTTTCATAAATTCAATATTTCAAAAGGGCATAACTCGTTTTTATAAAAGTCGATCGACCACTATTACCACGAGACACTACTGATAATAACTTATAGTATAAGTTTTGCAAATTCTGGCAATAGTTGTGCCCCCTGTCAGCGCTTACAAGTTCATTTTTCATAAATCTTAATAGGCCATTCTTTTTCTGAATTCAATAATATCAGGGGACATAACTCTTTAATACAAGTCGCTCGTCCGCATTTTAAAAATTGTACGAGATATTACTGATAGTAACTTATAGTATCAGTTTTATTAAATTCTAGCGAGAATTGTATCCGTGAGAGCGCTAACACGACCGGACGGACGGATGCTCGATATTTCCATGTCTCTCACAACGAGTTACGCGGGGGCCAGGAAATTAGGACACACTACAACTACTTATTAAGGCACCTAACATGGAACAGGTACAATGTACATGCATAATATGGCGGGTTGAAAATGATTCTGGTGGATTGTCGTGATTAACACCATTATAACGAACTATATAATTGTTCATACCTGTGTCGGGATAAATATTCAGCTATTCTTTAACCCTTGTTATCTAAAATGCGTTATTTACAACCATTTTTTCACCGAAGTTATCATATATTTGTTCTTTATCTGTAAATGAAATGTTTATAATATGTTGAACTATACTAATCCTTATGTTTCTAATCATTTCATACCTTTCCAGGCTTTGCAGTTTTCAGTGCTCTTAAATTTATTATTCGATTTGACCTACTAACTGGTTTCAATCGACACACACGTCTGGTGTATCAAATAAAAACAGTGAATCGTTAATAAGTTGTTTCAGACATATATTTGTCTCTTCTGTATATTCTTAAAAAAAATATATGACGTAAAACAAATGTTTCACAATTAAGTTAGAACACTTTTGCTTTGTCTAAGATTTAAAAGTAATAATGACATAGAGCATTACTCAATATGGGACAGTGAACACTATAGTATCATATCCTGGCTACCATGGAACAAATTCGATATGCTTTGTTATTGCCAGTATTTGTTTAATGGTATAAGCAGTAAAAGTTGTATTTGAATACTGGTGTTATAAAAATCAAATGGTTAAAAAATAGAAAATGATTTCAAAATTAAACAAGTTATATCTCAAAGTGAAAATATGGATTTTGATTACCAATATTTGGCTTTGGTCATTACTGAAGAGACATTATTGAATTATGCCAGTTGTGCAGTAATATTGGTACCTTTGTTCTATTGTATACCATCGGAAAATCAAAATGTAATTATTTGATTAACCTATTAACCCCCAATGACGCATATAGGCGTCATGGCGACAACCATTCTTTGATGGCCCGTATGACCCTCCATACCTTTTTTGAATTGCCCAACTTGAACTGTCATGATAGCAGGGACTTCGACAAAGCAGTTCATGGTGCATTAATTCTTCTCATATGTCTGTTTATGAAAATATGGCACTTTGAAAGCCGTTTAAAAGTTCAAAATCGGGAAAACGTGAAAAGTAGCCAAAATCAGGTGGGGTGGGCATCTTTTGATGGCCACCACTTAATTGATAGTCATTGTAGGTATAAACTATTATCGTAAATGCATACATAGGTGGAATAGGAACACAAAGAGGTATAATACGGCCAATAGAAATCTAGTCTGTAAAATCAAGGTCACCGTTTTTTCAAAAATCCGTAAAGACATTTAGGCAGACCTGATTTGACGATAATAATTCGCCAGCATGACACTTAAGTCCCATATACTCCCAGTTAGCATGCATGGACTGCTTTAACTATAGGGTAATACTTGAATGACAAAGAAACAGTCTGGTTAATGTTCACCTCTCAAATTCGTTTTAAAATCGGAAAATAAACGGTAAATGACCATTTTTTCAGTGGGGGTGGGTTCAAACCCACGAAAAAAAAATCAACTTTGTATTTATTTTGTTTTTTAGCTATTTTGATATGAGCGTCACTGATGAGTCTTATGTAGACGAAACGCGCGTCTGGCGTATTAAATTGTAATCCTGGTAATTTTAATAACTATTTACACCACTGGGTCGATGCCACTGCTGGTGGACGTTTCGTCCCCAAGGGTATCACCAGCCCAGTAGTCAGCACTTCGGTGTTGGCATGAATATCAATTATATGGTCATTTTTATAAATTTTCTGTTTACAAACTTAGAATTTTTCGAAAAACTAAGAATTTTCTTACCCCAGGAGAAGATTACCTTAGCCGTATTTGGCACAACTTTTTGGAATTTTGGGTCCTCAATGCTCTTGAACTTTGTATTAATTTGGCTTTTTAATTATTTTGATATGAGCGTCACTGATGAGTCTTATGTAGACGAAACGCGCGTCTGGCGTATAAAATTGTAATCCTGGTACTTTTGATAACTATTTACACCACTGGGTCGATGCCACTGCTGGTGGACGTTTCGTCCCCGAGGATATCACCAGCCCAGTAGCTAGCACTTCGGTGTTGGTATGAATATCAATTATATGGTCATTTTTATAAATTTTCTGTTTACAGAAATTAGAATTTTTCGAAGAACTAAGGATTTTCTTACCCCAGGAGTAGATTACCTTAGCCGTATTTGGCACAACTTTTTGGAATTTTGGGCTCTTCAACTTTGTATTTATTTGGCTTTTTAACTTTTTTGATATGAGCGTCCCTGATGAGTCTTATGTAGACGAAACGCGCGTCTGGCGTATAAAATTGTAATCCTGGTACCTTTGATAACTATTAGCACGTATGGACTGCTGTAATTATAGGGTAATACTTGAATGACAAAGAAACACAGTCTGGTTAATGTTCACCTCTAAATGTCGTTTTAAAATCGGAAAATAGACGGTAAATGACCATTTTTCAGTGGGGATGGGTTCAAACCCTCGAGGAAATCTTCCACCTCCCACCCCCACCCCACCAATGCCTTCCGCCCCGAAATTTCAAAACATAGATTAATAGATGAGCAGCAGTTACAGCATCAAGAGTCTGCTAATTTGTATATAATTTGCATATGATTGCAAATTTTCGAAAATGCCTGATTTTCCAGAAATCTCTTAGGGGCTAATGAGTTAAACATACTTCACTTGCAAAAAAAATGTTTGTTCATGGGTATTATTAAACTGATATAATTATCAACTGATATAAATGTAACAAAACGGTATTTTTAAGATAAAAAAAACAAATCATTAAACTGTTATTCTCTAATTTTTGTGCTATTTTCACATCTCCTGACCGGTGTGAGAAAAAATGTTTCTACTCACTAGTGAAGAATCTGTTTACGGTAAATGATCGGTAGAAATTTAATTGTGACGTTACATTTTCTTCTTTTCTTCTAAATTTTCTTATTGTCATGTCATGAAAAAAGCATACTCAGAAATTAGTAGTGCTTTTGCTAATAAATATTCATAAGATGTAAATGAGAATTGTACCACGTGATAATAGTTTGAACTGGACTGGCTTCGGTTCACTTAAATCTTTAAAACACGGATATTATAAGTTAGCCGTCACAGAGTCCTTATTAACAATCACTTTGGTATTTCCGTTAAATTGTCAGGCAGAAATATCGTAATACACTTGTTGCAGTTGTTGAATCTAAATTTTATAACGTTTTAGGATTAAACAGCATCCCTAAACATTTTAAATGATTAAGTTGCATAAATTCAAAATTTGAAGAATAAACTCGCATATGCCTAAAATATTCCGGCTGGGTTGGTCAACTTGTACTCAACCTTAAGAAGATACTGGCGTTAAACATTGATATTGTTTAATGTGTTTCTAAAGTGATTTTTATCCAAGCAGAAGGATCTAGTATATTTGAACGGTAGATACACATGCAACTATTGGTTCAAGTTTTGTGTACTGTGTTCAGTTGGGTGACTTTGTATAATATAAGATAAGTGGATAGTATACTTTTAATGTATAAATCTTGAATCTTTTTCAGACAACTAGAAATCATGATGGCTTGCAATATGCCGAACTTGTTTTTAATCCTTTGTCAAATGGATCAAAATTTGTTATTCATGGTCTCGAAGACAGAACCGTATATGCCATTGTGGACACAACACAGAAAATTGATCCTTTGCCAGACAGTGATGACGAAGAGGACAAACAGTCACCTTCTTCAGATAAACAAGATTAATGAAAATAGACTGAACAGAATAGTATGCATACTGTACATTATTACCAAATGGTTCTGTATAATATGCAAATAGCAATACGGTATATAAATGGAATACATGCACTCAACAAAAAATGCATGTGATTGAAACAAATTCAAGAAAAGAAAATATTTTTTGATTCATGTTCTTCATACTTTTTGTTTTGCTTGCATTATGTAGATATATCATCACTGTCATAATGTGAGAAGCGTTAAGAAATTTAAAAATCCGTAATCATTTATTAGAGGACTTATCAGTAGAATTGCTTTTTATTTCTCACAGAACCATACAAAAAGTACAAACATCATAGCTACATACCTATAATCAGATTTGTTCATCTGTTCAATATTTCGAACTGCGTTGTTGGTGTGTTTTCTCAAACTAAATCTTTCCGTTGCCTTTGATAAGTCATTTATATACGCTACGTGCATCATGGGAACTCTGATACCAGTTTGTCAAGGACGAAAGTAAAAAACATTTTTTATTCAATACAAATGTTATCTCTGAACAGCGATTCTACCAACATAAATGATTGAAGGTCGACAACACATAAGCCAATATGTAAATATAATAATTAAAAAAAAATCACACAAACACACACACAAGCAAAAATATAATATTCATGTTAATGACACTTAAGAAGGAAGGCCTTTGTAGACCCATCAATTTTCCTATCGTTCATTTTTAAAATGTAGTGGTTTACCGCGCCGGGTATAATGGCACAATTCGTCAAAGGAGCAGGTCCAGTAAGACCGCTTTTTTGGCCCCAAAATATAGCAGTTTTACAAAATTGTGAAAATGTAAGCTTTAAGCTATTAATTGAAAAGTGGACTTTTTCTGCTGTTTCTGTCATAACTATGCACATATATCGGGTACTAGCCTCATTAAGGCATGCTAAATTAACGAAATACTCACAATTTTAGCATTTGAGTTAATTTTAGATGGTTTCTTTCTTAAATGAATTTGGCCGCATTTGTTTTCACTATTTATATTTAAATGTCAGTTGTATTGCAACATGATACATAACATATATACAGAAAAGAGTAAACACGGATGCGGCCAATTTCATTTAGGACCAACACACATTTGAAAAGTGCCATAATTTATGGCACGTTTGATAGATTTTTCATATTTAAGCTTGAATTTGAACGTCTTTAATGATAAAATCAGTTTAAATCTTTCATATAAACTGATTAAATCGACTGAAGTAACCACTCAAGTTTTTAAAAAGTGTCCAAATTCTTTCTTTAGATGAACTTGAAATTTTAGGCCAAAATGCAGATTTAATATTATTGGGCTCATATTTAGACAAATTATATTTACAATTGTGTTTTCAGCCTTGTATCACCATCACTGGTAATTCGAGTAAAAAAAATTGTCGTAGAGTTGTATTTGGTTCAGACGTATCTTACATTAATTTGTAGGATCCTTTTCTATAATAGATAATTTAGCTGATCTGTAAGAATAACATCTTCATGCCTTATATATCATGAACTGTAGTACGACGCTTGATTGTGATGTGGAAAGGTAACACCCGGCCACCGAGAGATTCACTTTTATGAAGCCCAGGTGGTCACGCGGTCAAGCAGGACGGATACAGTGCAGGCGATTTGTTGTCACGATATCTTAGTAGCATGGGTTCGAATCCCGACAAGGGAAGAACACAAAATTTGCGAAAGCAAATTTACATATCTTATAGTGATGGGTTCATGGGGGTATGACGGCACTGTGACGTCATCAAATTAAAATCATTATGTTTTTTATTCATATTTCCTGGCCCTATGCATCTCTAAACATTATGTGCCAGTTAAAAATAGTTATCAAGCATTTCATTTTCTTGGGCAAAAACCAGGCCTTACTCCTTTCCCAGCCTAGTCCTAGAGTTACAGCTGTTCTTTATATATTTCCCAGATAACACTGCTAATAATCGAGTTATCTTAAAATGTATATTTGACCTCAATTAACCCTACAGGTTAAATAATATTTTTATATAAAATTAGTCTTTTTGTGTTGATTGTTAGATCAAAAGAGTGTTTATAGTTAATTAAGATATCTGTTTTTATAATAATAAATTTAGTTAATCACTTATCTCGTATCTTTTGATATCATAGAAGTCAGTTACGTGTTCCAAACAGGTTAATTACCGAATTCTATTGATTGTTTTCATGACCTGAAAGTACGGCATGTAGCGTAAAATTTAGATTAAAAAAACATCATTTTAACGGGTATCTGTTATACAAACTCGGACTTGATTAAAAACTTCTTTTTTTTACTCTTCCACAACGAACATGGTTTTAATGATTATAGAAAGATCTCCGAATATGTGTATTTAAGTTTGTAATACGCATATTATGTTTACCAATTGTTAACCATCGGTTTATTATTAAACCAATAGTTTTAAATGTTGAAGTTGAAATCATCCCTTGGTAAATTTTACAGATGCCATAAGCAGTTGGTCGACCGTTATGGAATAACCGTTTCACAGATTATATCGGATATGTTCCCATCTCATAACTACAAACCTTGTACCTTTTCACGGATGTGACCTACCTAATTAGGCTATGTACCGGGTTTGTAAAAAAAACATGAACAAACAGACGAGAGCCACATGTGGATCAGGATCTGCTTACCCTTTCCGGAGTACCTTAGATCATCCCCTGGGGTTCATGTTACTTGGTCTATAATTTTCTATGTTGTATTTCGTGTTCTATTTTTTGTCTCTTTTTTTAGCCATGGCGTTGACAGTTTGTTTTCGATCTATGAGTTTGACTGTCTTTCCGGTTTCTTTCGTCCATCTTTTGTTATGATTTTCTGTCATGAGTACAGTCTTCAACACGGAGCCTTTGGTCACACAGAACAGCAAGCTGTAAAAGGGCCTAAGCATACTAGTGTAAAACCATGTAAACGGGAAAATCAAAGTTCTCATCTATGTACAAAAAAACGAAAAACGAGAAACACTAATGAACCACATAAACAATCGACAACCTCTGAACATTATTTTACTGGCTTAGGACGGGTGCTGTTATGGTATGATGTACCCGATAATTGTATTGCCTTTTGGCGCAATCTAGGGGAAGGCTCACGGTAGGAGGTCGGAATCAACAACGGAAAAGAAGATCAAACTAGAAAAAAACAAAAAAACACGCTATTATTTAATAATAACTATAATCCTATTTCACAGTACAAATCAAATATAATATACTAACCATTAAATTAGTAACTTATATTACCATTAAATTAAACCTTTTTGAATTAAAATATAAACTATTCATAAATGAACCCATCATAGATACCAGGACTAAATTTAGTATATACGCCAGACGTCTACAAAAGACTCATCAGTGGCGCTCGAATCCAAAAAAGTTTAAAAGGCCAAAAAAGTACGTAGTTGAAGAGCATTAACCCAAAATTCCTAAAAGTGTTGCCAGATACAGCTAAGGTAATCTATGCCTGAGGTAGTAAAGCCTTAATATTACAAAAAATTCAAATATTTGTAAACAGTAAATTTATAAATATAACCATATCAATGACAATTCATGTCAGCACAAAAAGTGATGACTACTGGGCTCGTGATACCCTCGGGGAAATAATTCTCCACCAGCAGTGGCATCGACCCAGTGGTTGTAAATAAACTCATCATAGATACCAGGACTAAATTTAGTATTTACGCCAGACGCGTTTCGTCTACAAAAGACTCATCAGTGACGCTCGAATTCAAAAGGGTTAAAAAGGCAAAAAAAAAGTACGAAGTTGAAGAGCATTAGCCCAAAATGTTTAGACGAGCTGTAGATACATAATATACACAGCTATGTATCATCATCGTTGATGGCGATCCGATGGCGAAGTCTGTTGTAGAGTTGTCAATGACTCAGGCGTACTTATAAATATAATTATTTTCTGTGACTGTATCTTACATTAATTTGTAGGATCCTTCACTATAGATAATTGAGCTGATCTGTAACAATTACATCTCCATGCCTTATATATAATGTACTGTAGTACGCCGCTAGATGAAAACTGACGAGGAAAGGAAACACACGGCCACTGAAAGCTTTATTATTGTAGAGCCCAGGTGGAAGTGTGGTCTAGCGGGACGGCTGCAGTGCAGGCGATTTGGTGTCACGATATCACAGTAGCAGGGGTTCGAATCTTGGCGAGGGAAGAACAAAAAAAATGCAAAAGCAAATTTACATATCTAACATTGTTGAGTTGATGTTTAGACGAGTTGTATATACATAATGTACACGGCCATGTATCACCATCATTGATGGCGATCCGATGGAGAAATCTGTTGTAAAGTTGTCACTGACCCAGGCGTACTTATAAATATAATTATTTTCTGTGACTGTATCTTACATTAATTTGTAGGATCCTTCACTATAGATAATTGAGCTGATCTGTAGCAATTACATCTCCATGCCTTATATATCTTGTACTGTAGTAGCTGCTAGATTAAAACGGATGATGAAAGGGAACACACGGCCACTGAAAGCTTTATTATTGTAGAGCCCAGGTGGTCGTGTGGTCTAGCGGCGGACGGCTGCAGTACAGGCGATTTGATTTCACGATATCACAGTAGCATTGGTTCGAATCCCGGCAAGGGAAGAATGAAAAATTTGCGGAAGCAAATTAACAGGTCTAACATTGTTGGGTTGATGTTTAGACGAGCTGTAGATACATAATATACACAGCTATGTATCATCATCGTTGATGGCGATCCGATGGCGAAGTCTGTTGTAGAGTTGTCAATGACTCAGGCGTACTTATAAATATAATTATTTTCTGTGACTGTATCTTATATTAATTTGTAGGATCCTTCACTATAGATAATTGAGCTGATCTGTAACAATTACATCTCCATGCTTTTATATAAAGTAATGTAGTACGCCGCTAGATTGAAACTAACGAGGAAAGGTAACACACGGCCACTGAAAGCTTTATTATTGTAGAGCCCAGGTGGAAGTGTGGTCTAGCGGGACGGCTGCAGTGCAGGCTATTTGGTGTCAGGATATCACAGTAGCATGGGTTCGAATCTCGGCGAGGGAAGAACACAAAATTGGCGAAATCAAATTTGCAGATCTAACATTGTTTGGTTGATATTTAGCCGAGTTGTATCTACATAATGTACACAGCCATGTATCACCATCATTGATGGCGATCCAATGGAGAAATCTGTTGTAGAGTTATCACTGACTCAGACGTACTTATTAATATAATTTTTTTCTGTGACTGTATCTTACATTTATTTGTAGGATCCTTTACTATAGATAATTGAGCTGATCTGTAAAAATAACATTTCGATGCGTTATATATCATTTACTGTAGTACGCAGAAGATTAAAACTGACGAGGAAAGGTAACACACGGCCACTGAAAGCTTTAATATTGTAGAGCCCAGGTGGTCGTGTGGTCTAGCGGGACGGCTGCAGTGCAGGCAATTTGATGTCACGATATCACAGTAGCATTGGTTCGAATCCCGGCAAGGGAAGAATGAAAAATTTGCGGAAGCAAATTAACAGGTCTAACATTGTTGGGTTGATGTTTAGACGAGCTGTTGATACATAATATACACAGCTATGTATCACCATCATTGATGGCGATCTGATGGAGAAATCTGTTGTAGAGATGTCAATGACCCAGTCGTACTTATAAATATAATTATTTTCTGTGACTGTATCTTACATTAATTTGTAGGATCCTTCACTATAGATAATTGAGCTGATCTGTAGCATTTACATCTCCATGCCTTATATATAATGTACTGTAGTATGCCGCTAGATTGAAACTAACGAGGAAAGGTAACACACGGCCCTTGAAAGCTTTATTATTGCAGAGCCCAGGTGGAAGTGTGGTCTAGCGGGAGGGCTGCACTGCAGGCGATTTGGTGTCACGATATTACAGAAGAATGGGTTTGAATCTCGGCGAGGGCTGAACACAAAATTGGCGAAAGCAAATTTACAGATCTAACATTGTTGGGTTGATGTTTAGACAAATTGTATATGTATAATGTACACAGCCATGTATCTCCATCATTGGTGGCGATCTGATGGAGAAATATGTGGTAGAGTTGTCACTGACTCAGACGTACTTATAAATATAATTATTTTCTGTGACTGTATCTTACATTTATTTGTTGGATCCTTTACTAAAGATAATTGAGCTGATCTGTAACAATAACATCTCCATGGCTTATAGTTCATGTACTGTAGTAGCTGCTAGATTAAAACTGACCTGGAAAGGTAACAAACGGCCACTGAAAGCTTTATTTTTGTAGAGCCGAGGTGGTCGTGTGGTCTAGCGGGACGGTTGCAATGCAGGCGATTTGGTGTCATGATATCACAGTAGCATGGGTTTGAATCTCGGCAAGGAAGAACAAAAAATTTGCAAAAGCAAATTTACAGATCTAACATTGTTGGGTTGATGTTTAGACGAGTTGTTTATACATAATGTACACAGACATGTATCCCCATCATTGATGGCGATCCGATGAAGAAATCTGTTGCAGAGTTATCACTTACTCAGACGTACTTATAAATATAATTATTTTCTGTGACTGTATCTTACATTAATTTGTAGGATCCTTTAGTATAGATAATTTAGCTGACCTGTAACAATAACATCTTCATGCCTTATATATCATGTACTGTAGTACTCCGCTAGATTAAAACTGACGTGGAAAGGTAACACATGGCCAGCGAAAGCTCTTTTTTTGAGAGCCCAGGTGGTCGTGTGGTCTAGCGGGACGGCTGCAGTGCAGGCGATTCGGTGTCACGATATCACAGTAGCATGGGTTCGAATCCCGGCGAGGGAAGAACCAAAAATTTGCGAGGCAAATTAACAGGTCTAACATTGTTGGGTTGATGTTTAGACGAGTTGTATATTCATAATGTACACAGCCATGTATCACCATCATTGATGGCGATCCGATGGAGAAATCTGTTGTAGAGTTGTCACTGACTCAGACGTACTTATAAATATAATTATTTTCTATGACTCTATCTTACATTAATTTGTAGGATCCTTTACTAAAGGTAATTGAGCTGATCTGTATCAATAACATATCCATGCCTTATATATCATGTACTGTAATACGCCGCTAGATTAAAACTGACTAGGAAAGGTAACACATGACCACTGAAAGCTTTATTAATGTAGAGCCGAGCTCGAGGTGCTCGTGTGATCAAGTGGGACGGCTGCTGTGCAGACGATTTGGTGTCACGATTTCACAGAAGAATGGGTTCAAATCTCGGCGGGGGAAGAACAAAACATTTGCGGAAGCAAATTTACAGATCTAACATTGTTGGGTTGGTGTTTAGACGAGTTGTATATACATAATGTACACGGCCATTTATCACCATCAATGATGGCGATCCGATGGAGAAATATGTTGTAGAGTTGTCACTGACTCAGACGTACTTATGAATATAATTATTTTCTGTGAATGTATCTTACATTAATTTGTAGGATCTTTTACTTTAGATAATTGAGCTGATCTGTAACAATAACATCTCAATGCCTTATATATCATGTACTTAACTACTCCGCTAGATTAAAACTGACGAGGAAAGGTAACACATGGCCACTGAAAGCTTTATTATTGTAGAGTCCAGGTGGTGGTGGGGTCTAGCAGGACGGCTGCAGTGCAGGCGATTTGGTGTCACGATATCACAGTAGTTTGGGTTCGAATCCCGGCGAGGGAAGAACAAAACATTTGCGAGGCAAATTAACAGGTCTAACATTGTTGGGTTGATGTTTAGACGAGTTGTATATACATAATATACACAGCCATGTATCACCATCATTGATGGCGATCCGATGGAGAAATCTGTTGTAGAGTTGTCACTGACTCAGACGTACTTATAAATATAATTATTTTCTGAGACTGTATCTTACAGTAATTTGTAGGATCCTTTACTTTAGGTAACTGAGCTGATCTGTAACAATAACATCTCCATGCCTTGTATATCATGTACTTTAGTACACCGCTAGATTAAAACTGACGAGGAAAGGTAACACACGGCCACAGTAAGCTTTATTAGTGTAGAGCCCATGTTGTTGTGCAGTCTAGCGAGACGGCTGCAGTGCAGGCGATTTGTTGTCACGATATCACAGTAGCATGGATTCGAATATCGGCAAGGAAGAACAAAAAATTTGCAAAAGCAAATTTACAGATCTAACATTGTTGGGTTGATGCTTAGACGAGTTGTTTATACATAATGTACATAGACATGTTTCCCAATCATTGATGGCGATCCGATGAAGAAATCTGTTGTAGAGTTGTCACTTACTCAGACGTACTTATAAATATAATTATTTTCTGTGACTGTATCTTACATTAATTTGTAGGATCCTTTTCTATAGGTAATTGAGCAGATCTGTAACAATAACATCTCCATGCCTTATATATCATGTACTGTAGTACGCCGCTAGATTAAAACTGACGAGGAAAGGTAACACATGGCCACTGAAAGCTTTATTAGTGTAGAGCCGAGGTGGTCGTGTGATCTAGCGGGACGGCTGCAGTGCAGACGATTTCGTGTCACGATATCACAGTAGCATGGGTTCGAATCTCGGCGAGGGAAGAACAAAAAATTTGCGAAAGCAAATTTACAGATCTAACATTGTTGGGTTGGTGTTTAGACGAGTTGTATATACATAATGTACACGGCCATTTATCACCATCAATGATGGCGATCCGATGGAGAAATATGTTGTAAAGTTGTCACTGACTCAGACGTACTTATGAATATAATTATTTTCTGTGAATGTATCTTACATTAATTTGTAGGATCCTTTACTTTAGATAATTGAGCTGATCTGTAACAATAACATCTCAATGCCTTATATATCATGTACTTTAGTACGCCGCTAGATTAAAACTGACGAGGAAAGGTAACACACGGCCACAGTAAGCTTTATTAGTGTAGAGCCCATGTTGTTGTGCGGTCTAGCGAGACGGCTGCAGTGCAGGCGATTTGTTGTCACGATATCCCAGTAGCATGGATTCGAATATCGGCAAGGAAGAACAAAAAATTTGCAAAAGCAAATTTACAGATCTAACATTGTTGGGTTGATGCTTAGACGAGTTGTTCATACATAATGTACACAGACATGTTTCCCCATCATTGATGGCGATCCGATGAAGAAATCTGTTGTAGAGTTGTCACTTACTCAGACGTACTTATAAATATAATTATTTTTTGTGACTGTATCTTACATTAATTTGTAAAATCCTTTTCTATAGGTAATTGAGCAGATCTGTAACAATAACATCTCCATGCCTTATATATCATGTACTGTAGTACGCCGCTAGATTAAAACTGACGAGGAAAGGTAACACATGGCCACTGAAAGCTTTATTAGTGTAGAGCCGAGGTGGTCGTGTGATCTAGCGGGACGGCTGCAGTGCAGACGATTTGGTGTCACGATATCACAGTAGCATGGGTTCGAATCTCGGCGAGGGAAGAACAAAAAATTTGCGAAAGCAAATTTACAGATCTAACATTGTTGGGTTGGTGTTTAGACGAGTTGTATATACATAATGTACACGGCCATTTATCACCATCAATGATGGCGATCCGATGGAGAAATATGTTGTAGAGTTGTCACTGACTCAGACGTACTTATGAATATAATTATTTTCTGTGAATGTATCTTACATTAATTTGTAGGATCCTTTACTTTAGATAATTGAGCTGATCTGTAACAATAACATCTCAATGCCTTATATATCATGTACTTTAGTACGCCGCTAGATTAAAACTGACGAGGAAAGGTAACACACGGCCACAGTAAGCTTTATTAGTGTAGAGCCCATGTTGTTGTGCGGTCTAGCGAGACGGCTGCAGTGCAGGCGATTTGTTGTCACGATATCACAGTAGCATGGATTCGAATATCGGCAAGGAAGAACAAAACATTTGCAAAAGCAAATTTACAGATCTAACATTGTTGGGTTGATGCTTAGACGAGTTGTTTATACATAATGTACACAGACATGTTTCCCCATCATTGATGGCGATCCGATGAAGAAATCTGTTGTAGAGTTGTCACTTACTCAGACGTACTTATAAATATAATTATTTTCTGTGAATGTATCTTACATTAATTTGTAGGATCCTTTACTTTAGATAATTGAGCTGATCTGTAACAATAACATCTCAATGCCTTATATATCATGTACTTTAGTACGCTGCTAGATTAAAACTGACGAGGAAATGTAACACATGGCCACTGAAAGCTTTATTATTGTAGAGTCCAGGTGGTGGTGTGGTCTAGCAGGACGGCTGCAGTGCAGGCGATTTGGTGTCACGATATCACAGTAGTATGGGTTCGAATCCCGGCGAGGGAAGAACAAAAAATTTGCGAGGCAAATTAACAGGTCTAACATTGTTGGGTTGATGTTAAGACGAGTTGTATATACATAATGTACACAGCCATGTATCACCATCATTGATAGCGATCCGATGGGGAAATCTGTTGTAGAGTTGTCACTGACTCAGACGTACTTATAAATATAATTATTTTCTGAGACTGTATCTTACATTAATTTGTAGGATTCTTTACTATAGATAATTGAGCTGATCTGTAACAATAACATCTCCATGCCTTGTATCCCTTGGATGGTGTAAACTTCCCAAAAAAACGTGTATGGTGTAATAATGTATGGTGTATGGTGCAATGGTGTAAGGTGTATGGTGCTATGGTGTATGGTGTAAGGGGAATGGTGTAATGGTGTATGAGGAATGGTGTGATTGTGTAACGTGTGATCGGGAATGGTGTGAATGATGGTGTACGACATTCCATTAATTGAAAAAGAAGTTCTTTTAATTTTGTGTTTTCAAAATTGTAAACATAAACAAAATAATAATCTTAATATTGGAAATTTAATTGCATTATGGGTTATTTCGGTTCGTGTAGATAGAATGGGAAATGGTGTATGGTGTTATGTGTAAGGTGTATGGTGCAAAGGTGTTACGTGTATGGTGTAATGGTACAAGGTGTATGGTGTAATGGTGTATGGTGTATGGTGTTATGGTGTATGGTGTTAGTGGGAAGTTTACACCATCCAAGGACTGTATCATGGAACTTTAGTACACCGCTAGATTAAAACTGACGAGGAAAGCTAACACACGGCCACAGTAAGCTTTATTAGTGTAGAGCCCAGGTGGTCGTGCGGTCTAGCGAGACGGCTGCAGTGCAGGCGATTTGGTGTCACGATATCACAGTAGCATGGATTCGAATATCGGCGAGGAAAGAACAAAAAATTTGCGAAAGCAAATTTACAGATCTAACATTGTTGGGTTGATGTTTAGACGAGTTGTATATACATAATGTACACGGTCATTTATCACCATCATTGATGGCGATCCGATGGAGAAATATGTTGTAGAGTTGTAACTGACTCAGACGTACTTATGAATATAATTATTTTCTGTGAATGTATCTTACATTAATTTGTAGGATCCTTGACTTTAGATAATTGAGCTGATCTGTAACAATAACATCTCAATGTCTTATATTTCATGTACTTTAGTACGCCGCTAGATTAAAACTGACGAGGAAAGGTAACACATGGCCACAGTAAGCTTTATTAGTGTAGAGCCCATGTTGTTGTGCGGCCTAGCGAGACGGCTGCAGTGCAGGCGATTTGTTGTCACGATATCACAGTAGCATGGATTCGAATATCAGCAAGGAAGAACAAAAAATTTGCAAAAGCATATTTACAGATCTAACATTGTTGGGTTGATGCTTAGACGAGTTGTTTATACATAATGTACACAGACATGTTTCCCTGTCATTGATGGCGATCCGATGAAGAAATCTGTTGTAGAGTTGTCACTTACTCAGACGTACTTATAAATATAATTATTTTCTGTGAATGTATCTTACATTAATTTGTAGGATCCTTTACTTTAGATAATTGAGCTGATCTGTAACAATAACATCTCAATGCCTTATATATCATGTACTTTAGTACGCCGCTAGATTAAAACTGACGAGGAAATGTAACACATGGCCACTGAAAGCTTTATTATTGTAGAGTCCAGGTGGTGGTGTGGTCTAGCAGGACGGCTGCAGTGCAGGCGATTTGGTGTCACGATATCACAGTAGTATGGGTTCGAATCCCGGCGAGGGAAGAACAAAAAATTTGCGAGGCAAATTAACAGATCTAACACTGTTGGGTTGATGCTTAGACGAGTTGTTTATACATAATGTACACAGACATGTTTCCCCATCTTTGATGGCGATCCGATGAAGAAATCTGTTGTAGAGTTGTCACTTACTCAGACGAACTTATAAATATAATTATTTTTTGTGACTGTATCTTACATTAATTTGTAAGATCCTTTTCTATAGGTAATTGAGCAGATCTGTAACAATAACATCTCCATGCCTTATATATCATGTACTGTAGTACGCCGCTAGATTAAAACTGACGAGGAAAGGTAACACATGGCCACTGAAAGCTTTATTAGTGTAGAGCCGAGGTGGTCGTGTGATCTAGCGGGACGGCTGCAGTGCAGACGATTTGGTGTCACGATATCACAGTAGCATGGGTTCGAATCTCGGCGAGGGAAGAACCAAAAATTTGCAAAAGCAAATTTACAGATCTAAAATTGTTGGGTTGGTGTTTAGACGAGTTGTATATACATAAAGTACACGGCCATTTATCACCATCAATGATGGCGATCCGATGGAGAAATATGTTGTAGAGTTGTCACTGACTTAGACGTACTTATGAATATAATTATTTTCTGTGAATGTATCTTACATTAATTTGTAGGATCCTTTACTTTAGATAATTGAGCTGATCTGTAACAATAACATCTCAATGCCTTATATATCATGTACTTAAGTACGCCGCTAGATTAAAACTGACGAGGAAAGGTAACACACGGCCACAGTAAGCTTTATTAGTGTAGAGCCCATGTTGTTGTGCGGTCTACCGAGACGGCTGCAGTGCAGGCGATTTGTTGTCACGATATCACAGTAGCATGGATTCGAATATCGGCAAGGAAGAACAAAAAATTTGCAAAAGCAAATTTACAGATCTAACATTGTTGGGTTGATGCTTAGACGAGTTGTTTATACATAATGTACACAGACATGTTTCCCCATCATTGATGGCGATCCGATGAAGAAATCTGTTGTAGAGTTGTCACTTACTCAGACGTACTTATAAATATAATTATTTTCTGTGAATGTATCTTACATTAATTTGTAGGATCCTTTACTTTAGATAATTGAGCTGATCTGTAACAATAACATCTCAATGCCTTATATATCATGTACTTTAGTACGCCGCTAGATTAAAACTGACGAGGAAATGTAACACATGGCCACTAAAAGCTTTATTATTGTAGAGTCCAGGTGGTGGTGTGGTCTAGCAGGACGGCTGCAGTGCAGGCGATTTGGTGTCACTATATCACAGTAGTATGGGTTCGAATCCCGGCGAGGGAAGAACAAAAAATTTGCGAGGCAAATTAACAGGTCTAACATTGTTGGGTTGATGTTAAGACGAGTTGTATATACATAATGTACACAGCCATGTATCACCATCATTGATAGCGATCCGATGGGGAAATCTGTTGTAGAGTTGTCACTGACTCAGACGTACTTATAAATATAATTATTTTCTGAGACTGTATCTTACATTAATTTGTAGGATTCTTTACTATAGATAATTGAGCTGATCTGTAACAATAACATCTCCATGCCTTGTATACATGTATCATGGAACTTTAGTACACCGCTAGATTAAAACTGACGAGGAAAGCTAACACACGGCCACAGTAAGCTTTATTAGTGTAGAGCCCAGGTGGTCGTGCGGTCTAGCGAGACGGCTGCAGTGCAGGCGATTTGGTGTCACGATATCACAGTAGCATGGATTCGAATATCGGCGAGGAAAGAACAAAAAATTTGCGAAAGCAAATTTACAGATCTAACATTGTTGGGTTGATGTTTAGACGAGTTGTATATACATAATGTACACGGTCATTTATCACCATCATTGATGGCGATCCGATGGAGAAATATGTTGTAGAGTTGTCACTGACTCAGACGTACTTATGAATATAATTATTTTCTGTGAATGTATCTTACATTAATTTGTAGGATCCTTGACTTTAGATAATTGAGCTGATCTGTAACAATAACATCTCAATGTCTTATATATCATGTACTTTAGTACGCCGCTAGATTAAAACTGACGAGGAAAGGTAACACACGGCCACAGTAAGCTTTATTAGTGTAGAGCCCATGTTGTTGTGCGGTCTAGCGAGACGGCTGCAGTGCAGGCGATTTGTTGTCACGATATCACAGTAGCATGGATTCGAATATCGGCAAGGAAGAACAAAAAATTTGCAAAAGCATATTTACAGATCTAACATTGTTGGGTTGATGCTTAGACTAGTTGTTTATACATAATGTACACAGACATGTTTCCCCATCATTGATGGCGATCCGATGAAGAAATCTGTTGTAGAGTTGTCACTTACTCAGACGTACTTATAAATATAATTATTTTCTGTGAATGTATCTTACATTAATTTGTAGGATCCTTTACTTTAGATAATTGAGCTGATCTGTAACAATAACATCTCAATGCCTTATATATCATGTACTTTAGTACGCCGCTAGATTAAAACTGACGAGGAAAGGTAACACACGGCCACAGTAAGCTTTATTAGTGTAGAGCCCATGTTGTTGTGCGGTCTAGCGAGACGGCTGCAGTGCAGGCGATTTGTTGTCACGATATCACAGTAGCATGGATTCGAATATCGGCAAGGAAGAACAAAAAATTTGCAAAAGCAAATTTACAGATCTAACATTGTTCGGTTGATGCTTAGACGAGTTGTTTATACATAATGTACACAGACATGTTTCCCCATCATTGATGGCGATCCGATGAAGAAATCTGTTGTAGAGTTGTCACTTACTCAGACGTACTTATAAATATAATTATTTTCTGTGAATGTATCTTACATTAATTTGTAAGATCCTTTACTTTAGATAATTGAGCTCATCTGTAACAATAACATCTCAATGCCTTATATATCATGTTCTTTAGTACGCCGCTAGATTAAAACTGACGAGGAAATGTAACACATGGCCACTGAAAGCTTTATTATTGTAGAGTCCAGGTGGTGGTGTGGTCTAGCAGGACGGCTGCAGTGCAGGCGATTTGGTGTCACGATATCACAGTAGTATGGGTTCGAATCCCGGCGAGGGAAGAACAAAAAATTTGCGAGGCAAATTAACGGGTCTAACATTGTTGGGTTGATGTTAAGACGAGTTGTATATACATAATGTACACAGCCATGTATCACCATCATTGATAGCGATCCGATGGAGAAATCTGTTGTAGAGTTGTCACTGACTCAGACGTACTTATAAATATAATTATTTTCTGAGACTGTATCTTACATTAATTTGTAGGATTCTTTACTATAGATAATTGAGCTGATCTGTAACAATAACATCTCCATGCCTTGTATATCATGGAACTTTAGTACACCGCTAGATTAAAACTGACGAGGAAAGCTAACACACGGCCACAGTAAGCTTTATTAGTGTAGAGCCCAGGTGGTCGTGCGGTCTAGCGAGACGGCTGCAGTGCAGGCGATTTGGTGTCACGATATCACAGTAGCATGGATTCGAATATCGGCGAGGAAAGAACAAAAAATTTGCGAAAGCAAATTTACAGATCTAACATTGTTGGGTTGATGTTTAGACGAGTTGTATATACATAATGTACACGGTCATTTATCACCATCATTGATGGCGATCCGATGGAGAAATATGTTGTAGAGTTGTCACTGACTCAGACGTACTTATAAATATAATTATTTTCTGAGACTGTATCTTACATTATTTTGTAGGATCCTTTACTATAGATAATTGAGCTGATCTGTAACAATAACATTTCCATGCCTTATATATCATGTACTTTAGTACGCCGATAGATTAAAACTGACGAGGAAAGCTAACACACGGCCACAGTAAGCTTTATTAGTGTAGAGCCCAGGTGGTCGTGCGGTCTAGCGAGTTGTCTGCAGTTCAGGCGATTTGGTGTCACGATATCACAGTAGCGAGGGTTCGAATCCCGGAGAGGAAAGAACAAAAAATTTTCGAAAGCAAATTAACAGGTCTAACATGGTTGGGTTGATGTTTAGACGAGTTGTATATACATAATGTACACAGCCATGTATCACCATCATTGATTGCGATCCGATGGAGAAATATGTTGTAGAGTTGTCACTGACTCAGACGTACTTATAAATGTACATTACGTCTTTTAGACATCGTATGGCCATTCCGCCATCATCGTAATCCATCGTGTAGCCTTCTTAATCCATCGTTTAGCCTTCGTGATCCATCGTGTAGGCTTCGGCTGAGATATGAAGGTTTAATACCCGTATTCGGTTAACATTCGTATGTCCATCTTTTGCTATCGTATATAATTTCGTATAGACTTCATTATTCATCGTACTTGCTTCGGTCACTTTTTGGTATTTTAACGAGATAAGGACCAACTTCGTACGAACTTACAATTTTCGCATTCGGGTGTCCATCGTTTATAAAATCGGGACAGTGTGACGCGGGCATAACTAAAGCTAGATCCTGTGAAAAAAAAAAACACAAAACACAAAACACAAAACACAAAAAACAAAAAACAACCCATTAAAAAGTTGAAGGTAGAAAACAGAACAAAATTGTCAGTTTATGGCTTATCATCTAAGTTCAGAGGCAAAAAAAAAAAAAAAATAAGTATGAATTTATTATTTTATTTTTAGAAAAGGCAAATTGTATTTGTCAAGACATTATTATTAAAGCTGGTAATAACTACAAGTTGTAGAATATAGATTAGAAATATAAGCAATGAAAGGAATTTTCGCTATAGGCAGGAACAAAATTTGTTAAAACATTTTGTCTTTTGTCCCTTTAGCACCTCGTTTAGAGATGCTTTTCAATCCAGATCTTATATATTTGGACATGGGAATCATTTATAATAGAACACTATGCTAAGATTACAGAATCACGGCGATCCGAAACTACCGAGGAATCATCGAACAATTTAAACAAAATTATTCCGTTTGTCACAACTTATAATCCGCGAGATTATGACATTTTTAGTTTCATGCGACAAATTGAAACAAATTTAAACAAAAGTGAAAGAATGGACAAAGTCTTACAGAAAAAGAATATTATCAACAACAAAAGACAGTCGAAAAGTCTGAAACGATATTTAACATCTTCAAAATTTGACTTTAATGAAACTGTGCCAATTGTGAAAAAATGTACCGATAAACGATGTATTACTTGTCCAAATTTAATAGAAGAAAGTTCAATTTATTTCAAAAATGGAAAGCATTTTACTGTGAGGCAAAATATGTCTTGTAAAAGTTCAAACGTCATCTATTCTCTCATATGTTCAAATTGTGAGGAATTCTATGTTGGAGAGACAAAAAATAAACTGCGGACTAGAATGACTTTACATAGACAGCAAACCAACCATGAAGATTTAACACTCATCAGGGCAAACGACCATTTCCATCGTTGTTCTAATGGACGATTTAAAATATTATCATTGTATATGGTCAATCGTCAAAATAATTTTCTCCGGAGGAAGAAGGAAGAATTATTCATAAACATTCTCAACCCGGGATTAAATGATAAATGATATTCTAATTTTAACGTAACATTTTAAATTCTTAAAATGACATTAGTAGTCTCCCTTGTATTTGTTAACTTCATACTATTGTTATCGTCAATCAATTGTTTTATTAATATACAAGTCACATTACCTATAGATCTGCGGAAGCAGTGAAGGTACTAGTAAAAATGTGATGCATTGAAACCGTTATTATCTTTTAATAATTTTCTTATGTATGTATACAACTCGTCTAAACATCAACCAAACAATGTTAGATCTGTAAATTTGCTTTCGCTATATATATACAACTCGTCTAAACATCAACCCAACAATATTAAATCTGTAAATTTGCTTTCGCAAATTTTTGGTTCTTCCCTCGCCGGGATTCGAACCCATGCTACTGTGATATCGTGACACCAAATCGCCTGCACTGCAGCTGTCCCGCTAGACCACACGACCACCTTGGCTCTAAAAAAAAAGAGCTTTCGCTGGCCGTATGTTACCTTTCCACGTCAGTTTTATTCTAGCGGCGTACTACAGTACATGATATATAAGGCATGAAGATGGTATTGTTACAGATCAGCTAAATTATCTATAGTAAAGGATCCTACAAATTAATGTAAGATACAGTCACAGAAAATAACTATATTCATAAGTACGTCTGGGTCAGTGACAACCCTACAACAGATGTACCCATCGGATCGCCATCAATGATGGTGATACATGGCTGTGTACATAATGTATATACATATACATAGTCAAATGCGTTTTGTTTAAATATAATTTTTCACTTTGTTGAATTGGTCTTTTGGAAAATGTTGTTTGTGCTGTTTTTAGACCCTTCTACAACGAAATTAGTTTGACATGCACACGTATAAAAATTGCGGTTTTTATCCAACGCAAACATAGGTTTGAACGTAGTTTTTAATTTAGACTCGTTTATATATATTTTTTGTTTGGGCATGTATCATATTTTCCCTCCGGTTTATATGACCCGTTCATCCTATATTGACTCTTAAATTCAAGAGTCAATCATAAATTGAGAGTAAATTATATGGCCTTCCAAATACCGTTTCGATCCCTAACATCACTGAAGAGACATATATTGTTATATCTGTAAATTTGCTTTCGCAAATTTTTGGTTTTTCCCTAGCCGGGAACACCAGATCTAGATTTCGACAATATATGTCTCTATGTATCCAACGCAAACCTATGTTTGCGTTGGATAAAAACCGCAATTTTTATACGTGTGCATGTCAAACTAATTTCGTTGTAGAAGGGTCTAAAAACAGCACAAACAACATTTTCCAAAAGACCAATTCAACAAAGTGAAAAATTATATTTAAACAAAACGCATTTGACTATGTATATGTATATACATTATGTACACAGCCATGTATCACCATCATTGATGGCGATCCGATGGGTACATCTGTTGTAGGGTTGTCACTGACTCAGACGTACTTATGAATATAGTTATTTTCTGTGACTGTATCTTACATTAATGTGTAGGATCCTTTACTATAGATAATTTAGCTGATCTGTAACAATAACATCTTCATGCCTTATATATCATGTACTGTAATACGCCGCCAGATTAAAACTGACGTGGAAAGGTAACACATGGCCAGCGAAAGCTCTTTTTTTGAGAGCCCAGGTGGTCGTGTGGTCTAGCGGGACGGCTGCAGTGCATGCGATTCGGTGTCACGATATCACAGTAGCATGGGTTCGAATCCCGGCGAGGGAAGAACCAAAAATTTGCGAAAGCAAATTTACAGATCTAACATTGTTGGGTTGATGTTTAGACGAGTTGTATATATATAGACGAGTTGTATATATATATATATATAACTCGTCTAAACATCAACCCAACAATGTTAGATCTGTAAATTTGCTTTCGCAAATTTTTGGTTCTTCCCTCGCCGGGATTCGAACCCATGCTACTGTGATATCGTGACACCAAATCGCCTGCACTGCAGCCGTCCCGCTAGACCACACGACCACCTGGGCTCTCAAAAAAAAGAGCTTTCGGTGGCCATATGTTACCTTTCCACGTCAGTTTTAATCTAGCGGCGTACTACAGTACATGATATATAAGGCATGAAGATGTTATTGTTACAGATCAGCTAAATTATCTATAGTAAAGGATCCTACAAATTAATGTGAGATACAGTCACAGAAAATAATTATATTCATAAGTACGTCTGAGTCAGTGACAACCCTACAACAGATGTATCCATCGGATCGCCATCAATGATGGTGATACATGGCTGTGTACATAATGTATATACAACTCGTCTAAACATCAACCCAACAATGTTAGATCTGTAAATTTGCTTTCGCAAATTTTTGGTTCTTCCCTCGCCGGGATTCGAACCCATGCTACTGTGATATCGTGACACCAAATCGCCTGCACTGCAGCCGTCCCGCTAGACCACACGACCACCTGGGCTCTCAAAAAAAAGAGCTTTCGGTGGCCATATGTTACCTTTCCACGTCAGTTTTAATCTAGCGGCGTACTACAGTACATGATATATAAGGCATGAAGATGTTATTGTTACAGATCAGCTAAATTATCTATAGTAAAGGATCCTACAAATTAATGTGAGATACAGTCACAGAAAATAATTATATTCATAAGTACGTCTGAGTCAGTGACAACCCTACAACAGATGTATCCATCGGATCGCCATCAATGATGGTGATACATGGCTGTGTACATAATGTATATACAACTCGTCTAAACATCAACCCAACAATGTTAGATCTGTAAATTTGCTTTCGCAAATTTTTGGTTCTTCCCTCGCCGGGATTCGAACCCATGCTACTGTGATATCGTGACACCAAATCGCCTGCACTGCAGCCGTCCCGCTAGACCACACGACCACCTGGGCTCTCAAAAAAAGAGCTTTCGGTGGCCATATGTTACCTTTCCACGTCAGTTTTAATCTAGCGGCGTACTACAGTACATGATATATAAGGCATGAAGATGTTATTGTTACAGATCAGCTAAATTATCTATAGTAAAGGATCCTACAAATTAATGTGAGATACAGTCACAGAAAATAATTATATTCATAAGTATATTCATATATATATATGTTGATACTATAGCTATATTTTGATTCGCAATGACCATAATTAGGTTATTTCATTATTCATTATTGAACAATGAATAATGAACTATGAATAATGGACGAACTTCAGCGCGGTTACTGTATCCTAATTTCATACTTTTTTGTTTGGTTTCACCTGATACAAACCTCACTATACAAAGGACACCAGCCAGAGTAATCATCAGTGGTAAAAAGGTGAACTTAACATGTTTCGCATCAGGGGGAAATCCCTTAGCCTCATTGTCATGGAACTGTTCTGGTACGAATACCGATTACTCAGCAAAAATACGGTGTTTCACAGTGTTGAAATGGAGGTTGATGAGAGTGACAACAACAACTTATGTACATGTTCCACTACTCATCCTTAGTTTTCGTCATACAAACCTACTGTAGAGAACATATTGTTTGTATACTGTAAGTTCATATTCACGATTTTTTGAAGTGTCAAACTGTTAACATATACAAACCGAATTGCTTGCCTAAAGGATTCGCAGACTATGAATTTTCTGGGGTTTGATGTATATTAGGTTAATCATACATGACATATATGGCTGCTCAATACAAAGAAGATGGGATCCGATAGAGAATTTGAAAATGAACAAGTAGCAGAACAACGCCCTTTACAATATAAAGAACTAAAGTACGTTTATTTGACATTCTCTGGTTTACGAAAAACAGGCGGTTTGTATTAGGAGTTCAAACCCGTCTGGAAAATGAAAATTATTTCTGCATTCATTATTACAAAATGCGTATATATCATATTTTCTTACAGGTTGTCGTTTTTTCCCTTCTATCTTATTTTCACGAAAGATAAGTAGTAACCGTGGACAGGTTTAGTCGTATCAGGAGTTTTTAAGATTGATTGTGATCGAGTTTTGGTGTTTTAATGCTGATTTAGGGTAATTTCGTGGCAGCCACTGATTTATTGGGAGAGAAATTCGGAGTGCCTGGGAAAAAAAAAACCGACCTTCGATAGGAAAACTGACAATCCTAGTAAATTAAGATTGAAGTCGAGTGCAACCACATAAGCGGGAATCACCTTCACAGCCTCAGTAATGTCTGGCTAGTGATTGTAGTAGTAACTCCTTTGTAGTGTGGCATTGTCTATATAGGTTCATAAGTGCAACTTATAGTCTTAAGCGTGGCTCACTTTTTCTACAATGTGTCATTGTGCTATTGTCTTATGGTATACTTCTTGCTCATTTGCATTGATTATAGAGTGTCTATATGCCTCTTTATATTTTGGTAAGATTTAGCTTGCATTCAAACCAGATGCAATCAACTTTTTTCTAAATTAAAACATGCCTGTAGCATTGACAGAATTTTTTGGTCATTTTAGGTATTTGGGTCTTTGGTGTAACTTTTTTTTTAACTTGGGACTATCCTTGTTGAATTTGCGTTGTTATTTTACTATTGTCAGCACATACATATACATGTCTCTGATGCCAACAAAAAATTGGGTTGCTGTGATCAAAATCAGATTCAGACTTTTTGAGATTAACATTCGTGCATATGTTTAATCCAATAACTAATTAAACAAAAGCTTGCATTTTAACTCACATGTACTCACACAAAAGTATTTCTACGTGTTATAATCTTTTCGTGACAAAAACTGTTCGTCTTCAATCTATGTATGCATTCTACAATGTAGTACAATGTACTAAGTAATATTAATATATTGATACATTGTTTCCTTGACAACATTGATAAATTATAATGAAGTATCTCCACTTTACATTTATTTTTAAGTTAAACCTATCCTAGACATTGCTAAATCTAACTCAACGACCAACATAGCTTTATCAGAAAACGATCATCTCTTCATATCAGTTTCAGTGAAGAGTAACCCACATCCAATCATAAAATGGACATTTTTAGCACTGGCAAATATCTTTGCTTGCAATAACAGTGTTATCAATTCAACAAGTGTTATTGATGGAACTCATTCCCCATCAAATATATTTATTGAAAATTTGAACCAAAATCAGTTTGGAGAATACACATTTATGGCTACAAATGTTGTTGGAATTTTCCTTCGCAAATTCAATGTCTTGACAAAAGGTATGTACCATGTATTTCATATGCTGGACTGATGTAGTTATATTATTACGATCTCATGTAGTCATTGCATCTGACAAACTGATCCAGTCCATGTAAATGCAGTTCATGAACCCGCTCACACATGTATGTGATTCTTCCAGTTTTCATCAGTTCAATTGTGAGTGGGTAATGCATTCAGACTAGGTTCTTGAGAAACAAGAGTGCACACAGTGAAATGTCTCGCCTTCTCTACTAATCATTGATATTATGTTGATAGTCCTAAGTATAAAGCTTTAATAAAAACTGTCACATAAACTTAACATTAACATAGATAACTAAACAAAGACCAATGAACCATGAAAATGAGGTCAAGGTCAGATGAAGCATGACAGGCAGACATGTACAGCTAACAATGCTTCCATACAACAAATATAGTTGACCTATTACTTATAGTTTAAGAAAAATAGACCAAAACACAAAAACGTAACACTGAGCAATGAACCATGAAAATGAGGTCGAGGTCAAATAAATATGCGCGACTGACATATAGATCATACAATATTTTCATATACTAAATATAGTTGACCTATGGCATATAGTATTAGATAAAAAGACCAGCACTCAAAAACTTAATTTTGACCACTCAACCATGAAAATGAGTTCAAGGTCAGATGACATCTGCACGCTAGACACGTACACCTAATAATCATTCTATACAACAAATATTGTAGATCTATTTCATAAAATATGAGAAAAACAGACCAAAACACAAAAACTTAACTATAACCACTGAACCATGAAAATGAGTCCAAGGTCAGATGACACCTGCCAGTTGGACATGTACACCTTACATTTCCTTCAATACACCGAATATACTAGCCCTATTGCTTATAGTATCTGAGATATTGACTTGACCACCAAACCTTAACCTTGTTCACTGATCCATGAAATGAGGTCGAGGTCAAGTGAAAACTGTCTGACGGGCATGAGGACATTGCAAGGTACGCATATAGGAAATATAATTATCCTATAACTTATAATAAGAGAGAATTGAACATTACAAAAAATCTGAACTTTTTTTTTAAGTGGTCACTGAGCAATGAAAATGAGGTCAAGGACATTGAACATGTGACTGACGGAAACATGAGGCATCTACAGTGGAGATCACTTCTAACCTCTCTTTAAATCTGTCAGAATCTGTCAGGAGAACTGTTCTAGAACAGTACGTAGAACTGTCAGCCTGACACCTTTAAGTCAGTTCTAGGTTAGAACTGTTCTAGCTAGAACTGATTTGGTCAGTTCTACCTAGAACTGATTTGGACAGTTCTGCCTAGAACTGATCCTGACAGTTCTACCCTAGAACAGTTTTAGACAGTTCTAGTTAAAACTGACCAAATCTTTGGTCAGTTCTACTTCTAGAACAGTTCTACCACAAAGTAAGAATTGATTTCTAATTCTACGGCTAGAATTATTTTTATAAATTCTACGGCCAGAATTGATTTATAAATTCTACGGTTAAATTGATTTACCGCGCTGAAGTATGTCCATTATTCATAGTTCATAATTCATTATTCAATTTTTTTCAATTGACAGTTATCCGTTTCAGATCCGTTCATCATCCGTTTTATCTGTTATACGTCCGGTAGAAGCCCGTTTCTCATCCGTCCAACATCCGTTTTATCCGTTGAACGTCCGGTGGAAACCGCGCTGAAGTGCGTCCATTATTCATAGTTCATTATTCATTATTCAATAATGAATAATAAAATAGTTCACTAATCACTATTCAACATTAAAAAATTAATAATGAACAATGAAATAGTTTATGTATCATTATTCAAATTGAAGCGGTGAATAGTGAAATAAATATAAAATATATATATGTTGACACTTTAGCTATATTTTGATTCGCAATGACCATAAGAGGGTTTCTACACCGCGCCGAAGTACGTCCAATATCCATAGTTCATTATTCATTATTAAAAATTTTTCAATTGTCATTTATCCGTTTCAGATCCGTTCATCATCCGTTTTATCCGTTATACGTCCGGTAGCAGTCCGTCTCTCATCCGTTCAACATCCGCACTTCAGCGCGGTTTCTCGGACGGACCAGTTTAACAAAAGTCTTTTGACCGCATCAATCTAAACTGACATTATTTGCTCTTTCTTTCTGCAAATCTATATAGCTGCACAGTTCTTCAGTTTTAATTTTAGGTCTAGAGGGACTGTAATATACTAGTTACAGCAATATTCGAAAACAATTTTGTTCGCATCAATTTATAGTGCCAGTATGCAAGGGCAGATCCAGCCATTTTAAAAGGGGAATCCCAACCATTAGTAAAGGCGGGTGTCCAACTATATGCTCCCATTCAAATGCATTGATCAATCATGGACCCCCGCCCCTTGATCCTCCAATGAGCATGTCCTCTATTTATTCAAAATATTGAATCATAAACAAATATCAGTAGTTTTTATACTTTAGACTGAGTCGTTTAATAAAATCTTTTGACTGCATCAACCAAAACTTACCATATTTCCTTTTTAAATGTAAATCTATATAGCTGCACAGTAATTCAGTTAGAATTTAAAGTCAAGAGGGACTGTAGTATATAAATATCTGCAATATTGGAAATCAATTGAGAGTGCCAACATTTCCTATTTTTATTCAAAATATCGCAACAGAAACAAATATCAGCAAATGATCAGTAGTTGTCATACCTCAGATTGACTCATGTAACGAAATTATTTGTCTGCATCAATCAAAACTGACCATATTTGACAGTATCAACCAAAACTTACCATATGCAACTCTTAAAATACCTCAGACTGACTGGTATAACAAATTATGTGTCTGCATCAACCAAAACTGACCATATTAATTTTATTATACATGATATCAATCTTGATAGCCGAAAAGTAAATCAATTATATTTGTATATCAGGATGGATTGTTAATTAATTGAAAGAAAGCAATATTGGAAAACAAAATTATGCTAGCATTAGTTTATAGTGCCAGCATGTCCTCTTTTTAATCAAAGTTTTGAATCGTAAACTAATTTCAGTAGTTTTTATATCTCAGACTGTCTCATAAATATAACAAAATTATTTGTACGCATCAACCAAAACTATGAAAACTGACCATATTTGACAGAATCAACCAAAACTTACCATATTTACACTTTATTATGTAAACCTTAGTATATGTATAGCCGCACAGTAAATCACTTATACTTTTACTATCATGTAAATATACATGGCCTCATTGTAAACCAATAATATTTCTATGTCAGGACGTGGTGAGGATCGTATGATAAAAATTACACCAACTTTGTAACACAATACACCTTATTGCTAATCCTGGCTGACCCGGCCTCTTGAACTTTTGAAGCATACAACAATCACTTTTCCATTGTGGCATCAGATATTTTGTTTTATGACGTCAAAATTTTACGGAAACCTGTGTGATACCCAGTAATGGCAGACATATAGCGACAAGGTGTATTTATACCATATCTAAAACGCACCATTATTTCCTCTCTGTATCGATAATAATGACCCGTCACTAACATGACTAAAGAGACTTTTGTAAGTCAGTAGTTTGTGATGGTTTTTTTTAAAGGCAGTGTTTGCGCGTACCCGCATGCGGGTATGACTAGTCAAATTGCCGTTCTAGGATGCGCGTACCCACATCCGGTTTTCTAATGAAATGCCATTGGATCCGGTATAAAACGTGAAATATCTACGGAAATTATCGATAATATGGGGATATCGTGTAGAACGAGTGAAGAGTATGAAAAATAATATTTTCAAATTATATTTATTAAATAATGATACATAATAAACATTGCAAAATTAAATGCACAATGATGGAAAATGAAACTGTACAGTCCCTGTTAAAAAGAAACACATGATAGAAATTTTAGTAATTATAAAATTTTAATGCAAATTTAAAGAATAACATTTTTATTAATTACAAAATATACCCATATGCTATTTTAAAATAATCTTTTAGTAAAATGTAAAACAGAAACTTAAATCTTAAAATATATAAAACTATACTAAAATTAGAGCTTGAGTTTATAAAAAATAAAATATAAAGAAGCAAGTTATAATGAATAATGAAACGTGACGTAGGCTGGCAACATTTGAAATGTGCAGCCGGGTTAATATCTGAGCCAAAACAATCATATTTGATATGTAAAATTTGTTCCAAATCTTAATTAGTTACATGAATCTTTTATAATTGGTTTAAATTGATATTATTTCTTGCTTCTTTAATTTTTATAAACTCAAGCTTTAATTTTAGTAGTTTTATTTTACTTTTTTTTTTCAGGGACTCAGTGTACAGTTTCATTTTCCATCATTGTGCATTTAATTTTGCAATGTTTATTATGTTTTATTATTAAATTTTAATAAATTAAATTGGAAAATATTATTTTTCCATATTCTTCACTCGTTCTACACGAAATCCCCATATTATCGATAATTTTCGTAAAAATATTTCACGTTTCATTCCCGATTCCATGGCATTTTATTAGAAAACCGGATGTGGGTACGCGCAGCCTAGAACGGCAATTTGACTATTCGTACCCGCATGCGGGTACGCGCAGACACTGCTTTTTTTTTTTTTTAAACAAAACTATTTTACGGCATCATCCAACACTCACATGACTGATTCATATACTTTATTTTAAAATAAAAAGTACATGTATGGGAAGTTCTCTTCTTGAAAAAGTATATTGTTAATATAATTTAAAGAAGGCAAAGAAAAATGCATGATTTTGTTTGTAGCCGAACGTCCAGGGGCAAATGTTTCATTCATGTTTAGATCCAGTATATTTTTCTGAGTTTCAGACTCCCAGATCACTGGGGTAAAGCTGATGACCGTAACTGCATTCACGGTCATCCCAAGATGTCGGATAAAAAATTAGATCAGTTTATGTGTTGTCTGTTAAAGTGTTGCTATATCATTTTCTTTACAAATCATACATTGAAACGATGTAAATGTATAAAAGAATCACTCGGAAATCACTAATTACTTCCGAGAAATGTGCATGAAACGGGAAATTCGATTTGAAAAAATCGTTGAGATGACCGTAAATCATTATCAAAATATTTTCAAGATGACCGTAACATAAAACAAGGATGACCGTGATTGGTGATAAGATGACCGTAATTTGTAAAGGATGACCGTAATGTGTAAAGACTGACTGTCATGTATATAGGACGACCGTAACTTTTATAGGATGACCGTTAATTCTAAGAAATATCCGTATTGTATTCAAAGCTTTTTTTTTTAGTTTGTCGATCTCAATAGGGGCTCGGTTAGCGGTAATAAATATGTTTCATGAATTTCTTTTTTCAAACTAATATAGTTTGCCGTATTTTGGATTTATGACAATGATAGTAAATTGCATATTTCTCGTAAACAATGAAATATTTATTGATAACGACGTTTAAATTTTAACACAAATTGACAGCGCTACGACGAAAATTTGGAGAAACATGAATGTGTCCCTAGTACACGGATGCCTCATCTAATCTATTATTTTCTACGTGTAGTGGACTGTGTAAATGGGATAAAACTGTAATTTGGCATTAGTATTAAAAAAGTTCATACCATAGGGAAAATGTGTACTAAGTTTCAATTTGATTTAACTTGAAGCTGGACAAACGGACAAACAAACAGACGAACGGACAATCGTACACACACACCAGAAAAACATAATGCCAATAAATGGAGCATTAAACACATTATTAATACATACGAATACTTGGTAATCGAGCCCATGTGTATGGTTCCACAGCAAGCAGATTAAAATCTTAATTTGTCTTGATATATGCAGGCGAAAACACTTTTGAAATAAAACAAAAGAATAAAAGCTCTAGTCTTTGTTTATCGAGAAAGTGATAAATGTTAACTGTAATGTTTGATTTAGTAACACAATTTTAAAAAGGTAATAGAAACAAAAAAAAACGACAATTATCTTCTCAATTACGAAGTGTTTTATTTCAAAAACAATCTTTTAGTTCAGAAATTTTCGTGTCTGCCCTTCCATTATGTGAATCAAGAAAAAATTCCCCAAAATAGGTAACGATTGTATCGAAAAGAGAAAACTGAGTGCACCTTTTTATGTTAGGTCATGTTTGGGGTGTATATTTTGTCTTTAAAACGTACAAAGTAAGAGTAAATAATATAGCATCGCTTCAGATTCTTTCATTTTTATATATCAAAGCTACAGGTTGACTTTATAACGTAAAAAAATGACAGTACGAAAAGATGAAATATATGGGTCAAGTGAGTAGCAGGTGGCAGTTAGGTCCGCTGCTGAATGACCTGAGGTAATCGGTGCCCTCAGTAGTGGAGAGGCGAATGTTGAAAAAGTCGCTTAGTTAAAGATTTTAAATCACCTAAATACCTCATGGAAATTTAAGGTCCTTAAATGTTTATCGATTATTCAGCTTCAGAAAAATAGTTGTCGTCAATATCAAATGTGGTACACATGACGTTAAAATAGCCTTTACTGACGTTACCCAACTTGCATCGAATACCCCACTGCCGATTCGGTAGTGAAATTGCACAACAAACCCGTTCTAAAAAATAATTTTTGAATGAAATTGGTGCATATAGTTATTCGTGAACTTCATACAATGTATGGGCATTTCCAAATAGTCTTAATACATCTGAAAATGGTTGAAAATAACACTGTAAAAATCATTGTTTTTCATCTAGTATTATTTGCACGTGCAGTATATGTGTATATTAAAGGCACAACATATCCGCCGTATAATACTTCAATCGACCCGATTTACTTTTTGAAGTTAATTCCTAATAATATGAATATTTGACTAAATATCTGCTTTTTATCCAGATTTCACAGATTTACCGACATTGTTGTGGTTTCTAGTTATAGTCACACATTCTGCAATTTAGCGAAGGTCATTTTTAGTCATTTTTAAGCATATTTCTTGTTCATTTTATAATTTCCAAAGCCTTGTGATTAATTTATGTTGTTTGGTATTGTTGTATACTCGTTTTTGTTGAATTGAACTGGGAAAGTGAATTTCATTTTAGGGTTCGCTTGGTTTTCAGGTGTGTTTGGTTTTTTCTTTTTATTCAATCACATGGACAATTTAACAATCTCGTTAAAACTGGTCCCGCTAGATGCCAAAAAAAAAAAAAAAAGTGGAAGTTTGTGTTATCTGCGATTCTGTTGTTGATGAAATATTATTAACATCAACAGAATCTGGAAGAAAAAGTCTTATTACTGCTGCAGCAAAGAGACGTGATGATGATTTGTTCACTTATTTGAACGAATTCTGCAATGAAACAGCAAGTGAATCACCCGTATTGAGATATCATAGGTTATGTTATAAAAGCTACACAAGTAAGCAGAATTTAAAATCAGTATCAGTTGAAAAGGAATCACAAGATATAGACTCCGATTTATCTAAAAATTGTTTAGTGCCTGAAAAAATTATCACAATACATAAAAGTGTATTATTTGCAAAAAAAATATCATAAAAGGGTGAAAACATTACATACAATTTCATCTGCTCAAAGGTTAGTCAATCTTATAGATGCTGCTTTTAGAGCATGCGACGGTAAAATGATTAATCGAATAGAGCAAGATAATTTGCTCAATAATGCAGTGTATCACGCAGCATGTCTAACCACAAACTTGGCATATAGACCAAAATCCACTGATCAATCTGCGTATGATTTGGCATTTAGCAGTAGTTTAAATTATAGACAGAGACCTTATTCTTGAAAAAAGTCTCTTATTTGATCATCACTTTTGACAAGGTATTATATATATATAGTCTTTTTTACCTGATAAAATAAGTAAGACATACTGTAATTCCTCTAAACATAAGTCTAAACTTGAGAGGTACTACAGGGATGTCATTGCCTTTTTTGCTCAACAAGGACAATATAAATCTAGTCTAGCATTGTATTTGCGAGCGATATTTCCATTGGAGACGCTGTTAAGACAGCGAATAAAATCAAAGCATAATTAAAAATGGTTGAGATAAAAGCCGACTTAAGTACATGTAGCTCCACCAAAACCAACGACAAATCGGTATGCATGTACTTTATGAAGCAGCCTCAATTTTATGATAAAAAATGGAAAATGTCTATATATCTAGGGATTATTATCGTACAAATGCATATCGTTGGAAATATCAGAAGCAAAGTTGTCAACCTGTTTGATAATTTTTGTTACTTGTCTCTTGACAAAGTCTTTTGAAACATTTTTCTTCAGTATCAATGAATATTTCGCATGACATTCGGAGAAAATGTGCTACTCTCGAAGAGTGCCTGGTGTCAAATTGTAATAACACAATTACTCCATTTAAAGTCTTATTATGCCGGTCGTTCATGCTCTGGGTGGGTGTGACGTCACTTCAAGTTTTGTTTGGATTCGGTTCAAAGTCGGTATTCAACCTATTTAGGACAAAACCAAGCCGTTTCGGTAATCTTGAAGCCTTAGGTCACCTAACGGCCTTCAACAATGAGTAAAGCCCAAATGACCATACCGCAGCCAGCTATAAAAGGCCCCGATAAGACAGTGTACGACAATTCAAACGAAAAGCTTTCGGCATGTGAATTCGTATTTAAGCATCGCGTACTACGTACAATATGGCAAAGCAAAGTACGGTTGTCGGCAAATCTAGACAACCGAAGTAATGGCTCCCCATGTGCCTTTGTTGGAAAACTGCGCAACATGACAAGTTAGAGACAGTTTTCTTTGAGGGACAAATGGCATCGGACTTTCTACAAGATCTAATTAGTTCATGTAAGGGAGAAAACATGCTAGGCAGCACGTGTTTGCAGAGAGCAGGGTCTTCTTTGCACTGATTGATGATTTTTGTAAAAATGTAGGTAGTTGTTATGAAATATCATGAAAATAGTTCTTGTAATATTTGGTAACTTTTTTTAGTTTGCTATAATGTTTTCGACGTTTCATTTGGTATGAAAATAAACTCATCATAGATACCATAACGGTCATGTCTCCATTTTAGGAATTTGTTCTACAACACGCTTGCACTAATTGAGTAATATATCAAACTCCAATAACTATATTAAATGAAAAGGTATCTTGTATTGAGATAGTTTGAATTCATTTTAAGACAACTCGTTGACACGTCGAATCCTTGAAAACTGAAACGAATTGTCGATGTCAATTATCAATGTTAATATGTTCCTGTTTTCCATTAGGCATTAACATTTGTATGACCTTCAAAAAAGTTAAATAAAACGTTGTTCTGACGTCATGTGCAAATAATTTATGAGAAAGATTTTGTATGAACTAACGTTTTTCTACATAATACTACTCGCATACTTTATTGAATAGATTATTAATTTTGACAAATATCAATGGTATTGTTTCTCTAGATGAAAGTAGGATTTTTTTAAGTGATGACCTTATACCTTGATTTTTCAATATTATTGTACCAGATTTGACATTGACGACACATATTTTCAAAAAGTACAGGATTTCAGCTTTCAAACGAGCTATTAAAATCCCATGAGGTATGTAGGTAATTTAAATTTCTAAAATTGTCCTCTCCGCCCCTCCACTACAGGTAATCGTGGCAATAGTGCCCATATATATGCGTAGTAATAACATGAACTAAAAATAGAATAAACTAAAAATACATCATTATGTCACCCGATCGACAATGTCGGGTGACATATTGCTTTTCCTCTGTTTCTTTTTCTGTATTATTATTATTATACTTCCACCTAATTTGTCCGGCAGTTTTCTCGGAGCCAATGGAACCAATCTTAATGATAGTTAACTATATTGAGGAACACCTAATTTCGGGTTGCAGTAGGGTCTAAGACCATAAAAAATGGCTGCCGTTACCATGGAAACGGAACAATTGTGAAAAATTCCAGATTTTGATTTAAATGAATTATTTGGAGTTGCGTTAACTTAGAATCATAATATTTTGATACAATTTAGGTGGCGGGCATATACTGGTTTTGGATGATTTTGGCAATCATTGGAACTATTATGTTGCCATGGAAACTACAACAAAAATTTATATATTTGTTAACTTTCAAGTCTGCATTAGACTTTTGAAGTTGGAATTTCCAAAATGGCCACTGTTGCTATGGAAACTGCAGAAATGTCAAATATTTCCAAAATGCTTCAAACTTCATGAAACTTAATATTATTGTTAGCTGGCATGTAAAGATGAGACTTTGGAATTTTCAAAATGGCTGCCGTTGCCATGGAAACAGAAAAAATGTGAAATCTTTTAAAATGCTCTGAATGTACTGAAAATTTACAGAAAGATATATCTCAATGCGTTGATCTGCATTCACTGTTAAATTGTTTTCAAATGGCTGCCGCTTAGTTGCAATAGGGGGAGGGTGACATCCGCTATTGCTTGCAATGGCAATTCTAGTTGTACTTTCTATTTCGACTGACAGTATATGTGCGGTAAATAGGAGAAAACAGGAACACATGCAACTTATTTCAATAAGTTACGACAAATAATTCACGAAAAAAATCAAATATTTGGTTAATTTGTGATCAACGTAAACAGATATTTATTTAGTGAAACGTAAATGACTTAAAATAATTAAAAAGAAAACAAACACTTTTTGAATGGCGATTTAAACTTTTATAATAATAGTTGTCAAAAACTGGTTATATAAAGATTTATGTAAATAAATGTATACAATTATTTAAACTAACTATTAAAGAATAAAAGTTATCCACACATGCCTAAGGCAGCAAACATTTGATTTTCAAGAAGGGGGAAAAGGGGGTGGGGGAGGGGGGGGGGGGGGGGGGGGGTGGCGTGCTATTGATTTTTTTCATTCGGCAAAAGACAATATTTTTTGGAGACATTTTTTTTCTTTTTTTTTCAATTTTAGCATTATATATAGTGGCAGAGGCCCTAGGGTGAAACAAACATTTTTTTTTCTCAGGGTCAAAAACAAATTATATGTTTCTCAAACAATTAGAAACAAACTTTTTTTTTCAAAAAAAATTCATAGATCCTATCCCCAGAACACCCCTGGACCCGCCACTGATCATGAGCTGTTACAAAAAATATCACTATAAACTGTCACGGCATAATTTGAATTTAAGTGTACTGCATGCATCTTGCACTGTAAGATTAGCATTAACACTAATGCAAAATTGTTAAATAATTACCACTTCGATGGTTTTTTCTTATCTTTGTTTGAAATGTATTCTATTCAAAGCTTCTTTGTGTACCATTCTTTGTTTATTCGAAAGGGGTAGTACATATATATACATGTATATACAATTAAAATAGAAGAACCTAGGTAACGATATTTATGCTTTCAATAATGATACATATAAAAAAGAAGCTGTGGTATAAATGCCAATGAGACAACTGTCCACAAAAGGACACAGAAATAAACAAATGAGGTCACCGTACGGCCTTCAACAATGAGCAAAGTCCATACCACATTGTCATCTATATAAGGTCCAGAAATAATGTAAAACAATTCAAACGAGAAATCAAACGGCCTTAATTATATAAAACAAATGAGCAAAAACAAATATGTAGCACATACTAGTAAAAAAACGACAACCACTGAATTACAGGCTCCTGACTTGGGACAGGCACATACGTTTTTTTTCCCATAAAAGTTGTACAAACAATCGAAATGTGAAAAGTATTCCATCAATTATATCAAAGTATAAATAATCATAAATCTTTATGATTTAAGCAAAGCTTACATTTATAGATCCGTATTTTACTCGCTTGGCTTTAAAATAGTTAATAATATATGACACTTGCATATGGACAGATTACGCATATATTGATTTTGGTTACCCCTTTAAAAGTAACATAAGTAGAAAATGATAACATTTAATAGATAGGTTATTGAAAATCAGTCCATCTTGTCCGACTGCATGAGGGGCAGTGGCGGATCCATCCATTTAAAAAAGGGGGTACCCAATCCAGGACAAAAGGAAGGGGTTCCAACTATATGTTTCCATTAAAATGTATTGATCTCCAAAAAAAAGGGTTCCTATCCCCAGAACACCACTGGACCCGCCTCTGTCCATTGTTCAACTACTGAATTGTCTGTTTTACTTACTAGTACACTTGGTACAATAAAAAACTGATAATAGTGTGGTAGAGCTATATTTTTATGTTTTATGTTAATTAAGTTTTATGTTATTAGAATATATACTGGATATATTCTATTTACATTTATTATAATTTGTAGTCTGCTAGTTTATTCAGGTAGAACATTTCCTATTGTTTATATCTTTTCTATTGGTCACTATGATTTAGGCGGGATTCTTTTGTTTAACTATTCTTTGTTCTGGTCACTTGGCTAAAATATTTATATGAAGTGGTAGCCATTTTCTTCAGCTCTATTAGAAGTGGTTATATCTTTAATTTGGTTCTTGAAATAGTCTAGGACTTTCATATTCTTTTATAAGGTCAGTTTATTACTAATATATTCATTACAATACCATTCCAGTTTTAATGTCCAAGAGTGAGTGATATTTAAGTGTATAATTGAATGATTAGGTGACCGTATTATGAAAGGTGTGTGCGATTGATTAAATAGTAAAGCTATGTAGAAACTATTCATAACTAATAAAATAATAAAGATAAACTCGATAATATAGTTTTATTTGTAAGATTTAATAAACTATATAAAATCTACATAAAACTGGTAAAAGTATTATTTATACTTTAATTTCTAGTAACATTAATATATAATCTATTTTAACAGTTTGTATGAGTGAGCGTTAAATGATTTTATACTTCTTTAAAGTTAATACAAGTAAATATTTGATTAACCAGATTTAAGGATAGATAACTCTGATTATTCTAATCTAGCAGTATAAATAAGGTTTCTATGATTTTAATATTTTGTCTTCAGGTTATACTATTGAAACAGAATGTAAACTGATTCAAATCAATCAGTTGGTGAAAAGACCTTCGCACTACATTTGAGGTATGTTTATATGTATACAGTTTGTATTGTTCATGTTTCTTTTATGTTGCTTTGCTTAAATGTATTGTCTGCTTTGTGTAACTGTTGCAAAACGGAATGTCTTGTTTGCACTTACAATTGCGTGTTATTATTATGTTAAACTAACTATTTTCGGTATGATACTACAAGCGTAGCTATGTATTAGCTGTGAACTTAGTCTGTCGTTGCATATTTCACAATGCACTAAATACAGAGAAATATAGAATGTACTTATTTAATACAGAATTCTGAATGGTGTAATATCGTTTTGTGTAGCTTGTAATAATATTATTTTAAAGAGCAAAGGAAATCTACAGTTTTCTTCTACGCATATAGATATATTGATTTTATAGTAATTGAATTACTACTTATTGAATTGTATAAGAATTATATTGTTATTATTTCAGGGTCATTTTTGTTAGAATATTAACATCAATTCTGATGAAATGAAGAACCTAAGACCTATCAACGTGTTTGTGTTTATTTAAATACATGGGAAGCACGACTACATTTTGGCGCCCAACGTAGATTTCACCAGTGTTATTAAAGATCAACGATTTCCATTACCTGTGGAGGGAACTCCGTTATTACATAATAGACATTAGTGTATCGATACGTCACAAGAAGTGGTACGTCACTGGTCGACATACGTATATTGAACTTTGTGTTTACTTCCGGAAGTCAGTCAAGAAATAGGACGTCAACAACACGGATTTTCAGTGAAAATATATTGCAGTTTTATGGTAACTATAATCAATGCCATTGTTCACTGTTGTGTTTGTTTGATGTTTTGTCTATACATGTGTGTTCATATAATATATGTCATATAGATTTGAACTTTGAATTTTTTAAAAGCGAACCTTAAAAAAAAAAACTTTGATTTTTTTTTTCATTTGTGAAACATTTAGATACTAAGCATCAGAAAAAAAAAATTGAAATTTTACGATTTGGTTTAACTGATTTAGAGTTATTACATACAGTGATCGTACAGTAGTTGTAATAGTATATAGACATTTATATATGATTTGTTTGTACATGTTGTAATTGTACTTTGATTTTTTTTTTTTGTAATTGAGACTTGACACCCCTACATTTATTTTCCCAACCCCCCAGGGTGAGGTCAAGGTCAACCGGAACCGGAAGTTGTATACACACCCCTTTTTTTTTTTTATTAGCAACCACTTATTACACTAAGCTATACTGATTTAGATAGACTTTTGCACAGCTGAAACATACTTTGTACATACACACATACACTTAGGGTGTACATTTAAAATATTTTAAAATATTTTACACACTTTACATATCAATTTGGACTTAGACTTGATAGAGTCATACATCAATACACACATGATTGATTGATTGTAGCTATTACAGTTACAGTTACTTGTTTACTTGTGCATATTTACTTACATACACATATACATACACATAGCATACCTAGTACCCCATATCTTATAGTTGATACTTGTACTTTATTTGTGTTATATGTGATATAGTGTATTACTATATTTGTATTGTCATTGTGTATTGATAAATTGTGTTTGTATTTGTGTGTCACTGTGCATTTATATTGACTTTTGTGTTTTGATACTTAGTGTACATTGTGTTTATGTTGAATATTTGTATGATGATTCATTGTTGTGTGTCATATTGATATAATTCAAATTTTGAATTTACATATAAATAGGACATAAATTAGTTAAATCTTAAACTTTAATAAGTACATATTAAAAGTTTAGATAGAGCAGTAGTGAGACTGAATACCTTGTAACACTTTGTCACTTTAACATTATTAACTATCCTTATCCCTCAAGCATGACACTATTACCCACCTTAGCACTTGTCTGTTAGTTAATTCTTTCAGGACTTAGTGAGTTATTTTTTTTCAGAGTTTGGGTAGATTACAAGTGTGTTTATTGTAGTTGAGTTTAGTCTTGATTGGTTTTTGAGGTGATTTATATTGGATTTGTCTGTTGCCACACTCTAGTCTTATATTTGTATACTGACTTTACTATACTTATAGATAGTTGATATTTGTATATATAAGTACTTTCTTATGAGTTGAGTGTAAACGTAGAAGCTTTACAACTCAAATCCAAGTTTAGATATTGCATTTTGATTGTATTTATTGTGTATATATTACCTTATCTGTTCATATTGACTAGTTTGCATTCATTAGTCTTGATTCATTTTCAGTTACATTGATTTATATTTATATATACATATTCATAATACTAATTACTTTAGTTTGAATTTCAGATAGTAGACATACATCATACATTTTTTGTACGTATTGTACTTAGTACATATTTCTTTGCATAAATTTATTAATAAAATTTATTTTTACAGGACATATTTCATATGTAGTTATTTGATTGATTTTTTTTCTTTCTTCTACATTTAGATTATTTTAGTTAATAACCTATCTTACTTTTCAGATTATTTACAAACTATTGTTTGTCATCTATTTACTATTTTTCATTGGCTATAGTTAGATAGTCTTTAAGTACTTGACATTTTTGTCATATAGTTGTAGATTTATTTCACACTATTACTAGTTATACTTGGATTCATACTAGATTATCATGCCGAAAGAAAATACAATATCGGAAGAGGATTTCGCACTCTTGCAATTACTCAAGAAGGAAGTAAAAGAGAAACCAAAAGGAGATGATGTTCAAGGATTGAAAGAGTGGATGAAAGAATACTTAGCCACTAGTGGAGAAATAGTTACACCGAAAGAGGAATCACAAGAGAAGGACACATCTAAAACCAAGACAACTGTCACATATACTAAGATGAGAGATCCACCCAAAGTAACAAATTTTTCAGGATCCAACAGCAAGGGTGAAGCCACTTATGCCTTTTGGAGATATGAAGTTTGTGGACTCATGGAAGATAAAGTACACGACTCGGATAACATCAGCTATGCTGTACGCAAGTCACTCAAAGGAGAAGCAGGAACTATTGTTATGCACCTTGGTCCTAAAGCTAGTCTACCAGAAATCATACACAAGTTGGACAGCATTTATGGAGATGTAGAAAAGAAAGAAGACCTACTTGCTCAATTTTACAGAGCCAGACAGGGTGATGATGAATGTGTAACTAAATGGAGTTGCAGATTAGATGACATTATTGGGAAAGCAATTGAGAAAGGAATGGTACAACACAAGGATGCCAACACTATGCTACATTCCATGCTATGGTCAGGACTTAAAACAGAACTTAAAGATATATCTGGACATAAGTATGATACGATCAAAGACTTTGATGAACTTAGAATAGCACTGAGACATATTGAGAGAGATCATGAGGAAAGGAAAACATCAAAGAAACCACAAACAGCCAAAGCTGCAGCAATATCAGAACCTATCAACAATACATCTGAATTTGAAGAAGTTAAAGAACTTATTCAACAACTCACCACAAGGTTTGATAGAATGGAGACCGATTATAGAGGACGAGGCAGAGGCTATATTAACTACAGTGGTCAGAATAACAACAGATATACCGATACCAGATAACGAAGTTGGCAAGACCGATCTAAACCACAAGCTTCATCAGCCAACCAGGATGAACGAAGATGTTTTAGATGTGGAAAACCAGGTCACTTGAAGTTAGGATGTATCGAGAAACTGGATAAAGATGGTAAGCCTTTAAACTTCAAGAAGTCTATGGAGCAGGACCATCGATAGACTTATGTACATCAGAAACAGCATCAGGTCCTTATAGTTTACCACCAGGATTGTATGGAAAGCCAACAGAAACTGAAGTTGTACTTTATGGAAAAACAGTGAAGACTTTACTTGATACAGGATCAACAGTATCTACTATCAGTCATACATATTACCACAGCAACCTAACAGATATACCTTTACTACACACGAACGAGCTACTTGATATTGAATGTGCTGATGGAAAACAACTACCATATGAAGGGTATCTGGAAACTGAAATTATTCTCCCACATCAGACCAACACTTATCCATGCTTGCTGTTAGTGATACCGGATAGCAACTATAACACTCAGATACCATTGCTTCTTGGAACTAACACTCTTCAACCAGTCATGGAGTCATTGAAAAATCAACATGGGACAAGATTTCTACAGTCATTCAACTTAACAACACCATGGTACTTGACTTTTAGATCCATCACACTTAGAGAGGAACTTAGCCGCAATGACAACGCATTAGCTATAGTCAGAAATGCTGTGAACAAACCTGTTACCATCAAACCAAATTCAACCATAAAGATAGAAGGATACACTCATAAAGAGATACCATACAGTACAACTGCAGCAATGTTACATTCATCTGAACTTCAACCGAATTGGAAAGATTTAGATATAGAACCTATACTTTTGGATTACAGATATAGGAACAACGGAAAGATATACGTTCAGATTGCAAATGTTACCACAAGGACTATTACCATCCAACCAAAAGCTGTCTTATGTGCAATACAACCAGTCAACATTGAACAACAACCATCAGATACTTCATCAACGTCATCAATACTTGAACAAGTGGAAATTACAGAAAGTGATTTAACCAAAGATCAACTAGAAAGAGGGATAGAATTCATCAAATCTTTTGAGGATATATTTGCCAAGAATGATGAAGATATTGGAAACACAGAAGTGAAACACCATATTGATTTGATTGATACAAGACCATTCAAACAAAGATATAGAAGAACACCACCAGCTATGTACGATGAAGTTAAGTCACATCTTCGACAACTATTGTCAAATGGTACCATCAGACCATCACACAGTCCATATGCATCTAACGTGGTACTAGTACGTAAGAAGAATAGGAAACTGAGACTGTGTGTAGATTACCGTCAATTAAACAACCTGACAATAAAGGACAGCTACGCCTTACCAAGAATAGATGATCTGCTCGATTCGCTAGCTGGAAGTACGTTTTTTACCTGCGTAGATATGAAAAGTGGATACCATCAGGTAGAGATCCTTGAAGAGCACAAAGAAAGGACTGCATTTACGGTAGGTCAACTAGGATTTTTCGAATACAACCGGATGCCATTTGGATTGACCAATTCACCTGCCACGTATCAGAGGATGATGGAAGAATGCTTATCTGACTTACATCTCAAGATCTGCTGTATCTTCATCGATGATGTCATCATCTTTGGTAAGACCTTCGAAGAACAACTGGAAAATCTTCGCCTTGTTTTCGACAGGATACGCCAACACAACTTGAAGTAAGCACCAGATAAATGTTCCTTCTTCAAGAGGAAAGTCAAATACGTCGGTCATGTTGTCTCAGCAGACGGTGTTGAGATCGATCCAGCAAAGACAGAGAATGTAGTGAGTTGGCCTAAACCTAATATGAGGAAGGCGCTACCTTAAATGCCAGCTTTATAATGTCCTAGATATTGATTGGTTGTTGGTTGTTTAACGTTCAGTGGCAAATATTTCATGCATGTTCAGAACGAATGTCCAAGGCTACAATAACGTTTTGTTTATGTCTAAAATAAAATTATAAGTTCAGATGGAAAATGCTATTTTTCTTGAAAAAAATATTCTAATTCCCAAATTGATGAATAAAAAAGCATAGGACAAAAAAATATTTTGAATCCAGATCTTTGCCAAAAATGATTTTATCTTTCAGATATGTAAATTAAATTTAACTTTTATATATCTAAAAACATAAAAACTTCCCAAACCGCACATGTCAGTCTGTACACAGTATTTTTTAGGTGATAATAAGACTGTATTTGCCAATTTGTTATGATAAACCTTAATACTAGTGTTAAATTTTGACTAAATAATTTTAAATGATAGCGCTGAAGGGCTTCGGTAAAAAAAAATCTGACTCGAATAAAAACATTTATATTTCTGATCATCTTCAGTTTGTGAGTTCTACATCAATATCTGACATGTACTATTAAATTCAGAGTCAGTTTTATGTCATTTCTTGCATATATTTTTTTTGTTACATGTACATAATGTAGCTTACTTTTCAAGTTCTTATATGATAGCAAAAAAAAAAATGAGAATGGAAATGGGAAATACAAGCATGTTAAAAAAAACACATTTGGTTTCAGACAATAAATTGAGTTAAGTAAATGGATTTCCATGAAATTTTACCAGGAGGTTCATACACAAAACTCAAAAGGAAGATAAGAATTGATTTTGGGGTTATAGTACATTATTGGGGGTATTTTTATTTTTTTATTTTTGGTTTTTCTTCCAAAAATTACCTTATTTACATCAATTATACTCATCTAGTACAGATTTGGCAGGAGATGCACTCAAAATATGGTGTTTTAAACATTTTATCTGTAGTCTGTGCATTTTTCCTATGATATACATGTACTTCTTGATAATGTTGATGTGAGTATCATGATAAAGAACATATATTTGGTAACCGTAAGTATATATTCACAATTGACATGCACCAGAGCGAGAAAAGGATCTTCTTTCCCTTTAATTCCAAAAAATTGCACATGATTTTTTTTCTCTCACAGAAACACATGAGTTATTTGGTAAATAAAACATTTGTCAATATTTGAAACTTTCAGTAATAAAAATTCAGTTTAGCTTATTTGAATGTTTCCGTGACTGATTGTGTGGAAATTTTAACAGCAATGTACAAAACACTTGAATAAATTGCCTTATCTGCAGAATTATTGATAACTTTCCTCACAATAAATTCACAAGGACATAGAACTAACACATTGTCCATGCTATTCTGATCTGAGTTTTATACATACATATACTGGCATGGCTGTGCTGTTTCAAGTTGTCTTCTTTTTCTGTTTCCTAAGAAGTATTTGTTTAACCTGTTCAGTCACTATAAAGTGTTACAATTCTTATTTAGACGCAACACATAAATAGTGACCAAAAAGGTTTTGCTTTCACACGAGAGGAGCTAGAAAAAATTAAATGTACACATTTTCAATAGTTAGTAGGACTTACTATCATATGGAATTAAGGAGATATGTACATGTAGTTCGAGACTTCTGCTGAATAGAAATATGTGGGTCTACCCGTGCCTGTTTTCAAATTAGTCCATATTGAAGTTTAAAGGATCCAAAATTAAAATATGTTTGATTTCAACTGACATAAAAAAAAATGGTGTTATTTATATGCTCAATATACATCTGCGGTCATATCAGGCTGTGCATGGCAAAGCATTTTATTGCCTTTAGGTTTGTACTTTTTTTTTTTTGTCATGAAAATAAATTTGCTATCATGAGAATACCCTACTTTTACCTAAATTGTCAGTTTTTTTTACCAAACTTTTTTTATGTACCAGACAAAAGTTTATTCTGTGCTTATTTTGTAGACTTCCCTTGTTTACAATAGAGTTATGCCAATTTAATTTTGAGTCCATGTAGAGTCATTGAAAAATTAGTTTGAAATAACATCCAAACAATCCATGATCCTGTAATGAGACCAGTACCCAAATTCCATACATCTTAACATGTATGGTTAATTTCAAATCCTTTAAACTGGGATATAAAAAGAGATTTTGTTTTATTTCATGCTGTAACTATTATTTTTGGAAGAAAAGGATGTTCATGGTAACACATTTAATTTGCTCATTTTATTGGAACCCAATTGAACCTTTCCATAGATTCACCTGATAGTTACCTGTCCATTTAAACTTTTTGCAGTTCTATTGTCCCATTGAACAAACACAACAGGTATTGTTCTCTGTATAGTTTATAGTCACTTAGACCTTTAAATTTCTTCTAAGAGAAATCTATCACTTATTAATTAATGTACCAGAGTAAAAAGATGATAATAAGATAATTTCACATGGTGAAACAAAACTTGTAAGTTTTTTGCAGGTATTTTTTGTTGAATAGGTGCAATTTGGTTACTGAGTACAATTTTTGTACTGTGATGTTATATCATAAGTGTGTACTGCTAAAAAGGTTGAAATGTGAACCTGATAGTGATATAGTGATAAAGTACTTGGTAGACATGGTAGAGTGAAAATGTTTTGATCAGGGATAAACTGATGCATAAAATATGCAGGCGACTGCTGCAGCTTGAATTTTAAAGGATGTAGCCCACATTCTTCCAAGTAACATGCCCTATATACACATCATGGTTTATTCTCATGGGTTATCATAATAACTCCATCTTCCCATAAAATCCAATTTTGGACAATATTGAAGCATTATATACAGTAGTCGGTTCTAAATGTACTACTCAGACTCAAGTCTCCTTTTATGATTAACTCAGAGAGAGAAAACAAAACAGTTTCTATTTCCTGGGACTGTATAAGGTGTGACATAATCAATGAAAAGATGTCTTGAGAGTTTGCCATTTAGAAAGTACAGAATAAGAAGATTGTGAATTATTTGAATGTTTTAACTTTTCAACTTTTAAGACTTTTGTTAAGTTTTGAATTAGTCTGTGGACTACCAAAGGACCAGAGGGAGACCCTTTTCTTGGGGGGGAAATGATGATTATATAGGGAATAACTGAAGCATGACTGGAGCGCCCCGTCAGCCCCCCCCCCTTTTTATGAAAAATGCTGGATTCGCCATTGACTACATGAATAACCGTGATCACATTCAACTGTATAATTATCACTGTTCCTTGGTGTGGGGAATAATGATATGTGGCAGATGAACATAAGGAGTCATGGTCAACCAGTGCACCGGAGTTTACCCCGCATGGCTGACATGGTCAATTTGTAAAGAAATGCGAAATATATTGCTTGCAGAGGTTTTTTTCTGTGTTCCCATGGCTGGACGGAACTTTTACGCTAAATATGATATCGTTAACTATGATTTTGTGACTTTTGAATGAAGTACCTGTGATTATTTAGGACATTTGCTTTGACCTCACTGATAATGGAATGTTGAAGCAGACGAAACATGGCGTCGGATGTTGTTGTCATAACTTCGGTAATTTCCGTGGTACTATAAAATTTAAATAAGCTACACAAGTAGCCAACATTTCTGAATTCTTGTTTTTGCAAACAAATAAAAATTCATGTCGTATTTAACATCGAATTTGTTCCGTTCTGCCTGTTTTTACAAGATCGCGATTGAACGAGAATTTTGGCAGCCATTAATAAAAAATAATCGTACGAGATTTAACGAGAGCGACGAAACTTTTCAGATGGGTCGTCTAGCAAGAGTTATCGTTCTTTGTCCCAAAACGATGCTTCTACCATAAGTGCCAGCATAGCTGGCATACTAACCCGGAAGATGTCAGGAGATTTCTTGGATTTGTTGGCTATTACTGACGATTCATCAAACAGTTTAGCCAAATCAGCAAACCACTTACCGATTTGATGCCAAATCCAACTGTAAAGAAATCATCAAAGAAACACCAACAGAAACCATGGCAATGGGGAGAAGAACAGGAGTCAGCATTCAAGAGGTTAAAGGAGTTGCTTATATCAGCACCTATACTAGGATACGCCAACTGTGAATTACCCTATGAACTTCACACAGACGCCTCCGGTACAGCACTAGGAGCAGTTTTATACCAGGAACAACAGGGAATTAAGAGGGTAATCAGCTATGCCTGTAGAGGTCTTACAAAGTCGGAAAAGAGATACCCACCGCATAAACTGGAGTTTCTAGCACTGAAGTGGGCAGTTAGCGACAAGTTTAAAGATTATCTCTATGGAGGCAACTTCACGGTACTTACAGATAACAACCCCATGACCCATGTGCTTACAACAGCAAAGCTTGATGCCACTGGACACAGATGGTTGGCTGCTTTAGCCGCATTCAACTTTAACATCGTTTACCGTCCAGGAAAGAAGAATGGTGATGCAGATGGACTTAGTCGTCTACCACAACCAACTGACAAGGATTCAACCAACAGAGATACTATCTCCATAGAATCTGTAAAGACCATTTGTAATTCTATTCTTCCTGGAGCATACATTGACAGTGTTGCTGTTAACCCAGCTGTAATACCATCACAGGAAGAAGATATACCAGATACTGAGACAGTTGATTGGGCAACTGCACAGGCCATGGATCCTACCATCAAGTCTATTGTGAAGTACGTCATCGAAGGAAAGAAACCGACAACTGCAGATATTGGACCAACACCACTACTGTGACAGTTCCAATACCTCAAGATGAAAGATGGTGTACTTTACAAAGAAGTTACTATTGGAGAAGACAGGAAGTCACAGTTAGTTCTGCCATCAGCAAACATCAGCGTTGTATTAGAGGCACTTCACAGCGACATGGGACATCCCGGAAAGGATAGGACTCTATCACTGATTCGTGACAGATTTTACTGGCCTGGGATGGACAAAGATGTGGAGGATTGGATACAACAATGTGGTAGATGCATAAAGAGAAAAACACCAGCCCGTCAGAGAGCACCTTTGGTCAGCATTGAAACTCAGTTTCCACTTCAACTTGTCTGTTTGGATTTTCTCACACTTGAGCAGTCAAAAGGAGGTCACCAGAACATACTGGTTATTACCGACCATTTCACCAGATATGCTCAAGCAATAACAACCAGAAATCAAACAGCAAAGACCACAGCACAGGCACTCTTTGATAACTTTATTCTACATTACGGAATACCACAGAGGATCCATTCTGATCAGGGAGCTAATTTCGGAAGTAAAGTTATCAAGGAGCTATGCAATCTGACTGGAATGAAGAAGTCAAGGACTACACCCTATCATCCCATGGGGAACGGGATGTGCGAGAGATTTAACCGTACTCTTCTTGGTATGCTTGGAACCTTGGAATCTCATCAGAAAGCCAATTTGAAGTTCTACGTTTCACCCATGGTACATGCGTACAACTGTACCCGTCATGAGTCCACTGGAGTAGCACCCTACTTTCTAATGTTTGGAAGAAACCCAAGACTACCCATCGACTTAGCGTTTGGCCTACATAAAGATACCAAGTTACCAGCAACTCAGTATGTAAAGGATCTACGAGACAGATTATCACATGCATACCAACTTGCAGCTGAAGCATCAAATATTGCACAAGCCAATCAGAAGGAGGGTTACGATCTACGTGTAAGAGGAGCAGCAGTACAGAAGGGAGATCGTGTACTTGTAAAGATTGTGGCTTTTGACGGCAAGCACAAACTTGCGGATACATGGGAAGATACTCCATATGTAGTCACTGACCAGCCGAATTTAGATATTCCTGTTTTCACAGTTGTCAAAGAGAACGGAGAAGGACGATCAAGGAATCTCCACAGGAATTTATTGCTACCTGTAGGGTATATCAGAGAAGAAGCAACAACTATTATACCACAACCAGTTCCAAGACCTAGGACAAGATTACAGAGGACAATAGCTGAACACCGGACTACTTCAAGTGAGTCCAGTGATGAGTCATCTGATGAATCAGTGGATGATTTTGATGTATACTATGTGCTGGAGAGGACAGTTGACGGTGAACCTACATTCACTGATGAACCAGCTGTAGATGTAACAGAACCAGCACATGATGCCTTCATTCCATTAGGGGACGCCCAGCCTGAGGGGAACCAAAGGCCAGAATTTGAGACAGATTCAGGAAGCGCTTCAGATATTGTTGAGGATGTTATTCAACAGGAGGACACACCTGTGAAACAGGAAGAGCAACCTCAGGAACAAGAAATGTCACCGGTACCTGTCAGACGATCAGGGAGAGAACGTAAACCACCAGCATGGATTTCTTCTGGTCTGTACGACATCCAAGCTATTGGGACAACCTCTGTTGGTCATACTAGCACCATGGAATATTCGAAGCCAACACCTGAGTGGCAAGAGAAGGCTGAATATATAACATCTTTAGCTAGAACACCATTATTCTCAGGATTACAGCGAGAAGCAGCCTTAGCCATTCTAGATATAGTGAACCACCATTAGTTTGAGGAATGACGGGACGTCATTTTATAGCTGGGGGGAATGTGTGGTAGAGCTATATTTTTATTTTTTATGTTAATTAAGTTTTATGTTATTAGAATATATACTGGATATATTCTATTTACATTTATTATAATTTGTAGTCTGCTAGTTAATGCAGGTAGAACATTTCCTATTGTTTATATCTTTTCTATTGGTCACTATGATTTAGGCGGGAATCTTTTGTTTAACTATTCTTTGTTCTGGTCACTTGGCTAAAATATTTATATGAAGTGGTAGCCATTTTCTTCAGCTCTATTGGAAGTTGTTATATCTTTAATTTGGCTCTTGAAATAGTCTAGGACTTTCATATTCTTTTATAAGGTCAGTTTATTACTAATATATTCATTACAATACCATTCCAGTTTTAATGTCCAAGAGTGAGTGATATTTAAGTGTATAATTGAATGAATAGGTGACCGTATTATGAAAGGTGTGTGCGATTGATTAAATAGTAAAGCTATGTGTAAACTATTCATAACTCATAAAGTAATAAAGATAAACTCGATAATATAGTTTTATTTGTAAGATTTAATAAACTATATAAAATCTACATAAAACTGGTAAAAGTATTATTTATACTTTAATTTCTAGTAACATTAATATATAATCTATTTTAACAGTTTGTATGAGTGAGCGTTAAATGATTTCATACCTCTTTAAAGTTAATACAAGTAAATATTTGATTAACCAGATTTAAGGATAGATAACTCTGATTATTCTAATCTAGCAGTATAAATAAGGTTTCTATGAAATAAAGAACCTAAGACCTATCAACGTGTTTGTGTTTATTTAAATACATGGGAAGCACGACTACAATAAATTGTTCAAATAAGGCCTTTGAAAATAGTGGAATTAATTACTTTTGGAGTGTCAAAAACTCGTTGTAAGTACTTGATAAATTGCATGCATATATTGGTGATTTTGAATCTATTCAAAGTTTAGATTTTTCTACCCTATATACCACTTTGCCTCATATTCTTATTAAGAAAAAAATTACATCCCTAATTAACTGGGCATTTAAAAAGTCGAAATGAGAGTACATATGTTCAAACTCTTTTAGATTATTTTTTAGTAGCAATAAACAAAAGAACTATGTCAGTTGAACATGCTTTGATACTATTTATGCGCTTGAATTTTTACTTTATAACATTTTTGTTCGCTTTGGAGATTCCGTATATCGTCAAGTTATTGGAATTCCAATGGGGACTTACTGTGCACCACTTATCGCGGACCTGTTTTTGTATTGTTATGAGTTACAATTAATGACTAAAATTAGCAAAGACCCATCAAAACAACATTTGATACAAAAATGTTACAATACTTTTAGATATTTGGATGATATTTTGGCTCTCAATAATGACGACTTCCGTATGTATACTAAAGAAATTTATCCTGTAGAACTTACTTTAAATAAAGCTAATGATAACTATGATATTTCACATCCAATTTTTTATGTAAATATTCTTTATAAAGCACAAAAATGTCAGTATTCTCATCAGAAACTAACAAAACCTTTAAATAGACTTATTAAACGGGATATAGTTACGATGCTGTTGTCAGGTTATTGAAGATTGCATATTTTGGCTTCAATATTGATTCACTGATAGGGTCTTTGCATCGGAACTAAACACATTTATTTCTTAAAAAAAGTTGTTGGCATGACACGGCTTATGTTCTTCTCATATATTTTATGATAGTATGATACTCAACCCTTAACGGGAGGGATTGTTCCTGATATTTATATGATGAACACATAATCTTTCACTCAGTTTAATTGAGGTCTGGAGCTGGCATGTCAGTTAACTGCTAGTAGTCTGGTTTTTTTTTTATGTATTATTGTCATTTTATTTATTTTCTTTTGTTACATCTTTTGACATCGAACTCGGACTTCTCTTGAACTGAATTTTAATGTGCGTATTGGTATGCTTCTACTTTTCTACATTGGCTAGAGGTATTAGGGGGGGGGGGGGGGGGGGTTGAGATCTCATAAACATGTCTAACCCGACGCAATTTTGCGCCTTTCCCAAGTCGCCTCTGGTTTTTGTTAGTCTTGTATGATTTAGAATTTTAGTTTCTTGTGTATAATTCGGAGTTTAGTATGACATCCATTATCACTGTACTATTATGCATATTTTAGGGGCCAGCTGAAGGACACCTACGGGTGCGGGAATTCTCGCTACATTGGAGACCCATTGGTTGCCATCGACTGTGTTATGCTCTATGGTCGGGTGGTTGTCGCTTTGACATATTCACCATTTCCTTTCTCAATTTTGATAACTATGTGTCTGATCCAATTTTGTATTCTATAAACGGCATCTATATATTTACACTACAAATCTACAACTCTCAGTCTATGGCTACACGTGCTGATCTTATCTATATTCATGCATAATATTCATTATCTGTGTATGCGTATCAAAATCGTTTCATACGCGATGATGACCAGCCAGTACACATTGTAAGGATTTTATTCACCAGTATTAAAAAAGAGAAACATTACAGTACGAACAGTAATCTATTTTTTTTCATTTGACATTACTTTGAAAGTAACGTAGTAACAAGCACAGGTTATATAGTATATAACTGCTTTTTTAAAATGTTAATTGTCTTAATTAATCTTATTTGTAGAGATGTTGGATATTTTCAAGGAAAAACCTCACATCTCCAGTGTACTTTTGTACATGGTCAAATAAACTTAGGTCATCTCTAAATTACTGTGTATTGCCTGTATCTCAGATCATACCTATGATTGCTCACATGGTGAGGTTACCTCAGATATTCTCTGTATGATTGAACATTGTGAGGTTACCTGAAATCACCTCTATATTGCTGTACATAGTGAGGTTACTCTGTATTACTGCACATACTCGAATTACCACAGTTTGTATAAACTTTACAAAACACTATTTTTTTAGTTTTCCTCAGGCCACTTGAGCATTTCTATACATGACCAAGTGCACATGTTAACTAATGTCATCTCTTAACTACTGTATATAAAAGTGTAAACTCAGAATACCTCTGTATGTTAGAATATGGTGAGGTTACCTAAGGTCACAACTTCATGGTCATTGTACCAGCTTCATGTTACCACAGATAAACTTTGCAAAACGCTTATTTTCTGGAAACCTCAGGTTACCACAATTGAATGTTCATGAATCCCTTCGTCAGCTTAGTCCAGATTACATCTATGTTCTTTTATTCATGGACAGGCTACCTCAGGTCATCTGTAAATTACTGAAAATGACCAGATTACCTCAGGTCATCTGTACATTACATCAGAGGAAAATCAATACGAAAAGTTTATAATCACATGGCAAAATCAAATAACAAACCAGGGAACCATTATACTACTCTGCATGGTAAGGTTACCTCAGGGAACCATGGTACTACTGTGGATGGTCAGGTTACTTCAAGGAGCCATTGTTCTACTGTGCATAGTCAGGTTACCTCAGGGATCCATTGTACTACTATGCATGGTCATGTTACCGCAGGTAACCATTGCACTACTGTGCATGGTCAGGTTACTCAGGGAACCACTATACAAATGTGCATGGTCAGGTTACCTCAGGGAACCATTGTACTAATGTGCATGGTCAGGTTATCTCAGGGAATCATTGAACTGCTTTGCATGGTGAGGTTACCTTAGTGAACCATTGTACTACTGTGCATGGTCAGGTGACCTCAGATAACCATTGTACCTGGTGTATGGTCAGTTTATATTAGATCACCACTGTACATTGTCCTTGTACCAGCTGCATGTTACCATAAATAAGCTTTGCAAAACACATATTTTCTGAAAACATCAGGTTATCACAATTGATTTACATGGTCATAACTCCCTTGTTCAGCTTAATCCAGATCACATCTATGTGATTTTGTGCACGGACAGGTTACCTCAGGTTAACTGTAAATTACTGTACATGACCAGGTTTTTTTAGGTTATATGTAAATTACTATACATGATCAGGTTACCTTAGGGAACCATTATACTACTGTCCATGGTCAGATTACCTCGGGGAACCTTTGAACTACTGTGCATGACTTTTTTACCCAAGGTCAGCCCAAATTATTGTACATTGTCTCATTTGTATGAATGAACATGGTCAGGATACCCTAGGTCATTACTGTACATTGTCATGTTATCAGCTTCATGTTTGCCCAGGGAATCATTGTACTACTGTGCATGGTCGGGTTACTTCAAAGAACCATTGTACTATTGTGCCTCGTCAGGTTACCTCAGGAAACCACTGTACAACTGTGCATGATCAAGTCTCCTCAAGGAATAATTTTAATACTGTGTATGGTCAAGTCTCCTCATGGAATCATTGTAATACTGTGCATCGTCAACTCTCCTCAGTAAACCATTGTAATAATGTGCATGGTCATGGTACCTCAGGGAACCATTGTTCTACTGTGCATTGTCATGTTACCTCAGGGAATCATTTTACTACTGTGCATTGTCAGGTTTCATCAGGAAACCATTGTACTACTGTGCAGGGTCAGGTTTTCTAAGGAACCACTGTACAACTGTGCATGGTCAGGTTCACTCAGGAAACCATTGTACTACTGTGCATGGTAGGTTGACTCAGGAAATCATCATACTACTGTGCATTGTCAGGTTTCCTCAGGGAACCATTGTACTTCTGTACATGGTCATGTTACCTCAGGGAACCACTGTACTACTGTGAATTGTCAGGTTACCTCAGGGAACCATTGTACTACTGTGCATTGTCATGTTACCTCAGCGAACCATTGTACTACTGTGCATGAACAGGTTACCTCAGGGAACCATTGTTCTTCTGTGTATGGCCATGTTATCTTAGGAATCATTGTATTACTGTGCATGGTCAGGTTACTACAGAGAACCACTGTACTACTCTGTATGGTCATGTTACCCCAGGGAACCACTGTTCAACTGGGCATGGTCATATAACCTCAGGGAAATGTTGTTCTTCTTTGCATGGTCATGGGATCTCAGGGAACCATTGTACTGTTGTGTATTGTGAGTTTACCTCAAGGAACCAGTGCACTAGGATGCATGGTCATGTTACCTCAGGGAACCAATGCACTACTGTGCATGGTCAGGTTTCCTCAGGCAACCCTTGTACTACTGTGCATGGTAGGTAACCTCAGGGAATCATTGTACTTCTGTACATGGTCAGGTTACTTCAGGGAACAATTGTACTACTGTACATGGTCATGTTACTTCAGGGAAACATTGTACTACTCTGCATGGTCTGTGTATCTCAGGGAACAATTGTACTACTGTACATGGTCATGTTACCTCATGGAACCATTGTACTACTGTGCATGGTCAGGTTACCTTAGGGATTCATTGTACTACTGTGTATGGTAGGTAACCTAAGGGAATCATTGTACTTCTGTGCATGATCAGGTTTCCTCAGGGATTCATTGTACTACTGTGTATGGTAAGTTACCTCAGGAAATCATTGTACTACTGTGTATGGTTAGGTTACCTCAGGAAACCATTTTACTTCTGTGCATGGTAGGTAACCTCAGGGATTCATTGTACTTCTGTGCATGATCAGGTTACTTCATGGAACCATTTTACTACTGTGCATGATCAGATTTCCTCGGGGAACAATTGTACTTCTGTGTATGGCCATGTTACCTTAGGGAATCATTGTACTACTGTGCATGGTCAGGTTACTACACGGAACCACTGTACTACTGTACATGGCCAGGTTACCCTAGGAAACCACTGTACAACTGGGCATGGTCAGGTAACCTCAGGAAATCATTGTACTACTGTGCAGGGAACCTTTATACTATTGTGAATGGTCAAGTCTCCCCAAGGAATCATTGTTCTACTGTACATGGTCATGATACCTCAGAGAACCATTGTACTGTTGTGTAATGTGAGGTTAAAGGGTTATATTTCTTGTTATTGTTATGATTCATTAATGAAGAAGATGTATTGTTTATGCGATGTACATGTAAAGGCGATCTCAGTTTACTTCAGTTAAGTGGGTTATATTTGTAATTATTTCGGGTTACCTCAGGTACTCCTGTTATGAAAGAATGCTTATTAGATAGTTTTCTAGTGTAAACATTTATGTTGTAATCAAACAATGTCTTTATCTTACATATTATTTATGTGATATTTAGAAAATGCGATTTGTCTTAACTCGAATGGATTATACTTGTTTCTATTTTATTGGTTACCTGAGGTAACCCTGTCATGGCAGAATACATTGTAGATACTTTGCTGGTATATGCATTTATGCTTATATAAACCAACTTCTTCATTTTTAATGCAGGAATTCATTGAAGTTATATTGTTTATGTGATGTATATGTAAAGGTGATCTGAATTAACTTGAGTTAAATAGGTTGTATTTGTTGTTATTGTATTGGTTACCTCAGGTAACCCTGCTATGAAAGAATTCTTAGTAGATAAGTTGATAGTGTATACATTTATATTTAAATCACACAATTTTTTTAATTAGAAATGTAGGACTTCATAGATTTGTATAGTTTATGTGATGTATATATATTTAAGTTAGATGGGTTATCCTTGTTGTTATTGTTAAGGTTACCCGAGGTTACCCTGTAATGAGTAACTCCTTCATCAACACTTTGCTAGTAATTACATTAATTGTAATAAACAAATGTATTTATTTTAAATGTAGAACTTCATGAAAGTTGTTTATCTGATGTACATGTAAAGATGACCTCAGTTAACTTCAGTTAAGTGGGTTGTATTTGTAATTATGGCTGGGGTTACCTCAGGTACCCATGTTATGAAGAATGCTTTTAAGATAGTTCGCTAGTGTAAACATTTATATTGTAATCAAACAATTTCTTTATTTTAAATGTAGGTATTCATCGATGTGTATTGTTTATGTGATATTTCGGAAAGGCGACTGAAGATAACTTGATATGAATGGATAATACTTGTTGCTATTTTATGGGTTACCTGAGGTAACCCTGTCATGATAGAATATTTAGTAGATACTTTGCTAGTATATGCATTTATTGTGTAATAAACCAACTTCTTCATTTCTAATGTAGGCATTCATTGAAGTTATATTGTTTATGTGATGTATATGTAAAGGTGATCTGAATTAACTTGAGTTAAATAGGTTGTATTTGTTGTTATTGTTTTGGTTACATCAGGTAACCCTGCTATGAAAGAATTCTTAGTAGATACTTTGCTAGTGTATACATTCATATTGTAATACCACAATTTTTTAATTTGAAATGTAGAACTTCATAGATTTGTAGTGTTTATGTGATATATATTTTATTAAATGTGACCTGAGGCAACTTGAGTAAAAAGGGTTATATTACTTGTTATTGTTATGGTTACCTAAGGTAACCCTTTCATGTAAGAATACTTCGTAGAAAGTTTTCCAGAATATACATTTAAGTTGCAATAAATCATTTACTTTTTAATTTTGGACTTCATAGAATATGTATTGTTTATATGATATTTAGGAAAGGCGACTAAAGTTAACTTCATTTGAATTGATTATATTTACTGTTATTTTTGGGGTTACCTGAGATAACCCAGTTATGAAAGAATACTATGTAGATACTTTGCTGGTATATTCATTGATGTTGTAATAACACAATTTCTCAATTTAAAATGTAGGACTTCATAGATTTGTATTGTTTATGCGATGTATAGATATATGTTACCTGAGTAAACTTGAGTTAAATGGGTTGTATTTGTTGTAATTATTAGGTTACCTGAGGTTATCCTGTAATGAATGAATTGTTCGTAGATACGTTGCTAGTGTTAACATTAATTGTATTAAGCAAACTTCTTAATTTCAAATGTAGGACTTCATGAAAGTTTTATTGTTTATGTGTTGTACATGTAAAGGTTACCTCAGTTAACTTCAGTTAAGTGGGTTATATTTGTAATTATGTCTGGGGTTACCTCAGGTACCCATGACATGAAGAATGCTTTTTAGATAGTTTGCTAGTGTAAACATATATGTTGTAATTGGAAAATGTCTTTGTTATAAATGTAGGACTTCATAGATGTGTATTATTTATGTGATATATCGGGAAGGCGACTTCAGTTAACTTGATATGAATGGATAATACTTGTTGCTATTTGATGGGTTACCTGAGGTAACCCTGTCATGATAGAATACTTAGTAGATACTTTGCTAGTATATGCATGTATGCTGTAATATTCCAACTTCTTCATTTTTAATGTAGGAATTCATATTAGTTATATTGTTTATGTGATGTATATGTAAATGTGATCTGAATTTACTTGAGTTAAATAAGTTTTATTTGTTTTTTTTTGTATTGGTTACCTCAGGTAACCATGCTATGAAATAATTCTTAGTATATATTTTGTAAGTGTATACTTTTATATTTTAATTACACAATTTCTTAATTTGAAAATGCAGGACTTCAAAGATTTGTATTGTTTATGTGATGCATATATATTCAAAGTTGATACCTGAGTTAACTTGAGTTAAATGGTTTGTATTTGTTGTTATTATTGGGTTACCTGAGGTAACCCTGTAATGAATGAATTATTCGTAGATACGTTGCTAGTGTTTACATTAATTGTAATAAACAAACTTCTTTATTTCAAATGAAGGACTTCATGAAAGTTGTATTGTGTATGTGATGCACATGTAAAGGTGACCTCAGTTAACTTTAGTTAAGTGGGTTATATTTGTTATTATGTCTGGGGTTACCTCAAGTACCCATGACATGAAGAATGCTTTTAAGATAGTTTGCTAGTGTAAACATTTATGTTGTTATCGGACAATTTCTTTATTTTAAATGTAGGACTTCATCAAAGTTGTATTGTTTATGTGATGCACATGTAAAGGTGACCTAAGTTTACTTCAGTTAAGTGGGTTATATTTGTAATTATGTCTGGGGTTACCTCAGGTACCCATGACATGAAGAATGCTTTTTAGAATGTTTGCTTTTGTAAACATATATGTTGTAATCGAATAATTTCTTAGTGATTAAGATATGAAGCTTTTGGTCTGAAACAATCAAATGACATCTCATAGGAGTTATTGTCCCTGCTTTTAAAGATAATTGGAACATTACTCAAACTTGGCACATGATAAAAGTCACAAGGTCTTTCGCAAAATGTTAGTTGTCACATGACCTTGGAAAAGACCAACCGAAAGTGACCTTAAGAAAAACGGAAGTAGCCATTTTTGCACTTATTTCATTGAAAAGTACCTAGAAACTATAGTTTGGTATAAAATACGCATATATTTACCTGTCAATAAAGACCGGAAATGACCTGCATTCACCGGAAGTACATATGATCTTTAGGCAATAGTATACAGAAACCATATACATTTGGAATCAGTGTGAGTAAAGCTATCATATGAGACTAGCAGTGACATCTTTATAAACCGGAAGTTGACATTTATCTCCCTTATTTCTTGAGAAAAAAAATTATAAAACATATATTTATTGAATCAGTACAAAGAAACCTATAATAGAGAATTCTCGATATCTGACTTTACTAACGTCATACATAAAGTATACGTAAGAAATCACTATTAAGACTATATTTGAGATTGAATTGTCTCCCTTTTTTCCGAAGATTAAAATGCAATCAGCTATAATTTCGCCATTATCTTCATATTTATTCTTAATCCAATTAGGATATTTGAATTAAAACAACAGTGTTGTAGGGAAAAATGGTTATTTTCAGGTAGATAATCATGGATACATTGGACAATGAAAACAATCTTTTGTTGGTTGATACTGCACGTGTTAGTCTTTTTTGTTTATTAGAAAAAAACAAACGATCAAAAACCAGATACAGCCCAATGCCATTAATGGGCTGTTTCCTGCTTTGCGGTCTGGTGTCGTCTTTATGAAATGTTTTCGTCTTTCATTTTTTTTTATACTTCGTCATCCTGAGCTCTAATATCTCAGATCGTTAATCTATGTCTTAGCTTAGACTATATATTACAAGTTATTTATTGTGAATTGTTGCAACTGTCTTTTTAAACTAATTTTTCATCGTCTGACGTTGCATCGATTTCTAAACTTAGGAGAGAATTTTGAGTCGGTAAACATGTTTGTCCACCACCATAATTTATGCTCGGTCATATGCTACTCAGTGCTTGACTTTGTTGCTGTTTATAATATTTGTATTTGGTTCGAACATGTTTGTTTTCTCGTTTTAATTCCCTTGCCTTTTCCTTTCCAAAATAGAGATTTCGCCAGTGCATTTAAGCTTATATGCATGTCTTTAACTTGAAAAAAACTGTTTTGATTTTTTTAGTATATAGTGATTCTGGTAACTTAAAATTATTGACCATAACATCTCAAGAAAAATAATCGTTATTATTAAAAGTAAAGGAAGATATAAAGAGCTGATATCCAGTTTAGGATTCAATAACTTAAGACACTGCTATACATCTGTTATACTTTGTTTAAAATGCCAAGGGTAAATTATTAAGTCAAAGCATATTATTATTATATACGATTATAACTGAAATAAAAAATCTCAAAATACAAAGATCACCTTACGTTGTTGACCGTCTATCCACGATATTCACACCAAAATAGGTTGTATCTAATTTAATGTTGTGTTTGACGTTTAGTTATCTTTACTAGTATTTTGAAGCTTTTTCTTCGAAAAAAACCTTCAGATATACCTTTGTATATAGTCAAGTCAGAATCAACATGTGTGAAATTAAAAAAAATCAAATGATAAATATTAAATTTAGGGTTGAAACAAAACTTCACGCCAACATATAAATATGTCGTATATCTTATTTCAAGATATAATATATATATATATAATATAGTTCTTGTTTGTTTTTTGTAGTCAGTACATAATTAAGGCAATCTGAAATTGAGCCCTTGGTCTGGACTTAAGTTCAACAACGAAGGTCATACGGTAACCAACAGTTGCTTAACATCAACATTAGTCCCCCTGGTAATTAACTATCTGATTGTTAATACTGTTAGATATCGATTATTCATCTCATGATCTCTTGTCGTTGAACAAAGGATTTTTTTAAAAATTTGATTCTTTATTGCTTCAAATATAGAATCATATTTAAAACAGTGTGGTCCTGGCCATTGATTGACGACCTAAATTATCCCATTGACTGGGACAGATTAGGTGAACGTTTGTCGGTAACAATCACTGCTCACTATGTACTTGTTAAAGACACTGAATCTGTGGGGTCATCAAAGGTTCTCAACACCTAAATAAAGCAATTCGAAAAACGAATCCAGAATAATACGATGTGTTGATTTATATCAATAATATAAATCAAAACATAAAGGTTATTCCTGAATAATTTTTGAATTATTTTATTATTAAAGGCGTTAAGAACCTTTGGTGACCCCACAGTTTAAATTCTATAATAAGTAATAAAGTGAGCAATGGTCGTTACCGACAAACGTTCACCTAATCTGTCCCAGTCAATGGGATAATTTAGGTCGTCAATCAATGGCCAGGACCACACTGTTTTGAAAATGATTCTACTTCAAATTTTTTGTACGAAAAAAATGACTCTCCGTACCAAATATTTACACACAGAAAAAAGGGTGTGGTTCCTTCTATGATCTTAACATTAGAAAAAAAATTGAACGCCTGAGTTGATATCTCCTTGTCATATTCTACCAAACATCTCTTTCAACGAGTATCCACAGTAAGGATGGTCTCATAAATGCAACGAAGTTTATGTTTTTGGGAGGAACTTCTTGCAAATACGTTTACGAAATATCGAATAAAACAAGTGTGAACACAGGCTAGCGTGGATTGTATCCAGCATAAAAGAGAATTACACGGTAAAACTCATAAGACCCAAACAAATTCGAAATTTATCTGGATTTTATCATGAACATGTGCCAGCCAGACAATACCACCAGATAGACCACCAGAAAGACAGATATACTGACAGATAAGACCACCAGACTGACAAGACCATTAGACAAACATACCGACAGACAGCCACACAAACAACACCACTAGACAGACACACAATAGAGACAACCAAACAGACACAGACAGACAAGACAACTAGACAGATAGCCAGATCTGACCAGACCACTAGATAGACAGACCAGACCACCAGACAGACAGACAGACACATCAGATAAATAGACATACAGACCAGAAAACCAAACAGACAGACATTCAATTTAGTTTAGTTTAAACATATTTATTTATAGTGGATTGGGAAACAAGTTTTGCAACTTATATTAATCCCTTTCCACTTTGCGGGTGCGAGTGCTGCCTTGTAGCGGCATTAGCCTGCTCTTTTTCGAAATCTACAAGGGTATCTTTAACGTGCAAGAGATATGACTCTCTCTTAACACGACAAGACCACCAGACAGACAATTAAGACATCCAGACTAGACCACCAAACAGACAGACAGACAAGACCACCAGACAGACATACATACAGACAGACAAGACCACCAGACAGACATACAAACAAGACAACCAGACAGACAGACAGACAGACAGACAAATATAATAAAGTCTCCTACAGCTCCACTTCATAGGTCAGGGACTTCTATAACTAGTTAACACTGAATAAATAACGATCTATATTAATCAACAAAATGTTTTATAGCTAATTCGGCACAAGTCCAACACAAATCAATTAAGTTTAATTACCAATTAAACTTAACCTAAGCTAAACTTAATCAACATATCTTTGCGTCTTGGCTTTAAACGCCATATTTAGATATGTAAAACAATGCTATGAAATAAAGAGAAGAGCAAATATATTTGCTGGTTCACGCAAGGTACACGAAATAATGTTGAGACCGAATATCTACAAATAAGCCTTTTTTAAATGATTTAAACAGTTCGTTCTTATGGTGTACTATTACACCACTGTTCCAGGTTAGGGGAGGGTTGGACTCCGCTAACCTGTGTAACCTCGCCAAATTACGTTCAAATGTGCCTGTCCCAAGTCAAGAGCCTCAGTGGATGTCGTTTGGTGCCGTGTTACATATTTGTTTATCGTTAAAAAAAATTGTACATTAATTAGATATAGGAAGATGTGGTGTGATTAACAATGAGACAACTCTCCATCCAAATAACAATTTAAAAAGTAAACCATTATAGGTTAAAGTACGGCCTTCAACACGGAGCCTTTGCTCACACCGAACAACAAGCTATAAAGGGCCCCAAAATTACTAGTGTAAAACCATTCAAACGGGAAAACCAACTGTCTAATCTATATAAACAAAACGACAAACGAGAAACACGTATATATTACATAAACAAACGACAACTACTGTACATCAGATTCCTGACTTAGGACAGGTGCAAACATTTGCAGCGGGATTAAACGTTTTAATTGATCCAAACCTTCTCCCTTTTTCTGAAACAATAGCATAACATCACAACATAGAAAAACGTACGATAAAATATCAAATGGCAGACTTAACTCAATCAAAAAACGTATGATTACACAATGAACGAATAAATTTGATCTGCGATATCTGAATACAAATGCACAGTTAATTAAATATTAGAGACAAACATTCATGACCAAAAAGCTAACAAACAAATTCAAACACAGGACACCAATGAGAAATATTTAACCAATCAAAGTTCACTTAAGAAAAAAACGTTTTTTTATAATCTGGAAGTTTATACAAATGTTGTAAGAATAAGTGAAAAATTGAAGATATTGCACTTGAAATAATCAAAGCTGGTGTACAGACAAGATCCATATAAATGAAAACAACAAAAAAGCATTATAAACAGTATCAACAGGTCGAATTAAATTAGAACGTTTGTTTTTTCGTTTGAATAGTAAAACGTTTTACTTTTGTCATTTCGGGGCTTTTATAGCCGACTATGCGGTATGGGGTTTGCTCATTATTGAAGGCTTTACTGAGACAATTTTTTTAATATCTGTGTCATTTGGTCTCCTGTGAAGAGTTGTCTCATTGACAATCACACCACATCTTGTTTATATCTACAGATCCTAGGCACAATAAAGTATCAGATTACCTCAAATATCGACACCAGCAAGTCAGACATGTATTAGTCTTGCTTTGTTAAAAAAAACCTACAGGAAAACCATATACAAGGTGTTTCCATGTAATGCTCTTACTTTCCCTACATCTCTTGTGCTCACTTCCTTCTTGTGAGTGTTTTGTTGCTGTCGCTTCTTGAGGATAGAGTGATGTTGTTGTTGATGCTGCTTAAAATACTCATATTAAGGCTTTTTTTAATAAACTGTTTTCAATGCTCCTGCAACTTGAAAATATTGACAACAGCTGTGAGCAGATGTAAAAATAAAAAACAGTTGCTGTAAACAGTTTAAAACATCTCAGAGCAGCTGTGAGCAACTAAAAAATAAAAACCAGGAACAGCAATTGGGCAAATTACAGAGCATTCAGCCCTTTTGATTTTTCTTTAAATTCAGTTATAAACATATGAATATAGAAAAAAATCATGCAATGAGTTTGAATGGGATTCACTTTTATCTGATCCTGAAAAGCAGCAACAGCAAAATCATAACTATCCCTAAGCAGCAGCAGCAGCAGCAAAACCCAATAACATATGCTGTAATGGCTCTTGCTCTTTCTGCATGAAAGAGAATAAACTTTCAAAAAGCAAAAAAATAATTAAATTTTGCAGCCATCAGTTACATTTTCTTTTATCTGTTTTGACTCCTTATAATTATAAAATTTTGATTTAATTCCTTGCAAAAACTTCTAAGTTTGTTCGATTTTCTGTAGTATGTGCTGCTACGCATCTAAAAGATTTGAATTGGTGACAGGGAACTCTAAAAAGATCCTTTAGTAACCTAAATAAATGTTCATAAGTTGACAAACAACATTGCACATTAGCATAACAACTGTAAACATACAAATGTCGTCTTCACCGAAAACTTAAATAATCAATTTGAAAAAAAATGTATCAAATATGTCAACTTAAATTAAAAAAATCGGAAGGGTTCCGCGGAACCCAGTGTCTGTAACACTATGCAGTGATCGAAAGTATTGAAATTATTATATATAATTTCTAAAGTTTATAAATGTATGTATTATTGTTTAACTACAAACGTGACTTTCTATTTGTAAATGTTTTAGCTTAAGGGATATTCAAGTTTATGACAATTGCTTTTTCATTCAGCAACGTGTGGTCATCGTATTTAATTAGACTTTAATAGTTTGGCTTTAATTAACCTAACGTTAAGTATATGAGGCCAAAAGTAATGGTCACTTTTTAGAATCATTGTATTTGTGGCTTTGGGCTTTTTAAAAGTAAGTACCTGTCAAAGGTAGAAACAAACAACATTCTTTCTAAATTCAAGTCACGTTTGTAGATGTATAAAAGAACTGTCCCTAACAAGACAGTTCAGATTGTAACTAGGCACTGAATAAAAATTAGTTCCTCTTTAGCCATTGGATTTAAAGTGCCACATATAGGGTTGTTTTGGTTGCCGTGACCAGGGATCTTTACTCTTGTCAGAAAAGGTAAGACAAATTTTTGCATTTTTAAAAGCGTTACTTTCTCACCATGGCTGAACAAGAGGGACAACAATTTGGGATAGCATTTCAAATTTTTTCTCATCAATTACAAGGATTATCAATAAAGTTAGGGGCTCAAGGGGTAAATCAAATTATTCCAACATTTTCGGGCGATCAAGGTGAAATCAAAAATTGGATGAAAGCAATTGAAAAATATGCTATGTTGACAAACTTGTAACAAAACGATACAAAATTGGTAGCTTATCAGTCAAGCACAAGCTCGGTAAGCGATTTTATACATAGATCTAAGGATTGTAGTAAAACTAAACAAGTAAATGCTTTTGACCAAATTTCAAAGTTAAACAAACTAATAGAATGCTGGAAATGTAGAAGAAGAAAATAGATATCAGGGAAACTAGGACGCTCTCTTTGTTCCGAAGCCGACAAAGAGAGAATTAATAAACAAGTAACGACAAAAATTTATACAATTAATTTGGCAGGAAATCCTAATAGTTACATCATAAATATTGATAGACAAAAAGTTTAGATCATTAGTTGATTCTAGAGCGGAAGCGTCTTTGATTCATTTTAATGTTTATAAATCTTTAGCTTAATTGCCAAAATTAAATAAAAAGACAGTTCAACTGAAATCAGTAAATGGAAATACGTAAATGTAAATGAAAAAACGTTTTAGGGTGTATAGAAATATACTTTTATATAAGAAGTACAAAAATATCACGATTATTTTAATATGTGGTTTCGGACATGAACAGAAATTTAATACTAGGTCGTGACTGGCTTGTTAAAAAATGGAGTAAGGCTTTAGTTTGTTTGAGGAATATTGAGAGTAGGAGATGAGTATGCTAATTTAGAGTAAGATATTCATATATCAAGTATTTCCAGACTTTCTAAAGTACATGCACATCTTAACTGCACTCATTAAAACGTGGGATAATCCAAAATCAAATGAAATTATAAAAAGTTAAGAAAAAAGCAGATTCGTTGTTCCACCGGAATCGAGCGTAAGTGAAATAGAGGTCGACAATGAAGCAAATGAGACAGTCGAAAAAAGGACCTCATTTTAAAATCGGTTATACAGAAAGAATAATCATATGAGTGAGACACATCTTCGGATGGAGATGAGATTCCTTTAATGGATTTAAAGAAGCGAACAAATACATGTATTCGTAATAAAAGCTAAAAAGTAAAGACGTTTAAAGTAGTGAGACTGATGAGGATGATAAAATTCCTTTATTGGAACGGATATTAAATTCTGATGCGCGCGACGAGTCGGATGTTACCGACATTTTTTTCAGATGGAGAAAATATATCAGTTTATTTTGTAAAAGTAAAATCTGTATGTAAACAGAGTATAAATAACGATATTTTGTGGTTGCACCATGAGAGTTAATGTGCTCAGCACAAGACGCAACTATTTAAAATCATTTTAAGGTTTTATAACCAGAGAAATGAAAATTAGGTATTTTGTTTAATTGTAGGAAATGGGACGGACGGCTGGACATATAATTCTAACACATCTTTTTGGTTTTGGCGAGTTGGCTTTCATATCTGACAATATTGTATTTGACAAAGTAAATACTGTTACCACCACAAGGTCAAAATGGTTGGTAACCTTCATAATTGATTTAAAACCTTTTGAAGGATTTTTAAACAGAATATCCCATGACATGGTAAAATCCTCTGCATTAGCACAAACTGTTTTAAGACGTTATGAACAACCTGGTCAAGAACATTTTTATAATACTTTTGCAAATTTAGAACAAGAATTTAATCTGTTAATGGACATGCATCGTTCAATAACTGATACATTTGACGATTTCAAAACTTTACATCGACACAAACGTTCTGTTTTGTCGTTTATAGGCAGTGCAATGAGTTTTTTGTTTGGTACATTGACAGAAGACGATATTAATTTAATTAAGGGCAACGTTCGTACATTGGCACAAAATCAAAAGCAAATTTCACACATTTTACTTGAGAATTTATCAATTTTAAACGTAACTAGGCTAGAGGTATCTCAAAATAGAGATGCCATTAATAAATTATCAAGGGGTTGAAAGATTTAGACATCCGGTTGGTTAATATAACTGAAGCTATTGAAAAGTAAATAATCGATTTGGAAAACTTTGTGCAAATATATATTCAATTAGATTTAATAACTGGGGATTTAAAACAATTAATCCAAAGAGGATTTTTCTATTTAGAACATAAAAAAGATCAGTTAAGCATGCTTTCATTGGGCCATCTTTCACCAAGTACAATAACACCAAATAATTGACAAGGTCTTCTTATTGAGATAAAAGATAAACTTCCAAAATATTTAGAATTGAGTAACGATCCAAAAGAAAACCTGTGGTTCTTTTATAGGTTCTTGACATGTTCCACTATCCTGTATGACAGTAGAATATTAGTTGTCATTTCAATACCTCTTCTCGATTCAAATAATAAATTTGAAATTTATCAGGCATTTAATTTACCGATGCCCATGCAAAAGAATCATACAAGTATAGGTATGGTTGCAAAATACGATTTGGATGTAGAATACTTTGCAGTTAATGCAGAAAGGTCAAAATATGTATTGCTTAAACAGCAAGAAATTCAATCATGCACAAACACTTTTACGAAATTTTGTAAAATTATAAGTCCTGTTTATCCTATTAATTTATGTAAAAATTGCATAACTTCTTTGTTCCTAAAGAAACGAATTGATATTGATAAATATTGTCGTGTCGTAGTTGAACCAAATTCAGTTCTTCCAATGGCAAGTTATATATCGTCTGGTTCTAGGTTAGTTACCACTAACACACCCTTACGCTTTGCCATTGTTTGTGAAAAATATAAGCAAAAGACAACGTTTACTAAAATAATTAACCCTCCTTTGAATATTTTAGCGTTAAATGAGACATGTACCGCGACTAATGACTATCTTACGCTTTTGCCTTTTTATAGTAGACAATCTTCATATACTCTTGAGGATGATCCATTTACGAAAGTTATTCAAAATTATAATTTAACAATGCGAAAACTTTGGAAGCCGTTTCATGACTCCTTACCAAAGTTTAACTTGACTGAGCTACCAAAAGAGTTGAAAAATATTAAAGAAATTCCAATGGATAATCTGATTTACCAATTGAAAAATTTACAAACCATACAAGAAGATTCAAGTTTTCCAAATTGGGTGTATAACGTAATTTATCTAGTAATTTTTCTTTTGTTAGGTATTATCATTTTCATATTATGTAAATATAGAAATAAGTTACCTTGTTCAGTCAAACGAGGAAGTGGTTGCAAGATGCAGAATGTCGCCCCTAAGTATGACAGAGTGAGTAAACTGGTGTCGGCTAAGACCGAGGGTGATGTTAACACCTCCAGAGATGTTCCCTCTACACCAATGTTAGACAACTCAAAGGAAGAAGTGACTAATAATTTAAATCCACTGCTAAAATTAGCAGAACAAACAGTGCGAATATAAATTGAAGAAATAGCATAAAACACAACGTGTAAATACTGAAGTACTATTCGATTATAACGAACATTTTTTTAAAACACTATACGATCACATATACTGACTTTATATTTATTCATATATATACAAACATGACAATTAACTGTTCTTTATACATTGTATATACAAATGGCGGAGTTATGGATGATGGAGTAATGATGTCGGAGAATGGATATCGGAGTATGGATGTCGGAGTAAGGATGTCGGAGTTTAGGATGTCGGAGTTAGGATGTCGGAGTTTAGGATGTCGGAGTAAGGATGTCGGAGTAAGGATATCGGAGTAATGGATGTCGGAGGTATGGTGGACGGAAAAAATCATGGACGGAGAAATGGTGGACGGACAAATCGTGGACGGAGAAATTGTGGACGGAGAATGGTGGACGGAGAATGGTGGACGGAGAAATGGTAGACGAAAATGGTAGATGGAGAATGATAGCATAGAACTTTTGACAATAAATTGAACAATTATGTAAAATTTATCAATTGATTGATTTATATAATATATATATTTATGTTTTATTTCAGGTTTGTGTATTGATTCTTTATTTTAGGTATCTTTCGATCCTGTAGTGTTATATTTGTAGCAAAGAAATTTATGCTATATTTTTAGAACATTGGGGGGTATGTAACACTATGCAGTGATCGAAAGTATTGAAATTATTAAATATAATTTCTAAAGTTTATAAATGTATGTATTATTGTTAAACTACAAACGTGACTTTCTATTTGTAAATGTTTTAGCTTAAGGGATATTCAAGTTTATGACAATTGCTTTTTCATTCAGCAACGTGTGGTCATCGTATTTAATTAGACTTTAATAGTTTGGCTTTAATTAACCTAACGTTAAGTATATGAGGCCAAAAGTAATGGTCACTTTTTAGAATCATTTTATTTGTGGCTTTGGGCTTTTTAAAAGTAAGTACCTGTCAAAGGTAGAAACAAACAACATTCTTTCTAAATTCAAGTCACGTTTGTAGATGTATAAAAGAACTGTCCCTAACAAGACAGTTCAGATTGTAACAAGGCACTGAATAAAAATTAGTTCCTCTTTAGCCATTGGATTTAAAGTGCCACATGTCTCGCCTACTTTTGCTGTTAATCGCAGACTAAACAAAAATGAGGGAAACATCAATAAAAATTTCCCTCTCGATACTGTCTTTTGATTAAAAGTCTTAAAAGAAGCATCCAAGTTTGGTAAAAATCCAGGATAGTTTATGAATCTAATAAATGTTTTATAAACTTTAACTGCAGACTGTATGTAATGTTAAATGGAAGAAAAACTAAATCAATTTATAAGTAAAATACGGAAAAAATGGAATTTTATTTTTACAAAATTTACTTCTGGATACTTTCTTATGATCATAAACAAGCTTCTGTCCAAGTTTGGTAAAAATCCAGTATAGTTTAAGAAAGTTATATTAAAATTTCAAAAACTTTAACCACAAAGTGAATATTTGTGGAGGCCACTTTAGCTTACTGTAAAAAAAAATAGAAATCTGCCAAACAATCACCGACTTATCATCTTACGTATGCAAGTTTACACCTGTTTAACGTCTAAAAATTATTTTGGGAAAAGAAAGACAATCCAAATTTATAATTTTCACTTTCACACGTACAATGTATGTTGAAATGACGCTTGAAAGGTATAAATAACATGTAGTTGACGCTTCATACGTACAAATACCATTATTAAGTAACATTTAACGTATAAGGTAGATACTTATGTCGCTTGAGTTGTTTTCTCTAATAGGACGCTAATAGTTACTTACGTAATATAATAGATTGGAAATAGCTTTTCTTCATTAATATAGAAAATTGATGTAGATTTTTGTTCTCTGAATAATTGGATTTTGTATTGGTAACCTTTTAGAACAAGTTAAAGAGTCTTTAAATTAAGTTAAACCCGGATCGTTTATTTTTTCATATCTGGGCTCAGTAATGCAGGGTTCACACCTTACCGAATATTGCTCATTTTTTAGACCAGACAGCGATTAGACCAAAAAGTGAAAAAGTTGGAATACTATCCTCAAATATCTGGATTGTCCTATCATTGTCAGAACGCAGTAGTTTTAGTTCGTAACAGATTGTTACGTGTAGGGAACGGTCCGAATAGTTCGGGGAAGTACCCCGACAGTTAGGTGCGTCCCGTAACATTCGGGGAAACTTAGTCGACTTTGTCTAGTCGAATTACAAACGTGACCATGTATTGACAAATTCTGCTGTATCGGATTAAAATCCTAACAGTGTTCAATGTTTTCTGGTCGGTGTCCTGTGGAACGGGAATCATCTGGAGAAATTTTTCATTACTGTGTTTTTGCCGATTGCATCCAGATTTTGCCGATTGCGAACCGGTTTTGCCAAAACAGTTCCGGAACAGTCCAGGTTTTAATACGAAATTTGTCAATGATACCCACGTCGGAATCCCTACAATTACAGAATATAATACGACTGAGGCCAGACAAAAATGTTTGCAATGCAATATAATGGATCGTGATATGATTACGTTCCGACAATACCTGATCATTCCAAGTATGCCGACTGTTTTCGAGCGGATGAATTCCGTCAGCGTTTGTTCACTGTCTGTTCACTGTCTGACCTCTGTCGGATTAAATTCGTAGAATCGGGACACAGTCGTGACAGACTCGGTCGAATTTTACCATGCGAAAGCTACAATCAGATTAAAAGCGCATTGGGAACGGGATAATCGGGACATCTTCGCTTGGAAACGCTTGATTAACGACGCTTCCTGAACCATATCAGATTGTTGTGGTAGCTAAACATTTTTTTCACAAATTTTAATTAAAGTTTGAATTTCTTCCCACGATTCACAAACTCTTGATCAGACTTTTGACAAATTTTAATCGGGAATGGTCCTGTCAAGGACTGCAGTAACAAATCCTGAATGTGTGACCCCAGCTTAAACAGCATTTCCGTAAACATGAGGATGTGCTAACCGTTGGAAATAAGGTTGTTCATTGACAACCAAACTTCAAAACCATATGTTTATATCTATGGAAACGCTAGGAAAGTTCTGGAAATCCTTGACATAATATGTAACCAGTAGTACACACTTACGTTAATTGAAAAATCTAAAATAGTACAACATACACGGCCATGGCGAATGATTTGTGATATATATACACCATATAAAAGATTGTGCCAAAGAAACATAACCGTCTGAAGAAGGAACATGAACGAAACGGAACGAAAAATCGTTATTTTTTTTCGTAGTTATAGTGCGGAGATTCTGGTTTTAAACTGATATATCTAAATTCAGGAACGGATAATTATCACCGTTTATTATTGATAAATTTCAAGTAGGTTCATTTAGGTAAATTTCGGCAAGATATTTTGATAGATATAAAATTCTTATTTATTTAACGGAAGTATATCATTAAGAAATCTTAGATGTTAAGTGTTGTAAAATGTTTGGTCATTAACTGTGATTCATAACAGTACAAGTTTCATATAACAGGGGCACAATTCGGTGTTCATAGAAATACCAACAATCTGTCGAAGAACTGTATTGCCGAAACGTAAAATAATCCCGGGACATCAATGTTATTTAGGAGAAAATTTACACCTTCATTCATCTCATCATAGCTTCAGTAAATATATTTAGAATATTTACCTTTCTCACTAGACAAGAAGGTTTTAAACTAAGATCTTAATTTACAAAACGAGCATTTAACTAAATAGCAAAACGTGTGATTAAAAGAGCGGAATTATAGGGTAAAGTGTTGAAAATTTAAAACAGATCACAGAATTAAAAAGATTATGTAAAACACGAAATTAATGTTTTTAAACAAAAATATTTATCTGTTTTCATATATTTTATTACATAAGTTTATGATTAGTTTGTTGATAGTAGTTAAAAAAACAGTTAGAAGCACTGAACTATTTGTCGAAGAACACTTACTAGAGGCCGCGATAATACAATATTTTACTGGTGGTTTCTGTAGTTTTGACTACAAGTAGGGACTTTCAGATATTTAGGAGTCACATTAAGCTGTGATGTGGTTACATGTATGATCTTTTTTGTTGTTTACTATATTACTCCCTTTAGATGTAGAAATGTTTTTTTTTATTGCATACTTGCATATTATTGATTCGAATATTTTAATTAGTTAGGATGCTGTCTTATCAATGAGTATTCGACTAATCCTTTATTCGTACGTATAAACCTCAAACATATCCACTTAACCCTGTAGGCTACGAGTTATCCGATGGAACATATTATAAATTATGAATTAATTGATAACATCATGAATACATTTCTAAAGATCTTTTGGTAAGTCTAAGGCATTTTTCAGTACATTGCCATCATGCTCATGGACAGATACTTATAAATAATCTATACATATAAATATAAATAATGTGTAAGTATCTTTAAATTCAAATAGTTTGTGTATGTATACAGAAAAGTATCAGAAATAAAAGTTTTCCTAACAGTCAAAGGTTACCCTTACCCAATGAATCTTCCCCTTTTGAGGACTTGATCTAGTTTAAAAATGTTTAGTGGATATAACCTGTATATTAACGTGCTAGACATGGTTATATTAGGAAAAAAACCTATAAGGGTATACACCCATGTAACAATATGAATACAGGCATAGCAACAAAACATACAAAATACAAGTAAACAGAGCAAGTAAGTCTCTCGAGTGATGACCTAACGAAATGTGTATATGTTACAGTGAATTTGTATAATCAGTGATTTTGTAGAATCCCTGAAATTTTCAGGGATTATGTAGAATCACTGACTAGTTTAGTGATTATGTAGAATCCCTGAAATTTTCAGGGATTATGTATAATCACTAGAAAAAACGTCAGGGATTCTACATAATTACTGAAATGAAGAAATATTTTTATTTAGAAAGAAAATGAATGAAAGTAATTTATGCTATAAAATCACATAAGCATCAGAATAAAGTAACAAAAATTGTAAAATGTTAAGCTCAACATATCAAAATAAAAACCCATTTTTTTAAAAGTAGTTAGGCATACTATATTAAAATGTTAAACACAATATATTAAAATTATATGCTTCACATCTGTTTTTACCTCAAAATCCAAATTTTAAAAATCCTTTTCCTGCACATATCGAATCAGATTTTAACAACACGCCTAAGAGAAATAAAAAGTTCAATAAAAACATCCAAAGGTACATTTATCCCCCCCTTCCAAAAAAAAATAAAAAAATTAATAAATGGGAATTTGCAACCTTGAAATGGTTCGAGCAAGAAAGATACTATTAATTTGTGGTCAGGAAATATCTTTCTTCAGACTTTTTGTTTGTAGCAATTGCCATTATGTTTTTTTTTGGGTTTCCCTTTTCTTTTTTATCCTGTTGAATTGCTATGAGAATATGCAAGCTTCCTCTCAAAGTTTGTTCTATTTGTCATTCCCAAGTTATGCCTGTTTTTCTATACATTAAGATGCCTAAATTCTCACAGTTTGAATTTCTTGCAAATTGTTCTTTGAACAAAAAAAACCCCACACAAAACAGTTGTTCCATAATCTACTTCACCTTTTGCTTTACATTTATCACAAATAACATGCTTGTGGATTTACAAATAGAGCATAAATATGCATTTGACGCTGGCTTTTAATAAACAAACAATACATGTAAAGCTATCGTTATAAAGGGAATGTTGATGTTAATAATTTTGAAGTCTTCAACTATATTTCGAAACCTTGTGTTGGTTTTAACTTTTAGATTATCCGCTGTGTTTAAAAGCAAATTATTTCATCTGGCAAGGAAAATGAAAGAAACTAAAAATTATTATTTGTCTATATTAATTTTGTTTATCAAACAAAGGACCATTAAATTATTCATAATCCCTGAAATCATATTAGGGAATTTGTAGAATAATTATTACAATGTTCAGTGATTATGTAAAATCACTGGTCATTTTCAGGGATTATATATAATTACTAATGAGTTTAGTGATTCTACATATTCCCTGAAAAATCAGGGATTCTACATAATCCCTGATTATACAAATTCTCTGTAACATATACACCATGACGTTTTGGTGGTGAAAACTTCTATGACAGTGACGTGTTTAGCATATTCGGACTGTTTAAGTATATATCAGAATATGTTTTGATTATCGAAAACAACCAAACAAATCAAGTCACGTAAAGGAGCATTAGCTACGAGATATAGAACAACATTATATTAGAATATCATATAATGGTTTTCAGTCATTAGTGAAATGAAAATAGTGGCATACTTATTTGCAGTTGCTTTAGGAATTATCCTGGGTTCAGTTTATTTAAAATAAGCTCAGACACATCGCTGAAACTTATTCTTATACTGACAAAAACGATGATTGACATTTATGTTTAAACTATATTTGATAAATTGAAATCAAATAAACCAACGAAAACCAATCCGTATATTTCTATATCTTTATGCATGTTGATATCGATTTATATAACGTCGCCAGTCTTCGGAGATCACTTCGATTGCCAATCAGAGGGTGTATAAACTAAAACACTAACAAAATGCTATTATATTAACAAGGCCTTGCATTGTTAATTGTTTATATCATACTTTTTATATGAATATATGTTTTAGAATGATATTGATTAAATATAAGAACTTGAGTATCCTGTTGTGTTACAGTTTTTAATATTATAGCAAAATTGAAAAGAAAATTCTATATCTTCATTTGAGAGCGTTGACTTTGGTAAATCTTTTCGGCCAGATCATGTTAACTTTTTTCAAAAATGCCTTAAGGTCCCAAGTCCGGAATATAACGGTGAATTGTACGTTTATAAGTTTTGAAAATATTAAGAATCTAGGGTTTCAACTTTAACAGGCAAAGTTGGCTTTACATGAATTTGGCTATTTATTTGAGTTTTTTTTTTACATATAGCTCGTCAACGGTTTCGGTACTTATGCATCTTCGGATTTCAAATGCTTGGCTTTGAGCGTTCCTGATGAAGGTAAATTCAGAAAAGCGCTGCGGACTCAAGAAAATATCAAACGTGTTGTTTTCAATTATTTGTTATCAATTCGTTTGATGTGTTTATGTCACGAACGATGTTAAGGTCTCCCAATATAGCATGGGAACTAGGGATAAAACGTATTTAGAATTACTACAATTTCATGAAGTAGGTGTATTTACATTTTTACACACTGCCCCGTAATGTAACATATTTACGGGTAACTCTCTTGTAAAATAACATAAAAAGTTATTTCAACATGACTATTTTCATCATGGTGAAATTAATGTCATAAATATGAATAATATATCTGGTATATTTACGCTACATATATTTCACGTAGCTATTCAAAAATTTGAATTACTCAGTGAATTAGTTTTTATAAATCTTGGACAAAATGACAACTGAAAATTTTTGAAATTGACTAATAACCAATGTGTATTGGAAAATTTCAAAGATGAATCAGCTAGAAAATAAAGTAAAAAATCAAATATCTTTCTTTACATAACTACAAGAATTGAAAAAGTACAGTAATCAATGTTGTGTTAGTTAGTAAACAAATCAAACAATATATAATTATGGTCCGCTGAGGAGGTAATCATCCACAATTTTGGATAATCACCGACTCAATGGATTATACAGATGGGTGCACTCCTAACCTGTACAGCAAGTTAACTTGATAACCAGTCATTTGGACTGGTCAAAGTTAACCTGTGACCGAATATAGGACTGCTCTGATCAGTCCTAGGACCAAAATCTAGTTAACTTGAAAAGCGGACTTGGTCCTAGGACTGTTTTTATGTCTGCCAAAAAGTTAACTTGGAAACAGGTCCGCTATTGATATAAGTTAACTTCGAACCAGTTCTGTCATAAGTTAACATAAGTTAACTTCGGAACCAGACCTGTCATAAAGTTAACACAAGTTAACTTGGAAACCGGTCCTGCCACAAAGTTAACTTTTGACTGGTCTGCTCAACACTAAGTTAACTTGTAACCAGGACCGCTCTTCGTTGATTTAAAAAAAAAATTAATATCTTTGTTTCGTAGTATAAACATCGAAAATAAAGTAATTTGAAAATTAATACTTCCGTTTTATGAACAGGATTAAATACAAATATTTGAAAATAAGTACGCACAGAACGTAACACAAATTTATCTGTGATCTGACAATCTATCTATTATAAAAACGATCTCGGTTACAATGATAACAGGCACTTAATATATATATATTCCGAGATCAAATTCAATCATATTATGTATATTTTTGAAAAGAAGTATATTTTTTTTGTAATTTATTTTTATTTCATCTGAAAATACACCAAGTATATATTGTGATATATAGTTATATAGTTATTTCATAATACATATACTGATATTAAATTTTCCAATAACAGTCTAAAATTAAAAAGTTAGTTATGCTAATTAGTCTAAATTTTCTACCAGATCATACACATCTTTTATCACTCTGGATTAGAATACCGGAATATGTTGATAAGGTTAATGATGGCATCAGCCTTCTCCTCTAGCCACATGCATCACTGCCTATACAATGATGTTGAACATGAGAGGTACCAGGAGAGGCCACCAGAGATCATTAACAGATAACATATTGGACAACATGTTGGACAGAGTCACATAAATAAATGTCAACATAAGTCAAGGGGAGATAATTCAAATACAATCAAACAAAAATTAGTATATCAATATATATAACATGTATAACAATAGCAATCAACATAGATAGTACTTTTAAGATGCACACAAATCACTGTCCAGTTGTGATGTGCATCAACATATGATTAATTCTACATGAACTATTATAAAGCCTTAAGTAAGTACAAAATAGAAAGATCTCTCCTCACATGTGAACTATGTTTTTAATTAATTCCCATTTACAATCAAATTTCTCTCTTGCTCTAGGGGATCTGTAAAAGGAGGTAGATATTTTTTCTATTTGGTAGGAATTTTTAATCATAGCTATGATTATAATCCTGGTATTTTTGATAACTATGACACCCGTAAGAGTCGGTAATGAATTATTAAAGCGACATGTATAAATGTAATATTTAACTAGAATAGTGAATAAGTTTAGGGAAATATCCCAAGACTCTGACCCAAGAACAATGTTTTCCACATTAAGAATTAAAGTTATATTATTTTCAACTTGAAAAAGTGCTGCAATTTCTAACCACAAATTTCTAACTAGGTTACATTCCCAGAATAGGTGATTTATAGTTTCTTTAGTTTCATTACAGAAACTACATAAATTAATTTCTTTTAACCCATATTTCTGCAATAATGCATTTGTAGCGAGAGTTCTATGTAAAATCTTAAACTGGAACATACTAAATTTGTTGTTTTTAGTGCAACAAAAGGGTAAACTATAGATGAAATCCCAATTTTCTATATGAGTGCCTAGTTCCTTACACATTTTGTCTTCTTGTTTTGTAGGACGTTCTGTATACATTGACAAGAATATTTTATAAAAGAACTGACATGACTTTTTATTGTTTTTTATAAATTCAAATTTATCGTTAGATATGTGCATAATTTTCTCTGAAGTAGTGATTAAATTTTTCCAGTCTTTTGGTATCATATGCAGCAAAGAGTGGTATTCCAAGAAATTAATATTAAGATTATATTTTTCGCAGAATTCCTTTAAAGTAAAAAAATTGCTGTTTTCATCAAGTAAATCACCTATAAAGAAAACTCCTGATTCAACCCACCTCTGGTAAAAGATAGTTTTATTATTAATTTTCAAACTCTTGTTTAGCCATATGGATTGTTTCATGATCCCTTCAGCAGTGTCATTAGTGACAGTGTTTAGGATATTCCAGTTTAGTAAAATATCTTTCCAGAAATTATTAAAATTTGAAGAAATCTTTTGGATACCATCAGGGGTCATCAACCATATTTTGTCTGCTCCTAATCTGTTGTATTGATCTATTAACAATGTTTTCCATGGGGATATATTCAAAGGGTATAAAAGTTTATTTATCCATGTCATCTTTAATGAATAACAAAAGGATCTTATATCTGGCATTTTCAACCCCCCATTTTCAAATAACCCTATCATAACTTTTCTTTTTATCTTGTCTGGTTTTCCTGACCACAAGAAACTAAAAAAAATATTTTGGATTTCTTTTATTTTATCATCCGGCGGGTTTGGCAAAACTGTCAATGATTGAATAAGAATAGGTAGAGCAAGTGATTTAATGACAGTGATCTTTCCCATATATGTTAAATCTCTATAAACCCAGGAATTTAGCAGGCTCTGTATTTTTTTTATTTTTTCTTCAAAATTTACAAGCGTTTTATTTTCACTGAACAGATCAAATTTTATTCCCAAAAGTTTAAATTTTCCTGAATGATTCCAGTTTAAATTTCTTGTAGTTGTTAATTTATCCCTTGAGTGAATCTTTGACCCAATCCATATGGCTTCAGTTTTATCAAAAAGTCCCGCACACTCAGAAATTTGTTCTAAAGTATATAAACATTTTTCTAAAGATTGCACATCTTCATCTAATAAGAGACATGAGTCATCTGCATACTGGCTTAGTAGATACTCAGAATCTTTTATTTTCATACCATTTATATCTGGGTTATTTTTAAGTGCAGCACTCATAAGTTCTAAAGATAATATAAAGAGATATGGAGATAGAGGATCACCTTGTCTAACACCCCTCCCAATACTAAAACATTGAGAGCAATGTCCATTATTTATAATACAGCTCTGAGAATCTGAATATAAGGTCTTGACCCATCTACAAAAAATAGGACCAAATCCTAGAAAAGACAAAGCCAAGTCTATAAATGACCACTCAAGAGTATCAAAAGCTTTCTCAAAGTCTAATTAAAGTAAAAGACCTGGTAGATTATCATCTTCTGCCTTTTCCATAATGTCAAAAATAAGCCTGGTACATTCTCCAATATACCTACCCTTTATGAAACCTTGCTGTGTTTCACTAATTATATCCCCAAGAAAAGGTTTTATTCTATTTGCTAATGCAGCTGATGCAATTTTTGTATCAACATTTAATAGAGTGATAGGTCTCCAGTTTTTTAATTGAAATTTTGATTTACCCTCTTTTGGAATGCATGTTATTACTCCCTGTTTCTGACTAACCGAAAAAGATCCAGTTTCTAAGCTATAATTAAAAGATTTTATAATAAACTCGTGGAGGTCTATCCAAAAAAAATTATAAAATTCTGTTGTAAATCCATCCATTCCTGGAGATTTACCATTTTTCATATTTTTCAATGTTTTTAAGCATTCATTAGTATTCAACTTACCCTCTGCCTGTAACCTCTGTTCATCAGAAAGTTTGCGGATAAAAGGATTATTTTCTGAAAAAAATAGATTTTTATGTTCTTGTTGAAGAATAGGATTTGTAGTGGAGTACAGTTTTTCAAAAAATGATTTTTGTTCTTCTAAAATTTCACTTTGATTGAAAATTTCCTCCCCATGATTTTTAATTAATTTTGGAATTATCTTTTCATTATAATTTTTTTTTTCAAGATTACAAAAATAGTTAGTACATTTTTCACCTTCTGCTACCCATCTTGCCTTTGCTCTTGCCATAATACCTGTTACTATTTTCTCTCTGTGTTGAACAAGTTCATTTTCTAAAATTTTATTTCTGAATTAAATAATTCTGAGGGGTCCATTTCATAATTTTCAAGTAATATTGCTAACTTGAGTTCTAAATCATTTTCAGTTTTTGTGTTTTTCTTTTTTATATAACTGGCATATGATATTGTTTTCCCTCTTATCATACATTTTAAGAGTTCCCAAAACATGTGTGGGTTTACTGATAGTTCTGTTTCCAGGTCAATCCCAGGCAGAGAGTATTGATTTATAGTTTCCCTAATGCAATTTTTTATTTCAGTTACATATACCATATCATGTAGTAAGCTATTATTAAACTTCCATGTGCCTCTACCTTTAATTTGATTATAAAACTGTAAGGTCAGGTACACTGGAGAATGATCAGACCTATAACTTATATACATGTCTACATTTTTTACAAATGGTTCAAGATCAGATGAAATCAAAAAGTAATCCAAACGGCTTTGCTTAAGCCCAGGACCACGCCATGTAAATCTTTTTGCATCTGGATTTAATGCTCGCCATATATCAACAAGGTCCAGGGACTCTATCATATCTAAAATTTTATCATGTGCTCTTATATTGTTTTTTGCACTATAATTTGAGGTGTCCTTATCAAAGTCAAAATTTGATGTTAGGTGTATACGTATTTGTTAGTTATACATCCTTGAAATATGCAGCCACAATCAGCAATAGTTTAATTCATTTAAATAATGACTACAAATTTTTGTTCGTCTAAATTAAGGGTGCCAGCATGTCCTCTTTTTACTCAAAATACTGATACGTAACAAAATTTCAGTAGTTTTGATGCCTCCAGTTGACTTGTACAACAAAATTATTTGACCGCATCCACCAAAACTGACCATACATGCACTTTAATTTGTGCATCTATATACCCGCATAGTAAATCAGCCATATTTTTTATGTCAGGATTCAATGTATAATACAATCATGACAATTGACAGCAAAATTGCAATATAATAACAAAAAATTTTGGTTCGCATAAATTTAGGATACCAGCATGTCCTCATTTTATTCAAAATATTGATACGTAACAAAATTTCAGTAGTTTTGATACCTCCAGCTGACTTGTACAACAAAAATATTTGACCGCATTACCAAGACTGACCATATGTGAACTTTAGATTGTAAATCTATATACCAGCTTAGTAAATCAGCCTTATTTTTAATGTCAGGATTCAATGTATAATACAATCATGACAATGGACAGCAATATTGCAATATAATAACAACAAATTTTTGTTCGCCTAAATTAAGGGTGCCATTATGTCCTCTTTTTACTTTAAATACTGATATGTAACAAAATTTCAGTAGTTTTGAAGCCTCCAGCTGACTTGTACAACAAATTTATTTGACCGCATTACCAAAACTGACCACATGTGAACTTTAAATTGTCAATCTATATACCAGCATAGTAAATCAGCCTTATTTTTAATGTCAGAATTCAATTTATAATACAATCATGACAATGGACAGCTATATTGCAATATAATAACAACAAATTTTTTTTCGCCTAAATTAAGGGTGACAGCATGTCCTCATTTTATTCAAAATATTGATCCGTAACAAAATTTCAGTAGTTTTGAAACCTCATGCTGACTTGTACAACAAAATTGTTTGACCGCATCCACCAAAACTGACCATATGTTCACTTTAATTTGAAAATCTATATACCCCCATAGTAAATCAGCCATTTTTTTATGTCAGGATTTAATGTATAATACAATCATGACAATGGACAGCAATATTGCAATATAATAACAAAAAATTTTGGTTCGCATAAATTTAGGATACCAGCATATTTTCATTTTATTCAAAATATTGATATGTAACAAAATTTCAGTAGTTTTGGTACCTCCAGCTGACTTGTACAACAAAATTATTTGACCGCATCCACCAAAACTGACCATATGTGCACTTTAATTTGAAAATCTATATACCAGCATAGTAAATCAGTCATTTTTTTTATTACAGGATTTAATGTATAATACAATCATGCCAATGGACAGCAATATTGCAATATAATAACAACAAATTTTGGTTCGCATAAATTTAGGATACCAGCATGTCCTCATTTTATTCAAAATATTGATATGAAACAAAATTTCAGTAGTTTTGATACCTCCAGCTGACTTGTACAACAAAATTATTAGATCGCATTACCAAAACTGACCATATGTGCACTTTTATTTGTAAATCTATATACACCATGACGTACCCGCATAGTATTAATCAGCCATATTTTTATGTCAGGAATCAATGTATAATACAATCATGACAATGGACAGCAAAATTGCAATATAATAACAAAAAATTTTGGTTCGCATAAATTTAGGATACCAGCATGTCCTCATTTTTATTCAAAATATTGATACGTAACAAAATTTCAGTAGTTTTAATAACTCACGCTGACTTGGAAAACAAAATTATTTGACTGCATTACCAAAACTGACCATATGTGAACTTTAAATTGTAAATCTATATACCCGCATATTAAATCAGCCTTATTTTTTATGTCAGGATTCAATGTATAATACAATCATGACAATGGACAGCACTATTGCAATATAATAACAACAAATTTTTGTTCGCATCAATTTAGGATACCAGCATGTCCTCATTTTATTCAAAATATTGATACGAAATAAAATTTCAGTAGTTTTGATACCTCCAGCTGACTTGTACAACAAAATTATTAGATCGCATTACCAAAACTGACCATATGTGCACTTTTATTTGTAAATCTATATACACCATGACGTACCCGCATAGTATTAATCAGCCACATTTTTTATGTCAGGAATCAATGTATAATACAATCATGACAATGGACAGCAAAATTGCAATATAATAACAAAAAAATTTGGTTCGCATAAATTTCAGTAGTTTTAATACCTCACGCTGACTTGGAAAACAAAACTATTTGACCAAAACTGATCATACGTCCACTTTTATTTGCAAATCTTTATACCCGCATACCATTGTACAGAGCGCCTTAATGTCTTCTCCTGTTCACATTTTAGTAGGATCGTAAATGTACACGTAATCAATAATATTGGAAAACTATTAATGCAAAAAATATTCTGAATAAATTGAGAATGTCAGAATTTCATCTCTTTATTCATAAGAACAGTCACATCATATATAGGAGTTCATGATGGTGTACGTGTAAAACAAAACTATTATGCCACATCATCAAAGTACCAACACTGACATGTCTGAATTCATTTGTACTATTTACAATGATTTAATAAGAGAAATATACCAGGTTCTCTTCTTGGAATCTATTATGTCGGTTGATTGATTTTGTTTATAGTTAAACGTCAAGTGGCAACTATTTCATTAAAGTGCGTATTGAGTATAATTTTAGGACGTCCCATATAAATATCGGCAATGACAAATTTCTCGATAAATCTGACGAATTTGACGAGATTGTTGATAGTTTTACCACACCGTATGCTTACGGACACTGTACAATTTCTGTTAGAATATTCTGCGGGAAATAGAATAGTAAATCCAATGCAAACAAGTTGAATATCAATGAAATATCCATGCAAGTATAAATTTATGCATAAAGTAAAATTTAGGAAGGGACAGGTAAACAACGGGGAACGAAGTAACGTAGACAATGTTGTTGATATCCCGTGATATAAGAATACCATATAGCGGGTTATTTTCGCGGGGTGAAAATTTTCGCTTATTTTCGCGGATAGAACAAAATCGCCAAAATAAATTCCGCCAAATTAAAGGTGTACATACAAAGGTATGAATAAAAGTTTTTAATCCGCCAAAATAATAACCGCCAAAATATTTCGTATACCTTGTTCAATGAAAATCGCGAAATTTTGCACCGCTATACGGTATTGTTCCGATGCGTTAGATAACCTTTCTACCCGCCTTCTAATAAAAAAAATCTGTGTGATCGTATAGCATTTTTTTATTTATATAAGAATACATGTATATCAAATAAAAGAGAGCATTTGTATAATATCTAGTAGAGTCTAGCGAGTAAATAATAAATGATATCTGTGGAAAAACAATGCGAATGTTGTTCATGTTGTTTACATATTTTAATGAAAGCTCAAGTCTGATATGAAAAGTGCCATATGAAAACTCTTATAACGATAATCTGTCATAAGCAGACCTGTCCTCAGGTCTGGTCAATATCAGACTTGTCCACAGGTCTGGTCAAAAGCAGACCTGTCCTCAGGTCTGGTCAGGAGCAGACATGTCCACAGGTCTGGTCTGAGGCAGACCTGTCCTCAGGACTGGTCAAAAGCAGACTTGTCCACAGGTCTGGTCTGGGGCAGACCTGTCCTCAGGACTGGTCAAAAGCAGACTTGTCCACATGTATGGTCTGGAGCAGACTTGTCGATAGGTCTGCAGCAGTCATAAAATAGCAGACCGTAGGTCTGGTCCACTAACAACGAAGTTAACTTGCTTGACTGCTTAAAAATTACCAAGTTAACTTAGAAAGCAGTCAACAAGTTAATTATAAGTTAACTTTTGTCAAGGTTATGACCGCACCCATCTGTAATTGTTTAATTGTACCCAAAGAACAGTTTCAATTAAAGGAAACATATTGTAACAGATTGTCAAACACTTTTGTTTCTATTGACATATCGCGTATGTACAACACAGGTAAACTCTTTCTCTAGTATAAAGATCGCCCTGAAAAGAGTCATTTACAAGAGATATCGTCGACACTAGATGAAATCCCAACGCTTGTTTGGTCTGGTTTTTTCGTTTATTGATGGCTTCCTGCAACATGAACGTTGTCATTTTGTTTATTTACGTCTGTTACCTCATTTATATGGAAGATGACTCGTGTACAAATCAAGAAACTAAACGGTTATTTGCTGGTGAATAATAGTGTTAATCATCGCAAGTCTAGATTTTTTGGGGGTATTCATCCTTCCTTGCAATTGAATAGAAATTAACTGAATTAGTCCATGTCACGTGTTAACGTTTTTCTCGATAGAATTGTGTAAAAGATACACATGGAAAAAAGTATGGCAAAACCAAATTGAAATTGATATAAAAAAACAGATGTTTTATTCTCATTGTTTTCAATACTTTTAATAACCAAGTTTATTAAGTTATGTGATTGACATCTTGAAATGGGTCCTCCACAACTCTTAACTGCAGCAAGATGGCAGATTCCCAGCATGAGAAAAGCAGGTATGTCGCTGTGACAACCGCACGTATTGTTGGTCATCACCATTCCAATATAAATCGTTTTTTTTTTTAAATCAGGCAATAAACGATGTTAAAGACCTTCAAAGATCAAGAAGATCCCCTACATACCATCTGCTTTGGGAAAATCAAGAATAATGAATGTTTGTCAGAAGGAAACCCATTGCATACAATGCAATCCTAAATAGAGAACGGCGGGCATTCAGGAGCCTTTTAACAAGAACTGTTCGAGATCGACTCATCGCTTCCGGTTATCGTGCGATAAGACCATGTCGGGGACCTTTGCTTACGAACAGACACACAGTTGTACGTATCTAATGTAGTTGCAGAGCTCGTCAAAGTTGAAAATTAGCATAGTGGAGGAAGACCCATTGTTTCAATGGAATACGGTTCATCTTCCTTGGCCCAATCGTAACCCGGATTTAAACAATATCAAGCATATATGGGAAACTTTTAGGTGTAAAGTGCTCGAGAGGATACCCCAGTTCAAATACGTCATGAAATAAACAATGCCCTTCGTCTTTCTTAGCAACAAATTAGTCAACTTAAGGAAGGACTAAGAAGACGTTAAAAAAGCGGTTATCCGTTTGACTGGAGGCTGCGCACAAAATGCTAGTTCTTTGGCGTATGACGATCAACCATGATGTGAACAATCATATAAAAATTAATTTTGAAATTTCTGACATTGTAAAGTTCGACTACATTAAATGTTGTAAAATGCATTTTTTTGTACAAAAAACACTTCATTTTGTTTTTTAAAATTCTGGTTAGACAAATCATTTTTGTTTTCATACATTTTTTTGTTCATTAAAAAGCCAATGTTATCATCAATATTATTTTACAAATATTTTATCAAATTCCATTAAAAATAAGAGGCTGATTTTTTTAAGTTTTGAAAATCAAGGTGTTGCAATACTTTTGCCCATGTGTATACTTATATATAAGGTATACTAATAAAATTGAGAATGGAAATGGGGAATGAGTCAAAGTTATAACAACCCGACCAAAGAGTAGACAACTTGTACATGTGTACGACATTTTACAACTCTGTGCAAAATATATAATAGATGGCTGCCTTTTATAGCAGTTTCTTTTTTTTATGAGAACCAAAACTTGAAAAACATTATGTTAACTATTTTAGTTTAAAACAAATCTAATTAATGTAAAGCAGATTTTGTGGTCTGTAAATTGCTCGATAAATATAGAAAATGATCAATTGAACTGTGCAATGAGTAGCATGAAAAAGAAACAAACAAATTCAGTACGACACAAGTCATTCATGCACACGGCATTTAAAGCATTAACTCCTATCTTTGAGTAATAATGGTATCATTTTTTTTTACTTTCAAATTATAAATATACATGTGAATTTCTGTTCGTAGTATCATTTGGTGAAGATATGTTAACAAACAAAGAGAAAACCAGTATTATTTTTAGTACAGGCATTGCATCTTTAGTCATTGGTTTATTATTCTTTGTCTCAGCCATAGTTGTCATCTTGCGCAAACGTAAGAAAATCTGTTGTAGAGTTATCGCATTAATCCGGGTACCTTTGATAACTATTAACAATGTTCATATTTGTACTGGTCATTGACCAAAGTTGTGAAATTGACGGTGTTGTTGACTTTACTGTTGGGTACAAGTGTCCTTTAGTAAGAGCACGACGGCATGGTTTTATTTCTGCTAGGATTCAGTTACTACTATCATTTTTACAGTTACACAAAGACATATTAACAAAACATGAAAAATATACTGATTAATAAAATTAACGGTACTAATCTTCTTGCACCAGATGCGCATTTCGACAATACATGTCTCTTCAGTGATGTTCGTGGCCAAAATATTTGAAATCTAAAGCTTATATAAAATATGAAAAGCTATAATCCAAAAGGTCCAAAAAGTATAGCCAAATCCGTGAAAGGAATCAGAGCTTTGCATGAGGGAGATACATTCCTTAATTTATAACAATTTATAATATTTTGTAACAGCAAATTTTAATAACACAAAATGTTTGATCTATGACTCAATGTTAATACAAAAATAAATAAAGAAACATACACAGGTAAATGATAATCTCAACTGATAATATAACTATCGTTTGTCACACTTAGGACGATGAGGACCTTTATCTATTTTTAGACACCTGTCATTTGTTGAAGACCGTGTGCGGATTTGAAGATGACTCTTTCTTAATATTGTCGTTTGATAACATTATCACGTAGACTTACAAGTGTGTTTATCGATAAGAAAATTTGTTCTCACATTTGTTATCCAATTACAATGCATCTAATTTGTTATCACATAACTATGGCTCCAATGTCAGTTGTTAGTACTAACAACATTAAACATCTTGATGTTACGAGAATGGCAAAATACCCTGTAATACAATTCATCGGTATTAGAATGTGCAAGCACAATATTTGTACGACTATTCAATTTGTGATTTTTCTTAATAGCAAAATATGTACACATTTTAACTAAGCAGAATGCCAAAACCTTAAGCAAATAACATTGCCTGAATGTTTTGAATATTTGTATCAATTGTTTCAGTATTAAAGTATTAACTGGACATTAACTGACAAAATGTAACGTACATCAGAGTATCTGCCTATTATCCTCTTTATTTGGCCAATCGATGCTAACGGGCTTGAATATACTAATCTCCTTTAATTTTCGTTGCATACAAATTCATTTTCTTAATCAAATGATTAAAATTTCTGATACATTATTTTTTTATTCAGAACCATTAAATCTGTAGAAAATAAGATTTTAAAAGTTTTGATTGATTAAATATAGTATCCCTCTGTTTATTGCAAGGCTAAGTTAAACATTTTAAGTATATAACAAATGTGTGCGCAAAGAAGCGACATTATAAAGATACTTCATATTGAGAGAACTGGTGCGTTACTTGTTTTGTTTAGTATTTATATGTTTTATCCATAGTTTTTTAAAATTTGTGTTTAAGCAATGCCGTTGTCAGTTTATTTTTCGAATTTGAGTTGGAATACTCCTCGCAACTTAGAACATCCCTGATAGAAGTAAATCCAGAAAAGCGCTCCGTAATAATTATTTTACTTTTTGGAGAAAAAATGATATGACGTTGAGACTTTTAAGGTTTTTTTTGTATTTTAGGTTTCAGGAAAATTTATACCAAATCATCTAAGTATGTATTGCTAAACACGACACTCACAATATATACTTATGCAAGATATGTTCATAAGGAACCAAATAAATTATTGTAAACATACAAAAAGGAAAAATGTATTTATTTGAAATTTAAACATCATTATTTTCTTTTAAGAAATGTGCATAAAATGGAGAAAAAAACATTATCAATTTTCTAAAATTCTACTGCAACAAATACCACGGATCATGTTATATCAGCAACTTACCAACACAATGAGCAAAAAAAGTCGTGAATGGATGAGCTTAAAATTGAAAAATTAAAATTGAAAACCTGCCATAGACACATTCGTCAACAATCCGACTTAAGAGTTTATAAAAACACCTAAAGGCCATGAAAGTGTCTTCAATACAACAAGTAAATCACACACTTGGAGGTGGACTTCAGCTGATCCCTAAACAAAAATGGGTACTAGTCAAGTGGCAAATGGACGTCATACTCAACCTCAAACCTGTAAATGAATTTAAATTTAAAAAACACCATACAAGACTAACAAAGGCAAGAAGCTCCTGACTTATGTTTGTAAACACTTTCCTAACCTTACAATATACCTATTATACGATAAATTAATCTTTGTCTATATCCTTTTGATACGTTTGATATTGCAATAACGGTTTTTGTTTAATGTTTTAGATGTGATGAATATTCCGACCTACAAACAAGCAATCCTGCATTTCAAGATCCTAACACTTCGTTACAGAATACAATCGGTATGTTTTCTTTTAAACAACGACGACGCTAGTAGTCAAGTGAGGTTTTCTTATCATTTTGCGTCCGTTGTCTGTTGTCGTCATTGTTCGTAAACTAGAATAAATATTTCCTTCTTTGAATCGTTTGGACTGTTTTGAATAAGATCCGGCTAACCATGGCGTATCTCGTTTAAATAGATGTAAGACGTTGTGGTATGAGTGCCAATGAGAAAACTCTGCAACCAAGTCATAATTTATCAAAGTAAGCAAGTATTAGAGCCTATGAGATAAATCTGCATCCAAGTCAAAACTTATCAAAGTAAGCCACTATAGGTCAAAGTACAGTCTTTAAAACATATCATTGGCTCACACCGAAGAATAGCGATACAGGGCTCCATAAATCTAGTGTAAAATCATTCAGACAACGGGAAAACCAACGATCTAATATATATAAAAAACGAGAAATACTTATGAACCACACCAACAAACGACAATTACTAACCATTGGAGTGCTGAGACCAGTAAAAACCTTCACTCTTATCTGAAAGAATAATGTAACATCATAAGATAGATGGACACACTATAAAATATCAATTGAACTGACATAACTCAATCAAAAGATATATCAACACATGTATACATACACCGAACGTTTTGTTGAATACAATATCGATAAAATAAGGGGAAAATAAACAGTAGCAACAGTAGTTAATACCGCTGTTACATGTTAAATAATGTTATCCAAAAACAATAATAACCTTTAAAAAAAATCCACCATTTATAATAATAACACAAGTCAAATGAAAATAACTATGTTGCTATGTGTACAGTTTAAACGGAGAAGGGAAATATGTTTGTGCTTAAAAAATAATAATGTTGTTGATTATAGTACGAAGAAGTGAAAATTTAAAGTCATACCAAACACTTATCGAAGTTGGTATATTGACGAGATATTACCCTGAATAAGTAAATATCAAATAACATATAAGGCATAACATATAGTATCAACAGGTAGAATTAACTTGAGAGTACTATGAGTTACCAATAGCTAGTTAAAGCTAAAGAAAAGTTTATAATAAAAGAAAATGAAAATGATGCACAAGACAATAAAATCAAGTGGTACACATCCAAAGGATGCAGTATTTTAAAGTTGTGGACGGGTAAAGAAGACATGTAAAAAATGTCAATATTCACCTCAAAGCTAACTAAACCTTTAATAAGACGTCTTTTTTAGTCTTGTATGATTTTTAATTTTAGTTTCTTGTGTATAATTCAGTGATTAGTATGAATTTCTCGCTACATTGAAAACCCATTGGTGACCCATTGGTGACCTTCGGCTGTTGTCTACTCTATTGTCGGGTTGTTGTCGCTTTGACACATTCCCCATTTGCCTTCTCAATTTTATTATTAAGAAGGGATATAGTTACGATACTGTTGTCAGGTCATTAAAGATATTTTTGCTTTAGTATTGATTCACTTTAATAAAGGGTCTTTGCATCGGAATTAAACACATTTATTCTAAAACAAGTTGTTGGCATGACATTGGGTTATGTTCTTCTCATATATTTTATGATGGTATAATGCTACAACCCTAATAGGAGGGATTGTGCCTGATATTCATATGACGAAGACATAATCTTTCAATCAGTTATTTCAATAAATCGTTGTCAAAGCCTATCCCAGCACCCCAACTCCATAGATCATAAGGTGTTTCGAACATCTATTTAGACCAATTAGAATTAACTAATTGATCATGGCCATGTCCATCGTCAGGAGCCCAAGCCATTGCATAGTGACACTTATTATAAAAATACTGTAATTTTTATTAGGGGCTCGACACCTCATGATCTGTCTGACTCATATTTTTCTATACTCTTTATCTACTTAACCTTGTTTATCAATTTAACGAACAAAGTATAGAATCTTTTTTCATAGTCTGCAACATATTAATTATTCAGAGTTGCTGATGTTACTATGTCTTTCAAGTTTTTATGCCTACGGAAGGCAAACAGAGGTCTTTTATCAAATAACAGTTTTGCCTCTTCGTCATCCTTTAATTTATCCCAGTGTTTTAAGATATTGTTCTTTATGTGTGATTTCTGTCTTGAAAACACTGTGGAGAATACCAAGGGAGGCGACTGTAATACAGATTTGGGCTTTACCATTAATGTGTCTATTCTTTGTTTTGCAGTCACTTCCTGCATAACAGTTTTAATTTCATTTTTTGGATATCCCCTTTTAATAAGGCGCTCCGAAAATAACGCATATTGTGTTTGCAAATCTACTGGATCGTTCGTACATCTCTTAAAGCGAAGCATTTCTCCTTTAATTATGCCTCTGAAAGTAGAGGATGGGTGGCATGAGGATCTCTCTAAATACTGATAATTTTCAGTCTTTTTTCGGAATGTCGTGAGGTCTAAGATTCCTGTTTCTCTAAATCTTAGACCTTTGAATACCAACACATCTAAAAACTGCATTTTAGTTTGTGATTTCTCGTATGTAAATTTTAGAAGTGCATGTTGTCTGTTAGCATGTTCAAAGAATTGTGATATTTCATCATCTGTACCTTCATTGTAAATAAAAAAGCCATCGTCCCTAAACCTGTAGAGACTTGATATTTTCTGTTTATGTTGAAAAGTCCTTAAAATACTATTTAAGACTTCATAAACTCTCAGATCCGTAATTTCAGGTGATAAACTATTTCCCATTGGAACTCCAGTTGAAGTTTTATAAAATTTACCATTGAACATAAATTCATTATTTTCAAGAACTATCTTAAGAAGTTCCAATATATATCGCAACGGAGGCAAAAGTATCGTATGTTTACATTTAATTATCGTAGGCCAAGCATGCTTGACTGCGTCAATCTTTTCTACATGGGACATATTGTTGTACATTTCTTTTATGTCAAAACTGACTAAGTAGGCGTCAGGTTTTACCTGCAATTTCTCAATAATATTTATAAATTCTAATGAGTCCCTTAAATGTGTTTCTTGTTTTAATACTGCTGGAAGCATGAATTTATCCAAATACTGCCCTATTCTCTCTAAAACAGTACCCGATAATGAAACAATAGGCCGTCCTTGAATTCTGACATTTTTATACAGCGTAGGATTCTGTTGAATGCTTTCTATTAGTTCAGGATCAAGTTTGTGCAATTTAGGCAGAAGATACAACCTTCCTGGTTTGAGATCTCTCTTAGCAGAAAGATATTTAAAGGTGATTTCATCCATGACCCCTTTTCTATGCATTTCAAAGATAATAATATTGATTTTCTGGTTAGTCTCTATAATGTTTAATTTTGCAATTTCCATGAAGTGAGTAGCACTACTTAATTGCCTCAGACCTTCATTTATATATTCTGTTTTATCCCAGATCACTGTGGTGTTATTTTTATCTGCTTTTCGAATTACTATTTTTTCGTTTCGTTTGAGGGAAGAAATTGCCTTTCTTTCCAGCGTAGTGAGATTATCGTGTGCTTTATTAATTGTTATATTATCTATCTCAACCTTAGTTTTGAATATATATGTCTCAATGGCATTGTTTGCAAGTTCCGGTTTATATCCGGATTTTGTTAAAAAGGGATGACGTTTGAAAATATCACCCTTGTCAAAATGATATTTACATCTTAGTTTTCTTGCAAATTCATTGAAATCTGATGCAATACTAGATTTTGCAAATTTCGTCGAGGGAGACGGTATATATTTTAATCCTTTACTGAGTAACAAAATTTCATCGTCTTTTATCTTTTCAGTGGTGAATATTTTAACATATTCACGTGCTTTTTCAATTGATTTTTTCCTCTTGAGAGAGCGAATCTTTATCTTTCTATTTATCTGATAGAAGGCCTTTTTCATGATAGCCTTTTTTGTTTTTTTTCGCTCTCTTAAAGTGTCTGTTAGCCATGCTTACAGATCGGAGGAAATCGCCAGAAGGCAGTGTGCAATTCATTTCTTGATGTAATATTGATTCTTTATCAAGCCTGTATGAATTCACCAACCAATCAGATATCAGTTACTCATTAGGAAACCAAATAAGGGGAAGAGGAGAACATCCCTCTAGACATTGCAACCAATCACCATTCATTGCTCTATAAACTGACACGCATACCAGATGTATTTTGACAATTTGACCTTTTAATTTATCAGACACTCAAAAACCATGCATTTTTGTTTTGCAAATCTCAGCACTTATTATCAACTTATTCCACTCACTAAACTCTGACGTATTGGTTTTTACATTTACTTTCCCGGTATTATAATTTTAATATTTCAATAAATAATTAATCAACCTTTTTAGCTTTCGGTAAAGATATTTTCACATTTAATATCTATTTTGACAGAAATAAGAAACATATTGGCAATGAACTATTGCTTTTGCCGATACTAACCGTTGCATTTAATTATAATGTATTAATTCTGACCACTTAACGTGAACAAAATATCAAAGATTATCTTTGACAGCTTTATTTCTCAACTTTAAATAAAGATATATTTGTAAACATTTGTTTATCATCATAATTGCATTGGGTTCATTGATAAACTAACCTTCTGTGTTCTGCTATATCAATTATCTATAAATTAAGCGTAACTCAAGAACTGATAAGATATTACACTTTTATTCACACACTTTACAGCTGTTTGTCCAAAAACATCACTAACTAAGTGTATAGGCACACGTTAAATGTTTTATCATCTTCCAAAGACTTATCTGATGTTACACAGTTAAGTTAAATCATATATTTTCCGATAAAAGTTATGAGTTATGTACATAGTCATTTCAATATTGTTCGATACTGTTTAATTCTTAAACGGAGGGAAATCTTCTTCCTCCCCTCCCCCTTCCACGATTAAATCGACGTCCGCCTCGTCCTCGATGGGATGGTTCAAGGAAGCCTCTCAGCTCTCGTAACTCATCCTGGAGTTTAGATATAGTATTTGCTTCAGTTTCCGGTTTCTCGGTACTAGATGTCGACATATTTTTAATAGCCCTCAGATATCTTTCATTCCATATCTCTTTCTTTTCCTTTACTAGGAATGTCAACCTTTTTAGACAAGCGCCTTCTTCTGCACTTCCACGACCTATCATTCGCTCTGTGTCCTCAAGCAAGTTGGATATGCTGGTTAACATGCTCTTGTGGTGCTCCTCGCACATTTCAATAAGTCTATTTAGAAATTGTTCACAGAGTTCACTTTTAATTATATCCAGATTTTCATTAAAAAACGAATTAGATCCTTGGTCCAATGATGGTGTGAAATTAATTGTTAGTCTGATATAACTTTGAAGTTGTGTCGGATCGACCTAACCAAGACTGTATTTTAAGGTAGCTACCTGGTGTTTCTTTCTGAGTTTGTTTTCCAACTCCTCCAAACACTGTGTGACTATTCCTTCCTTTTCAGGATTAACATTTGAAATATCCGCACAATCCATTTTAAAGTCAAAAGATATTTCTCCCAATGATGGAGTTTCTTCTGTCTTAATCACAGTTCCACTGCAAGAAATAAATTCCTGCATGCTAGCATCTTCTTTTTCAAAATTTGGTCCTTCAGAGGGATTTTTCTGTTTGTTAAGACTTAGCATGTTTAGTCTTTCCATTGCTAGTTGCATTTATGTAATTCAAGTTTATTTATAAAACTGTATAAAATATAAAGTCATATCAGATCACTGGTGTGACTGCCCTTAAAGTGTCAGATTGTAATTTGAGACGACGTGGGTAAAACCCAATTGTTTTTGGCATTGCTGATGATAGATATTTCCTCCGCTGAATATGCAAATACAGGAAATTTCAGCACTGTTCAAATTGCACCAAATAACCACTTTATTGTGGTACGAGGAGATCATAAAAGTCAACAAGATGTCAACTAAACAATTCTCAGGCTGACAACGTGATAATAGCTCAAATATTTCAATAAATCGTTGTCAAAGCCTATCCCAGCACCCCAACTCCATAGATCATAAGGTGTTTCGAACATCTATTTAAACCAATTAGAATTAACTAATTGATCATGGCCATGTCCATCGTCAGGAGCCCAAGCCATTGCATAGTGACACTTATTATAAAAATACTGTAATTTTTATTAGGGGCTCGACACCTCATGATCTGTCTGACTCATATTTTTCTATACTCTTTATCTACTTAACCTTGTTTATCAATTTAACGAACAAAGTATAGAATCTTTTTTCATAGTCTGCAACATATTAATTATTCAGAGTTGCTGATGTTACTATGTCTTTCAAGTTTTTATGCCTACGGAAGGCAAACAGAGGTCTTTTATCAAATAACAGTTTTGCCTCTTCGTCATCCTTTAATTTATCCCAGTGTTTTAAGATATTGTTCTTTATGTGTGATTTCTGTCTTGAAAACACTGTGGAGAATACCAAGGGAGGCGACTGTAATACAGATTTGGGCTTTACCATTAATGTGTCTATTCTTTGTTTTGCAGTCACTTCCTGCATAACAGTTTTAATTTCATTTTTTGGATATCCCCTTTTAATAAGGCGCTCCGAAAATAACGCATATTGTGTTTGCAAATCTACTGGATCGTTCGTACATCTCTTAAAGCGAAGCATTTCTCCTTTAATTATGCCTCTGAAAGTAGAGGATGGGTGGCATGAGGATCTCTCTAAATACTGATAATTTTCAGTCTTTTTTCGGAATGTCGTGAGGTCTAAGATTCCTGTTTCTCTAAATCTTAGACCTTTGAATACCAACACATCTAAAAACTGCATTTTAGTTTGTGATTTCTCGTATGTAAATTTTAGAAGTGCATGTTGTCTGTTAGCATGTTCAAAGAATTGTGATATTTCATCATCTGTACCTTCATTGTAAATAAAAAAGCCATCGTCCCTAAACCTGTAGAGACTTGATATTTTCTGTTTATGTTGAAAAGTCCTTAAAATACTATTTAAGACTTCATAAACTCTCAGATCCGTAATTTCAGGTGATAAACTATTTCCCATTGGAACTCCAGTTGAAGTTTTATAAAATTTACCATTGAACATAAATTCATTATTTTCAAGAACTATCTTAAGAAGTTCCAATATATATCGCAACGGAGGCAAAAGTATCGTATGTTTACATTTAATTATCGTAGGCCAAGCATGCTTGACTGCGTCAATCATTTCTACATGGGACATATTGTTGTACATTTCTTTTATGTCAAAACTGACTAAGTAGGCGTCAGGTTTTACCTGCAATTTCTCAATAATATTTATAAATTCTAATGAGTCCCTTAAATGTGTTTCTTGTTTTAATACTGCTGGAAGCATGAATTTATCCAAATACTGCCCTATTCTCTCTAAAACAGTACCCGATAATGAAACAATAGGCCTTCCTTGAATTCTGACATTTTTATACAGCGTAGGATTCTGTTGAACGCTTTCTATTAGTTCAGGATCAAGTTTGTGCAATTTAGGCAGAAGATACAACCTTCCTGGTTTGAGATCTCTCTTAGCAGAAAGATATTTAAAGGTGATTTCATCCATGACCCCTTTTCTATGCATTTCAAAGATAATAGTATTGATTTTCTGGTTAGTCTCTATAATGTTTAATTTTGCAATTTCCATGAAGTGAGTAGCACTACTTAATTGCCTCAGACCTTCATTTATATATTCTGTTTTATCCCAGATCACTGTGGTGTTATTTTTATCTGCTTTTCGAATTACAATTTTTTCGTTTCGTTTGAGGGAAGAAATTGCCTTTCATTCCAGCGTAGTGAGATTATCGTGTGCTTTATTAATTGTTATATTATCTATCTCAACCTTAGTTTTGAATATATATGTCTCAATGGCATTGTTTGCAAGTTCCGGTTTATATCCGGATTTTGTTAAAAAGGGATGACGTTTGAAAATATCACCCTTGTCAAAATGATATTTACATCTTAGTTTTCTTGCAAATTCATTGAAATCTGATGCAATACTAGATTTTGCAAATTTCGTCGAGGGAGACGGTATATATTTTAATCCTTTACTGAGTAACAAAATTTCATCGTCTTTTATCTTTTCAGTGGTGAATATTTTAACATATTCACGTGCTTTTTCAATTGATTTTTTCCTCTTGAGAGAGCGAATCTTTATCTTTCTATTTATCTGATAGAAGGCCTTTTTCATGATAGCCTTTTTTGTTTTTTTATTTCAATAAATCGTTGTCAAAGCCTATCCCAGCACCCCAACTCCATAGATCATAAGGTGTTTCGAACATCTATTTAGACCAATTAGAATTAACTAATTGATCATGGCCATGTCCATCGTCAGGAGCCCAAGCCATTGCATAGTGACACTTATTATAAAAATACTGTAATTTTTATTAGGGGCTCGACACCTCATGATCTGTCTGACTCATATTTTTCTATACTCTTTATCTACTTAACCTTGTTTATCAATTTAACGAACAAAGTATAGAATCTTTTTTCATAGTCTGCAACATATTAATTATTCAGAGTTGCTGATGTTACTATGTCTTTCAAGTTTTTATGCCTACGGAAGGCAAACAGAGGTCTTTTATCAAATAACAGTTTTGCCTCTTCGTCATCCTTTAATTTATCCCAGTGTTTTAAGATATTGTTCTTTATGTGTGATTTCTGTCTTGAAAACACTGTGGAGAATACCAAGGGAGGCGACTGTAATACAGATTTGGGCTTTACCATTAATGTGTCTATTCTTTGTTTTTTAAGTCTGTTTTAGAGAGAATAGGGCAGTATTTGGATAAATTCAAGCTTCCAGCAGTATTAAAACAAGAAACACATTTAAGGGACTCATTAGAATTTATAAATATTATTGAGAAATTGCAGGTAAAACCTGACGCCTACTTAGTCAGTTTTGACATAAAAGAAATGTACAACAATATGTCCCATGTAGAAATGATTGACGCAGTCAAGCATGCTTGGCCTACGATAATTAAATGTAAACATACGATACTTTTGCCTCCGTTGCGATATATATTGGAACTTCTTAAGATAGTTCTTGAAAATAATGAATTTATGTTCAATGGTAAATTTTATAAAACTTCAACTGGAGTTCCAATGGGAAATAGTTTATCACCTGAAATTACGGATCTGAGAGTTTATGAAGTCTTAAATAGTATTTTAAGGACTTTTCAACATAAACAGAAAATATCAAGTCTCTACAGGTTTAGGGACGATGGCTTTTTTATTTACAATGAAGGTACAGATGATGAAATATCACAATTCTTTGAACATGCTAACAGACAACATGCACTTCTAAAATTTACATACGAGAAATCACAAACTAAAATGCAGTTTTTAGATGTGTTGGTATTCAAAGGTCTAAGATTTAGAGAAACAGGAATCTTAGACCTCACGACATGCCGAAAAAAGACTGAAAATTATCAGTATTTAGAGAGATCCACATGCCACCCATCCTCTACTTTCAGGGGCATAATTTAAGGAGAAATGCATCGCTTTAAGAGATGTACGAACGATCCAGTAGATTTGCAAACACAATATGCGTTATTTTCGGAGCGCCTTATTAAAAGGGGATATCCAAAAAATGAAATTAAAACTGTTATGCAGGAAGTGACTGCAAAACAAAGAATAGACACATTAATGGTAAAGCCCAAATCTGTATTACAGTCGCCTCCCTTGGTATTCTCCACAGTGTTTTCAAGACAGAAATCACACATAAAGAACAATATCTTAAAACACTGGGATAAATTAAAGGATGACGAAGAGGCAAAACTGTTATTTGATAAAAGACCTCTGTTTGCCTTCCGTAGGCATAAAAACTTGAAAGACATAGTAACATCAGCAACTCTGAATAATTAATATGTTGCAGACTATGAAAAAAGATTCTATACTTTGTTCGTTAAATTGATAAACAAGGTTAAGTAGATAAAGAGTATAGAAAAATATGAGTCAGACAGATCATGAGGTGTCGAGCCCCTAATAAAAATTACAGTATTTTTATAATAAGTGTCACTATGCAATGGCTTGGGCTCCTGACGATGGACATGGCCATGATCAATTAGTTAATTCTAATTGGTCTAAATAGATGTTCGAAACACCTTATGATCTATGGAGTTGGGGTGCTGGGATAGGCTTTGACAACGATTTATTGAAATATGCTTCGCTTTAAGAGGTGTACGAACGATCCAGTAGATTTGCAAACACAATATGCGTTATTTTCTGAGCGCCTCATCAAAAGGGGATATCCAAAAAATGAAATTAAAACTGTTATGCAGGAAGTGACTGCAAAACAAAGAATAGACACATTAATGGTAAAGCCCAAATCTGTATTACAGTCGCCTCCCTTGGTATTCTCCACAGTGTTTTCAAGACAGAAATCACACATTAAGAACAATATCTTAAAACACTGGGATAAATTAAAGGATGACGAAGAGGCAAAACTGTTATTTGATAAAAGACCTCTGTTTGCTTTCCGTAGGCATAAAAACTTGAAAGACATAGTAACATCAGCAACTCTGAATAATTAATATGTTGCAGACTATGAAAATAGATTCTATACTTTGTTCATTAAATTGATAAACAAGGTTAAGTAGATAAAGAGTATAGAAAACTATAAGTCAGACAGATCATGAGGTGTCGAGCCCCTAATAAAAAGTACAGTATTTTTATAATAAGTGTCACTATGCAATGGCTTGGGCTCCTGACGATGGACATGGCCATGATCAATTAGTTAATTCTAATTGGTCTAAATAGATGTTCGAAACACCTTATGATCTATGGAGTTGGGGTGCTGGGATAGGCTTTGACAACGATTTATTGAAATAAAAAAATCCGGATATAAACCGGAACTTGCAAATAATGCCATTGAGACATATATATTCAAAACAAAGGTTGAGATAGATAATATAGCAATTAATAAAGCACACGATAATCTCACTACGCTGGAAAGAAAGGCAATTTCTTCCCTCAAACGAAACGAAAAAATAGTTATTCGAAAAGCAGATAAAAATAACACCACAGTGATCTGGGATAAAACAGAATATATAAATGAAGGTCTGAGGCAATTAAGTAGTGCTACTCACTTCATGGAAATTGCAAAATTAAACATAATAGAGACTAACCAAAAAATCAATACTATTATCTTTGAAATGCAAAGAAAAGGGGTCATGGATGAAATCACCTTTAAATATCTTTCTGCTAAGAGAGATCTCAAACCAGGAAGGTTGTATCTTCTGCCTAAATTGCACAAACTTGATCCTGAACTAATAGAAAGCGTTCAACAGAATCCTACGCTTTATAAAAATGTCAGAATTCAAGGAAGGCCTATTGTTTCATTATCGGGTACTGTTTTAGAGAGAATAGGGCAGTATTTGGATAAATTCATGCTTCCAGCAGTATTAAAACAAGAAACACATTTAAGGGACTCATTAGAATTTAAAAATATTATTGAGAAATTGCAGGTAAAACCTGACGCCTACTTAGTCAGTTTTGACATAAAAGAAATGTACAACAATATGTCCCATGTAGAAATGATTGACGCAGTCAAGCATGCTTGGCCTACGATAAGTAAATGTAAACATGCGATACTTTTGCCTCCGTTGCGATATATATTGGAACTTCTGAAGATAGTTCTTGAAAATAATGAATTTATGTTCAATGGTAAATTTTATAAAACTTCAACTGGAGTTCCAATGGGAAATAGTTTATCACCTGAAATTACGGATCTGAGAGTTTATGAAGTCTTAAATAGTATTTTAAGGACTTTTCAACATAAACAAAAAATATCAAGTCTCTACAGGTTTAGGGACGATGGCTTTTTTATTTACAATGAAGGTACAGATGATGAAATATCACAATTCTTTGAACATGCTAATAGACAACATGCACTTCTAAAATTTACACACGAGAAATCACAAACTAAAATGCAGTTTTTATTAAAATTAAGTATGTCAATAAAGGCTTTGATTTTGTAAATATTGCCGGTATATTTAACGACCATTCTGTTAAAGAACAAATTCCTGGATATTTTGACAATACTGAGCTACCTCTTATTTGTTATATTTACAAGAAATCTACCCGGAAATTTGTGTTTAATTATAGTCAATTGTGTAAAGATGTTAATATCAGTGAAAATACACCTACTTCATGTAATTGCAGTAATTCCGAATATATTTATGGACCCATTTACCATGTTATAACAGGAGATCTTAACATCGTTCAAGACCGAGAGTTAAAATCATTTCTCAGTAAAGGACCTAAATATCGTCCCCCGTCAATTATTAATTGGAATGAGTGTCGTAATATCATCCACGACTCACTCCATACTTACTGTATGAAATGGATAAAACGGGAAAAAGCTGACAAAAAATCTTTGGACTCTTTTTTTAATTCAGTAATAAAGATAGTTGATATACGTATTCAACATTTTAAAGAACATTTTACTATAAACAATAACCACAATAAACCTATTTCTCGTATCAAACATAAACTAAAAGAACTAGCCAAGGAATTTGTTTTTGTCCCGGCCGATAAAGCTGCTAATAATATTATTATTGTTTGACGTAAATTTTACATCGAGGTTCTGAAAAAGGAAATCACCAATTCACCAACATTCCAACTGACTCCATTTTCAGAAAACGAAATCTGTAACAAACATAAACTTTTAGCCTCCGCTTTACAAGCAGAGCCAAATACAATGAAAGTTCCAACTATGTATTGGCTTCCGAAGCTACACAAAACCCCTTACAAATATAGATTTATTTCGTCTTCAAGTCATTGTTCAACTACTAAATTGTCTATTATGCTTACCAGCACACTTGGTACAATTAAAAACCTTATAATAAATTGTTCAAATAAGGCCTTCGAAAATAGTGGAATAAATTACTTTTGGAGTGTCAAGAACTCGTTGGAAGTACTTGATAAATTGCATGCTTATATTGGTGATTTTGAATCTGTTCAAAGTTTTGATTTTTCTACCCTGTATACCACATTGCCTCACATTCTCATTAAGAAAAAAATCACACACCTAATTAAATGGGCATTCAAAAAATCAGAATGTGAATATATATGTTCAAACTCTTTTAGGTCATTTTTTAGTAGCAATAAACAAAAAAACTATGTTAATTGGACATGCTTTGATACTATATATGCCCTTGAATTTTTACTAGATAACATTTTTGTTCGCTTTGGGGATTCCGTATATCGTCAGATTATCGGAATTCCAATGGGGACTAACTGTGCACCACTTATTGCAGACCTCTTTTTGTATTGTTACGAGTTACAATTTATGACAAAAATAAGCAAAGATCCATCAAAACAACATCTGATAAACAAATTTAATAATACTTTTAGATATTTGGATGATATTTTGGCTCTCAATAATGACGACTTCAGTATGTATATTAATGAAATTTATCCTGGTGAACTCACTTTAAATAAAGCTAATACTAACAATGACCACTGCCCTTTCCTCGATCTTGATATCTATATCACTAACGGAAAGCTGAATACTAAAATTTATGATAAAAGGGATGATTTTTCATTTCCTATCGTTAATTATCCGTTTTTAGATGGTGACGTTCCCTTGTCACCATCTTACGGTGTTTATATATCTCAACTTGTACGATTCGCTCGTGTATGTAACAATGTTTTAGATTTTAACGAGAGAAATTTATGTATTACTGAAAAATTATTACACCAGGGTTTTCGATATCACAAACTAGTCAAAACATTTACTAAATTTTATCATCGGTATAAAGACATCATTCGTAAATATAGCTCAACATGCAGACTTTTTATACGTTCAGGTATTTCACATCCAATTTTTTATGGAAATATTCTTTATAAAGCACAAAGGTGTCAGTATTCACCTCATAAACTTACAAAACCTTTGAATAGACTTATTAAGAAGGGATATAATAACGATACTGTTGTCAAGTCATTAAAGATTGCATATTTTGGCGTTAATATTGAGTCACTGATAAGGTCTTTGCGTCGGAACTAAACACATTTATTCTTAAAACAGTTGTTGGCATGACACGGGTTATGTTCTTCTCATATATGTTATGATGGTATGATACTAAACCCCTTACGGGAAGGATTGTGCCTGATGTTCATATGATGAAATCATAATCTTTCAGTCAGTTTAATTGAAGTCTGGAGCTGGCATGTCAGTTAACTGCTAGTAGTCTTTTGTTATTTATGTATTATTGTCATTTTGTTTATTTTCTTTGGTTACATCTTCTGACATCAGACTCGGACTTCTCTTGAACTGAATTTTAATGTGCGTATTGTTATGCTTTTACTTTTCTACACTGGTTAGAGGTATAGGGGGAGGGTTGAGATCTCACAAACATGTTTAACCCCGCCGCATTTTTGCGCCTGTCCCAAGTCAGGAGCCTCTGGCCTTTGTTAGTCTTGTATTATTTAAATTTTAGTTTCTTGTGTACAATTTGGAAATTAGTATGGCGTTCATTATCACTGAACTAGTATATATTTGTTTAGGGGCCAGCTGAAGGACGCCTCCGGGTGCGGGAATTTCTCGCTACATTGAAGACCTGTTGGTGACCTTCTGCTGTTGTGTTTTTTATTTTGGTCGGGTTGTTGTCTCTTTGACACATTCCCCATTTCCATTCTCAATTTTATTTAGATGTGCTGGTATTCAAAGGTCTAAGATTTAGAGAAACAGGAATCTTAGACCTCACGACATTCCGAAAAAAGACTGAAAATTATCAGTATTTAGAGAGATCCTCATGCCACCCATCCTCTACTTTCAGAGGCATAATTAAAGGAGAAATGCTTCGCTTTAAGAGGTGTACGAACGATCCAGTAGATTTGCAAACACAGTATGCGTTATTTTCTGAGCGCCTCATCAAAAGGGGATATCCAAAAAATGAAATTAAAACTGTTATGCAGGAAGTGACTGCAAAACAAAGAATAGACACATTAATGGTAAAGCCCAAATCTGTATTACAGTCGCCTCCCTTGGTATTCTCCACAGTGTTTTCAAGACAGAAATCACACATTAAGAACAATATCTTAAAACACTGGGATAAATTAAAGGATGACGAAGAGGCAAAACTGTTATTTGATAAAAGACCTCTGTTTGCTTTCCGTAGGCATAAAAACTTGAAAGACATAGTAACATCAGCAACTCTGAATAATTAATATGTTGCAGACTATGAAAATAGATTCTATACTTTGTTCATTAAATTGATAAACAAGGTTAAGTAGATAAAGAGTATAGAAAACTATAAGTCAGACAGATCATGAGGTGTCGAGCCCCTAATAAAAAGTACAGTATTTTTATAATAAGTGTCACTATGCAATGGCTTGGGCTCCTGACGATGGACATGGCCATGATCAATTAGTTAATTCTAATTGGTCTAAATAGATGTTCGAAACAACTTATGATCTATGGAGTTGGGGTGCTGGGATAGGCTTTGACAACGATTTATTGAAATAAAAAAGACCGGATATAAACCGGAACTTGCAAATAATGCCATTGAGACATATATATTCAAAACAAAGGTTGAGATAGATAATATAGCAATTAATAAAGCACACGATAATCTCACTACGCTGGAAAGAAAGGCAATTTCTTCCCTCAAACGAAACGAAAAAATAGTTATTCGAAAAGCAGATAAAATAACACCACAGTGATCTGGGATAAAACAGAATATATAAATGAAGGTCTGAGGCAATTAAGTAGTGCTACTCACTTCATGGAAATTGCAAAATTAAACATAATAGAGACTAACCAAAAAATCAATACTATTATCTTTGAAATGCAAAGAAAAGGGGTCATGGATGAAATCACCTTTAAATATCTTTCTGCTAAGAGAGATCTCAAACCAGGAAGGTTGTATCTTCTGCCTAAATTGCACAAACTTGATCCTGAACTAATAGAAAGCGTTCAACAGAATCCTACGCTTTATAAAAATGTCAGAATTCAAGGAAGGCCTATTGTTTCATTATCGGGTACTGTTTTAGAGAGAATAGGGCAGTATTTGGATAAATTCATGCTTCCAGCAGTATTAAAACAAGAAACACATTTAAGGGACTCATTAGAATTTATAAATATTATTGAGAATTGCAGGTAAAACCTGACGCCTACTTAGTCAGTTTTGACATAAAAGAAATGTACAACAATATGGCCCATGTAGAAATGATTGACGCAGTCAAGCATGCTTGGCCTACGATAATTAAATGTAAACATGCGATACTTTTGCCTCCGTTGCGATATATATTGGAACTTCTGAAGATAGTTCTTGAAAATAATGAATTTATGTTCAATGGTAAATTTTATAAAACTTCAACTGGAGTTCCAATGGGAAATAGTTTATCACCTGAAATTACGGATCTGAGAGTTTATGAAGTCTTAAATAGTATTTTAAGGACTTTTCAACATAAACAAAAAATATCAAGTCTCTACAGGTTTAGGGACGATAACTTTTTTATTTACAATGAAGGTACAGATGATGAAATATCACAATTCTTTGAACATGCTAATAGACAACATGCACTTCTAAAATTTACACACGAGAAATCACAAACTAAAATGCAGTTGTTAGATGTGCTGGTATTCAAAGGTCTAAGATTTAGAGAAACAGGAATCTTAGACCTCACGACATTCCGAAAAAAGACTGAAAATTATCAGTATTTAGAGAGATCCTCATGCCACCCATCCTCTACTTTCAGAGGCATAATTAAAGGAGAAATGCTTCGCTTTAAGAGGTGTACGAACGATCCAGTAGATTTGCAAACACAATATGCGTTATTTTCTGAGCGCCTCATCAAAAGGGGATATCCAAAAAAATGAAATTAAAACTGTTATGCAGGAAGTGACTGCAAAACAAAGAATAGACACATTAATGGTAAAGCCCAAATCTGTATTACAGTCGCCTCCCTTGGTATTCTCCACAGTGTTTTCAAGACAGAAATCACACATTAAGAACAATATCTTAAAACACTGGGATAAATTAAAGGATGACGAAGAGGCAAAACTGTTATTTGATAAAAAAAACCTCTGTTTGCTTTCCGTAGGCATAAAAACTTGAAAGACATAGTAACATCAGCAACTCTGAATAATTAATATGTTGCAGACTATGAAAATAGATTCTATACTTTGTTCATTAAATTGATAAACAAGGTTAAGTAGATAAAGAGTATAGAAAACTATAAGTCAGACAGATCATGAGGTGTCGAGCCCCTAATAAAAAGTACAGTACTTTTATAATAAGTGTCACTATGCAATGGCTTGGGCTCCTGACGATGGACATGGCCATGATCAATTAGTTAATTCTAATTGGTCTAAATAGATGTTCGAAACACCTTATGATCTATGGAGTTGGGGTGCTGGGATAGGCTTTGACAACGATTTATTGAAAAATCTGTAGAAAATAAGATTTTAAAAGTTTTGATTGATTAAATATAGTATCCCTCTGTTTATTGCAAGGCTAAGTTAAACATTTTAAGTATATAACAAATGTGTGCGCAAAGAAGCGACATTATAAAAATACTTCATATTGAGAGAACTGGTGCGTTACTTGTTTTGTTTAGTATTTATATGTTTTATCCATAGTTTTTTTAAATTTGTGTTTAAGCAATGCCGTTGTCAGTTTATTTTTCGAATTTGAGTTGGAATACTCCTCGCAACTTAGAACATCCCTGATAGAAGTAAATCCAGAAAAGCGCTCCGTAATAATTATTTTACTTTTTGGAGAAAAAATGATATGACGTTGAGACTTTTAAGGTTTTTTTTGTATTTTAGGTTTCAGGAAAATTTATACCAAATCATCTAAGTATGTATTGCTAAACACGACACTCACAATATATACTTATGCAAGATATGTTCATAAGGAACCAAATAAATTATTGTAAACATACAAAAAGGAAAAATGTATTTATTTGAAATTTAAACATCATTATTTTCTTTTAAGAAATGTGCATAAAATGGAGAAAAAAACATTATCAATTTTCTAAAATTCTACTGCAACAAATACCTCGGATCATGTTATATCAGCAACTTACCAACACAATGAGCAAAAAAAGTCGTGAATGGATGAGCTTAAAATTGAAAAATTAAAATTGAAAACCTGCCATAGACACATTCGTCAACAATCCGACTAAAGAGTTTATAAAAACACCTAAAGGCCATGAAAGTGTCTTCAATACAACAAGTAAATCACACACTTGGAGGTGGACTTCAGCTGATCCCTAAACAAAAATGGGTACTAGTCAAGTGGCAAATGGACGTCATACTCAACCTCAAACCTGTAAATGAATTTAAATTTAAAAAACACCATACAAGACTAACAAAGGCAAGAAGCTCCTGACTTATGTTTGTAAACACTTTCCTAACCTTACAATATACCTATTATACGATAAATTAATCTTTGTCTATATCCTTTTGATACGTTTGATATTGCAATAACGGTTTTTGTTTAATGTTTTAGATGTGATGAATATTCCGACCTACAAACAAGCAATCCTGCATTTCAAGATCCTAACACTTCGTTACAGAATACAATCGGTATGTTTTCTTTTAAACAACGACGACGCTAGTAGTCAAGTGAGGTTTTCTTATCATTTTGCGTCCGTTGTCTGTTGTCGTCATTGTTCGTAAACTAGAATAAATATTTCCTTCTTTGAATCGTTTGGACTGTTTTGAATAAGATCCGGCTAACCATGGCGTATCTCGTTTAAATAGATGTAAGACGTTGTGGTATGAGTGCCAATGAGAAAACTCTGCAACCAAGTCATAATTTATCAAAGTAAGCAAGTATTAGAGCCTATGAGATAAATCTGCATCCAAGTCAAAACTTATCAAAGTAAGCCACTATAGGTCAAAGTACAGTCTTTAAAACATATCATTGGCTCACACCGAAGAATAGCGATACAGGGCTCCATAAATCTAGTGTAAAATCATTCAGACAACGGGAAAACCAACGATCTAATATATATAAAAAACGAGAAATACTTATGAACCACACCAACAAACGACAATTACTGACCATTGGAGTGCTGAGACCAGTAAAAACCTTCACTCTTATCTGAAAGAATAATGTAACATCATAAGATAGATGGACACACTATAAAATATCAATTGAACTGACATAACTCAATCAAAAGATATATCAACACATGTATACATACACCGAACGTTTTGTTGAATACAATATCGATAAAATAAGGGGAAAATAAACAGTAGCAACAGTAGTTAATACCGCTGTTACATGTTAAATAATGTTATCCAAAAACAATAATAACCTTTAAAAAAAATCCACCATTTACAATAATAACACAAGTAAAATGAAAATAACTATGTTGCTATGTGTACAGTTTAAACGGAGAAGGGAAATATGTTTGTGCTTAAAAAATAATAATGTTGTTGATTATAGTACGAAGAAGTGAAAATTTAAAGTCATACCAAACACTTATCGAAGTTGGTATATTGACGAGATATTACCCTGAATAAGTAAATATCAAATAACATATAAGGCATAACATATAGTATCAACAGGTAGAATTAACTTGAGAGTACTATGAGTTACCAATAGCTAGTTAAAGCTAAAGAAAAGTTTATAATAAAAGAAAATGAAAATGATGCATAAGACAATAAAATCAAGTGGTACACATCCAAAGGATGCAGTATTTTAAAGTTGTGGACGGGTAAAGAAGACATGTAAAAAATGTCAATATTCACCTCAAAGCTAACTAAACCTTTAATAAGACGTCTTTGTTAGTCTTGTATGATTTTTAATTTTAGTTTCTTGTGTATAATTCAGTGATTAGTATGAATTTCTCGCTACATTGAAAACACATTGGTGACCCATTGGTGACCTTCGGCTGTTGTCTACTCTATTGTCGGGTTGTTGTCGCTTTGACACATTCCCCATTTGCCTTCTCAATTTTATTATTAAGAAGGGATATAGTTACGATACTGTTGTCAGGTCATTAAAGATATTTTTGCTTTAGTATTGATTCACTTTAATAAAGGGTCTTTGCATCGGAATTAAACACATTTATTCTAAAACAAGTAGTTGGCATGACATGGGGTTATGTTCTTCTCATATATTTTATGATGGTATAATGCTACAACCCTAATAGGAGGGATTGTGCCTGATATTCATATGACGAAGACATAATCTTTCAATCAGTTTAAATGAGGTTTGAGGCTTGTATGTCAGTTACTCCTAGTAGTATGTTGTTATTTATGTATTATTGTCGTTTTGTTTATTTTCTTTTGTTTCATCTTCTGACATCGGACTCGGACTTCTCTTTAACAAACTGAGTTCTGCTATGCGTATTGTTGTGCGTTTGTTGTTCTACATTGGCTAGAGGTATAGGGGGAGGGTTGAGATATCAAAAAACATGTTTAACCCCGCCGCAATTTTACGCCTGTCCCAAGTCAGGAGCCTCTGGCCTGTGTAAGTCTGATATGATCTCTAATTTTAGTTTCTTGTGTATAATTCGGAGTTAAGGATGACGTCAATTATCATTGAACTAGATATAGGAAGATGTGGTGTGAGTGCCAATGAGACAACTCTCCATCCAAGTAACAATTTAAAAAGTAAACCATTATAGGTTAAAGTACGGCCTTTAATAGTATGCATATTTGATTAGGTCCAAGCTGAAGGACGACTCCGGGTGCGGGGATTTCTCGCTACATTGAAAACCTATTGGTGGCATGCAGCCGTTGTCTGCTCTATTGTCGGGTTGTTGTCGCTTAGACACATTCCCTATTTCTATTCTCAATTTTATGACTTGTGCGATTCTATATAATAATGTATCGTCAGTCAGTTAGGAGTCAACCTCTTTATAGTTAAACATAAACGCGGATGTGTCCTTATACAGCCTTAGTCCATCAGCTAGTTCTCAAAAGCGCGCTAGTTAAGGAGTTTGTGTTACACCCCAGGGTACCGCGATTTTTTTGATAGAATTCAACTTCATTATCTTATTGATAAAATACAAGGTGTTAGACTAAAACAAAAGTGTCCAAAAGAGGTTTTAAAACGTCCCTTTCAATGGTCCCCTCATTTACCAATCACGACTAAGTAATTTTAAATTAAAATTTTTAATATAAAGCGATTAAAAAAAATAAAGTAAAGGTTTAAACAACTAAAACCGATACAAAACTATCATATTAAATGTAACTCGGAAGATTTTTTGTTTTAAAAAATAAGTTTTTTTACATTAAAAACAATCCGATTTTTTTGGTTCAAATTAAGGCATATTTTCTCCTTTCATAAAGAAATTCGTTATACAATTACCCGTTTTAGTTAATTAAACTTGAGAATTAATCATTATGCAATGTTTAAATCATTTGTAGTATTTGTACATCATCTAAAATATGAATTATTTAATAAAATATATGTACATGCAAATACTCGTGAAATACCGGAAATCACCAAATTACCGTCTTTGATTCAGTATACAACATGTATAATGTATTCACACATAAGCATTATCAATTTGCAACTGAACACAAATAGTTAATTGTCGATTTATGATGCTTTTGTGAGACAAACTATTTTATAAAGTGAATTTTTAACGAAATATTTATGAAAAAATTACAAATTAAGGTGATTTTTTCTGCGTTCAGAAAAGGTGCTCTCTATCGAACTCAATACAGGTGTGCTTGATAACATTTTGTGTTTTAGCTATGTAGTGATTGACTAAAGATTGTGAAGTCGTTGAATCGACAAAAATTGCAATGATCGAACGTCAAATAGTCAGTTGTGGGATTTGGCAATACTTTTCACTTTCTCAGGTCTCTTAAGCTTAGAGATACAAAAAAAAAAATGGCTTTGTTGGTTTCAGTTTAAATAAAGATTCTGATAAATGTTGGTTGCTCAATGAACACGAAAGAGCTTCAATATCCTTAAAATGAAGTGATTTGGTAGGAAACCCTGAAAAATTCGTCCAAAAAGAACTCGAAAAGAATAACTCGAATGACGCGAGACGAAACTGATGTTTTGAAATTGTTTCAGACACTGCAAAGCTGTCCAAATCCATTTAAACATCTGAACAGTTATATGGCTTGTTCTCAGGTTCTGTTGCTTTTTCGGAGTTAATGTGCGACCTTCTAAACGCGTATATAAAGGGAAAATTTGCTTCAAAAATTCTCATTACGGAACGGCTTATTCAAAAGTCAACCGATATCTTCAAAACACTCAAAGGAAATCATTGATTACATAAAAAAAAAAGGAAATAAAAGGCAAGCAGTTAATAGCTGATAAGAACAACAAAACATTGATAGCAGATGTCAAAAAATGTCGCCTACTTGTCATAGCCCAGACAAGATAGTTGGTTATGCGATACTTTCTCCAGTTTGAATAAGGTCCTCTTCCTATGTCTCTTGCAAACTTTGATGGTACACATGTAATGAAAAGTTAAAATCTGTCCTTGGTGGTCTTTTAGAAAAGGGTCATTCCTTAGGAAAGCGTGTGGATATTTGATGACATGGCAGTCCATTACTAGGATACCAATCACTTTTTTCTATTTGGCAGTAATAATTTAAAAAACCATCCTATTAGTTTCGAAAAGAGGTCCCGCATTGATTTTGTCACTGATTAGTATCCCACAATATTCATAAAGAAATTAGAACGGCAGGTCCTTGGGAGTGCAAATCAGTACGATAAGTTCTAAAATATCACCACCGTTTTCTTGGGAATGGAAGAAAGGTTTGTTAGTTAGGGGAAACAAAGTTGCTCTTGTTGAATTCTTTGGTTTGGAAAAGAGTAAACAATACAATAGATTTACACTTGAATGTATTGATTTATTTGTATCACATGGAAGTATGTGCCACAACATATATGTTGAAAATGAAATAGCGTAGAATGGTTTTAGGCTTTTTTAAGTTTTAGCTTATAATCAAACAGAAAGAAGCGGTTAAAAAAATGTTTCTTAATGCAAAAACATGCAGCTGACAAAGGTCACGACTCCACTGTTAAAAAACCTTCTAACACTGATGTGGAAGTATTGGCTTACTGTTTTCACAGTTGCATATCAATTCGAAGATTGTTAGTCTGACAGATACATCTCCCAAATGCAGATTATTAAATGTGCAGTCGAGGTGAGAATGTTTGTAGAAAACTGCCAGGATTTCACGCCAATACAGGTTGTGATTCAGTAAGTGTTTTGTCTGGTAAAGAAAAAAAGCAAAACATTCGGCTTTTTGACACGTTATGTGGAGTTTTCAGAAGGTCTATTCCATTTTGGTGAAACCTTTGAAGAGGTTGGCGAAGAGTTGTAAAAACAATCGAGAGGTTTTCGTGTTCTATATATGGCTACGAAATTAAAAATATCGATGAATAAAGTTCAGAACGTTTTGAAATGCAAAAGATGCTATGTTAAAGCACATTAATTAATAAACAAGCCAACTTTCAGACGAAGATTTGGAAATCTGCTCTTTAACACAACGATGGTCTGTTGCCAAACAGCTATGGTTAGATTGTTTAGAACGCTTTGGTCAGTATCAATTAGCTAGACCAACCACTAGTGTTAGATGCTTCGATAATTCTGATGTGTTGTTCATGTAAAGCTGGTTGTGCCAACAAAAGATGTTCATGTGTTTAACAAGGTTTATTCTGAATAGATAGTTGTATGTAAATGCTCGAAAGCTTGTAGATATAAGGATGATCAAATCGTTGATATTGCTAACGATGACGATGAAGATGATGGAAATGATGATAATGATAATTCGGTAGATGCAGGTGACCAAACTGATGATGATTCTATTGATTGACCTTCTGCGTGACCTTAACATCTGGTGACACGGTTGTTATAAAAATCTTTAAAAAATAGAGATCTAGAAATCCTGACAGTTTTGTGTGTTTTAATATGCTTTTTATTTCATGAATGTGATGTATAAATTTGTGACAGAATCGTGCATTTCTGGTTGCTTATGTTTGTGTTTGTTGTTGATTCTATGATTTTGTATCATACCTTTAAATAGTTTTTTTCAACAGCCTTAAGTTACTTTATGCTCTATGTTTCAATGTAAAAAAATATACCATTTTATCAAGAAAATTAGTATGTACATGATGTATGCTTCTTTTCATTCAAAATCATGACTTTTGGAAATTACCCTCCACCTTTGTTATTGGTCCTCTACGATTTAAAAAAGATATTCAAAATTAGCCCTGGGTTTTAATAAGATATGATGTGTTCCATTAAATAAAAAGAATACTACTGAGTACTTGGTTATTTTTACATTTTTCTCTTAATATGTGCAAAACAAAATGTTTGATATACCCTAAAATAAGTGCCCTTTTAACCCCTTTTGGACACTTTTTCAATAGTCTAACACCTCTTAAAATATTCTTCAGATATTACTCTTTAAATTTATACCAAAAAAATGCGGTACCCTGGGGTGTAACACAGAATTGAAATGTTGCCCTACCAGCTTATGGACAACCTGTTTGAAAAGAATACAGAGGAATAGGTCCGGTGAGGGCCGAATTTGGCCTCAAATTTCAGGTTCATCTAACGAAAGATTTTGGACACTTTTTTGTCTATTCTAATTGATTCAATTAGTCTATGTGAAAGATTTTAACTGATTAAGTAATTAAAAAACGCCCTGATTCAAGCTTGATAATTAAAAATCAATATTATGAATGAACACGAATGCGGCCACTTTCATTTCAGACGAAAACCGTCTAAAATTTAACTAAAATGCTAAAATTGTGAAGATTTCAGTAATTTCGCATGATTTAATGAAGCTTATACCCAATAAATGTGCATTGTATTGTAAAAAACAGACCTTAGTTATGTAGCAGAATCATTCAACTTACCGGTAAAGAGCTTAAAGATTACATTTTCACAATGTTGTAAAATTGCTAGATTTTTGGGCCAAAAAGGGGTCTTACTGAACCTACTCCTTCAGTTATGTTTTAATTTGCTGACGACAAAATCGATATTTGTGCCATTGTTAACTATATCCAAAGATCTCATTACAACATTGATAAGATTATCTTCACTACAATGATAGTGTAAAGATATGAATGACTTTTTGACCCATTTTTTGTGTTTGTCTATTATTGTGAATAGTCAATAGTTGGAATAAACTTTTAAATATCAACACCATGGATAAAATCTACAAAGTATCGACATCGTTTGTCGTCTTCTTTGATGAGTAATAAAAGCCCCTAAATGATAATGTATTTTCATTTCGTTGGTACGATTCAGTCCATTGTCTACAGATTATAAAATTCAAATTACAAATAAATTATTAACAGCACAAATAGTCAAAAGGACACAATGATCATAGAAAAAAAAATCATCTACACTTTTTTAAATTGTTCTAGATTGGTTTATAAACTTATTACCACATATGTCACGTATTCTCGTGATTTTTTTTAAATAAATGGGGTTTTTTTTCAGAATCAAGACAACATCAGGAATCCAGGTATGTATAAATATAAATATATTTTTCAGCGTTTCGCAATATAGCGGAAAAATACTGTCTTAAAGTTTCTATAATATTTTGTATGGGTCAATGATGTATGATTCGATAGGTCAGGTGACCTAATGTTTTGTTATGTTAATTTGTTTTTCGCGGGTTCGTGAAAAAATTGTCTAGGTGGTCATTCTAGCCGTAGACATCGTATAGTTAAAGTGTCGGAGCCGGTACAGCTAGATTCTTTGATTAAACAGCGTGTGCAAGAAGCTGTTTCAACCGCAAAGAATGATATTGTACATCACATGGACAGGATTATCAAAAGCAGTTTTGACGCTTTCCAAAAGTCGACGAACGAAAATCAACGACAACTGTCAGAAACACAACTTGCTAAGATTGAAGAGATGAATTCGGACAATTATGTGTTTAAAAGGAAGGGGAATGAAGAACAATTTAAAGTCAATTCCAAGGTTGCAAACAAGATGAAGGAAGCTAGATGTTTTTTGAGGGAAGACCCGGAGCAAACCGAACAGACCCAAAGGGCAGCACAAAGTATCAGTGAAGGTTTGGATATTTTACGGCATAGACAAAAATTAGTTAAATTGGCAGACCAATCTGAAAGTGGCTGGAAAACAGTGACAGAATACGAAACTCATAGTCTGGCCGACGACTGTGAAGATGAGAAACGAATCATCAGAGCCGAAAACAAAGCTGCACGTAAAATCAAGAGCGAGAAACAAAATAAACAACATAGATCAACCCCTTACAGTACCTCTCAGTCGTCGAGATTTAATTCCAACGCACCTAGAAATAATGTTCCAGTTCAACGCCCAGGGAAATGTTATGAGTGTGGTATTCCCGGACATTGGAGGGTAGACCATCAAACTGGTGCTTTTGGTGCAACTATGCAAAGAAACAAGATTGACAAGATAAGTAAAAATGTAAATAGTTTTGATAAAACTGTAGAAAACTTTGATAGTTTTGACAAAAGCACAATTGTAAAAGATACATATTCACAATTCGTCAAGCTTGATAACACATTTAAAAGTACAGTTACAAAGGTGAGCTCTAACGATTCACCGGTAAACAGGTTACGCAACGCGTATACTTATTGGCAAAGTATTAATGCAAACGACTATATTCTTAGTATTATTAGAGACGGTTACAGAATTCCGTTTTATACAGAACCTTAAAGCTGTTGTTTAAGGAACAATAAGACAGCATTCGATAATGCAGAGTTTGTTGAAACCGAGATTACTAAGTTAATTAGTCGGGGTTGTATATCTCAAGTACCCGAGTTACCTAAAGTAGTCAATCCTCTCACAGTTGCGAGGAATAAAGAAAAATTCAGACTTGTTCTTGACTGCAGGCATATTAACCCCCACTTACACAAATTTAGGTTCAAATATGAAGATGCTGTTGAAGCTAGTCATATGTTCGAAAAGGGGGACTATCTATTTACATACGATCTTCGATCGGCATATCATCATATTGAGATATTTGAAGATCACAAAACGTACTTAGGTTTCAGTTGGTTTTATGAACACGAAAAAGTAACGAAATACTACGTTTTTAACGTATTACCTTTTGGTATAAGTACAGCAGGATACATATTCACAAAGGTTGTTAGATACATTGTAAAATATTTAAGAGATCAAGGATTACAGATTATAATGTATCTTGATGATGGCATAGGTGGGGCAAGTGAAATTAGTAAGGCTAATTTCTGTAGTTAAACTGTGCGTTATGCTTTAAGGTCGGCTGGTTTTTTAATTGCCGAAGAAAAGTGTAGTTGGGAACCAAGTCAATCAGTTACTTGGCTAGGTTTGGTGTGGGACATGAAAGATGGTATTGTCTATGTGACAGAATCTAGATTGAATAAGTTGAAAGATACGCTGAATGTGATTATTCACAGGTTGGGAAAAGGTGAAATAAAAGTAACAGCCAGGTTTTTGGCGTCCATTATTGGACAGATTATTTCTATGAAAGGGGCAATGGGTCCAGTAGTACGATTGCGTACAAGGAGTATGTACGATTGCTTGTTGTATAGAGCAAGTTGGAACGCTCCTGTGCTTTTGAATAGCAAAGCATTAGATGAAATTGTTTTCTGGAAGGAAAACGTAGCCATACTGAATGGCAGAGATTTGAGTATAGTGGAACAGTACTCTTGCATTGTTTATAGTGATGCCTCCGGTATAGGTTTCGGAGGGTATGCTGTCAGTATCAGTGATACTGAAGTTATGGGTAGTTGGAATTCAGTAGAAAGTTTGAAAAACTCCACATGGAGAGAGTTAGAAGCGGTATATAGAGTTTTGTTGTCATTACTAGTAACATTACAAGGTAAAACTATTAAATGGTATACTGATAATCAAAATATTGTTTACATTATTAAGCAAGGTAGTAGAAAGGGCGATCTACAATTAATCGCTATCAAGATAGCCAATGTATGTAAGCTTAACAATATTGTATTGTTACCACAGTGGGTACCAAGAGAGGAAAACGTTAAGGCTGATCAGATCAGTAAAAGTGTAGACTGTGATGACTGGGGAATAGACCCAGAAGTGTATTCAGTTCTAGATAATTTGTGGGGTCCTCATACGGTAGATCGATTTGCGTCAGATTATAATACAAAATGTTTGGTCTTCAACTCTAAGCACTGGTGTCCTAATACTTCAGGTATTACTGCTTTTGATCAAGATTGGAAAAGCGAAATTAATTGGATTGTACCATCACCTTCACTTGTTTCCAAATGTATTCAAAAAATGAAACAAGAAAAATCTATCGGTACACTAATCGTTCCATACTGGAGGTCAGCTCCTTTTTGGCCAATTTTAAACTTTGGTATTGAAGGTTCGCAAACATTTGCGAGTTTTGTAGTAGACAGTAGATTGTTGTCATCAAGTGTAGTTATAAGAGGAAGAGGAAAGAACGGATTATTCGGAAAGACAGATACACATTTCCCTATGTTGGCACTTAAAATTAGATTTTATATATTTATCATTGTATTTGTTTTTTAGGGATCGGGTTGAAATGTACCATTCAGAAAGAGATTTTACAGTGTGGAGCGATCTCAGAAAATTTCACTCAACTTGGTGGGAAAATGGAAGAGTTTTTGTTACATTCACATAGCAGCAACACCAATTGTAAATATTTTTATTCTTTTAAACGTTGGGAACAGTTTATATCTAAAGAAGGAGGAAAATCTATTCCCGCTTCTCCAATTCACGTTGCGTTATATTTAACTCATTTACTGGATAAAGGATCGTCAAAAAGTGTAGTGCAATCTGCCGTTTACGGGATCAAGTGGGCGCATAACATTCAAGGAATTCAAGATCCGACAACAAATTCTTTCGTTGTGAATTTAATGGAAGCTGCAAAACGACAACCACACAGACCGAGAGTGAAAAAAGATCACATTACCGTAGATGTTTTGATAAATTTATGTTCTAAGTACAAAGATTGTAATGATTTACTTGTTATACGGGATTTAACTATGATTATTTTATGTTTTGCTGGTTTTCTTCGTTATGATGAAGTAAGCGGCATTCGTTGTAAGGATATAGTTTTCAAAGAAGATCCTTTTTCAATCAATATATTTAAAAGGAAAACTGACCAATATAGATTAGGTGACGAAACTGTCATTTGTAAAGGAGATTCAATTGCCTGTCCATATTTATTATTGAAAAAGTATTTTCAATTAGCTATGATTAATTATGAATCAGAAAACTTTTTATTCAGACCAATTTTCAGATCAAAACAAGTTTGTTCATTAATATATAAAAATAAACGGTTAAGCTATACCAGAGCTAGAGAATGCATAGTTTCTAGGTTAAAAAGTATATGTCCTGATTTAAACATTGGTTTGCATTCTTTGAGAGCAGGTGGGGCTACTGCAGCCGCCAATTCAGATGTTAACGAACGTTGTTGGAAACGACACGGTCGGTGGAAAAGCGACACTGCTAAAGATGGTTACGTAGCCGATTCACTTGATCATCGGCTTCAGGTTACGAAAAAAATAGGTTTGTAAATGTTGAGGGTTTGAATTTTATTTTTTATTATGTTTTATGATTTTATAAGTATCTTGCATTGTATTCATATTGCATTTCTCACGCCCGTTCTTTGTTTTTCTAGTCTGTCTGCACGGCAAAATGCATATTTTAGTTGAGTCTAATTTAGTGGCCAAAATTATTGTGTAGTTTCGCAGTATAGCGGAAAAATACTGTCTTAAAGTTTCTATAATATTTTGTATGGGTCAATGATGTATGATTCGATAGGTCAGGTGACCTAATGTTTTGTTATGTTAATTTGTTTTTCGCGGGTTCGTGAAAAAATTGTCTAAGTGGTCATTCTAGCCGTAGACATCGTATAGTTAAAACTTCCTTTTTTGAATAAAAAATTGTGTTTTTATACAATCATGATCATGATGGAGTACGGCATCATTACCCAGAAACGGTTCTTGCATTGCTCCGTGTGCAGGTTTCCAAACTTTTTAAGTTGGTTTTTCCTGGGCGGCGAGTGTCTGTTTATGACGGGTATTCATAATACGATATTTATCATTTGAATGTTATTGGAAGTTAATAGATATTTATTACTATTGTTGCCGGAAGTATATTTTTTGGTTCACAAAGTTTTGTGTTAAATAACTTAGTATAAATACTATTATATATGATGTATGCATATGTATATATGAGATTATTGTATTGTACTGAATTACAAATTTGATTAAATGCTGGCTCCAGTCTGTCTGCACGGCAAAATGCCTATTTTAGTTGAGTCTAATTTAGTGGCCAAAATTAGTGTGTAGTTAGGACGAAAATTGTTTCTATGTATATGTTTTGGGTTCAAATTAAATGAATAATTCTAAAATTAAGTATAAATGATTTAAATCAAATGTCACAACCAAAACATGCATTTCATGACCAAAAATGAAAATACGACAAATCAACAAACAACTTTACAGACCCTTTTTCTTAAGGGAGTAGGTTCGGTAAGGACTCATTTTGGCCTCAAATTTCAGTTTCATCTGACGATTGATTTTGACCATTTTTTAAACACTTAAGTGTCTATATCATGAAAGATTTTAACTAATTTTGTCATTAAAAACGATCCGATTCAAGCTCAAATATGAAAAATCTCTCAAATATGCCAAAAAACGTCACTTTTCTGATAGTTTTTGTCAAAAATGAAAGTGACCGCATCCGTGTTCATCCACTACCTTTATATATGTTATGTATTATCATAAAATAAAACTTACATTTCAATATTAAGGATGAACACGAATGCGGCCACTTTCGTTTTACACGGAAACCGTCTAAAATTTAACTAAAATGATTGAATTTTGCAGATTTCAGTAATTTAGTATGACTTAATGGTGCTACAACCCGATATATGTGCATATGGTTTACATTGAAATCTGTGGAAACCCTTCATTCGAAGTAGGGTTAGTTAAGAAAAATTGTTTTAGTTTAAACTCTGACAAGTTCAGGACATAATTTGACATTTGTTTCTGATTGGTTTATAAGAATGAACATAACAATGTTGTAAGTTAAACTCCGACAATATCGACTGGCGATTTTATGATCGCAAGTTTAGTTATTTGCTTACAGTTATATCTTAAATATGTGCTAATATTTATGGTCAATGTATACTTTAAAAAAAAATCAAAATCGTAGAAACATATAAATATTATTTACAAATCAAAATGTCTACTAAACTTCAATAAGTCATCAACACATATTTTGTGGTGTCTGTAAGAGATAGGCTATCTATTCATTCAGTCGTATACATTCATTCGAAGATAACATCTGAAGAATAAGAGTCTGAAAAGTGTTAAAAGGCTCATATAGTTTGAAATACTGAAACGTGCGCAATAAAAGACATATGAAAGAATTAGTACTTTCATCATAAAGGATGTACATTTTGGACAAATCTTTTTGTGATACAAATTCCAAAAAAGTAATATTGACTTTAAATATAATAAGTCAATTCACTTGAAACCGACAGTAGATTAGTAATGTTCATATGTCGTAGATCTAGAAAGATGAGACATCTAGGCAGCCGCGGAGCTTACGAAGTATCTCCTGCCTTGCATGCACAAACCGTGGACCTTACGAATTAACACTACAATTCAGGCGATTTATTATACATTATTAATAGTATCCAAAACTATAAGATCTCGAAAACATGTCGCTATTGAGATGAGACACCAGCTAAAACGAGTTACTTTGAAGTATTTTATTGATTGATTGTTGTTTGCTTCACGCCACATTAGCACACAAAGGCTAAAGTATTTTATAAAACGATACATACCCAAAACATAAAAAACATAAATTCCGTAGAATACTTCTATGAAGTTTGATTTATGTTTCATAAAAGATACAAGGAGAATGGAAACACTTGCATGATTAAGTAATAACTTTACAATACATGATGATTTAGCTAAAGTTTTGACATGCAATCAGGGGCGGATCAAGGATTTTGGAAATGGGGGGGGGGGGGGGGGGGGGGCGAAGTATTTTAATTTTGGGACCTTTTTTGGGCCTAAAGAACATAAAATGAGTGTAATATGTACTATTTAAACGGTTCCTGGCGTGGGCCATGTATATCTTATAGTTGCTGTAAAGTGTAAGGGTTGTTCATTTTTGATGCTGTATTCTCCCTATTAATTGTCTATCATATAATGATAGTATGGATCCAAAGCTATGTACTGATATATTTGATGTGGGACTTGTCAGTAAAAATGGACATGGACATTATCGCCGGTTTGTTGCAAGTTAAGTAATCATAACCTCACAGATTTCTTGTTGTTATCAAGATATACCCCGGGCAATTCGATGAAATTTACAATACGACCGACACGAGTTAAAAAGACAAACATGCAGTTTTTATCCAAATGTTTGGTTGATATGTTTCACCCAAGAAAACTTATGATATATAAGGGAAGTGAGTGGTTTCAAATCAACTAAAGGCTTCGAAATAGTCTGAAATGACAACGAATTTATGAATGACAGTTGACAAATGGAGACATAAACGCCACACCCAGCAGGCAGGTTACAGTCTGGTCTTGAAAAAAGTATTCCGGCCTTGAATATATAATTCCGGCGAAACAGACATTCCGGTCAGACATGCAAACCGCGGCCACAAAAAAAAATTCGCCCGTTTTTTATTCATCATGTTTATTTAATGCTAAATAATTTTGTTGGAAATTTTAGTTTTTAATAGCAAACAAGTGGACAAGACTATTGTTTTCAATCCAGATACGGCCAGACTGAGTTTTGTTTAAGGCAAGAATCAGAGTCATTTTTTTTTCTCTCAAATATCTCAGACTGCCACCTCAAATCAAATGGTTGAAATCTTTCTAGAGCTTATAAATACTGACTTGGGATCATTATTCAAATTTCTTATTTATAAAATAGGCTCGGGCATTTGGGATTAAACATTTTCGAAGCTAAATAATATTGTGGAATATTTTTCATGAGCGTGTAATAGTCTATAGAGTATTTACTATTACTTTCTGTTTGGTGGAATAGTGAAATAGAAGTAAATACGTTCTTGCTCAATCCTGTGTCGCTTTGAATGTTTCAGGGATGATTGTCATGACATCCTCAGCCCAAGCAATGTGTTACTTTAATTTGAATTTTAAAATGACCGAGTGACGTTTTTTTCAACGCACTGGTCAACTCCACCATAGCAAATCACATGACTTTGACAATCAGTAAATACCAGCTTTAAAAGTAAAGAATTGTCTTATAAAAATTAAATACACGGGAAATGGCAATGTTCACGAAGTCTAGTCTGATAAATCATTTTACAAAAACGAAAAACAAAAAAGTCCGAGCAAAGGAAGGCGTACGCCCTCTACGCCCCCTCTGAATCCGCCACTGGTGCGACAACATTTCAGGGTTCAAAAAGGCAGAGAAGGATATTGGCATATATATACGATAACATGAAGATTTAGACATCTGCTGAACTTACCAAAATACGTGATAGTTCTTCTGCAGTTATGTTTTGTTTGTAAATATAGGTATAAGAATTCCGACAGATATGCAGAATATGTTATAGCCGTTCATTGCAGTCCATCATTTGTCAACGACAAATAAATTCTGAGGAACTATTTCCTGAGTGCATAAAATAATTGCCAAATCATGCAAGCAAATTATAAATATGCATTCACTGATCGTTTTGATTTTACGCAAAATTGCGTTTTTTAATTAAAGACTGCATACTTTATGTATTCTATTAGTATTGCTTGTATGGATTTACATATGTAACCGGAAAAAACATTATACTGTTGACGCTTTTAAGAATTTGTTTTCACTAATCTTCGTTTTCCCTTTTTTTATAACAAACAATGAAAAAGATTAATATCTTTTACAGTATAAAAATTAAAACAAATCAAAAAATTTTGCCTTTTCCGTCAAATAACAATGATTTGCATATAATTGTTATTATGCAATTTGCACCAATAAAACAACTACCATATCAATTGTTTTTAAAACAATGAAGGTGGTACATATTGTATAAGCATTATTTGACGCTCTATACGAGAATTGAAACAAAGGTTAAAAGATCATAGACTTAACTTTCAAAATTATTATAAAGTTTATAAATCCAAATGTTTCAAACATGTTACGCATTTATTATACACGCGCGGAAATACTTATAATTTTTTTTTGATATCTAATATAAATATCGAACTAAAATTTACTATGCTCGACATTCGATAAACTGCATACTCTTCAATTATTACATTTGAATTCATGATTATTTTGCATCATTTGGATCAATTAAAACAATAAGAACATGAGCTCATCTAAATTTTGCTTCGCTTTATATTATGTATTTACATGCTATTATTTATTTGATGTATTGTAAATAGTTTATTGTTGTTATGTTTTAGAAAGTGCTTGCTTTGCCGGTTCACTTCTTGTTTACATGCATACTATCATATCAATTGTATACATTTTGTGATTTAATCAAATGTTAACAGACAAAGCACTGATGACATATCCATTAAAGTGTAGGTTTATGTAAACTGTTATTTGTTTTGTTTTTGGTTGTGCTTGTGCTTTTATATTCATGATTTTTTTTTTACTTATTTGTTTATGGGGGAATTCCTAATTGTTTGATTGTTGCATTTTCTTTCCCTTTTTGTTTTGTTCTTTTGTTCTTTTTTTTTTTATATATATATAATCTGAATTAGTGAGGACAATTCATTTCTGAATGTTGCGATTTTTGTTCGCATCTTAGTAAATATAATTTTACTTGAATGCACACGTGTATCTTCTTTCGGAGAGCAAAAAAATCCCAGCAGACTTGAACCATTTCATTTAGTTTTTCTTCGCTATCAATCAAATCATGTTGTTCAAAATTTAACACTATATGTATCGGGGAAATCTGGATTTCATAATATATCATTTTTGTTCTCTGCTTAAACAAAATGTATTTATTTCATAAATTTAGGAATCTGAATAGTTTTTAATGAATAAACCATAATCCCCCTTATCCTTGCAATTCAATGGCCGTCCCCTTGTGAGAGAAGAGACAAAGGCAATACGTCTAAATTATAACAATTCTCGTTATTTCACAAATTTTATGTATGTCTTTACGGTTTAAAATTAACATTTTCAAAACCAATAGTTGTTTTTATAATTATCATGACTAATATCTTAATACAAAATTGCTCTCTGTAACAACATCAGTTCAAGTTGTGTCTAAAAACGACTAATGATACAATTTGCTAAACATAGACAAACAGAAACATAATGGAAACTCTGTTATAAAAGTTCGCTTCTAAAATAAGTGACAACCTTTTTTTTCTTATACAAGTATGTTTTGTTTATTAATTTTGTTATAAAACTAGTATATGTTTATATCATTTTTTATGCACCACCTACGACAGTAGAGGGGCATTATGTTTTCTGGTCTGTGGCTCCGTTCGTTCGTCCGTTCGTTCGTTCGTCCCGCTTCAAGTTAAAGTTTTTGGTCAAGATAATTTTTGATGAAGCTGAAGTCCAATCAACTTGAAACTTAGTACACTTGTTGCTTATGATATGATCTTTCTAATTTTAATGCCAAATTAGACTTTTGACCCCAATTTCACGGTCCACTGAACATAGAAAATGAAAGTGGGAGTTTCAGGTTAAAGTTTTTGCTTAAGTAGTTTTTGATGAAATTGAAGTCCAATCAACTTGAAACTTAGTTCCCTATAGTATAATCTTTCTTATTTTAATGCCAAATTAGACATTTACCCAATTTCAGGGTCCATGGAACCTGGAAAATGATAGTGCAAGTGGGGCATCTGTGTACTTTGGACACATTCTTGTTATTCTATAATATGGGCATATATAAAAGCGAAATCGTCGAATCATAGTTTGCCGAGAACAAATAAGCGGACAATGCAATGCTAATTACCCGTAGACAAATTGAAAATGCTGCAACAGCTTTGAAAGGACCGAAGTGGGGTTTTTTTCTTCTCTTTTTTTAAGAAATTCGCTGTTTGAACAAATATGAAAATAAGAACATGGGGTATGCTTACCGAAAGACAACATTTCTATACACACAATTCGAATGAAGCAGATGGTAGAAATTAGAGGCAACCGTAACGCATTCAACAATGAGAAAAACCAACACCGTATATAACTATCCGGTGAAACATATGAAACAATTAAATTGAAAAATTAATGGCTTAATTTATGACATTTTGTTTACATTTTACAAGAAACAGATTTAACATTCATGAAACAACTACAACTACTGAAATACAGGCGTCTGACTTAAGACAGTCACATAATGAATGAGGCGAGGTCAACCCTGGAACATTGGTGTAACAGTACAAAATGAAAACGAACTATAAGTTGTAAAAGGTCGAACTCATCCGATCAATACAAAGTAGAAAACAAATCTGAAAAACAACAAAGAGTGTACGGGTGCAAGGTTTCAGTAATTGTTTCCATTCTTTGATGCAGTTAAAGATGTTACAATTATTATTCCGCGTGTATTTGGACTTTCCGATTAATTTGATGTCGCATTTACATAAATTTTTGCCTCTGTATGTAGTTATGGTGCATCTGATATCAGCGGTTTCTACTTTACAGTAAACATAGATGGTGCATGCTTTAACAAATTCGTTTCTTAAATAGCACTTAGTCCATTGATTTCAGTAATTAACTAAAGAATGAAAAAATTCTAAGACATATGTTTTCTTTTTTTTTCAAAGAGGCAGCAATGTTATACATTATTGTTAAAAGGCCTGTTAAACTCCGCTTCCGGGTGTGGGATTTTCTCGCTGTGTTGAAGGTCCATTGTTTGCTTTGTGTTACTAACGGCTTTTTGGTCGACCTGTTGTCGCTATGACACACACCCGGTCTCCATTTTCGTCAAACTATATATAAAGCAGGAGAACTCTAGATACAATTTCTCCACAGTTGGATCGTTTTTGATATATCTCATCTATATATCCATGTGCGTGGAAGTTAAATATGTTTTAAATACTGACTACAAAGATTAGATTGTATAAGAAAACCAAAATTCGAGCCCTACAAGTAACCTTCCAAAATAAACAAGTTGTTTTGTTTTACGTCAGTGGTTGATGCTATGTAAGCAACATGACTATTTCTTCAAAGAAGTTTTACCGCCATATTTTATGAAAATAATAATCTAAGTTCGGTCAATAAAAATGAATTCTTCATCCCTTTGCAGAAATGGTAGTCAGGATAACTGCAGTGCTATACTTTCCGCATTACAATTCGATCTTGTTATACTTTTTATTTTCACTCCCTCCACTCCCTCCCCCCCCCCCCCCCCCGGCCTCTTTCACAGAAACTTAAATGCAAACCCCATAATCTTATGAAATGTATGTTATTAAAAACACCTGGTATCTTGCTTCAATGTTGAAAATTAAAATCTCAAAGGCTAACTAGGGGATAAAAATATGGTCACATTGTTCTTTTAACCGGTAGTGAAACGTTAATCAAAGTGGAGCGTCTATGTGCCGTGCAATAACTGTTTAAGGTAAGTTAAGTGGCATTTTACAAGACAAACAGTGTTTTCATATCCAATATACCCTCATTTTCTAGTGGCAATGCAAATTTCCTCGACTTGTATTACAATTTGCATTTTTTTAAATATTTTGTCTTGAAAATTTATGACATATTTGCCACTGGACGTTAAATAATCAATATATATATTATATATGAAACTTAAAGGGGCACTATGTGGGAGATATATAAAAAATCTAAAGTATGATTTGTTTTTGTTCAATCATTATGAAATAATTATTCGAATTTAGCAGCCACAATGGTTAAATTTTGTCAAATTAAGCTAAATAACATTGATAATGAATTGTTCACTTGCAAGTCAATAATTAGACCTCATCAATTCCATATTCATATGAACTTCAATTTGACCTTAACTTTAGAGTAAAAAAAAACCTAACAAACTAGATATCATTGAGGAGGAGCCATCTATGTGTGCCCCGCTGATACATTTTTTTCCAACAATAGGTGCCAAAATAAACTAAGTCTGGAAAAAAATTGAGATGTTCCCTATGAACTTTAAATAATATTAGTGAGTTGTTTTGAATGACATAGAAACTGCACAACAACAGATAATTCAAACTGTGTAAATGTCTGGATCGTGTCAAATGTTTTAGGGTGTTTTAATTTGTTAGCTTTCTTAAAATTTGACGAAATACGTTATGTACGCTTGACGAATCATACGTAAGACTCGTTTGAGAGATCCTTTATTTTGACATATTTCTGTACTCATAATCGAAGCGTCATGGAACTTCGATGGCTTTTTTGCACTGCATGTAATTACCCGTGCAAAACTTGATTTTTTTGTCATACACAGTAATTTCGAGACGTACGAAAGGTGAAAATACAACACCAACAGGGGGAAGGAGATTACTACACACAATTTTCAATAATATAGGCTCAAGATAAAGAATTTGCTACCATAAAAAAAGAACAAAAAAATTACCTACACGACATATTATGCCTGGACTCTTTTATTAACTTGGAGTGATTGAACGCAGGAATTAAACGACCCACTGTCATCTTCTGTTTTGTCCATACACACGATTTATGCTTCTCTATGGGACCTTTCTTTGGACGTATAATTGATTTTTCTTTCTGAAAATTCATTAAATATTTCCAACTAGACTTTAATCGACAAATAATCATATTAAATAAGTTTATCCTTTATTATTGCTCAGGAAAATATTAAGGGGTGACGCACACCTGAGTATCTCTACTTAGCAGACACATACAAACAGCAGTCACAAATATGTTATAATCTTTGTATTCCTTTAAAACTGTACAAAAATGTGTAACAAAGAAAAACAAAAAGGAATACAGACAAAGCACGGTAAAATAGGCGGAGAATGTATACAGATGGAAATAATTAGATAATAGTGTTAAGGAAATGAATATTCAAACATAAATAGGTACGTCATATCCTAGAAAAATGTCTTACGAAACGAACTATATATATTGTCAAGTTTTGCATGGATTATAAACAATAAACTTTTGGGAAAAAAGTGGGACCTGAACCTGGGTCGCAATTCCGAACGTTTTTAAATAGGAAAAATCCGTGGCTCTGTGGTCCGCAAATAGTAAAAAATAACATAAGGACCTAAGAGCTACGGTTCTGCAGCTAATTGCAATGCTGACAATTTATTACCAATTACAATGCTGACATTTATTTTTAACTATACACTGGTGATGTAAAATTGATCTTCTCAAACGATAACCATTATACATGTTTTCCATTTATGTATTTAAAATTGCGAATATTTAACATGTACAGGTACTTTAACCTATATTTATATACTAGTAGGAAGTTATTTAATTTAAACAACATTACCATCTTCCTGGTCTATGGTTAAAATAACGATGGTTGGGTCAAAATGTCGAAATATATCATAACATTTTTTTCTTTCTGCATTCAGTGTGAGTAATATTTTGCATTATTTTATGAATATATTGTTATATAATTTGAGAGTTAACTTTGTACTTAAATTTACAATAATGTTTAACCTAGCTAAAATGGCATAAAAAAAACTATGAAACATTAGTCTTCAATAATGTTTTCTAATCAATAAATCAGCAATTACTCTGCGCAAATTAACCTGAATTTAATAAATAAATTGGGGCATATAACTGGAGATTCAGTATAGGCAGTAAATAAAGTAGGTAGGTTTTATATTATAGCGACACCTGTAGAGCAACCTTATCACTGTGTCGAGTGTGATACGATATGTATCCACTGGAGACCGTTTAAAATTTTTTAGATTTAAAACGCGAGGCTGATCATCTAGCGTTTTAAATATTTGAAAATTAAAATTAAAATTTATCTGTCGAGTGGATAAATATCGTATTGCACTAGATTTGGTGGTTAAATCTGTTCATCAAATGATTTTTGATCGACATGAACACATATCCAATACTGCTTTCAAATGATCTACACAAAGATGTGTTCGTTTAATCTGACGTCGTCAGAAATTAATCGCCTTTTCCACGACAGTCACTTCACATTAGGAATAGGGACGAAAGATACCAAAGGGACAGTCAAACTCATAAATCGAAAATAAACTGACATCGCCATGGCTAAAAATGAAAAAGACAAACAGACAAAAAATAGTACACAATACACAACATAGAAAACTAAAGAATAAACAACACGAACCCCACCAAAAACTAAGGGTGATCTCAGGTGCTCCGGGAGGGTTAGCAGATCCTGCTCCACATGTGGCACCCATCGTGTTGCTTATGTGATAACAAATTCGCTAAATAGTCTAATTCGGTAGATCATAGGAAATTATGAGAAAATAGAATGATTTGACGTCATAATCGAATTTTGACCAATGAAGAACCGAAATTAAACGAACGTACACGTTGATTAAATAAAAGTAATGAATAAGTCAGGAAAGGACAATTCGTGTAAAAATTAGAGAACCATTATATATCTTACATTAATTAATAGGATACTTTACAATAGATCATACAACTGATCTGTAACAATACCATATGCACGCCTTATATATCATGTACTGTGTTCAAAAAGATAAAAAAAAAAAAACGGACGAGGAAAGCTTTAACAATGTAGAGCCTAGGTGGCCGATGGTCTAGCCCTTCGGGCATAGTGCAAGGTAAGTTGGTGGCTCGATTTCTCTGTAGCAAGATTTCGAATCCCGGTTAAAAAAGAACAAAAAATGCGAAAGCACGTTTACAGCTCTAACATTGTTGGGCCGATGTTTAAACTAATAGTATAATATATATGTACCAAAATGATTTGACATTTAACTTACACATAGCCAAATTGAACAATTAAGGACCTTTTACTTTTAAAGCAATATAAAGGTTGTTATATCACGTGTTAATTGTTTAAAGTATTAGAATTAAGAGAAATATAATCATAATACAAGTATATCCTAGGGATTTGTTTTTCTTCTTCTAAATTTTAAGGTTTAAAACACAGCGAAAACTTAAAAAATTCGATGCTCTAACGATCGACATTGAATAAATCCAATAGTCTACCAGTAACTTTGGAAGAATTTGTTTTTTTCTAATAATAATCATGCAAATTTATATTAATTTTTGATAAATGTAAATCACCTTCCACATTGCGGATTTCTATATCATACACATGTTAAGGTATCATTTTTGTAACACCTGTGCGCACGTTAATGAGGCACTAGCTACGAGATATATACACATTCTAAAGTATGATTTTCTTTTGTTTTATCATGAATAAAAGTGCAATGGTGACATAATACTTACGTTTCAGCAGCCAGGGAATAATTTGACTTCATTAAATCCGTATCCATGGAACTTAAATTTAATCCCTTAACGAAAGATTGGTAAGCATAAATTGTGCGTTGGTTTTCAAAGGAAAAGAATATTAACATTGAAAAGTAAACAAAGGTAAATCATTTGATTGACTGATTCGATCGATAAAAAAAAGTATTCTTATACGAGTAAAAACGACAATTAACATATATTTCTAAGCAACAACATGAAATTAAACAGACCTAGAAAAATTCAATTGCACGATTTCGCTTTCTATTTTTATTTCTACTTATGTTAATATCGCTATACACGCTATACATTTGTTGCAGTGTAGGAATCTACTTTTAAACAATACCATCCGACAGTATCTGTCACTTTTTGGCATTAATTAAGAGTTTTTTTTTTTAAATCTTGGATCCGCTCTGGTTTCATTTACATGTACTTCTCCCTTATGAACCACATGATTTGAGTGAAACGGCACGAAAAACTATTAATATACTTCGACACTGTCAGCGATTTCCAAATTGAATGCATTCTTGCTAGGACATTTACAGTCAACAGCTTGTAAATTGCAACAGCATACTTTTTGTAAACGTGCTGAATATATACTCAAAACATTTATGTCAGTTAAATTTTCTGCATTGCAAATCATGGAACAAAGATAATCAAACTAACATTTTAATAAACTAATGAACGCTTCGAATTAACAAATTGTTGAAATCACTAAATTGCATCAGTTTGATTTTCCTATGTATACCACTCGATACCATAATTTCTTCTTCTCGGTAATTAATAAAAAAGTTAATAGAAAATAACACATTTTGTAGCTGTCATAGAATCTAATATGTATGTTGATGGAGGTTCAACAATTACACTTGTATGCCCATTCAAAGCCGACCCTGCGAACTCCATTAGGTGGTCTGGACCTCCAAATTTGATCACTCTGTCGATTGGGTTGGCCATAAATCCTAATTTACCAGACGCACAGAGATCCCGTCTTAGTATTTCAATTGGTAGCAATGGGGAATACAACTTAAAGATTTCAAACATTCAACTGCACGATGAAGGAGTATATAGATGCAATGGAGTAACTGGTGGATCGTTAGTATCTGAAGACTTCCACTTGATTATAAAAGGTTTGTATCAGCGGTTTGATGATATATTATTTCATTTTCTTCTTAAAGTTGTACAAATATGACATTCAAATTGTAACCGACCAACTTTCTTTGTTTGACAATTTTATGTCATAGAAAAATGTGAAATAACAGTCAGTTATACCGTTACTGGTAACTTCGTGAACTAGGCTTATGAAAAAAGGGAAATGCCATAATATATACAATGCACTGAATGAAAATCTTTACGATATCAAATATTATATGATATTCAAAACGAAAAACGATTGTATATACCATTCGATAAAGCTATTGGTTAAGCAATGCCATAATTATATACAATACGATAAACAAGGCTGTGAAAGTTTTGAACAAAAAAACAATTCACAAAATCACATACATAAAAATTTAAAGAAAACTTAGTATTGATGTTAAAGGACAAAGTGAAAAGAAAACATACAAAACATACACATTATTAACGCAACTTTTGGATTTCAAGATTTGGTGGTTGAATTTGTTTCTCTGATGACTTTTTCACATGTGAACTGTATGCCGCATATCATTCTGATAATATAAAGTAATAAGCAACAACACGAATTGTTCTGACTTAATTTCTATGTTTTCTCTAAAAGTAAATGTAACAGTTCAAGTTCATACATTTCTTTCAAAAGACGTCAACTTAACAACACATCCAAGTACTGCAGTGGAAGGGGAAGATTTTAGATTTATATGCTCGTATGGGAACAGCATTATAGAATTTCGAAAGGACAACATACCAATTTGTTTCATACGGGGAATCAACTCAGATGGCACATGTGACATACCTGGTAGTTACAACACAAACTTTACGTATACCTGTAATCCAACAACATATAATGTTACCATACCTGGGCAGTTTATGACAGGAAGCTTACATGGAACTCAATGGGAATGTTTGCATGCACTTGATAATTCTCAAAGTTCCGGCAAACTACAACTATATGTACATAGTAAGTACTTATTTGTAATATATATAGATTCCATCACTGTTTGATGTGTAATATACGATCCACTCGAGACAGTAAAATTTTCAAAACAGAGGAAACCAAGAAAATTTGACGTCATAATCGAATGTTGACCAATGAAGAACTGAGATCGAACCAATCAAACGTTGATTAAATAAAAATCATCAACAGGTCAGGAAAGAATTTAATCGTGTAAGAATTAGAAAAAATATAAATTATACCACTGAATCGAGTGTGAAACGATATTTATCAACGCAAGACAGTAAAACTTCAAATTTAAAAAAATGCAAGGTTCGTCGAGCCGTTTAAATATTGACAATTGTATTGTCAAGAGTGGATAGATGTCGTGATTTGTAGATGAAATCTGTTTCGTTGATGATTTTAGACGATATGCAGAAAATCTTAATCCTTCTTTTTGAACGACCTGTAAAAAAGATGTGTTCTTTTTATGTGACGTCTCCGGCATGTTCGCCTTTTTTTCATGACGTCACAATAGAAATTCCAGAGGATAGCAAGAACAATTGACGTCATAACGGACTTTTTAGCAATGAAGAACTGAGATCAAACGAACCACTTGTAGATTAAATATAAACAATCAACAGGTCAGGAAAGTGATGAATCGAGTAAGAATTAGAGACATAAATATATAATATCACATATTAACAGCAATTCATACGATCGTCGTCGGATAAAACCATTTGCAACTTATTTTTAAAGTATGCATGATATTGTGATTTGACACTACTGTCCGAATTAAGGTGGAGGGTTGACAGACATGCCCACGACTTTTCCAGATGCCAATATTGTGTATACCGACGAAGTCGGCACGATATCAAAGATCTTTAGTAATTGTGACAAAAAACCGGTTGTCGATTTCGATCACGAGACTAATGACAAACCTAACGTCGATATCGACAATGCCGAAAGTGACTTTAGATAAGACCGCCAAAATACAGACTCAATACGTTTTACACCAATGATTAAATATATAAAATTTAAATCATGCGATTCAAACGGATTCATATTTTAATCAGGGAAAACATGGTCTATTTATTTGTCAAGTTTAGATTTTAAGGTGATTTTTTTTATTTATATCAGTATTTGTGATTTTGTCTTTTTTTGTTCTTCGTGCCGATCTGATAGGCCCATTTTTTTCCAACTGATTTTATTTTTTTGAAGTTATGTTTTGGTGCTACACCACTGCCTTAGATTGAAGAGAATAGTTTAGCAGTCAAACATGTAAACGTTTTTAACCCCTCCACATCCTCGATGTGACTGACCCTACTCTGGAGCTCTTTGATTCAGTGATTGTCGTCGGATGTTTGCCATATTTGGTTTCATTTATCATATATAAATAATTCAGATAGTCTGTTTTTTCATTTAAAATGTTGACATAATGGTGCTGTTTTTTGTTGAACACTGTACGGTGACCTGTAGTTATTCACATCTTCATATGTGTCTGGTGGCTTGTTATCACTTTGGAAATCCTACAGCATCTCTTTAATGTAAACTCAACTGAAAGAAATTAATAAAAAAAATAATATGACGAGCGATATCATCTTTAGGAGAATCTAAACATTTTATACATATATCTAGATGTAGCAGATAGACATTTTGAACACAATTTGCTACTATTGACTTTATGTTGTTGATTTCATCGATGTCGACAACTAATCAGATGAATATAATCTTATCTTATTGATTGAAAAAGTCAATTAAGAAAACTTTTAATAATCATATAAAAAATCGTTAAACATATATCTATTGTTACATCGCCAAGTTGCAAAATATAACGAAGACAAAAACTAAACTGTATGCAATAATTGTAAAACAACATGAAGTTTTTAATTCAATATGGAATAGATATTAAACTGATATCGTCAATATCTTTGATAATTACAGTTTAAACAGATAAGGATGTGGAAACTAAATTGTGTCAAATAAACAGTTGGAACATAGATTGTCGATATCATCGATATCGACAACTTAAACAGTTCAACCAGCAAAAACATGTCAAGTATAATATTTGGTAATATCGAATCGATACCGACAGCTGATATTGTTTTTGTTGCTACACATTTAGTCAAAGATGCATATTGGTATTGACAATATATCGTCGATTTCGTCGATATCTAATATAAAATACATCGTATCGTAGGCATACCTTTAAAAAACAATCTTGTTAACATTACTTTTTTACACGTGCAGATTAAAACAGCTCTCATTTCAGCACATGTTAAGTTTATCATTGTGATTTAATTGGCGTTTACGATGATGTTCAGATTTATGTATCTGATAAGTCATAATTTTAATACACACTTGAAAGCGTTGTGTGTGTTGGTTATTCTTTCTTAGAAATGTGTTTGGATATCAAAGATATAAATCCTAAACATGTTTAAAACTAAACATGCAATACAAATGTTTATTTCTAAGCGCGTATAGAAAAACAATTTACACTTCAATGTTTTTTTTGATTTTTTTAAATGTTATTACGGAATTGTTATCGTCAATATACATTTTGTATTTATGTAAATGCTACACCACCCGACGTCTTAATTTTAAGGAAAGGGCTAGTGTCCATATACATTTTTTACCCTGCCTCTTCCTGTATATTACTGAACCTACATTGAAGCACATTCACAAACATTCTGATTAATGCATGAATAATAAATGAAAATGGAATAAGGCAAACAGTAACCACCGAGAACTGAACGAATGTTTTTTGTTGTATTTTTTTAATGTAAATCATTAACATTTGTAATCCTTTGAATGATCTTTTTACATGTTAAACCTCCATCAACTGTATGTTAAGTCAAATTCCATATTTTAAAAAATGTATTTTTAGTTCCAATTACTTCAGTCATACTGTCAAATCAAGCGGCTGATGAAAATCCAGTGAAAGTTGTAAATGATAAAAACATAATGTTTACCTGCAAAACAAATGCCGGTCGACCATCCTCTAAAATACAGTGGTATATTGCAAGTGTCAACATTACATCATCTGCTTCAAGTCATACTGACGTATGTGCTACAGATTGTTCTGATGATAAATTAATATCTTCAAGCCAGCTTATATACAAAGGGAAGAAGGAAGACAGCGGGAAAATTGTATATTGTACTGCATTAAATATACAGGGACATGGTGTAAGGTCATCCAACAAAACAATTGATGTATTATGTAAGTATTTTTGAATATAATATCGGTATTAATTTTGAAGATCAATGTACAAGGCTTATGGTATACAGTTATTTTAATGATTTAATTAACAATATCAAAAACACATTAGTAGAGCAGAAAAAGGATATTTCTACATCTGTTTTTTTTCATGTAACCTGAGAATACCAATGTTTTACCGCGGGGTACGTGTTGTTTTTTGTAGTTTGCCGTTTTTTGTCAAAACGTTGTTTGTATGTCTTCGACGGATGAATTTAAAAGTATCTCTGAATCTAATGCCCTCTTTTTAACACTGTTTTGCTGAAATGGTAGTTTGGCACTTAAAGAGACATAAAAATTTAAAGTATTCTTACTCGTGTTTTCAACAACAGCATAGCATGTCATATTTAAAGTTATATGCGCCAAAAAAGCTCATTTTGAAGTTATATTATGTGAATTTATTATAAAAAAAAAAAAAAAAAAACCGATTTGTGACATCCGGACCATAATGTTTCATTGTCAACATCAATTGCTTATATATTCTGTACAGTATTGATTCACAAACGATAATCAACCTTTACCATTTGTATCAATAATTCAGTTTAAGATGTTCGCTACTCTAGTTTTTGATCATTTTTATTTTCTACAGAAAAAGCACGTACTGTTTAATTATTCAAATGCTTATTTTGAGTTTATTGTGTTTGTATGCGATAGTCCGCTGAATTCTTTCATTGATTTGTATAGTTTGTGTATACATGTTAAAGTATGATCTATATATTTATATTGTGTAAATCCAACAAGCTTACGGAAATAAAGTATTATAATTGACTGTTTGTCAGATATTTAAAATCATCTAATTTTATACATTAACGGTACTACAAAATTTACCCTCAATCATCATATTTGTTTCATGTCAGAAAGAACAAAACTTTTCAAATGCAAATACACAGTTCTTAAATTGTTGAGCTAAATTTCAGTCAAACCAAAGTTGAGTGTTGTTGAAAAGTAGACTTGTAATCAAATAACAAAATATAATGCGCAAAAACGAATGGATAAAAACTGTCCCATTCCTCACTTGGTACAGGCATTTTCTTATGTAACAGTCGCATAAAACTGATGATTGTGTGCAGAATAACCAGTATTGTGTTTTAAGTTCATTTACAATTTATTCGTATTTGATTTATTTATTTGTAAATACATAATGTGAACGTTATAAGAATCCTTGGCTGAAAGCAATCGCGAGGCATTCCAGAATCAATTTTTATTAAAAAAAAAAACTTTCATAATTGTACATGATATATGCCAATGCCACATATTTGTTTCATGTCAGAAAGAACAAAACTTTTCAGATGCAAATAAACAGGTCTTAAATTGTTGAGCTAAATTTCAGTCAAACCAAAGTTGAGTGTTGTTGAAAAGTAGACTTGTAATCAAATAACAAAATATAATGCGCAAAAACATATCAAACGAATGGATAAAAACTGTCCCATTCCTGACTTGGTACAGGCATTTTCTTATGTAACAGTCGCATAAAACTGATGATTGTGTGCAGAATAACCAGTATTGTGTTTTAAGTTCATTTACAATTTATTCGTATTTGGTTTATTTATTTGTAAATACATAATGTGAACGTTATAAGAATCCTTGGCTGAAAGCAATCGCGAGGCATTCCAAAATCATTTTTTATTAAAAAAAATAATAATTCATAATTGTACGTGATATATGCCAATGTAACTATAACGCAGAGTGAAAACTTACGATATTCTTGATAAACATGTTATTTAACTATAATGGTACTTTAACCTATAATGGTTTACTTTTTAAATTGTTATTTGGATGGAGAGTTGTCTCATTGGCACTCACACCACATCTTCCTATATCTATTATACAAGTTGAATGAATTTTGTAATTGTATATGGATGTAAAAGCGTCCGTCGTGTACACACTCTGAGCTAAAAACTAACGGTATTCTTGATAAACATGTTATTATACAAGTTGAATGAATTTTGTAATTGTATATGGATGTAAAAGCGTCCGTCGTGTGCTCACTTTGAGCACAAAGCGCTGCATAAACATGTGATTATAGTCGATTTCATACCCATAAAAAAGTAATACAGTAATATTCCATTCTCCTAGAAAGACAAATTTGATGTTATTTTAAACAAAAACATCTGTCACGTCTGCAATTGTGCAACTTGATTATGAGGTTTCGTACAAAGTCAAGTACTGGAATAAAAGTATACGGAACTATTGATTGTAAAGGTCAAAATATAAGTATACGTTTGTTTTTTATTCTAATTTCAGATACCTCCTTTTTCGTAATGTCAAAATGTTTCTTATTCAAATTTAAATCGACATGGTAATGTATTTTGTCTGCTACGAAACTGTGTTTGTTATTTTAAAATTAAAAAGTTGATACAAAATTCTAAATTTTAAATAGAAAGTAAATAGTGCAGTCCTCAAAATAAGAATATTGTTTTTAATATAACCTTTGTTGTCAATATAACTTTGGGTTCATTGCAAGCAATGGTGTTTTATTTCTTTAGATTTCCCAAATATCCATATGGAGCCCATATATAATACATATATTGTATACCAAAACCAGCGAGATGTAATTTTAATGTGTGTAATTGATGATGCAAACCCATCAACAGCTGTCACATACGAATGGAATAGTCCAAGCGGTACCATGAACACTCAAACTATTACCATACCAACTGTAACCAACTTACACAGTGGGCAGTACTCGTGTACTGCTACAAATATAGCTGGCCCGTCAATTAAAGCAACAAAACAGATTGATGTGCATTGTAAGTCATCAGATACTAATAATGTTACGAGGTTAATGTTATAAGATTTACAGCACACACATTTTATATTAAATATGATACTAAAGTGGTTTTTTAAAATCAATGTTAGTGCTATACTGGTTTGTGTTACCCGTTTGCGAACATGATACAAAAAAAAGTTGAAATCAATAGACTATGTTATCCTTTAAATATAGTAGAAGAACATGATTATTAACTCAAAGTAACGAAACAAACGTTTTGAATTTTTGACAGATTACAGCATTACACTTTTTTTCCCGTAATTTTGTGTTATGAATTACATTGTATATAAAAATGGTTAAAGTTATCTGTCTTTGAAAAGCAAGTTATCATACAAAGCAGTTTTCACAATAAGTAAACACATAAGATGCGTGTGTTTAAGAGGAACATATCAGTACTTTTAGACTGAACCTAGTCCCATTATATGTAAATGATTTTGTACAGAGCAAATATACACTTGGACTATTTGTTATAGTTGTTTGTCCTTTCAACGTATTTAAGTGGGAGTCGTGGTTTTGCCCGGTTTTCTTTGGAATTTGTTTTTAACAAAGTTTAATATCCATTGGTATTCTCTGTTTCTCTAATAATGACACGTGTTTCCTGGGCATAGTTTATTTCGATGCTTTTATTTTTACAAATGTTCAAAAATAAATGCATGCAAGTATTTTCTGGCAAGATAAATGTGCTCTTAAAGTATTATGGTCTTTCTCTAATTTTCATACAGTTGTTTTGCCCCGATTTGTGCCAGAAAATTTCTTATCTAAAAATTATTGATTGTCAGCAAATGATTGGTCGAAATTTAATGATGACGTGACATTTTTCTAGTTTCTTCTGAATTCACTACTGTAACGTCACAAAGCAGGTCATTTTGTCAGTTGACGTCACCTATAAAAAAAACACATTGATCGGCAAAACTTTGAAAGGATGGATACACTTTGTTCTTAAGATCATTAGATAAACATGTTTAAAAACTGTAACTCGTGTATTACGATAATGCCCCACTCTCAACACTTGATTTTAAATTACTTTGAAATCTCGACAAGATCGAACATAATATATTAAAATTAAATGTTCTCAATATGAACAAATATCGTTACACACTTGATGTAGTGTTGGATTCTAAATTCGACAGAAAATATCCATTTAATTTCACATATACTTTCCTTTTTTTCATGGCATTTTTAAAAAATACACGAATTGCTATAACAAAATGTTTAACAGTGTAAATAGCATTTTTTTTTGTTTTTATCTTGAGTATGCATATATAAATTGTGAACCCCGTTATACAGATGGTCCAGTGATATCAAATATTTCAAACCAGCAAGATATTAAAGAGGGGAACAACCTGATAGTGTCTCCTATAGTTGATGCAAATCCAGTGCCCAAGTTGGTATGGTGGACAAAACAGAATGATCCAATCTTCAGATATGATGGCTTCGTACTTAGAATAAACAACATAAACAGAAAGTCAAGTGGAAACTACTCGTGTTACGTAATGAACACACTGGCACCATCTGGGATGTCGGAAATAAACAGAACAACTCAACAGACGTTCTCCGTAAACGTAGTATGTAAGTCAAAGTGTGGTGTCGTTGGTGAACATTTTGAAACATTTTTTAGGGTATTAATACTGTGGATTCATTATCATTAGTTGTATAACGAATTAAGCGGATTTTGTGGGTATAGGTGAACCACAAAATCAAATGTGTCATGGATGAAATATTTACAACATAAGAAAAAGCCTGTACCAAGTCAGGAATATAACAGTAGTTATCTACTAGTTTTTGTTTGAGAATTTTCCATTTGAATAGGGACATTCCGTTTTGATTTTTCATCAGAGTTCAGAATTTTGTTATTTTACATTTTTCTATAGGATTCATCGGATACTTCAGCAAAACTACGAAATAAGATATCAAAGAGCATGCAAGACTTCCATTATCTAACTTAATTCACGACAATTGGTACCATGAAAATAATAAATAGTAGTAATTCCGGAGGAATGGATTTATGACTGTTTGAAGTCCAGGAGAAAATATAATGAAAACTTCGGTCAAATATTTTATAATGTGTGATATGACTTTAAATCTTGCTGTTTACTAGCCGGACACCCTGATATTTTTCATACCGGGTCATATTTAGTGTTTTGTGTATATTTGGTAACTTTTGATTTTGGATGACTTTGGGTTAATCTTTGTACCGTGTAATTCCTCCTCAAATTAGTAGTAAAGCACACGCACACTTTGTTTAAAACAATCAATTGACATGTTTTAATGATACATGTATGTTGTAAATAAGTACATCGGCATAATGAATGCAATATAAATTTGTGGTAGTGATCTTGTAAAAAGTTAATCTGAGGGAGAACACTTATAAAAATAAACCCTTGATTTTATTGAGTTCGTCGCAGATGATTTCATAAAACATGAATTATAATAACCAAATACAAATAATTTGTCATATGAAGTAAGAAGATTGTAAGAAATTCGTGTTTTGTGTTTTGCCGTGGTATTGTCCATGTATTTGTTTACTTTTAAGTGTGACATGTTTATAATAATTATCCCTTTGGTATATTTAGCCTCTGTTTATATTTGTATAATTCTTATATGAATTTGCATATTTACGAATACAAGAATTGGATTGGTCAAATAGATTTTTTTGCATGGTTCACACTTCGATAAACCATGTTACCGAAACTACTATCGTAACCTTCACTGTGATCTCTTCATGCGAGGTAGAAATGCATACAGGGATCCCGGGAATTTCAGCAGTTTGAGATTAAGAAACAGATACATCATAATTGTTTCTATTTAACAAATAACTCCTTCATGTCAGGCTCTATGCTCATTTTAAAATAAGTAGGCAGTATATTTGTCGATTTTTTACACTGAGCGTTAGCGATAGTCAAATATAATGCATACCCATGTTAAAATGAGCATAGAGCATGATATGAAGGAATTATTTCGTTTCTTATAGGACAAATACAGTGTTTTTATAGGCCGAAGCGTGCGAAATTACCGTAAAAATGTTTGGCTGTTACCCTTTCCTAATCAAGGAGTCTGTGCATTGCAGTTCATATTTAATAGGTTTAAAAACTATGAGCTGGGTAAATATATGTTGTTTCATAAATATATATAATAAAAGTTTATGTTACCTGCTTAAGGTATTACAATACAAAGATTTTACAACTCCAACTCCCAAGTTTTAAAATGCTGTAACTTTCTTAATAATGCTTAGAAGTAATAGTTTTGGATAGCTAACAGATTACTCTTTCAATTTAATGCAATGTTAATATTATGCAACAATTACGTAACCAATCATAAGGTTAACTGTGTCTAAAATATTTTTCACCAAATTTCCACTTTCAAATGAAATTAGCTTCTACATAGGTATCCCTAGAGGGTTGATTTGATTATATGTTGTTCCAAAGGCCACTATCTACAAAAGGGTGTCTCAGATTTCAGATAGAATGTATAGAACAAATTTTACACCTAATTAAACATTATCTTCTTTTATGTGATTAGGATGTTTACACTAATTAGAGATTTATGAGAGAATGAAATACCATAGAGACAATCTGAGACACAATTTTGAAGACCATGATGTGTTGATTAAGATTTTGTCAAAATTTTCTGTATAGTTATAGAGATGAAAGATCTAAATTCATTCAAGTGAACTTACCCAGATTTTGCCTATAATTGCATAACAATTGATAACATAATGATTGCATGGTAAAAATATTGCATTCATTTAAAAGATTAATCTTTTATCTATCTATATATACCTCTTTTATTATTTTCTAAGCACTCATAAGAAAGTTACAACATTTCAAAGAATAGTGATTGGAAGTAAAAAAATCTTTGTATTGTGCTATATATTTTAAAGGAGAACGATGGAAATAAAGTTCATATAAACAGTAAGTTCGTGCGCATTTGTGAAACATGCTTTGTGCTCATTAGAACAGGCTATGGTTACAAAGCGTAATAAGGACATCATATTATAATCTAATACATATATAAGAAATAAAATAATAATGCATAAAAGCTTTAAAATGTATAAAATTTAAATTTGAATAATATTCCACGAAATTTATGAATAATTTGGTATATTTACGTCCTGCAAAATACGATGTCAAACGAATGAAAACTTTCAATGGAAAGAATATTTCGTTACTTGTACGCTATAAATTCGGAAAATAGTTCATTCAACTTTAGTTTTTGAGGTAGGTGTTATTTCATTTTAGATTTTGATGCATTTATCGAAAATTTATGCATTCATGAAGGTCAATTTTTAGTAACGACCTGTCAGTTGTGCATTTGATGGAAACTATAGTAGCCATCACACTCTCAAGAATGTAAATTAAAAATCGTGCATGTATGGATTGAGAATTTTAAGGATTAAACACTTTTTTATAGAGGTTATTGATGTGTAATTCGGGGCGCTTCCTCACAAACTTAACATAAAAGTCTTCGGGTTTTTATTCAGTTAGAAAATTGATTGCCTCGGTTTATACATCAAATTGTCTCAGTTTATACATCAATTACCAATAGAAAAATGTGTTTAATCCTGTGTTTTATGAATTGAAGAAGTATTACTCCTATTGTTTTCCCCCTGTTAGTTTTATGAAATTATTATTTTCCCCAAAAATGTTCACAATTACCTCTGTTCAAAATCTAAAAATATACTGCATTTTTTTAGTTAAACCTTTTCTAGACAGCACTAAACCATATTCTCCTGGACATGTTACTGCAACAATAAACAGCACTCTTCGATTAACATTAACAGTAAATGCTAACCCGGTACCAACTATAGAATGGACATTCAGGGCGGACAAGGACTGGAATACCTGCGATTTTGTAACGATAGTGTCCAACGCAATTAGCAATGAATTCTTCACTTCGTCATCAGTATTGATCAACAATATCAACAGCAATAACTTCGGCGACTATGTTTTTACAGCTAGAAATACAGCTGGCGTTTTCTCTCGAAGATTTGTTGCAATGGAAGAAGGTTAGTGGGAATTCAAAACGTCCAAATGTTTATTTTTAAAATACAGATGATAGCAATTCTTAAGCCTGTTCTTAAGTAAATTATTAACACGAGGGAAGGAATTTTAACAAGCAAATGTGGGTGCAAACTTTTGAGTGCGTAAAAAACAACACTTCTTCACTCGTTTATCGCTTTTTGTTAAATTCTTTTCATTTATCTTATGACTCCGATACATTTTTAGCGCACCTGGCCCGAAGTGCCAAGTGAGCTTTTCTCATCCTTTGGCGTCCTGCGTCCGTCGTCCGTTGTCCGTCGTTAACTTTTACAAGAATCTTCTCCTCTGAAACTACTGGATCAAATGTCGCCAAACATGGCCACAATCATCATTGTGGTATCTAGTTTAAAAAATGTGTCCGATCATCCGACCAACCAACCAAGATAGCCGCCATGTCTAAATATAGAACATAGCGGTACAATGTAGATTTTGGCTTATTACTCTGAAACCAAAGCACTTAGAGCAAATCTGAAATTTGTAATGTTATTTATCAAGTGAAGATCTATCTGCTCTAAAATTTTCAAATTAATCAGACAACCAGTCGTTGGGTTGCTGCCCCTGTATTGGTAATTTTAAAGAAATTTTGCCGTTTTTGGTTATTATCTTGAATGCTATTATAAATAGAGATAAAATGTTAATAGAAATATTGTTCAGCAAAGTAAGACCAAAATATAAGTCAACATGACCAACATGGTCATTTGACTCCTTAAGGAGTTATTGCCCTTTATAGTCATTTTTATATATTATTTTTACCAATTTTTCATAAATTTTTGTTATCTTTTACAAAAATCTTCTTCTCTGAAACAACAAAGCCAAATTTAACGAAACTTGGCCACAATCCTTTTTGGTTTTTTTTTGTTTTAAAAAATGTATCCGGTGACCCGGCCAACCAACCAAGATGGCCACCACGACTAAAAATAGAACATAGGGGTAAAATGTAGATTTTGGCTTAGTACTCTGAAACCAAAGCATTTAAAGCAAATCTGACAAGGTAAAATTGTTTATCAGGTTAAGATCTATCTGCCCTGAAAATTGCACATGAATTGGAAATTGGACAACTGGTTGTTGGGTTGCTGCCAAATTGGTATTTTTTAGAAATTTTGCCGTTTTTGGTTATTATCTTAATCACTATTATAGATAGAGATAAACTGTAAACAGCAATAATGTTTAGCAAAGTAAGATTTTCAAATAAGTCAATATGTTCAAAATTGTCAGTTAACCCCTTAAGGCATTTTTGCCCTTTATAGTAAATTTTTAACAATTTTCATTAATTTGGTAAATATTTGTAAATTTAAAAAAAATAATTTACTCTGTTACTAATGGGAAAAGTTCATGTTGAATTGTAAGTAGCAAGATCGTTCAGTAAAGACCAAGTGAGCGACACAGGCTCTTTAGAGCCTTTAGTTAATGCTATGATTGGTTAAAGCAACCGCGCAGTTACGTTGTATATTCCTATTGGGTAAGTAAGTGGGGTTTATTTCATAACACGGTTAGTAATGAAGTGACTTGTCTTTACAAAGAACAACCCGGTGTTGAAGAAAAATCTGAAAGGTTTCAACATTCGACGAAATTGATGATAAGCGATGAAAATAAATTCTTAGAATGAACCCTTTTTCAAAAGGATTACATGTCGTTCAAGGATAAAGTGTAAGCATAGTTTTCAAGCATGTCTACTGTTTAGTATGACTACATGCGATATTCACCCACTTTCCGTACAGATGATACACATGTTTTTTCTTTCTTTTATTAGTATTCTTTATCTTTGGTAATATGACTAATGAAACACGTAGATTTTCTACTTTATTAATATCTTTAGAGTTGACCCAAAACAAATTATACAGTATTAATAATTTAAATGTTTGTAGCATTGTTAAGACAAGAGATGTTCGCAAGCACAAAAGAGAATACTGGCATGTTCTTGGCAGGAATAGTAACCTTGGTCGTCGGTTTGTTGAGCCTTATTTCATCAGTTCTTTTTGTTGTCCGGAACAGTAAGTTAATTTCCCATAAAGGTTAATATCTAGATTAGCAATAGCAAATAGAAGATCAGTGAGCATATGTAGACGAAACGCGCGTCTGGCTCATATACAAAATCATGGGTTTTTTAAAACGGTTATTCAACGCAATGGCATAAGACAGAATTGTAAGAGACAAACAAAGCATGGATCAACCTCCTTTTCATTAACATACATTTCACCTTTTGAACAATTGAAATTTTAAACTTCTGTTTATTAGTTCAACAAAACCAATCTTTATACTAATTAAATCCGACCTTAAGATAAACAGCGGTATATATCATAAAGACTGAATAATGAGGATCGTATCAAAATCCAGGTGTTTAGGACGGGTGAGCAAATCATGCCCCACCTGTGGCAAAAGAAGTACGCACGCCAGTACAAAAATATCAAATCAGACCGAGCGGTTAACACGAAATACACGAGATTTAAACATAATTTAACGACTTTTTGCATGGTAACAAAGAATTATTAAGTTTCATCTAGAAGACAAAGTATAATTTGTGTTTACATAAGGTAGATTTATAGTCATTATTTAGGTAAAATAACTAAAACAAAACAGAAGCAAAAAGATAAGTTTTAGATATTTAAACAAAAACTCTTTTTTTTAAGGACTAAAGAACAAAACAATTGAATCTTCCAAGTATGTATAACAGTACGTCCCTTTTATGCTTAAACACACCACACACGTCAGATACAAATTCACATATTGCTATGTGCTAATGGTATTCATCATGGAAGACATTGTTGGTGTTAAGAATATATAGTATATGAGTTCAAGTCGTTACTTCAAAAGAAAAGTCCATAGACCAAGAGACTAGAGTGTAAGCATTCTATGATATAGAGAAAAGAAGACTGAATAAACAAGTCTTAGAATGCATACATAATCTGTTTAAAATGTTATTATAAGTATTGTCTCTAAGTATTACTATAGGAGCGAATTACTAGTACAAAATCCATAGAAGTACATTTTGAAACAACACATGCACGTGTACGATCGGATTCTTTCAAAACAATTAAATACATAATAATATTATCTAAGTGTATACGTAATATTTTAGAACTGACCAATATAGTGATGTACAAAGAAGCAATCCTGCATTTACAGATCCATATACTACGTTACAGTGTGATATAGGTATGTCAATACTATATACGAACCGACATAACCAAAGCTATAATGTACTAGTATGGATAACAACTATCGTATTCCTAAATTGAAACAGTCATTTTATTATGTACAAAAATGTTGAATTGAACCTGGTTCTACAGCTAGCTTATCCCCTCACTTGTATGACAGATGAATAAAATTTCATTACATTGATAACAATGTGTGAACAAAACAAACATAACATACAAGGTAAAAATGTCAAAAAGGGGTACAGTAGTCAACGTTGTGTTATAATCTTAATCAGTTTAAAACAAACAATTAGGTGACAAAGAAACACAAAAAGGCATATATACGAAGCTCATTGGAAAAAACAAAAGGCAATGATAATTTTCTTTACCATAGCACAATACCATAATGACGGGATATATAAGTACAGAGCCATGTTAAATGGATATAACTCAAACAGACTTAACAGCAAAAATAATATAAAAAAAGACAAACAAAGAATAGAATGACAATAGTTGGATGATGAACAACATTCAATTCCTAGAATTAACTTCAAGACCATCATGTATTATTCATTAGGTTGATACGCAATATTTATCTATAAGGTCTTTGTACCTTCTGATGAACTTTTCTTACGAAAAAGGACGAAACGTTCTTTGACAAATCACTGGTTCATCAACTTTCTACTTAGACACTGTTCACGTTTTACAAAGTCTGAATAGCAGCTGCAAGCTACTAAATATCGAAAAGTTGTAAAATATATACGCACTATGCAGGTAAAATTAGTATGTTGTTACTGAGAAGAAGAAAATTAAATCGTCTCGTTTTTTCATAGATTCTGGTACTGAGATGACCGCATATGTCAAATTTGAGATACAAATCTACGATTCAGACAGAGGAAGCCGTGTCTGTTGTTTCTTTAATTTTTAGGTCTGGAATGTATTAACGGAATCCAATCAAAACAATCAAAACTATCTGTTTTTGAAATTCCTTAAAGAGAACGTACAATCAGTTTTTTTTAGAAATATTTTCGATTAATTGCTTTACCTGGAAATTTTATTTTTCAGGAGCAAGAGCACATCAAGAGCAAATGTATGTAAATATACACTTATTTTTTTTTTTTGTTACAAACTGATACCAAAATACAAATAAACTGATTTATATCTTGATTTTCAAGTAGAAAATATCAATCAGTGTCCATCGAGAAAAAATATAAACACAACTAACTTTGTCCTTGTTAAACAGGTGTTGATAACAAAGAAAACAAATATCATCTATTTCACGTGGTAAATTTATAGTCATCGCTTCAAAAGTTTTTCCGTCAAAGATAATCATGACCAGGGACTAATGTTTAAATTTCACTCGAGTATGAAATATCTGAATTAGACTTTTCACCGATTTTTAGCCATTAACAACAGTATGGGTGCAACCACATTTTCAGTATGTGCTTGCTTTTCATATCACCTCAGATTTCCCAGGGTTTTTAGTGCAGTGCTAGTTGATATGTTTTTCTTTTCGTATTTTTTGTCATTGAGTTGTCAGTTTCTATTGAAAGAGTATCAAACAAAAACGTTTGATATGCAATTAATTGTGAAGAACTAGCATCAACTAAATAAATATAAAAAGAAAACACGATAAGATAAGAGCATTAACGGATCCAAAGCACAAGTAAATTGAGACAAAAGACATTGGTATATCAAACGAATCAAAGGAACAGCCTTTTGTTTTTCATCAACTTATTATGATGATTAGATGGTTGTTTCCAACAGAAGTTTGTTTTTTTCGACAATACTGACTGTTCTAAAAAATAGTTACAGTTTAATTATGCAAATCTAGCTCTTATGTATACTATCAGCGCTAGCTATATAACGATATCATGTAATTATGATTGAACGTTTTTTAATACTCGAACAGGTTAGATAGATGTACATTTACGGAAATGAAATAATGTTGAAAACAATTATATATCTTACACATTTTTACGGATTTATTATCTTTTCTGTATACGTTATAAAAAAAAACATACCTGATATATGTCAAAAAGGAATTTACATTCCTCCAGAAACAAACACATTTTGACCAAGCTCTATAATTATCGTGTCTTTTTAAGCTGACATGGCCTGAAGGGCCAATAGAGCTTTTCTCAACACTTGGCGTCCGTCGTCGTCGTCGTCCGTCGTTGTCGTCCGTCGTCGTTAACTTTAAAACAAATCTTCTCCTCTGAAACTACTCCACCAAATTGAACCAAACTTGGCCAAACTCACCCACTAGATGTGGGTATCTAGTTTGTGAAATGTGTTCGGTGACCCGGCTAACCAACCAAGATGGCCGCCATGGCTAAAAGAACATAGGGGTAAAATGTAGATTTGAACCCTGAAATCAAAGCCCTTAGACCAAATTGAGTGATAACTTGATTACAGGTCAAGATCTATCTGTCCTGAAATTTTCAGATGAATCGGACAACCTGCTGTTAGGTCGCTGCCCCTGAATTGGTAATTTTAAGGAAATTTTTGACGTTTTTTGTTATTATCTTGAATATTATTAAAGATAGAAATAAACTATAAACAGCAATAATGTTCAGCAAAATAAGATCTACAAATACGTCAAATGAACAAATGAGTTATTGCCCATTATAGTCAATTTTGAACAATTCTTCGGAAATTTTAGTAATCTTTTACAAAAATCTTCTCCTTTTTAACTAGTAGGACAAATTTACCCAAACTTGTCCATAATCATCATTAGGACATCTTGTTTTAAAACGTGTCCGAAGACTCTGCCAGCGAACCAACATGGCCGACATGGCTGGCAATAGTACATAGGGTAAAATGCAGTGTTTGGCTCATATCTTTTAAACCAAAGCATTAAGAGCAAATCTGACATGGTGTAAAATTGTGTATCAAGTCAACCGGACAACTCGCTGTTAGGTTATTCCATACCGATTTTTTTCATTCTATGGGGTGAGATTGCACTTTAATTTGTCAACCAATCATAAACTTTCTTACAAAGAATTATCTAAATATGAGTTACAAAAATGACTGGACCGATCACACGATGCTAAAAAAAAAATTGTTTCTCAAGAAGTACGCGAATATGTTACTTTATTTCAATTTTCATGGCATGTTTTTGCAAGCATTAAAGTTCTTTTTTTATCGTGTTTTTTTCTTATAAATGATGAAATCTTATTACATTTTAAATTTGAGAAATGAAAAAGAAATTAACATTTTTCATTTGGACCTGTCATTCTTCCACATAGTAGTGTAACACATATTTAGATACTACTTTGTCAGAAAGTGTGTGGTTGCTTGCAAAAAGTGCAAAACTTACGGTGAAAAATTAAAAACCAACGCGTAAGTTTTTCATACCGTATGTAGTACGAATCAACGCGTTAGTTTTATAACCAACGCATTAAAAATGATGACGAAAGCGTTGAAAATGATATTTAATGCGTTATAATTGAAAACCAAAGCGTTAGAACTAACAAACCAACGCGTTGAAAGTGAAAACCAACTCATTGAAAATTTCTTATATACTGAGTATACCGCCAATGATACAAACGGTCACTCATACAAAACAGACATTGAACGCAAATTTTTCAAAGGTAAATCAGTTATTGCAAGACAGGTATTCATTTGCTCCCGGTAGTGTCATAAATTGTTTATATTGACTATGATTTCGACAATAAGCATCATATCTTCTTGGGCTTTCGTACATTGAAATTAATATAGTGTTAATGGTTGGTGTTGATACGTACCAAATAGACAATCAAGTTGCTTTTTATGGGTCTTGTTTTTATTTACACATAATAAAATTAATTGTATCAACCTATCATTTTCTTTCAGGACTAACACTTATGAAGAATGTGGTATAATTCGTGAGGCACAGGCAAACAATTCAATAGACAACATGAAGTCTGGTGAGAAAAACTACTACTTAGATGACGATAACTTTGGTTTATGAACACACGAAATGCACACTGTAGTTGTTGCCTATGTCTCTGTGACCATAGTTTTGCTAGTCGAATATCGGTCCTATGAATTGCTAATTTCTAGCAAACATGAGTTAACTAATTTGTGTTTACTTCAACATTCTAGACCACGAATTATTCAATAATTGTGTTACCAAGACTAATAAATAGTCAATATAGGAAAAGTGTGTTGACAAATTTATAAGCTACATTTGTATTTCTTAATATATCAGAATTGTTAATTAAACATAAAACAGATTTCAAAAGCTCTGTTATCAATGACAATGCAAAACTTACTACATATACTCTTTTTCGTAAGATTTGTTTGTGAAAGAGTCGATGACAGGTTCGCAAACATAATCGTTCTTAGTGCTTTTTTTAAGGCTTTCTTTTTAATTATAAATAAGTAAAACCATACAATCGACAAAAAGCACAATACGATCAATAGAAAAACACAATACTCCCAATTCCTTTTTTCAGAACCAAGTCAATCTCAACAACATGGGTATGTATATTGTAAACTGTTTATTGTGTTTTTGATATTCGAAAACAATATATTTCGATAAATTATTGTAGATAGGTATTATGATCGTAATCGTGTATGGTAACTGTGATTTCAAGGTGTAGTGAACAAGTAATAAAAAGTCTAAGAAACAAACAAGAAAAAAAATGAAAGATTGGATAAGGAGTGAATAAAAAAAAACACTTGAACCTCGGGAAATACTAAGACACAACATATTAACATAAATATAGAAATATAAAGGATTACGTTTTCGAACCTTCATCTTTCCGGAAAGATTTCAATGTTTAATTAATCAAAGATTGTTTTTGAACAGAAATATATCAAGCACATGTGTTCATAGAACATCATGACACACTCGCACTATCACGCATCTATGTTTAGTATACATTTAAGTCCGGATAACAATCCTTTGTATTAAACTATTTATCTTACAGTGAATATGTGTACAAATGATACTCCTTGTCATTTCTATGTTTTGTGAATAGTGCAATTAGCAATGATAGTGTTGGTCATTTTTGATGTTCATTGTGAATGTGCATAAATAAAGCTTGAGATTTTCATTTGCTTCTTGTTTAAATAGTGACGAAAATAGGTTCAACTTGCAAGTTTTATGTTTCAAATACATGTACTCACACCACATCTTCCTATATCTATATTATTTTCTACCAGTGTTAATACATACGAGGAATATGGGAAAAGAATTGAAGCACATGCCTATGATACCTTAAACAAATAAAGCCAGGTGAGAAAAACAAAATAGTAATGCTCTTTAAGGTTATATGTTCTCCAAACTTTTACATTTCCGGCTGTTCAAACTTTTGTTACACTACGGTTACAGGTAAGGGTGAAGTTTGGCGCCTGTTAAAACGTTCAAAACCACTGTAATTTTATGCACATGTACTTTCACATATAATGGTTTATTTTTGACACATTGTGATTTGGATGGATGGTTGTCTCATTGGCACTCACAAAACATCTTCTTATTTTTATTTTGATCTTGGTTATGAGAGAAACACATGCAGAGTCAACATTGAGAAACATCAGAACCGTATTGTAATTAAAAGATAAAGACAAACAACTCAAACGAAATAACAATGCAAATTACTAAAGACAAATATAACAGACATTAACTAGGTCAACAACAATCACTTAATTCCAGGCTTTTGATTAAGTGGAGGCGACCAAGAATGTGACGGGACTAATCTTTTTGATAGCGCCCATGCAATAACTATGTAGCAGAGATTGTTGATGGCTAAAATTAAAAAAACTCAAGTTTATGATTAACCGATCCACTTTATTTATCTTCTAAGCTTCGAAAGAATTTTTACACTCTAAATTCGTTGATTGTCATAAAACCTCTAGTCCTTGGATGGTGTAAATTTCCGACTAACACTATGAAACATTCGCCAGGCACCATTACACCATACAACCTGTGCCATTACACCATACACGTTACAAATTTGCACCATACACCTACATGATACACCATAATGCAATTAAATTTCAGAGAAAGCGTGCGACTACAAAAAAATGTTTATTAATTCTAAAAACAAATCTGGATTACTATATTGGAAATTAATGTATAAAATAAAAAAATCAGTTCCCATAGTTTTAAATTTCGTACACCATTGATTCACACCGTTTGTTATCACACGTCACACCATTCCCCTTACCTAATACATTGCACCATATACCATACATCATTACATTATACAAAGTTTTTTTGGTGAAGTTTACAACATCAAAGAGCTGTACTCAATTATTGAGAAACAGAAGAAAAAAGCCAACGAAGTGCACCAAAAAACACAGGTTGTATACTGGCGTTTTTCAATAAAAACGTATTTTCTTGTCCCAGCCACTTTAAAAAAATGTGTTTGATCTTTGAGATGATTTTTTTGTGCAGTCAGTACATTGAATTAGATTTAACATTTTTAAGCAAAGAAACAGTTTATTATTAAGGGGATTGATAAGATATTAACTCCTGAATGGTCAAAAACAACCAAAATAGCATGTCCCTAGACCGCTTGTTCAACATTCATACTCTAAAATATCATATAAAAGTGAAGACATAAATATTTTGTTTACTTTACATAAGTTCTTTAATAATTCAAAAGTATGTTCAGAGCCAAGATATATTAATAAACAGCTTTCAATATAGGTTTTTTAATTTCAGAAGGTGTGTCCCTAACAAAATGTCCACTACGAAACGAAGTCATTAAAATTTGCAAATAAACAGTTTTATAAAAACAATGTAATTTTTGTTTGCAAGAGATGTAAACATTAGGGTCTTACAAAAGATGTATGCTTTTATACCGGCAATTAAATTGTTGTTAAGAAAAATTGAGCACATCAAATGGACCAGAGTGATACAGTATTTTTGATTATGTCCACTACGAAACGGGTCAAATCTCCTTCAGTATCTGGTTTTAAAATTATGAAAAAAATATCAGTGTACAGCTTGATAAATGCTTTGATGAATACAATCAGTCTTGTTACTATTGCAATCTAGTGATTGTGGGAAAAAAATAAAACATGCGAATACGTACCTTACGAAACGGTCCCCTACGAAACAAGTATGGGAGAAAAACGTTTCGTAGTGGACACTACCACTACCATGCAGGTTTTTTTTTAATCTTTTTTCAATTATATTCGTGCAAAACAAATAACAAGGGTTAGTTTCATGTAATTTTTATTATGTTTTTAGAAACATATAATAGGGTTGATGTCAACTACGAAACTTTGTGTCCACTACGAAACGGTTTTGTCCACTACGAAACGGTTTTGTCCACTACGAAACGCATCAAAATGTCCACTACGTAACATGAGTTGAACCTTCATGTGTGAAGTACTGTCTAATCTTTATTGATAAAAATGGTTTTCCAATTCAGAAAAAAATGATATTTGTCTAGTATTTAAAGTAAACAAACTAGAATGTCTATCGGAAACATTTAAAATTGCAAAAAGTGTGTGTGTTTAGAAGAAGTTTCGTAGGGGACAAAAGTCCCCTACGAAACAGTACACAAATTATGCAAATAATATCATTTTAAAGAATATTTAAGATTGCACTTTTTGTTTACAAGTAAGTCTATTATAGAGTTATTCAAAATAACTCTTGAAATTAAATTTTAGACAAGTTGATTTTCCATTTTTTTTAGGTCTGAAAAGTACGCTTTTGTTTCTCGGATACTGATCAAGAAGTCCAACAAAAATCATATACTAGTTGTTGTTTGTGTGAGTTCTTCATTAAAGAAGAAACACAAGTTTTTCATAATTTTAATCATCTACTATGTATTATAATTGGTGTATGCATCCAGTGTCAGTAGTTTTAAAATACTTGATTGTATCTAGTTACATATCATATATGATGTAAAATGTTATATTTTCAGCCCAAGAAGACATCGAAAAAAGTAGCAGGTGTTTGATATTTAAATATCTACATATCTTATAAATTGAATTGAGTTTTTTGTACAAATGTTTATTACAATATATTGGACAATTTTGTTAATCTCCGATTCTGCTGAACAATGTATATTTTAAATCTCAAAACATCGTGTCAATATGAGGTAAATGTTTAGTCGCCATAATAACCTGAACTTAATAACTCTTGTTTGTCACTTTACCCTTTTTAATTCCATCATATAGTACTGTTTTGTGTTATATAATACAAGTTGATATGTTATGGATAATCTATTATTCGAAAATTATTTTGTACTTCTGGGTTGTTTTTGTCTCACACAGTAAATCTCCCAATTTGCAGAAGTGAAATTAATAAATGGATTAATATTCAAGAACATAGCACTACTGTTTTTTCCAAAACTGGTCGAAACCAGTAAAAACCTTTTTGTTTACTTTGTATGTAAACTACAAAAAATTACAACATTAATAATTTATTATGTTTTTTTTATAAATGAATGTATACGGACCTTTTTCAGTTTGATTCAATGGCAATTTGATACTCGCATCTGCCTAACTATTACTATGCCTTATTATTCATATAACTAGTATCACCGTGAATCATCAATACAGCGGATATATGTATTAGGCAAGCGGGCGTGATCGATTTTGACCTTACACGGTAACGAAAATCTTTGTTTTGTTCACATAATATCAATGTGTACTTCAATCTAAACTCAGTTGTTGTTTGAAGAAATGATTTGTTCGTAGATTGATGATTAGAGATGTCTCATTATTTTGCCAAAACAAGAACGATTACTAAAAACATGTGCAAATACTTGTCAAAGAAGTTGGCACTTGTCTCATCCGATTTAACTCTATTTTCATTGCAACTCTTTTTCTGATAGAAGGCCACTGTGAGTGTGTGTAATACGTACAGCGGTTTCAATAATTGGCATTGAAATCTTTCATGCATCTGTTTTATTTTCAATATTGTATTCCGAAAAGAAGCGTTGTGTACGGTGTTTAGCTGACCATATAAATCCGTCTGTTCGGTGCATAGTTATGTTGCTGTACACTGTACACAAAAACTAAATGTTCATACTTGTTTATTAAAGTTTCAGGGAATGAGTTATCACAGGAAGGTTTGTGATTGGTACTTATTACTTTTGCCCTTTATTAGCTTTCTGTCAGATAACATGTATCGAAATTGACAGTTGGTGTTGACATTCACAACTATTCGCGCATTTGTATGTATACAAGTTAATTGTTCTTATTAGAATACCAAAGTAATTGTCTTATAAAAAGTAAAAAATCGATGCGAAAGTTATTTTGGAGCAGGAATTTCAGATGTTGAGAAATGTTGATAAAGTAAACAAAGATTTTCATCCCCGCTTTGTTAGTACCTATATTCGCTGTACGATGATACACTGTGAGTATAAAGTTATTGCTGAAATCCCCTAATGCTTGCAAACAGAAATTGTTTCAGGGGTTTTACTGTAAACTCAAACGAAATACAAATTTAAAAAAGGTCAATATTGTATTACAAGGAATAAGTCAGCTATTATCGAAAAGCATATCATAACATGCATCACTGATGTAACTAATTATCGTGCCGCGTTTATTTCAAGTCTTTCAATAACTTTTTTCTGCTATTGAGGTGGAAAGTGTTTTCTTTGGTTACTTTTGCCAGATCCTATCTGATTTTTAAAAGTTTTGTATGGATTTATACAACTCTAACACAGTAATGGATAAAAAGATTACAAACTAAATGGCATGAAGCCACCAGGTTGTTGTCAAATCTGCTTAAATATATTTCTTTAATCAACATTTCCTTTTTTCATATTTTCATTTACTGAGCAATGAACACATATTACAAATAGAGCAAAGTAAACAAACACATTCTTCATTTGATCAGAATTCAAAAGTTCACTGAGAGCATTTCCATTTACTGTCATAGCAAAAAGGAAACATAGAAACATAAAATGTGTATGCTTGAAAGAACGAAGCAGAAGGGGGCGTTCACAACTAATCAATGGATGTATATGTATAATGACCAGGCAATGAAGGAAAGATGCACACAATATCAAACGAAAAATTTAACTAAACACTACATATAAAACTAATGACTTAGAAGAAGGTACTCACCAAATCAATCTCACGAGTAATGTTATAGAAATAAGCATATGGAATTTGGACGTTATTTTAGGTTAACTGATTGTCAATCATGCCACATCTTCTAAGATTAACATAAAAAGACATGTCAAAAACACAAGCATGAAAAATATACCGAATTCTTAAAGAACATTAAAATAGTTAAAACTAAAAAAAATAATAAAAAAATATACAGAAATATATGTGTTTCCATATTGTACATTCATTTATAATTACATATAAAGATGGAAAAAAAACTATGAAAATCGCAAGAACACGAAACGGAGAGAATTGTAAAGTGTAAGATTTTAAAAGGTCAGCCAATTGTTCACTAAACTGAAAAATTGTTATTTGAAGTTGGTTGGGAATCTTGAATTGAGAGAAGGACTACAAAAAATAACATATGTAGCTTTCAATTTTGCAATAGCCCCTTGATGTAAAAACCTTTTTTATTATGAATTATACAAGTGTATTTTATAAGCACATTAATTTTACAATTACGATTCAAAAACAAGCATGAAGTTAGATTAAATACATTAAACACAAATAAACCAAAACTACTTGCATGATCTGTTACGTAATAACAATATTGATTATGTCAGTTGAGTTACGTAATGAACTGAAAAGAAAAGAAAAATTGATAAGACGAAATGCTTACAGGTTTATTGTGTGATTTATTTGTTTGCAAAACCTTTGATCCATGAAAAATAAACTAATGTTTTCTTAATTTGAAATCATATTTGAGTCAATTAATAGTAATTCGTTGTCCATTGGTACCGTTAATTTTAGGCTTCTAAACAATATTATCAGTTCTTGTCTTATGTCCGAATATAATGTAAAAAATAATTAAAAAAATGTGAACTAGGTTCAAAGTCACCACATCGATATTTAGGCGAAGAAACTAAATGTCTGTGGAACAAGTGACAGTTTAAAGAACTACTACTCATCCAGCATGAATAAAGGCAACAGTAGTATACCGCTGTTCGAAACTCATCAATCGATTTAGAAAAAAACATATCCGGGTTACAAACTAAAACTGAGAGAAATGCATAGAGACCAACGACACAACCGAAAAACAACAAATGTAATACACACACAAACGAACTATAATGATATATCAATGCACATTTTCCTGACTTGTTATAGGATATTTTAAGAGCTAAATGGTTGGTTTAACCTCGTTTTTAGGCATGCCAAACCTCCCATTTTAATGGCAATGTTAAATATAACATTAAAATGACAACATAGCATGACAGGAATACTATACCAAAAAAATGGAAGAACATATAGGACGAGAAACACACGAATAATAGCTTACAAAAGGTACCAGGTTGAAAACTTAATACGCCAGATTAACCAATGACGCTTAGATAAAAAAAAGTTCGAAGCCAAAACAAGTACAAAGTTGAAGAGAACTGAGGACCAGAAGTTTCAAAAAGTTGTGTTCCAAACGTCTAGGGTTTTTTGCACAGGCACTCGTCTCTGAATTTTGTTTTCGTATATACCTTAATATAACACACGTTACCTAACTCGCGACGTTCAAAAATGTCAGCCGTTGGCGAAATTACGTTATATGCCGATTTCTCGTCTGTCAACCCCACTAAAACTTGTTATACATGTCGTAAATCTAAATTGATTTATCTTCACAATGGTGTATAACACGCCTACTTTTGTTGTCGGAATCGTCGGTAACAACTCTATCTAATAAGAATTTAATTCTATAAAATGACTCTACAATAGATATGCATGATAAAACCGATGTGGTGACTAACTACAGAATGAAAACATATTCATTTCATAAAAATACCTATTCAAGCACAAAAACAATACTGAGCCGAGTTGGCTAAAGTCTCAACGCACAAAGTGACGTCACATTTGAATTTCAAAGTATATTTCCTAAAAATAAGATAGAATTAGGATTGATTTAAAATTAGATTTGAAATACTGATATTACATTTATTAATAACAATGAAAATTACAATATATGAGCTGCGTCGGATAGAAATCGACCTTATGCAAGTGCATGTACACAGATACTTGTATAAGACTTTGATTGATTTTGGAATAGTTTAGATATAAAAGATGCATATTTGTCCATTTAAAGGGTTGTCTTCCTATGAAAATCTACTTTTGGAACAATTAGCCAACTTTTCGTAGAAATTATTTCAACCCAAAATGGGTTGACAGAGGTATTGATTTTCGATTTCATAAGGTCGATTTCTATCAAACACAGCTCATATGTATTAATATCAAATTGGGGTAGTTATAAAAGTATAAAGGGACGCGATCATTCTGATTACAAATTTGATTCTTTTAAAATACAGAGAGAGATTTACAATTTCTAACACTAAACGGTAAATGAATCCACAATTAGATGGATTGCGGAAGATAATAATCTGAATATAGTTTTGTTCGTTATTTGACCCCTAATATATTATTACTTTGTCTTGTACTGTGGTCGTGTCGACCTCGGACGTATACATATATAGCCAGGTAATAGCTCTTGCAAATAATTTGGGGTTTTATCATTTACAATTTTATGAAGCAATATTAATTTGTGATTCTAAGACCTGAAAGTTTATTCCATTGAGTTTCTTTATATAACACCGAAGTACTTGTGAGCTTAGTCCCACCTGTAACTATACTAGCAGCGGCTAACTGGATGTTTTCGAGTTTATGCATTTAAGAAATAATTGATGCCAGCTATATTCATGTTTTTTTAACATGGGTAGGCATTATATTCGTGATTATTTTTTCCAGAGCGATTATATAGCTGGCATCGATTATTTCGATTCGGATTAGGACAATTACGGTAATTTCTATGTTCGCTGTATGAGTGTACAGTATTTTTGTAGGCTCTTCCATCAACCTTCCTGTCGATTTTTATCCAACTTGTTCAAACCAATTTAATTTCGCAAAGTTGTATTTCTAAAATTCAAAATTGAAACAGAAATTAACAAATTAATTTATTGAATAAAACAATATTTTTGTCACAATATAACAGAAAAGTTATATTACAACAGTCTTTTCCTTCGAGGTCAATTTCTGACACGCACATTTTCAAGTCGGTTGTTTAGTTTAGTTTAGTTTAAACAATATTTTATTCAAATACATTGAATTGGATTAGGCAACAGGCATAGCCTATGTAAGCCCTCTCCACAACACAAGGTACAATATATTACATTCAAACAAAGCAACACATACACAAACATAAAGACAAAACAGAATTAATTTTTCTAAAATAACTCCTAGCTGACTGGAACGATATTTCAAATAGTTAATTTAGATCAAAAGTATGACTATTTTAAAAATGTTAACTCAGAAAAATTAATAATAATTATATTATGAAAAAAAAAAGTTTTAGTATTCTAGGTTATAAACTCCAACATTGATTTAGATGTATCACATTAAATTAAGTGGTCTCCAGTCAGCTATCTAAAATAATAAATTTAATAACTCATTTTTAAAGCAACATGTTTGTTATCATGTACTTATTTTTTGTTAAATTATTGCACCTGAAGAAAAACGACAGCGAGTAGTAACCATATTAATACATTAAAGAATTATAATAATATAAAAAGAATTTGGAATAAAAGAAAAGAAAAAAATAGATTTAAGAAATTAAACATATACAAATTGAATATATAAATGATATAGAAATAAAGGTGCATTTATTAGCTTTTAGCGTTAATAATATTAATTTCAATGTACTGTCGTTTCATTATAACTTTTGTTTCAATTTTATTTTATTTTTCTGCTGATTCGGGTCTAAGAGCTTAATATAATACCAAATACAGACATACAAAGTAAAAGTTAATTTGGTTTTGGACTATAAAATACATTTCATTATACAAATCTCTCTGAATTTTTTATATATTCATGAACAGCCTTAACTATCTGCACATTGTCTTCAAAACTCATAGATTGATCACCAAATAGTATCAAGTTTAAATCAATATCAACTCCATAAGAAGACAGTTTATCAATGAGTGTGATCCTATTAATAGTGTATGGTGGACAATAAAAAATTTTTTTTGGTTGTCTTCATATTTCTATAAACATTTAGGACAGGAAGGTTCTTCTGTCAAAAAATCATGATGAAACAATTGAGAATTTAAATTACTTGCATCGTTTCGTAATTGACAATGCATAATATTAAATTTTCTTATACCTGAACAAAAATATTAAGGAGGAATCTCTGGTTTATATATTTTATCAAGTACAGATTTGAACTGGTTAGTCGACAAAGCATTTTAAGCATTAGTATCTAATTCATTCCAGAGTTTAACAACAGAAGGTATGAAACTTTTATAATATGAAATCGACCTTATGCAAGTGCATGTACACAGATACTTGTATAAGACTTTGATTGATTTTGGAATAGTTTAGATATAAAAGATGCATATTTGTCCATTTAAAGGGTTGTCTTCCTATGAAAATCTACTTTTGGAACAATTAGCCAACTTTTCGTAGAAATTATTTCAACCCAAAATGGGTTGACAGAGGTATTGATTTTCGATTTCATAAGGTCGATTTCTATCAAACACAGCTCATATGTATTAATATCAAATTGGGGTAGTTATAAAAGTATAAAGGGACGCGATCATTCTGATTACAAATTTGATTCTTTTAAAATACAGAGAGAGATTTACAATTTCTAACACTAAACGGTAAATGAATCCACAATTAGATGGATTGCGGAAGATAATAATCTGAATATAGTTTTGTTCGTTATTTGTTCGATCCAAACTATATTTTACTTGTCTTAATAATTGTAGTCTAGAACATGCTTTTTTATAAATTGCATTTATATGTAATTTCCAATTAGCCTTACTCTCAAAGTTGAGACCTAGGTGACAGTGACTTTTAACTTCTTTCATTTGGTCCCCTCCAATGCCAAAGTATAAAGGGGGAGGATTGATATCTTTTCTAGAAAATAATAGGGTTTCTGTTTTGGAGGGATTAAAGGTTACAGCCCAGTTTTCAGCCCATGTTTTAATTCTCCCAAGATCATCAGGCAAAGACATATAAACAGTATCATAGTCATCATCAATAATGGCATATAAAGAGGTGTCATCTGCAAATAATCTAATATGATTACTCATATTTTCTACAATATCATTAATATAAGTTAAAAAAAAGGAATGGACCTAGTACCGAGCATTGGGGTACCCCAGCACTGGTACCTTTTTGAGATGAATAAAACCAATCCAAAAACAACGTTCTGGCATCTGTCACCTAGGTAATCTTCAATCCAATCAATTAAATACTATGGATACCAAAAACTTTCAATTAATATAGTAAACCATCATGCCAAACTTTGTCAAAAGCTTTGGAAATATCGCAAAAAATAAAGCGAATATCTTTTCCTTGATCAAGATTGGAAATAATAGTATTATATATTTCTGCTAGTTGATTTACTGTACTATCACCTGGTTGAAAACCCGATTGAATTTTACATAATAAATTGTGATCTTTCATGTAATTAAACAAATGCTTGAATAAAAATTTCTCCATAATTTTGGATATGATACTTGTAAGCGAAATAGGTCGGTAATTAACTGGATCATGACAACTTCCCTTTCCCTTAAAAATAGGAGTGACATGGGAAAGTTTCCATGCACATGGAACCCTTTTGAGTTTCAGTGAAAAATAAATAACAAAGTAAGTGGTTTTACAATACCAGATTTAATTTCTTTCAAAATTCTAGGTGAAACACCATCAGGACCAGAAGGTTTGTTACAATTCAAGTTTTTTAATTGATCAAGAACTTCTTCTTCTGTAATATTTATTTCCTCCATTTCAAATGGTGGGTCTGGTATACGTACATTATGTGGAAGCTCAGGCTCAACATCAATTTTAGAAATATTTGAAAAATGAGAGTTTACAAGTTCAGCTTTATTTACTGGATGTAAAAATATTTGACCTTCAGATTTCAGAAAAGGTGTAGGTTCACGAGACTTTGATAATTTAGAAATAGATTTTACAATCCTCCACCACTTTCCTGGGGGTATATTTTTGTCAGTAATTTCTTTTGTAAGTTTTTGTTTATATTGCTCTTTTGATTGTCTAACCAAATCAATCACCTCATTACGAATTTCTCTAAATTTTTGCCAATGAATACAAATATTAGTATTTTTAGCTTTGTAATGAATTCTATTTCTTTGTCTCATTTTCCTACGGATAAAGGAATTCATGAACGGTTTGTCAGCTGGACGTATAGTAACAACTTTAGTTGGTATATATTTATTCACTTTTGTTGAATAAATATTCAAAAATTGAGAATACATGTCATTTATATTACCACATGGATAAAAAAGTTCATTCCAATCAATATTGTTTAAGTCACTCACAAAATCTTTATAATTAGCATTTTCATATTTTCTAATTGTACGTTTATATGTATATTCTTTATTCACTTTAAAATTAACCTCGGTACACACAGGTGCATGAGTACTACAAAAAGGTACTGACTTTACACAACTTTTATTGCTTGTCAAGAATAAATCAATACATGTGCCTGTATCTGTAGTAAAGTTTGTCTTTACAAGATTGTACATATTCAAGCGTTGCAAAATGTTTCTCAAATTGTTACTACCGGAATTTCTACATGGCATATTATTGCTTGATAGCATATCTACATTGAAATCACCAGTCAGAAAAACAGGCAAGTTTTTATCTAAAGCTTTCGACACAGAATCATAAAAATAATCCCATAGTTTCACACGAGAATTTGGGGGTCTGTAAAAAACACAAAGTAAAAAATGACAATGTTGGGTTGAGATTTTCAACCAAAATAATTCCAAACCTGGCTTTGCCAATTCAGGTAGTTCTTCATAGTATAAATAATTTTTAACATAAATTTTGACTCCCCCGCCTGCTCGTGTTCTATCTAATCTAATAGGCTTTTGAAAACTAGCTAAGGCTATTGATTCATTAGATATGCTATCATCAAGATGGGACTCAGAAAGTGCAATAATATCATATGTGCCTAGTTCACATTCAATCAAATCTTGTAAGCTACATACATTATTGTGAACTATTTTAATATTCCGTAAATCTGTTGAGTAATGTGGACCTGGATTCCGCTCAATACCATACCGTACAAGGAGTATTGACAAAAGATGTGAAAAATGTAAGTTGATAATAACTTCGAATTCACTCAGCTGGGAAGCCACGGAACGAATCGATCAATCAGATCATTGGATGTCAAAATTCGCGGGCAAAGTGGAGATAATCGGCAATTATCTTATAGGTGGCGCTGTTTCGAAAACAAAACAAATCTCTCGCTAGCGTCAACAGTCGGTAATACTATGATAACACGTTACTACCTTTAATCGTGCCTGTTTATACGTGTTTTTTTAAAGATAAATGTCACAGAAACCACACTGCACAGCTGAAATGTTATTTGTTTTGGTAAATATTGAAATTTAAGTCGTTTTCTCGAGTCAATTTTCCTTTGACTTCTGTGTCTAAATTTATGGCGGGTAAAAACCCAACCTAAATTTAACTGGCACACTTGCATCCCCCTAAACCAATCAAATGGTAGATGCTAAAAATAAATGAATTATATCTAAACTACCCAGCATTCATCCCCAGCTTCCGCAATTTCACCTTCAGAAAGCAGTTTCAAGATTACAGATATTTTCCATTATTGCACCCGTTTTGAACAATTTATAACACCGTTTTTATAGGTTTCCTTACAGATACAGTTTACCTAAAGATAAATATATAATATATTATTATTTTCAGATGTTTTAAGACAACAAAAAAACATTCCCTTACCCATTTATTAGCGAGGTAACCCCACAAACCCGAGGCTGAGGCCGTGAGGGGACGAACTTGATAAAAAGTTAATGTGAATTTTCAGTATTTAAGACCAGGTTCTCACTCATATTTTTTCAATTCAGTGATTTGTTCCTTTCTAACACATGAAAGCACGATGTACAGATTATCTGATGTATTTTTGACTTTCTATATTAGAGTGGCACAGGTTCTGCTGACTAATGATCCTATTTACATTTAGGAATACTTTTTATTTGTTCATCTGGGTTTTTTTTTGTTGCATATATGTTTTGATGACTTTCTTCATTTACCCATAACCATGTCTGGTCGTAGCAGTTGTAGTAAATTGCACGCAGAGAGAAGACCAGGACCATGTGCCTATTGTAACAATGATCATGTATCAAATAGATGTATTCATTTAATTCAGAAAGCGAGTGACTTGCCAGATTTTACCAATTTTGTTTCTTTAAGTTATAAACTTTCTGATTTAGACTGCATATGCAGAAAATGTGCGGGTAAGTTAAAAAAAGCTTTTTCCAGACAACAGAATGATTCCCTGATGTCACTGAACCCCATTTAAAAAATAAATGTTTTTTGTCCAATTTTACAGATGCTGAAGAGTGTACTAGTTCAGATATTCACCATTATACTGACCTCGGACGTATACATATATAGCCAGGTAATAGCTCTTGCAAATAATTTGGGGTTTTATCATTTACAATTTTATGAAGCAATATTAATTTGTGATTCTAAGACCTGAAAGTTTATTCCATTGAGTTTCTTTATATAACACCGAAGTACTTGTGAGCTTAGTCCCACCTGTAACTATACTAGCAGCGGCTAACTGGATGTTTTCGAGTTTATGCATTTAAGAAATAATTGATGCCAGCTATACTCATGTTTTTTTAACATGGGTAGGCATTATATTCGTGATTATTTTTTCCAGAGCGATTATATAGCTGGCATCGATTATTTCGATTCTGATTAGGACAATTACGGTAATTTCTATGTTCGCTGTATGAGTGTACAGTATTTTTGTAGGCTCTTCCATCAACCTTCCTGTCGATTTTTATCCAACTTGTTCAAACCAATTTAATTTCGCAAAGTTGTATTTCTAAAATTCAAAATTGAAACAGAAATTAACAAATTAATTTATTAAATAAAACAATATTTTTGTCACAATATAACAGAAAAGTTATATTACAACAGTCTTTTCCTTCGAGGTCAATTTCTGACACGCACATTTTCAAGTCGGTTGTTTAGTTTAGTTTAGTTTAAACAATATTTTATTCAAATACATTGAATTGGATTAGGCAACAGGCATAGCCTATGTAAGCCCTCTCCACAAAACAAGGTACAATATATTACATTCAAACAAAGCAACACATACACAAACATAAAGACAAAACAGAATTAATTTTTCTAAAATAACTCCTAGCTGACTGGAACGATATTTCAAATAGTTAATTTAGATCAAAAGTATGACTATTTTAAAAATGTTAACTCAGAAAAATTAATAATAATTATATTATGAAAAAAAAAGTTTTAGTATTCTAGGTTATAAACTCCAACATTGATTTAGATGTCTCACATTAAATTAAGTGGTCTCCAGTCAGCTATCTAAAATAATAAATTTAATAACTCATTTTTAAAGCAACTTGTTTGTTATCATGTACTTATTTTTTGTTAAATTATTGCACCTGAAGAAAAACGACAGCGAGTAGTAACCATATTAATACATTAAAGAATTATAATAATATAAAAAGAATTTGGAATAAAAGAAAAGAAAAAAATAGATTTAAGAAATTAAACATATACAAATTGAATATATAAATGATATAGAAATAAAGGTGCATTTATTAGCTTTTAGCGTTAATAATATTAATTTCAATGTACTGTCGTTTCATTATAACTTTTGTTTCAATTTTATTTTATTTTTCTGCTGATTCGGGTCTAAGAGCTTAATATAATACAAAATACAGACATACAAAGTAAAAGTTAATTTGGTTTTGGACTATAAAATACATTTCATTATACAAATCTCTCTGAATTTTTTATATATTCATGAACAGCCTTAACTATCTGCACATTGTCTTCAAAACTCATAGATTGATCACCAAATAGTATCAAGTTTAAATCAATATCAACTCCATAAGAAGACAGTTTATCAATGAGTGTGATCCTATTAATAGTGTATGGTGGACAATAAAAAATTTTTTTTGGTTGTCTTCATATTTCTATAAACATTTAGGACAGGAAGGTTCTTCTGTCAAAAAATCATGATGAAACAATTGAGAATTTAAATTACTTGCATCGTTTCGTAATTGACAATGCATAATATTAAATTTTCTTATACCTGAACAAAAATATTAAGGAGGAATCTCTGGTTTATATATTTTATCAAGTACAGATTTGAACTGGTTAGTCGACAAAGCATTTTAAGCATTAGTATCTAATTCATTCCAGAGTTAAACAACAGAAGGTATGAAACTTTTATAATATGAAATCGACCTTATGCAAGTGCATGTACACAGATACTTGTATAAGACTTTGATTGATTTTGGAATAGTTTAGATATAAAAGATGCATATTTGTCCATTTAAAGGGTTGTCTTCCTATGAAAATCTACTTTTGGAACAATTAGCCAACTTTTCGTAGAAATTATTTCAACCCAAAATGGGTTGACAGAGGTATTGATTTTCGATTTCATAAGGTCGATTTCTATCAAACACAGCTCATATGTATTAATATCAAATTGGGGTAGTTATAAAAGTATAAAGGGACGCGATCATTCTGATTACAAATTTGATTCTTTTAAAATACAGAGAGAGATTTACAATTTCTAACACTAAACGGTAAATGAATCCACAATTAGATGGATTGCGGAAGATAATAATCTGAATATAGTTTTGTTCGTTATTTGTTCGATCCAAACTATATTTTACTTGTCTTAATAATTGTAGTCTAGAACATGCTTTTTTATAAATTGCATTTATATGTAATTTCCAATTAGCCTTACTCTCAAAGTTGAGACCTAGGTGACAGTGACTTTTAACTTCTTTCATTTGGTCCCCTCCAATGCCAAAGTATAAAGGGGGAGGATTGATATCTTTTCTAGAAAATAATAGGGTTTCTGTTTTGGAGGGATTAAAGGTTACAGCCCAGTTTTCAGCCCATGTTTTAATTCTCCCAAGATCATCAGGCAAAGACATATAAACAGTATCATAGTCATCATCAATAATGGCATATAAAGAGGTGTCATCTGCAAATAATCTAATATGATTACTCATATTTTCTACAATATCATTAATATAAGTTAAAAAAAAGGAATGGACCTAGTACCGAGCATTGGGGTACCCCAGCACTGGTACCTTTTTGAGATGAATAAAACCAATCCAAAAACAACGTTCTGGCATCTGTCACCTAGGTAATCTTCAATCCAATCAATTAAATACTATGGATACCAAAAACTTTCAATTAATATGGTAAACCATCATGCCAAACTTTGTCAAAAGCTTTGGAAATATCGCAAAAAATAAAGCGAATATCTTTTCCTTGATCAAGATTGGAAATAATAGTATTATATATTTCTGCTAGTTGATTTACTGTACTATCACCTGGTTGAAAACCCGATTGAATTTTACATAATAAATTGTGATCTTTCATGTAATTAAACAAATGCTTGAATAAAATTTTCTCCATAATTTTGGATATGATACTTGTAAGCGAAATAGGTCGGTAATTAACTGGATCATGACAACTTCCCTTTCCCTTAAAAATAGGAGTGACATGGGAAAGTTTCCATGCACATGGAACCCTTTTGAGTTTCAGTGAAAAATAAATAACAAAGTAAGTGGTTTTACAATACCAGATTTAATTTCTTTCAAAATTCTAGGTGAAACACCATCAGGACCAGAAGGTTTGTTACAATTCAAGTTTTTTAATTGATCAAGAACTTCTTCTTCTGTATTATTTATTTCCTCCATTTCAAACGGTGGGTCTGGTATACGTACATTATGTGGAAGCTCAGGCTCAACATCAATTTTAGAAATATTTGAAAAATGAGCGTTTACAAGTTCAGCTTTATTTACTGGATGTAAAAATATTTGACCTTCAGATTTCAGAAAAGGTGTAGGTTCACGAGACTTTGATAATTTAGAAATAGATTTTACAATCCTCCACCACTTTCCTGGGGGTATATTTTTGTCAGTAATTTCTTTTGTAAGTTTTTGTTTATATTGCTCTTTTGATTGTCTAACCAAATCAATCACCTCATTACGAATTTCTCTAAATTTTTGCCAATGAATACAAATATTAGTATTTTTAGCTTTGTAATGAATTCTATTTCTTTGTCTCATTTTCCTACGGATAATGGAATTCATGAACGGTTTGTCAGCTGGACGTATAGTAACAACTTTAGTTGGTATATATTTATTCACTTTTGTTGAATAAATATTCAAAAATTGAGAATACATGTCATTTATATTACCACATGGATAAAAAAGTTCATTCCAATCAATATTGTTTAAGTCACTCACGAAATCTTTATAATTAGCATTTTCATATTTTCTAATTGTACGTTTATATGTATATTCTTTATTCACTTTAAAATTAACCTCGGTACACACAGGTGCATGAGTACTACAAAAAGGTACTGACTTTACACAACTTTTATTGCTTGTCAAGAATAAATCAATACATGTGCCTGTATCAGTAGTAAAGTTTGTCTTTACAAGATTGTACATATTCAAGCGTTGCAAAATGTTTCTCAAATTGTTACTACCGGAATTTCTACATGGCATAGTATTGCTTGATAGCATATCTACATTGAAATCACCAGTCAGAAAAACAGGCAAGTTTTTATCTAAAGCTTTCGACACAGAATCATAAAAATAATCCCATAGTTTCACACGAGAATTTGGGGGTCTGTAAAAAACACAAAGTAAAAAATGACAATGTTGGGTTGAGATTTTCAACCAAAATAATTCCAAACCTGGCTTTGCCAATTCAGGTAGTTCTTCATAGTATAAATAATTTTTAACATAAATTTTGACTCCCCCGCCTGCTCGTGTTCTATCTAATCTAATAGGCTTTTGAAAACTAGCTAAGGCTATTGATTCATTAGATATGCTATCATCAAGATGGGACTCAGAAAGTGCAATAATATCATATGTGCCTAGTTCACATTCAATCAAATCTTGTAAGCTACATACATTATTGTGAACTATTTTAATATTCCGTAAATCTGTTGAGTAATGTGGACCTGGGTTCCGCTCAATACCATACCGTACAAGGAGTATTGACAAAAGATGTGAAAAATGTAAGTTGATAATAACTTCGAATTCACTCAGCCGGGAAGCCACGGAACGAATCGATCAATCAGATCATTGGATGTCAAAATTCGCGGGCAAAGTGGAGATAATCGGCAATTATCTTATAGGTGGCGCTGTTTCGAAAACAAAACAAATCTCTCGCTAGCGTCAACAGTCGGTAATACTATGATAACACGTTACTACCTTTAATCGTGCCTGTTTACACGTGTTTTTTTAAAGATAAATGTCACAGAAACCACACTGCACAGCTGAAATGTTATTTGTTTTGGTAAATATTGAAATTTAAGTCGTTTTCTCGAGTCAATTTTCCTTTGACTTCTGTGTCTAAATTTATGGCGGGTAAAAACCCAACCTAAATTTAACTGGCACACTTGCATCCCCCTAAACCAATCAAATGGTAGATGCTAAAAATAAATGAATTATATCTAAACTACCCAGCATTCATCCCCAGCTTCCGCAATTTCACCTTCAGAAAGCAGTTTCAAGATTACAGATATTTTCCATTATTGCACCCGTTTTGAACAATTTATAACACCGTTTTTATAGGTTTCCTTACAGATACAGTTTACCTAAAGATAAATATATAATATATTATTATTTTCAGATGTTTTAAGACAACAAAAAAACATTCCCTTACCCATTTATTAGCGAGGTAACCCCACAAACCCGAGGCTGAGGCCGTGAGGGGACGAACTTGATAAAAAGTTAATGTGAATTTTCAGTATTTCAGACCAGGTTCTCACTCATATTTTTTCAATTCAGTGATTTGTTCCTTTCTTACACATGAAAGCACGATGTACAGATTATCTGATGTATTTTTGACTTTCTATATTAGAGTGGCACAGGTTCTGCTGACTAATGATCCTATTTACATTTAGGAATACTTTTTATTTGTTCATCTGGGGTTTTTTTTGTTGCATATATGTTTTGATGACTTTCTTCATTTACCCATAACCATGTCTGGTCGTAGCAGTTGTAGTAAATTGCACCCAGAGAGAAGACCAGGACCATGTGCCTATTGTAACAATGATCATGTATCAAATAGATGTATTCATTTAATTCAGAAAGCGAGTGACTTGCCAGATTTTACCAATTTTGTTTCTTTAAGTTATAAACTTTCTGATTTAGACTGCATATGCAGAAAATGTGAGGGTAAGTTAAAAAAAGCTTTTTCCAGACAACAGAATGATTCCCTGATGTCACTGAACCCCATTTAAAAAATAAATGTTTTTTGTCCAATTTTACAGATGCTGAAGAGTGTACTAGTTCAGATATTCACCATTATACTGAAATCAATGTTCCAGTTTTTTATAAAGCTTTTTCAGTTTCTATCCATACACAGTTTCCAGAATACAGTACCATTATAATAAATTAAACAAATGTATTAACCTAACTGTTGTACAATGTATAGTATGTGATAAATTTTCTGGAAAAAATACTGGTTCATTTAAAACTGTCAGTGAGGATAAAAGGGAGATATTTACTCGTTACTTTAACTTTGACGTTTTGTTTACATAGATTAGACCGTTGGTTTTCCCGTTTGAATGGTTTTACACTAGTAATTTTGGGGCCCTTTATAGCTTGTTGTTCAGTGTGAGCCAAGGCTCCGTGTTGAAGGCCGTACTTTAACCTATAATGGTGTACTTTTTAAATTGTTATTTGGATGGAGAGTTGTCTCATTGGCACTCACACCACATCTTCCTATATCTATGTGGAAAATTTAAATTGTTGTCCATATTGTTACAATAATTTTAATTCATTTTCTAGATCAGATGCTGCAGAGGACCAGTTGTCCAAAACCACTGAATACTTATTCAACTGTTTGGAAAATTTTACCATTATAGACACTGAAAAGGTTACATCAGAAAATATAGATATATTTTCTTTCAGGTCTGTCCTAGAATCTGTAATAAATTCTTTTGTAGAAGAAAAAGACTTGCTTTTACCAAATTTATTTGAGCAGTACAAATGTATTTTACACAAAAATGCAAACAAATTAGGCTTATGTGTTGAGCAGAAGGTTTTTCATCGTCCACAGTGGTTATTTACCATGTTAAAGTCGTGTCTTGGCAGAGCCCTAGCATATTATGTGCCAAACAAGAAAAATTTAGGGAGGATGATTTATAGGAATGGTACTGATATATTTGCTTGTTTACATACACTTGTTGTTGAAAATAGTTAATGCATTGAAGAGAATAAAAGATTAAATAAAGAAAGCATTATCCAAGCAGAAAAATTGGCTTCTACTGTATCAGAGGAAAATAGAAAAAACAAACAAGAGCAAAGTCTAGAAGATGCTGTAAAAATCTTAAAAAAGTATGTCAAAATATATGTTTCAGATAAAATCAAGATGGACGGACTTCCTGACAGAGACAATTTTAATTGTAAACTTAAGATGAAATTTTGAAAATCCCCCCTATATTAGGGAATTTTATTTTTCGAATTTGTTCTACAGATAATGAAGAGAAAGTACTGAAGAAGTCACAGTTTACTTGGAGTTCGCATTATTCTGAACCTCTTTTTAATAATTTCAGAATGATGCCACGTTTGTACATTTTGAGTTGTCTTTTTCATTTACAGAATTCTCAGTGTGTGCAACCTTTGCATTTGTTATGTACAGACATAGCTGACAAATTTTCTAATTTATCAAGTACATTTCTTTCTATTAATGCTAGATTAGGGGCTGGTATCTCTAAAAACTCTCTTAGAAGGTACATCACTAACAGCTGTAGAGAGTTGGAACAAAAACAGAGGTATATTTTATCAGATAGTTTTATTGTAGCTCATTTGACAATCTTGATAAAAACCAGGCTTTCTCTGTAGTATGTGCTTGAAAAGATAGAAGTGGCTTCCATGGAACCACAATACAGACTGTGGTTCCAAAGCAAAGTCAAAAAATTTATATGTTTGATGACTCCAATCTGATTTCTAATCTTAATCATGTTAATCAGACCAACATCGAACATGACATATCTGAAGTTCCCAATTCCAGAGACCGTAAACTGGAAAAAGGAATTATTCAGAAACTTGTTAATCCAGAAGACAAATTTGGACTACCACCTGTATAAAAGCAAAACAAGTTTTCTGACATGTCACCATCAGATTTAGAAGAAACAGCTGCAGAGATTTCAGCATGGGATGAATTTAATAGAAGTATTACTAAATATGGATTTTTTTTTTAAATTAAAAAAGAAAATATTGTTTTACCAGGTATTAAAACCTTTTTTTCTATTCCTGTTGAATCCACTGAAAAATCAGATTTTTCATCAGTGGCCATATTGGACGAAACAGCAGATAGCAAAGATACAGTATTAAAGGTTTTGAATATTTTATATGATAAATTTCAAGTTGGTCAGTTAACAAATTATGTTATTGTTGTAGGTGATGGAAAGAGTTACGATCATTTGATCAAACTGAAATCTGAATATGGGGAACAAATGGATTGGGTACTTGCCTACCCTGGGGATTGGCATATTTTAAAAAATGTCCTTCCCATATTTGTAAAGATTTATTTTGATGCAGGATTAAAGCAACTTGCTACTAAACATCATCATGGAGCTACATTAAAAGTTTTAACTGAGTGTAGCAAGTTTGCTGTAACTCGTAGGTTTTTCATACAAGCTTGGGAAGCAGTTATGAGACATCAAGTGAAATCCTTTTTTGAATACAAATCATGTGAATCACCTTATGATATTCAAATTTCAGATTTAATACTTAATATTATTTCAGATATGTCATTAGATGAAGAAGAAGATAAGGTTTGTAAACCTGATGTCTGGGAGAAGGTATATGAGAAAAAAAAGGAGATTTTTGCTTTTTTTACAGATGAATTATTAGAAGTATATACAACTTGGCGTCATGAGAACTCCTCAGTCAACCAAACCTTTGCCTTTTGGGACAATTTTGTACATTTAGATTTTATGGCTTATCTTGGTTTGTTCTTCTCCATACGTAGTAGAAACTGGCACTTGCGCAATGTTTCGCTGAAAAAAATTACTTGTCTATTTCATGCTTTTGATAGGCAAAATTATCAGAGACTAATACCATACCATCTTGCTGATCTCCACACCTTTCCAGAACCTGTTATTCAACATTTTACAGCTGGCTGCTTCTCAGTTTCAATTTCAGGTAAACATTTGTATTCTGTAGCATTAGATGAAGCACATGAAATGGAGATTAATTTAAAGTCAAAAAATGCTCTTAACTCTTTCAGCCAGTCTTCTTTAGATAACCTCACTTTTTTATTTACCTTACCGAGCAAAGACATTGCACAACCTTAAATCAGAATTACAACTTGAGAGAGAAGAAGGTTTATATTAGAGAGAAGGTACAATGTCTTATGTTAAACATGCAGAAAAAACAGTTTGTGAATACATGTGCAATTTAGAAACATCATCTCTGTTTGACATAAACTGTAATGAACATTTACACCATATTTTTACTAGAACTGAAACTGATCATGAACAAACTGACAGTTTGTACAATTTAAAATTGTTTATAATCTAGGTACTTTTGATAACTATTGTATGCACATTGAACGACAAATTTATGTGACGTATATAATTTTTCTGACGTCAGACACTCAAATCAATCCATGTGTTCGTAGAAGTAGATGTTGTTGTGTCCTGTTAAATTGTTATACGATGATGACTGATGTTCCCATATTTTGACTATTTTATTGATTGTGACTGTTTATTTAACGCATCATGTAAATGTAACGGAATTTGATGAGACTGTTATTAAAGTGAGAGGGTTAGCGCTATAGAACCAGGTTTAATCCACCATTTTCTACATTTGAAAATGCCTGTACCAAGTCAGGAATATGACAGTTCTTGTCCATTCGTTTTTGATGCGTTTTGTTTTTTGATTTTGCCATGTGATTATGGACTTTCCAAATTGATTTTCCTCTGAGTTCAGTATTTTTTTGATTTTACTTTTTGATAAATTACAGAAAGTATGGTGAGGAAAACATGGCTAACTATTTGAAATGCTTTTATTTAGGACTTATGAAACAGCAGGAAAGCCTCCCTCAAGAAAAAGAAGAAATTTAAAAAACTTTTGCCCCTATTAAAATAATTTTCACAAGCAAAAGAAAGAAACTAAAGATCAAAATACAGTGCTTTCTTGTTGAAGAAAAACAATTGCTTTTTCAAAGCATAGTGGTAATGCAGTCAAAGATTTAGACCAGTTTTTACAGTTACCTCGTGCTTTGTGCGATGCAGAAGGAATTCCAGAAAAGGGTCAAAAAGCCACTGCAGCTAATGTCTTTAAAAATATTTATTCTGATGCTTTTTTATTACAGGTTCCTAAGGCTCCAGTTTCAAGTAAAACTACTGTCATTATTGATGGTATGTTTATTATTAATACCAGTCCACTTTCCTCACACCAGACCTTTGGTGATTATGGTGATTTTCTTTTTAATATACACATGGAAAAAAGTATTGCAACACCTTGATTTTTTAAAACTTAAAAAATCAACCTCTTTTTTTGGATGAAATATAGTAAAATATTTGTATAATATTATATATTAAAACATAGTTTATGATGACATTGGCATTTAAACGAACAAAAAATGTTTAAAAAAAAAAAAATAACCACAATTGTGATAACAAAATGAAGTGTTTTTTGTACAAAAAATGCATTTAACAACTATTACTGTAGTCGAACATTACAATGTCAGACATTTTAAAATTAATATTCCGATGACTGTTCAAATCATGAGTGATCGTTATACGCCAAAGAATTAGTACTTTGTGCGCAGCCTCCATTCAAACGGATAACCGCATCATAACGTCTTCTGATTCCTGCCATAAATCGACTTATTTGTTTCTAAGGTAGCAGCAACCATTTGTGATGAATTGTTTATTTCATGATGTGTTTGAACTATGGTGTCCTTTCGCGCACTTTACGCTCAATAGTGTCCCATATATGCTCGAAATGGTTCAAATCCGGGCTACGATCGGGCCAAGGAAGATGAACCGAATTCTATAGGAACAATGGATCTTTCTCCACGATGCTAATTTTCAATTTTGGCGAGCTCTGCACTTCATTGGGTACGGAAAACTGTGTGTCTGTTTGTAAGCATAGGTATCCGAAATGGTCTTATCGCACGATAACCAGTACCGATGAGTCAATCTCGAACAGTTCTTGTTAAAAGGCTCCTGTATACCCACCACTCTCTCTTTAGGATTGTATTGTATGCAATGGGTTTCCTTCTGACCAACCTTCATGATGCCTACTTTTGCCTAGCAAATGGTATAGGGGGTCCTCTTTATCTCGGAAGGTCTTTAAGTTTAACAACGTTAATTGCCTGATTTTTATTCTCAAAACGACTTATAGTGGAATGGTGATGACCAACAATACATGCAGTTGTTACAGCGACATCCCTGCTTCGCTCATGCTGATAATATGCCATCTTGCTGCAGCTAGGAGTTGTCGAAGACCCATTACAAGGTGTCAATTACATAACTTCAAAAAGTTGGTTATTTAAAGTGTTGAAAACAATGAGGATTAAAACACCTGTTTTGCTGTTTACGGATACAGTAGCTGCATGTGCAGATAAGAACTTATCGAGTCGATATGTATTGATTAAACTCAGATGATACTTAAATTATGTTTAACTTATTCTATTTTACCAAATTATATCACAGGTGTATAGATGGATTATAAAGTATTATAATCAATATACAGCAAATGAGGTCCATTTACTGTTTGATGATCCAAATAGGAATGGTGTGAGCCCAAAAGACATTGAAAGAACACGAAGGAATACAGTTGTACAGGAACCAGTGGTACGTAAATGTATTTCCTCTGACACCCCATTGCTATCAAACTGGAGAAATTTTATTGCAGTTCGGCATCAAAAGCGACTTTTGGTTAACTTTTTGTCTGAATATTTTTTATCTCTTTCATTGACTTATTTCTCTACTAACCAATGTTGTTTTGTTACAGCTGGAGGATTCGACGATGACAGAAAAGACAGAGCAATTTCCATATTAAAGGGTCAGGTGGTAGATTATGACTTGGCATCTGGCAATCATGAAGAGGCAGACACTAGAGTATGGTTACATGCATCAGTAACAACAGCCAGAGGCGGATTTAGGGGGGGGGCAGGGGGCCCGGGCCCCCCATTTTGGGAAAAAATTTGGTTGCTTATATAGGGAATCACTGAAGCATGACTGGCGCGGGCCCCCTCTTAGGTTAGGCAGTGGGCCCCCACTTATGAAAATTTCTGGATCCGCCACTGACAGCAGATCAAGTCATAATCTACAGCCCTGATACTGATGTATTTTTTTATAGGTTTGCCACTTGTACCTGCTTTGAATAAAACTGTATATGTGCAGTTGAGAGATTCACCATACAACAATTCATTTCTTTCCATGGACAAACTTGTAAAGTGTATTACTTTAAATGATTCGCTTTTACAGGGAGTTGACAGTGTTTTGATATGTATGCAGTTACTTTTTATCTATAGTGGATGTGATTTTATGTCATATTTCAGAGGTTGTGGTAAAAAGACATTTTTTATGTATTTAGAAAGCATGCCTCTTTCATTGTAGGAAATGGAAGCTTTTCAGATGTTCAGGGTAATAATGGCCTTTATTCATTTTACAGGTTGATATGTTCTGTTTATTTTAGTAAACATCGTGCTGCATTTCAGCCTTATTCTACCCCTAAATCATTATTTGATTCTATTTCAGAGGGGGACTTACACGAAAAACATATATCTTTTATTTCAGCTATCAGAGAAAAGCTGTGGGAAAGAGTGGTCACTGAAGTGGAAATGATGCCAAACCATGAAGCCCTCAAACTACACTGGATGCGGTGTTGCTGGGTGTTTGATTATTGGAGTCAGAGCACCAGCAATACCCATGCACTACCTGATTTGTCAAAATGTGGATGGCAAATCACTGATAATAGATTAGAAATTGTTTGGGACACTGTTTTAAATTTTCAGAAAGTCGAGAAAACTATAGAATGTTATACTAAAGGGTGTGGATGTAAGACTGGATGCAAAACAAATAGGTGTAAATGTAGAAAGGCACAAACATGTTTTTACTTAGAAAGATGTGCTTATTACATGTCATTATTATTTCATGTTTTAATGATACAGGTAATATTTTGTGTTGTCTTATTTGTGAATGCTTTGAAGATCCAGTTGAGGTTGAACAACTTGAATTAGATGGATTAGTAGAGGAACTTGATCAAACAGATGATTATTGGCTTTTTAGTACTGAAGAGATTTAATTTTTATTCCTTTTCAGACAAAAATACTTTGATGAATGTTTTTAATGGCAAATCTGTTCAGTTTATCACAGACACAGTGCTTTCAGATGAAAAGTGGAATCAAGCTTGAAATATTGTAATAGGTATTCTTTTAAGGTTCTGCATATTTAGTTTTTGATGTTCTGGAAATTTGCATTGGTGGGTTTCTGTCAAAATAATCTATATCTAACCAATGCTTTTACTGAAAATAACACTTCTATTTTGAAAGAATGTTTCATTAGAGAAGCCTTGAACCTAAATTTGATAAAAAAATTGCAAGTCTTGAAATCTTGCTTGTCAATATTATTTGATTCAGTTATCTAACTGCATTTGTATGAAATAATTTGATAAAAGTTTGTGTATATAATGTTTAGGATTAAAGTGTTATGTTTTTTTTTATATTTTTGTATATTACTTTCATGTAAATTGAAATTATTCACTGATATTTTTTTGATTTTATTAATATTCATTAGTCGCATTGGTCTTGTTTAACAATTGTTTTGTTTTCAAATTCCTATCGCTAAATTTGCAAGTTCCACTGTTCAAATTTGTTATTGTTAATTCTTATTTTGAACCTCATCTTTTTGTGCATTTCAGGTATTTTGGGGCTTGATATATTGAAATCTCATCAAAGAGAGATAACTCTTAAAAATTGAGCTATTGGAAAGAACTGCATTAATTATAATCACTATATTTCATTTAATAGGACTATTGAATGGCTGTTCTTGATGTTTATTTTAACTAGACACCAAAGGAGATTAGCAAATACTTATGTATAATGTACATGTTTTTATGCCTTTTTTTTCAGATAGCATCATCTATTATCATAGATATTTTTCTGTTATTATGTTTGTACCACAAATGATCAAGAACAATTATCTTCACTAATTTGCTTTATGCTTTGTACAAGTTTCAGGTCTGTAAATACTGGTTTGAGAAAATTTTATGTTGGATGTACAGATAATAAAGGTATGTATATTATATAAAAATGGAAAGGGCAGATACAGGAGTTTGAAAATACAGCAAAATATGTTATCTCTAATTTTCACGGCAAAGTATATCAACAATGTTAATTATCAGTTGCCTATTAATAGCAACATATAACATTCACATATATTTGAATGTGGACTTAATCATGTTAATCAGTACAAAGATTAATGCAATTTCACAAATAATTTGACTAGAAACTTTTAGTTTTAACAATATTGATTAGAAGTACACATTTACTTATTATATGAATTGAATGAACAAAAGATCTGAGAGTATATAACAAAATAAGGCCTTGTATATATATAATTTTTTTTTATTGATAATGATTGAATTGTTATTTCTTACAATTGAATATCATTGTTTGTATATAAATATGTATATTAGTTACTAGGTTTTACAACTTGTGTAACTTGTACTTTTATGAAGCTAATTTTGACCAAAAAAAACTGATGGAGTTGTTTGATTTAAAATGAAAAGGTTATGAAAGCTAAGCAGTTTATTATATTTGTCTGCATGCTATGATAATAAGAGGGGCATATTGATACTTGCCTTGCAAAAAGTTATAAAATTAGAAGTACACATTTACTTATTATATGAATTGAATCATGTGACTGGACAAAATATCTGAGAGTTTTCTAACTTGTTAACAAAATAAGGCCTTGTAAATATATAATTTGTTTTTATTGATAAGGATTGAATTGTTATTTCTTGCAATTGAATATCATTGTTTGTATATAAATATGTATATCAGTTACTAGGTTTTACAACTTGTGTAACTTGTACTTTTATGAAGCTAATTTGAGAAAAAAAACCTGATGGAGTTGTTTGATTTAAAATGAAAAAGTTATGAAGCTAAGCAGTTTATTATATTTGTTTGCATGCTATGATAATAAGAGGGGCATATTGCAAAAAGTTATAAAATGTTTTTTTTCTTTTTATTTTAGGTAAGTGAATTGGAATATAGAGATATTGGTTTGCTGTCTTTGAAGGATTTTCCATGGATTGTGAATGAACATTTTAATCAAAAATAAGATATATGATATCTTGCATAGTATTTTTCTCTATATGTTTATGTAATTTGCCACTTTAAAAAAAATAATTTTAAATTCTTGGAAAATCATAATTTTCCTCTGAGAGACAAAATTAAATTAATAAAAATCTGAAGAGGTTTAAATGTGCTCAAAAAAATAATTTTTATCCTATGTGAAAAAGTTCAGTACAATACATTACAAGATATTCTTTGAAAAGTTCAAAGGAGAGAAGTTTTTAAAGATTGAATGTTTAGAATAGTTAGCACAAACATGTGTTTACTTAGAAAGATGTGCTTATTACATGTCATTATTATTTCATGTTTTAATGATACAGGTAATATTTTGTGTTGTCTTATTTGTGAATGCTTGTCATTCAGTATCGTCTTGAGAAAGTTGGTATTGCACCTTTAGTACCTCTATTTGTGAATGCTGGTCATTTTGTATCGTCTTGGGAAAGTTGGTATTGCACCATTTGTACCTACTGTGAATGCTGGTCATTTTGTATCGTCTTGGGAAAGTTGGTATTGCACCTTTAGTACCTACTGTGAATGCTGGTCATTTTGTATCGTCTTGAGAAAGTTGGTATTGCACCTTTAGTACCTACTGTGAATGCTGGTCATTTTGTATCGTTTTGAGAAAGTTGGTATTGCACCTTTAGTACCTACTGTGAATGCTGGTCATTCAGTCTTTTTTTGTGAATGTAACCAGTTCATTATTTATTGATGTAATAATCTTCTTTTCATACATCGTACATGTATACATTTGTGGCCAGATCTGGCAGATCATTATTTTTCAAAAAGAATTTGCTAAAACAGGACAAACATACCTTTTTTGGTGTTTTAGTTGAAAAATAATAAACCTCTTATTTGGTCCAACAGATACATTTTTTGTATTTGGCGCTTTTTAGGTGATCTTTTGAAAATGTGGCAAGTTGTATAAGATGTGTATTTCAATTTACAATTTTCTTGTACATGTAGTTCAATAAATTGTTCATCATATATTCTCATTCTTGTTTTCTTTTTGTGTATGCATCAATACATACATGTATATTTAATAAATATCCAGCAGTAATTAGAAAATGAGTACACACCAACTTTATATGACAACTGAAGTTAATCTCAGCAACCTGGTAGATATTAAGACTTTGAAATTGGTTTAAAAAGTATTGGCTGCTTTTTTCTGCTTTTTTATTTTAAGATTGGAAAAATCAATTGTAACCTGCTCATTAATGGATGTGAACTATTGCTGTATTTGATATATTTTAATCATAAACCATAGTTTGCGTCTCCTAGAATTTCTTTTGTTCTATAAAAGAAACATTTCTGGTAATTCAGTCTTTTTTGGTGAAATTAAAGGAATTGTGAAGAAACAAATATTTGGTCTATCATAAGAAGAACTTTTTACCATTTCCATCATTATTATAGATGTAGGTGAATGTGGTATGATTACCATTGAAAAAAAATCCACCAGAGACCAAAGGATGAGCAGTAAAAAAGGAAGGTCACTGAACTGCCTTCAACAATAAGCAAAACCCATACCATATGATTAGCTATAACAGACCAAAGTCTTGCAAATCTTATCATAATACAAGACATTATTCAATTGATGCCTATAACTAGACAGTACAAAACTGGATTTCAAAAGAGACTCGCTGGCTTCTGTTTGGTTAACTAGTATGTTATATGACATTCAAGATAATTAATGTCAATGTTGTATGTAAAATCTGACATGATTTATGTGTAATTATTTACATGGTAGCTCTAAAGGTTCTGCCTACTATTGTCTGCTCTTAAGACTACTTAATGGTTGATTTTGGCTGAGACACAGAAAAGAATGTGAGCTGCTGGAATTTTCTACATGAAAAAGAACCTCAATAAAAAGCGTGTTCCTGAGAAGATATTTCCTAGATCAATAGAAAAAAAAACATATTCAAATGACAGATTAATTTCACAGCACCACCCCCTCTCACGCACACACATAATATATACAACATGACAGAACACAAAACCACAACTTGAATATCAGAGAGTTGGGAAATCAATATGCATGTGTACAAACTCTTAGCCTGGGCATAGTTGAAACTGATTGTGAATTTGATATAAGAACAAATAAACAATAAAAAAAATCATGTGTGTACTTGTACTAAAAATATGGAATTAATAAAAATTATAATATTCTTATAATTTAAAAAAAAAATGGTTGTGTCCTAATGTCTTGCTTTAAAAGGAAAATTAAATACCAACAGTTGTCCCAATTAAATTTTGAGTAACTGTGCAGTGCCAAATATGTAACAAAACGCCATAGAAGGTTATTATATTGAAAGAAATTTAAGAAAGGAATAATATTTTTTTCATTTCGGGCATCATTAAGGAAACGTATTTTTCTCACGAGTATTAGGGAAAATCCAGAGGTGTTACGAAGACCGGGATTTCTATCGCTTGGAGTCAAATTCTGACTCTAGGACTGGCACTAATAACTGACACATTTTCATCCCTGAACAAATATCCGTCTTTTATTAACATAAACACAATGTGTAATAATTTTGCTACTAAAAATAAATGAAATACGACCAGCATATCACGATTTAAGGGAATAAATAACTATTTTCTAGGGTGTCAACGCCGGAAAATACTGATTCAACTTTTGTTAGGACATCATTTTTACTTCAAATTGTGAATTCTGAGCGGAATCGCTTAAAACGGAGAAAACAGTGTTCATATTAAACATTGTGATGCTTCAATACCAACATACACTCAACACATGAAGAGAAAAAACGGAAAATTCATTCCCGATTTTGCAGATCAAAAACGTCATTTTGTTTACGTCTAAATCACGTGATCAAAAACGTCTAGAGGAACTCTCCTGCGTCACTGGCTTCTCGGCTGTTGCAAGTAACCGTTGGTACGAAAGGTTTATAGTTAAGAGTTATTTCCCCATGAAACTACATAGATACAAAGAAGCTAAATTACAAAACAAATTTAAAACTTTATAAATTTTTTTTGTAATAACTTTATGTATCATTGTAAAATGTTAAACTTTTGTATTTATTTTGGTAAGTTTTTAGAAAATATGATCAAATAAAATGAATATGAACAAAATAAATTGACCTGAATAACAAAAGAAAAATAACAAAACTAATATAAAACCAAATCATTGTTTAGTTTCAGAGTGACAACAAAGCGGAAAATAGTCAAGGCAAATAATAACATCCACGGCTTATTATTGCATTAGACTAAGTGTAAATATAGCGTCAAGTTATTGCCGTTATTAGTGAACAAAATACGCTGTGTTGTACGAAGTTTTTTTGGCAATGCTGTACGACAAAAGGATTAATGGATGGATATTGGTTTAATAAATAAACGGTACCAATTTTCTTGCACCAGATGCGCATTTCGACAATACATGTCTCTTCAGTGATGCTCGTGGCCAAAATATTAAAAACCCAAAGCTTATATAAAAGATAACATTACCCCTCGTAGATTATATTATACTACTCCCAGGCACGTGTAATACACAATTTTACTCGCGACAATATTTACAAATATTAATGTAATAACAATATCTAGTGACATAATAATAATAATAAGCGAAAACGATGAAGTAACATCGTGATGATAAATATTTCGACTCAAAAAATGGTTTTCGTTAGTGTCATAAAATTTATATTTATTCTTTAAGTAATTTATATAATCAACAATTTTATTAAAAAGTTCAGTGACAAAATATAAGGAAAAAGATAGATCGATGGTTTTATAATGTGTGCAGCGTTTTATGAAAAAATGTTGCTCAAATGATCGAAAAGATAGCTTAATTAAAAAAAAAAATATTTTAATGAGAAATCAACACAAACTTGTATGCACCTAATGAAGTTCATGCAAGAAACCAATTTTATAAAAAAAAGTAAGTAAATTAATTGAAGAACACACTCTTGGTGCTCTAATAGTAGGGGGAGATATGAATGATATACTCTCAGCTTTAGATACAAAGAACAATAAATTACATAAAAAGTTAAAAAAAGCCAGTCAATGGTTTAAAGCAATTAATTAAAACACATAAATTGATAGACATTTGGAGACAATTAAATAAAAATAAAAAACAATTCACATGGAAAAGAAAAAATTCTACAAATGAAGCTAGTAGAATAGACTACTTTATAATATGCACACAAGCACGCCTAAGTACTGTATCTGCTGATATCAGGCCTGCACAAATTTCATTCAGAGACCACCTGGCTATTTCGCTTAAATTAGACATTTATGCAAATAATCGAGGTAAAGGATATTTTAAAATGAATAACAGTATATTGACTGATACTCAGTACAATAAACTAATAAATAAGTTAATTGAAAAGTATGAGCAAAATTTTAATCTTACAAATGTCCTCAATCAGTGGGACCTGCTAAAACTGACATAAGAGAGTCTACTATCCAATACTGTAAATCAAAAGCCAAAGAAAGGAAAAATAATATTTTAATAATGGAAAACAAACTAAATCTTTTAAATGAAAGATTAGACAAATTACCTGATAGGAAAAATAATGAACTTTTTAATCAAATAAAAAAATTAGAAAAAGATTTAGAAGAGATATACTCTTTTAACGCCAAAGGAGCCCAAGTTAGATCAAGAATAAAATGGGTAGAGGAAGGGGAAAAAAATACTAAGTACTTTTTATCTCTAGAAAAAAATAGACAGGCTAAAAAATCTATTAATAAATTAATGACCAAAACCGGTGAGGTTACTGTTGATCAAACTGAAATTTTAGATGTAAGTAAAGAGTATTATAAATCTCTGTACAAAAGTACATGTCCCGAAACAGAAATTTTAAAGACATATATAGAAAATACCCCCATTGATCATTCTTTAACTCCTTGGGAAAGCAAACAAGTGGATGGTAAATTAACTTTAAAAGAGCTAACATCTTCTATTTATAATATGAAACTAAACAAGACTCCAGGCAAAGATGGCTTAACAGTTGAGTTTTATCGACAATTTTGGCCAAATTTAAAACATATTGTATTGAATGTTTCTAACACATGTTATGATAATTAAACTTTATCTGAGACCCAAAAGATTGGGACAATATCATTGATTTTTTTTAAAAAATGACCCTTTGTCCTTAGATAATTACCGTCCAATTACTTTATTTAATACTGATGTAAAACTTATTACATATACTTTAGCACAAAGACTAAAAAAAATCTTACCTCTAATTATACATAGAGATCAAAATGGTTATGTTAAAAATCGATATATAGGATTCAACGTACGCCAAATTCAAGATATTATAGATTATGCTGAAAACTTTAATATTGATGGAGCTATACTATTTATCGACTTTTCTAAAGCGTTCGATTCACTCGAATGGGACTTTATGCTGGAATCATTAAAAAAATTTGGATTTAATAAGTCTTTTCAAAAGTGGGTCAAAACACTTTACCATGATATAAAAGGATGTATTTTAAATAACGGGTGGATTTCTGAAACCTTCGGGATTCAACGGAGAATTCGACAAGGATGCCCTTTAAGCGCGTTATTGTTTGTTTTATCAGTTGAAATACTGGCTTGTAGGATAAGGGATAATAATGATCTGAAAGGGATACAAATAAAAATTGATAAAAAAACTCACAGCCTGAAAATCTCACAGCTAGCAGATGATTCAACTCTCTTTCTAAGATCTAAAAATGAAATAAAACATGCACTTAATTTAATAGAAACATTTGGATCTTTTTCAGGGCTTAAACTTAATAGAAACAAAACAGAAGGTATATGGTTAGGTAAACTAAAACACTGCAAAGACAAATTTGAAAGTATCAATTGGAAAGATAAGGTGAAAAGTCTTGGCATTTATTTTGGCCTGAACAAAAAAGAATGTGAAACACTAAATATAGAAAGACAGTTTGAAAAATCAGAAAGGATACTAAATGATTGGAAGAAAAGAAAATTGAGTATGATAGGAAAAATAACTATAATTAAAACATTAGTTATTCCTAATATAACATACGTTGCTTCATTGATAAATCTAAGCAGTGAAATTATTAGTCAATTTAAAAAAAAATTATTATTATTTTTTTAAGGGAGGGTGGTAGCGAGAAAGTTAAACGCTCAGTGTTAAGAAAAGATTATATTGAAGGGGGACTAAAAATGACAGATATTGACGCATACATTGAGGCTATTAAAATAAATTGGGTTAAAAGATTAACTGATGAAACCTGTGCTAACTGGAAAATCATACCTACTTTTTATTTTAGAGAGTTTGGTGAATATAATTTAATATTTAAAATGAATCTTAATACTCATAAGTCACTAGAAAACCTTAAAAACTTACCTACATTTTACTTCGAAATTTTGAAATGTTGGATTAAAAATGGAGGAGAAAAGACAAAAGTACCTGATAATTATAGAGATATAAGAAAGCAAGTTATTTGGGGAAACCAATATATAAAAACAGGTGGTAAAAGTTTATATTATAGTCATTGGGTAAAGGAAAACATAATTTTTGTAAATGATGTAATTGATGATAAAGGAGAAATTTCTCATAAAATATTAGATACACTTAAAAAGAAACAAAATTGGATCGCCGAAATATGTTCCCTTCGGAAAGCTTTACCCAAAAGTTGGATCCAAAAATTAAAGAGCAATATATCAAAACATACTAAAATCAACATAATACAAGACATTAAAATGTTAAGTAATGGATTGTATTACGATCTAGACAAAATTAAGTTTAAAGAAATTTATAATATTATTATCAGGTCAAACAAAGAGCTTCCAGTAGGTTTTTGCTCATGGAAAACCCAACTATCAGGTGAAAATGTTATATATTTCATAAAGAAAAATTTATCTTTCACCTTTCTTTTTTTAAAAGATAATAGATTAAAAATGTTTAGATGGAAACTACTGCATAATATTTTAGCTATTAACCATAATCTGTATCGCTGGAAGGTAGTTAATAGTGAAAACTGTGAACTATGTTCTAAATCTGATAGCTATAATCATTTTTTCTTTGAATGCACATGGGTAAAAAAATATTGGACATTACTACACAAAATATTTATGTATCTTAATATTGGGCAACATGTTTTTTGTCTACAAAATCTTGTAATAGGGTACAAAATTGAAGATGTGGATTATTATGTACTTAATCATATTATAACAATTGTTTGCTTTGTGATTTATAAATGCTTTTATTTATCAGAAAAGAAAACCAAATATGTGAATATGATGTCAGTCCTAAAAAACGAAATTGATATACAAATTTTATATCATGCGGAAAATTCCTTTTTGAGAAAATTTCAAAGAAAATTTTTAGAAAATTGATTCTCTGGCTGTCATGTTTATATTTGATTGACCTACATTTTTGAGAATCACAAACATGTCATTGATATACAAAGAAGACAAATTTCTAACGAAATTGCTTTTTAATTTTTTGTTTGATTATCAGATATAGTATATTATTCAATGTTTAGCGTACTTGAAAGATAAGACACTATCTAAAAACTACCATAACTCAATTATACTGACCTCTTGATCCGATCGAAACCATGCTCTTTCACTTTCGATTAATCCAAAACTAAAAGCTAAACAAAAGACGGTCGAAGTTCCGTTTTTCTTTTCATTGTAAAGTAAAGTACATGTTGTAGACAGCTATTACTCTGTTAATTGTAACTAACACGCAATACTACATGTATGTAAAATTATAAAAAGTTTGCCAATGAAATCCCCTGGTTTTATTGGTAATTAACCATACAGGGCAGAACCTTACTGCCATTGTTGTAACATTAAGGAGATTTGTTAACAACTGTTATAGTAAAATAAAGTATCTGAAGTTGTAAAAAAAAAAGAAAAAAAAAGAGAAATCAACACAATTTTGAACTCTTTTTTGCCATAAGCACGTGTACTAGTTTAGTGACGCATCCAAAACTTTTCATAAAAAGGGGGGGGGCTCCATCCATGCTTCAGTGATTCCCTATATATAATCAACCAATTTTTTGCCACGAAAAGGGGGGTCGGGCCCCAAGCCCCCTCCCTGGATCCGTCTATGTAGTCATTAAGGTTCATGTGGACCCTATGACTAAAATGGCCGTATTTTCACCTCAAAATTTCTATGTGTACAGTCAAACCTGTGCATCTGGAAAAGTTTTAAGGCATAGCATGCCCTAGCTAAATAGAATTCAAATGCGTTGTATGATTTAGAAAATTCATAACTTAACTGGATTTTGCCATACACTTTTTTTCGTCTCTGCAGAAGATGATAAAATTAACAAACAGTTGAGTTTACCTTGATATGGTCCACTCAGGTACACAGTGAATATAACCAATTATTGTCAGGTATCTATTGTCCCTCTAATGTCAATGTCAATTAAAAATGCTCACTTTAATTTTTACCTGTGGGGAAGTTCTCAAACCTGTTTCCCAACTTAGTTTATTTTGGCACCTTCTGGAGGAATGAAAAAAAGTGCACGGCAAAATCCTGGTAAGTTTTTATTTTTCTAAAACATAAAACATACTTAAAATTCATTTATCTAGGGCATGCTATGCCTGAATTTTTTTTACAGAAGCGCAGGTTTGTCTGTACTCGAAGTAAATTTTGAGGTGAAAATACGGCCATTTTAGCCATAGGGTCCACATGAACCTTAACGACACCAGTAAGGTACAAGTAAGATATTAATAAGTAATTTCTAATTATTCCAATTTATTTTTGAGTATTAGAAAACATTCTTTATTCTAATCCTTTTCTTAATATATACAGAAAACAAAAAAAATATAGCCATACAGAAACGCAAATCTATTTTTAGAATATAAAGGTCGAGGCAACTCAGTTCCAGTAACGTAAGGACTGTTTGATTCATTCTCTTGTGCACAAAATAAATTTTATCGTAAAAAATCACGTGCATGGTTTTCTAGAAGCAGAGAAATCGTAATAAAATAAAAGATTAAGGTTTTTATCACTGATATGCGATTTTGTTTCTTTATTTTCATCATGTTACATAAAATAATCTCATGCATTAAATGAAACCTCCCAAACAACACCAACGGTTGTGTTACGTACTGTAACGTGTATCCGGGCGATCAATGGATCCGTATCTGAATAAATCAGGATTCCAAGTGTTCAACCAATATTTGCACCACAACCAGTTGTCCTATTTAAAACAATTAACACACCCTTAAATGAATTCACAATGTCAAATATATAAGCTACACAATGCACATAAATTAAATTACAAGGTGAAGTTCCTCATTCACTTTGTATAAACACAATTCTGTATTATAGAATATATACACACACTGTCACTATGCAATCACTTTGCAACACGTATTAAGCCTGAGTATTCACAACGTCACTAATATATCACTATGCAACATGCATCAGACACTTTATTACACAATGTCACCAACGGATTACTATGCAACATGCATCAATTTATATCACACAATACGTATGAACACATTATCAAATATATACAACATCTATTAACAATATCCACCAATTTTTAATATCACCTTTGAATATTCAATAAACCACTATAACACAGTGACACAATAACACTTGCACAATGCTTCAATGCACAAGGAATATATATGAACACAGCTCAACTCACACACTAATTATCACTATGAATCCGAACGAAATGAATATATTCCAAACTGGTAAGTTTAACACAGTGCACTTTCACTTAAACACTTCCACAATATAACAACTTGCAACACCAGCAAGATTTCACAATGTATTCTCACTAATACACGTCACAATGTAACAACTTGCAACACAAGCAAGTATACACCTTGTACTTTCACTGTACAATAACTTATTATATAAGCTCACTTTATAACGCAATAACTATTCGAAATATTCACATATAAGTCCAAACACTATAATTTATATCCTTTGAATCACTGAAGCCACTCTACTTACCATTTGGAATATTTAATCCTAGAAGTTAACTGTTCAATGGTCCACATACAACTGACAAAGTTTCTCTGTCTTGAGCTGCCTTATATACTACGATATGGAACGGTCCATTATACGTGAAGGGGTGAAAATCAAGAAAATATCAATTTTAGGGGTATTTTAAGTAATAGATGGTGCTCCAACTATGGAGAAACTTGTATACATATAGAACACAATAAATAGGAAAAGACAACTGGTATTTTACATCGAAATGAACTATGACCAATTCTCGTTACACTACCAACCGTACCTGATATGTAGCAAATCTGGAAACCTCTACTAGAGGTTTCCCGATTTGCTACGTATCTGGTACGGTTGGTACGTAACTCAACGGTTGGTGCTGTTTTGGAGAAATCATTTAATGAATGAGGTCATTTCATACATCATGATAACATCAAAAGAATTGAAATGCATATCAGCAAAAAAACTAGCTTCACGTTTTATTTGATAACGATTTCAACGTTTCTAGAACACTTTGTTTATGATTCCCTATGAAATTATTTAGTGGTACATAAGAGAATGAATCAAACATACCTTAAACGAACTGAGTTGACATGACTTTGATATTCTAAATATAGATTTGCGTTTGTGATTGGTATTGGTATTATGTTTTTGTTTCGTGAATTTAGAGAAAGAAAATTCTTTTGTTTCTTATCTATATTCGTTAACGTGTCAAATTTGTGTTAATTTCATTGTATAATTATTTCTTGCATGATTTTGAAATTAGATTTTGTTTTGATGATTGGAAACCTGAGATTTTGCATTGACTCAGTGAGAAAAGGACACTCTTCTCGTGTTTTTTTTTTTATCAACAACTTGGTGCTCTTTTCTTGAAATGCATTTCAAATAAAAGTAACTGACAATTTATTGATAAATAAGACATATTTGCCTATTCTGTCGTCGATGAAAAACATCAATACAAAAAGGAAGATATGACATCATTGCCAATGAGACAACTCTCCACCACAGGCACTTGTCTGAGGCAAGTGCATGTGTTCTCCACATGAGACCAAGTGACACAGAAATAAACAACTATAATAGATCACCGTACGGCCTTCAACATTGAACAAAGCCCATCCCGCATAGTCCGCTTTAAAAGTATCCGAAATGTCAAGTGCTAACAAATTTCAAACAAGAAAAATGACGGCCTAATTTATGTTCAAAATATGAACGAAAAACAAATATGTAACACAGCAACAAACGACAACCACTGAATCAATTTTCAGTTTCCTGACTTGGGATAGGCACATATACATACATAATGTGGCGGCGTTAAACATGTAACTTTGACAGTGGTGTAACAGTACAACATAAGAGCGAACTATAAAAATCAGTTGAAAAAGACTTAAGCCTGACTTAACTCAGATCATGTGATACAAATAGAAATACACCTTGCTAAAACACAGAGTGTACGTGGCCTGGTACATATCTGAGAGTTTTTCCAGTTTGTCGCAGCTAGTTCAAAGCCAAAAACAAATAATAAACGAAATCATGCATCCTAGACTAAATAATTAATCAGCATAGAATTTAAAAGACTAGAATAATTATTAATTAAATTGTACTGACATTGTATTCTTTAAAAATCTTATAAACGATCTTTTAATTGAAGCTTTCCTTCCACTTTTATTGGTAAAATATCGCATACGTGTGCATTACGATTTATTTTGAAAATGCTGAAAATATATTGATTGATTGATTGTTGGTTTCTCAACGTTCAGTGGCAAGTATTTCATGAATATTCAGGACGAGAACAATTTAACAAAAAAAACAATAGGTAGGTCTCGTTATAATTGAGGCCATCCGGGATGATGATCTGGGAAATTTTGACTGCCACAGGAAGATGAGGGTATATTGGATAGGGACATGAATTTTGCCTTGCATCAGGTAACCTACGAACCCCTCAAAGAGTTGTTGTAAGGGTTCTTAACGTACAAAGAGCATGACTTTCTCTTAACACGAGGCATCGGACTTAAAGTCCCCATTCTGACCGGACATGACTACATACTTGATACATCCCGCATAAACAAATGGACGCCCGTCTTTGGCAAGCAGTTTACTGCCGGTCGAGAGAAGACCAAGTGGCCATATTTCTTTTCCCCAGTCACCCCTTGGGGTCAGCAAATATTTGAAAAGTAGACACAATGAACTTCAATTTTTAAATAACTTACACTTTTAAATTAAATAAAAAAAGAATGGGAAGAATTAATACTCATAATGTAGTTAAAAGTAACGGTTGATTACTGCTGCGGTATATGATTAATAGACATGTTATTACAGGTCTATATGGTTGAATATTTCTATCTTAAATATGTATTTGTTTCTAATAAAATGCATAGTTTCAGCTTTCGCGTATGCAGTACGCATATGCTGTACTATGTTCAAGATGAAACTCACAATTGGTTAATTTAATAGACCTTCACAGTCCTTGTTTCACAGTTGTAATACAACAACTAGAAGTTTTTAACGACTTTGACTGGCTATTAAAACATCCACTTGTTGTATTAGAATTGAGAATTTAAAAGACCTTCACAGTCTTTGTTACACATTTGTATTAAAAAAGGTTTTGTATTTATGTTTATCATAATATACATTTTCAATAAGGCCAATTTTATATGTTAAAATAGCTCTTATTCTTTCATGGTTTTGAAAGCCTACCCCAAAAAATTGCCAACTTATTCAATTTAAACTGTTGTATCTGTATAACAGGCGGTTATTTGAAAAAAAATATGAAAATATTTTATTTTTAGCTTGTTTATGTCTGTGCAATTTTAATGGAAATAAATCTTAATCACAAACCGTTCGTTGCAACGGTTACTACTTGCAACGGTTGTTTGAAAGCATAATCGAGTACACACAATGTCGTTTGTTATAAACGTTGCGAAATATATTGATTATGTACCTTTTGTTCCTCTCTTAATACGCTTTCGAATGAGGTATAAAGTTTATCTGTAAATACGGGCTGAAGGGTCACAGCAGTCCATTCAATTATTCAAAATATCCATTTCATTATTCAAAATTGGCTATTTCCTAATTTTCTCGCGTGTTTTGGCCTTAGGTCCTCCGTAACCCCTGTAATGGTCATTGCCGCACATATTGTTTATTATCAGTGTATTTCTCTATCAATAAGCTTTTTATTGGTGTATAATTTTTATCATAATTAGAAGCGGACGGGTTGCAGCAGTCCGTTCCATTATACAAAATAAGCTATTTCTCAATGTTCACGCGTATTTCGATATTATATCCGGCGGAACTCCCCTTATTTGCGTTGCGGAACATATTGACTATATACCTTTTGCTCCTCTCTTTATAATCTTTTGAATGAGATATAAGGTTTATCTGTAATAACGGGTTGAGGGGGCACAGCAGTCCATTGAATTATTCAAAATGTCCTTTTCATTATTCAATATGGGCTATTTCCTAATTTTCACGCGTGTTTTGTCATTTAGGTCCTCCATAACCCCTCTAACAGTCATTGCGGCACATATTGTTTATTCTCAGTGTATTCCTCTATCAATAAGCTTTAAATTGTTGTATATTTTTTCCGTAATAAGAGCTGACGGGTTGCAGCAGTCCGTTCAATTATTCAAGATAAGCTATATCTCAATGTTCACGCGTATTTCGATATTAAGTCCGTCGGTACTCCTCTTATATGCGTTGCGGAACATATTGACTATATACCTTTTGCTCCTCTCTTAATAAGTTTACGAATGAGTTATAAGGTTTATCTATTATTCGGGGCTGAAGGGTAACAGCAGTCCATTCAATTATTCAAAATATCCATTTCATTATTCAAAATTGGCTATTCCTTAATTGTCACGCGTGTTTTGTCATTTAGGTCCTCCGTAACCCCTCTAATGGTCATTGCTGCACAATCAACTTGTTATATCTTTAATAAGAGGATGAAGAATAGCAAAGGGCCAGAGAAAATAAAAAAAGACAACGTAGAGTATTTTAATTTTGATATATATGTTTTGGTATTCAGGTTGTCCATACATGGAATTTCTTTTAAAATAGTTAAGAAAAAGCCATAAGTTTATATCCTCCGAAACTTAATTAATAAATGAAATTAAAGATTTACAGAGTGTTTTTTTTATAATAATTTGAATGATCGTTTGATAACACTAAAATGACGAATTTAAAAATACGGAATTTAGCTACAGTGTCAGTTATTTGTATTTCACTATTCACCGCTCCAATTTGAATAATGAAACCTCAACTATTTCATCATTCATTACTTAACATTGAATAGTGGATAGTGAACTAGTTCATTATTCATTATTGAATTTTGAATAATGAATAATGAATAATGGACGTACTTCAGCGCGGTAAAAATGACAAGTATGATGGATTTTTTTTCTGTGCCCGGTAAAAATACCACCTACATAATGTAGTGTACTAGTACTTCCCAGATATATGGACAAACCGACAGGCAGGACGGAACACTCTTAGTTAATCATATGTACATACCACCTGAAACTTCATTTTTGAGGGATTATATATATACATACAACCTCTAGTAACTTACCCTGTATTTCACTTTAAATGTGTCTCGTTTCATACTTATGTATAAGTGAAATAGTCGGGCAATCCATGACAGATATTGCCAAGTAGCCTTTGCCAGCTGTTCATATTAAATTATTCATATTGCCTCGCATATGTGTGTCTTCTATGCCACATACAACTGTGACGATATTGACTTTACCAAACAATTCTGCTCAAACCGGTGCTAGGGACTGTCTTTCAACTTTCATTGAAACGAGAATGATTTCTCTGTGTAAAAGATCTCAATGTATTTGTCAAGAGAACAGCAATAAAGACGCTGTGTCTTTACTGCAAATGTATTGTGTGTATGTCTTGATTTTGATGTCGGGCAAACTTATGAAAGAAAACGGAAACACAAAAATCAGTATTTTTTTTTTAATTTGTTAAGGCGCATAACCCTAGAATGGTATAAATGACGCCACCAAAATTCAAATGTGATCTGTATTTTGTTGTAATACGGATTGTGTATAAGTTTCTTTGCATTTTGTTGAGGCAAACTCAAGATAAAAGAACGGAAACTAATTTCTTGACGTACGGACATACACACAGACAAAGCTGGAAAAACTTAATGCCCCTCCACTATAAGTCATATTTTATTGAATAACACGATGTTTTCATCACTTAGTAACGATAACTGCTATCTGACTATATCCTATTCTTTTTTATTTATATAAAGTTCCGGAAAAAATTTCCCTTACCGATATTAATCAGAGACTTTTATAACTAGAAGGAATTCCGATCTATATATAGAAAATTATTGACCTAGCTACTGAGGTTGTAATTGTCTCTTCTGTAAAAGGAGTAAAAAACGGGGCATGTATTATCAAAATCGGGAATACGGTGGCATTTCATAATCTATCATGTATTGTTACGTAGGGACATTTGTTCTTACGAAACAGCTTATAAATGCACATCGTATACAGGGGCAGATCCAGCCATTTTAAAAAGGGGGGATTCCAACTATATGTCCCTATTCAAATGCATTGATCGACCGAAAAAGGGAGGTTCCAGCCCCCGCAACCCCCTTCTGGATCCGCCACTGTTACAACATTTTGATGTCTCATATACACTTTCCAGTTCGTTTTTCATTGTATACTAGAAAGATCTCATGTTTGTCTGAATTGGTGAACACTTTTTTAACGACAAAGAGTAATAAGGAAATGAAAATTGAATAAGGAAATAGAAACTGAATAAAGAAATAGAAACCCAATAAGGAAATGGAAATCTATTATTAAAACAATGAAATAAAAACCCAATAAGGAAATAGAAACCGAACAAGGAATGAAAATCTAATAAGGAAAAAGTTACCGAATAAGGAAATGAAAATTGAATTAGGAAATAGAAACCGAATAAGGAAATGAAAATAGAATTAGGAAATAGACACCAAATAAGGAAATAGAAACCGAATAAGTAAAAAGTTACCGAATAAGGAAATGAAAATCGAAAAAGGAAAAAGAAAAAGAATAAGGAAACGAAAAAAACTTTTTGAGGAATAATATCTTGAGGAAAAAAAAAATTGAGGAAAAAAAAATTGAAGAAAAAAAATTGAGGAAAAAAAATTTTGAAGAAAAAAAATTTTGCAGGAAAAAAAAACAGTTTGGACTTGTAATATTTTTCAAAATTTGAATATAGAAATAGGAAATGGAAACCGAATAAGGAAATGAAAATAGAAAAAGGAAATAGAAACCAAAAAAGGAAATGAATATTGGAAAAGGAAAAAGAAAAAGAAACCGAATAAGGAAATGAAAATCGAATAAGGGAATGAAAATCCAATAAGGAAATAGAAACTGAATAAGGAAATAGAAACCGAATAAGGAAATAGAAATCGAAAAAGGAAATGAATATTGAAAAAGGAAAAAGAAACTGAATTAGGAAATGAAAAATTAATAAGGAAATGGAAATCGAATAAGGAAACGAAAATCGAATAAGGAAATAGAAACCGAATAAGGAAATAGAAACCGAAAAAGGAAATGACTATTGAAAAAGGAAAAAAAAAACGAATAAGGAAATGAAAATCGAATAAGGAAATGGAAATCGAATAAGAAAATGAAAATCCAATAAGGAAATAGAAACTGAATAAGGAAATAGAAACCGAATAAGGAAATGAATATTGAAAAAGGAAATAGAAACCGAATAAGGAAATAAAAACCGAATAAAGAAATAGAAACCGAAAAAGGAAATGAATATTGAAAAAGGAAAAGAAACCGCAAAAGAAAATGAAAATCGAATAAGGAAATGGAAATCGAATAAGGAAATAGAAACTGAATAAGAAAAAGAAACCGAACAAGAAAATAGAAACCGAAAAAGGAAATGTTTATTGAAAAGGGAAAAAGAAACCGAAATAGGAAATGAAAATCGAATAAGTAAATGGAAATCGAATAAGGAAACGAAAATCCAATAAGGAAATAGAAACCGAATAAGGAAATAGAAACCGAATAAGGAAATAGAAACCGAAAAAGGAAATGAATATTGAAAAAGGAAAAAGAAACCGAATAAGGAAATGAAAATCTAATAAGAAAATAGAAACCGAATTAGGAAATAGAAACCGAAAAAAGAAATGAATATTGAAAAAGGAAAAAGAAACTGAATTAAGAAATGAAAATCGAATGAGGAAATGGAAATCGAATAAGGAACAAAAATCGAATAATAAGGAAATAGAAACCGAATAAGGAATTAGAAACCGAATAAGGAAATAGAAACCGAATAAGGAAATAGAAACGGAAAAATGAAATGAATATTGAAAAAGGAAAAAGAAACCGAATAAGGAAAAGGAAACCGAATAAGGAAATGGAAATTCAATAAGGAAATGAAAATCCAATAAGGAAATAGAAACCGAATAAGGAATTAAAAACCAAAAAAGGAAATGAATATTGAAAAAGGATAAAGAAACCGAATTAGGAAATGAAAATCGAATAAGGAAATGGAAATCGAATAAGGAAACGAAAATCCAATAAGGAAATAGAAACTAAATAAGGAAATAGAAACCAAAAAAAGAAATAGAAACCAAAAAAGGAAATGAATATTGAAAAAGGAAAAAGAAACCGAATAATGAAATGAAAACCAAATAAGGAAATGGAAATCGAATAAGGAAATGAAAATACAATAAGGAAATAGAAACCGAATAAGGAAATAAAAACCGAAAAAGGAAATGAATGTTTCGACTTGTAATATTTTTCAAAATTTGAATATCGAAAAAGGAAAAAGGAAAAAGGAACCAACCTGTGTCTGGTGAAATGATTACAAGTTTGAATTCCGACGACACTAACAATCGAAAATTCACGCATTTACCCAAAATATGAAGATATGGTTAATTGATAAAATATAACAATTAATAATATATCTGAGTCATTTTCATATAAAACATTATATCGACACGTCTTAGTTCGTTTGTGTTTCAAACAAGCAAAACAGTAACAGCATCATCTGTTTTATTTTTTACCGATCGCCTTTAGTCAGAAGAGCGCACTGCTTACAGGGGAGGAAAACATTTGTCACCAGTCCGCACACTGATTGGTTTACATTAAATACAGGTGAAATTATAAACTCCACGCTAAAATGGGCCCTAATGTCGGCGCAAACAAGTCCCCTAATGGTTTAAAACTTTTGGATAAAATGTCCTGCTTCTATAAACCCATACAAACCCCTTTTTTTAGGGAGGGGGGAGAGGATTTCATATATTTGATATTTGAAAAGTACACTTTAGTGATTTTCAGTTGACATGGGACACATTTTACATTAGGGTGGTAAAAGGGTTTACAGTTTTTACTTAGATTGATAGAGCTTTTTTAGACGTTCAATTTGATGTCACGTGAACCTATTATTAAATCAAGATTTGAAAAATGATGCAATATCAACTCTATAGATTAGATCATATATTTGTACATATGTTTTTAGTCAACCATTTAATCATGTTAAAATCATCAATTTCCCTTAAACAGAGTGCAGGTGGCTAGCTTATGTTGATCGTAAAATATGCTCTCGATTACACATCTTACACTCAGTCTGTTAGATTGATAAAACAACAACTTGCACGATGTAATATGAATTGCCGATGAAGTACAACACTATTACAAACATGGAGTCGTTGGTCATTAAGGGTATAATAAAAAATAATAAAATTGAGAATGGAAATGGGGAATGTGTCAAAGAGACAACAATTCGACCGTAGAAGAGACAACAGCAGAAGGTTACCAACAGGTTTTTAATGCAGCGAGAAATTCCCAAACACGGTGCTTGCATTTTGGAACCGGAGGTTGTAGAAACGTAGACGTGGCACATCCACAATTCAACTTAAGACGACGTGATCATTCAACAGGTCAAAAGGTTCAGGTTATAACACTCTTCGTAGGTCAAGGATTTTTTTTATTACCTTACCATTGACTTAAAACTAACAAGAATCTGTTCATAGTACACGGATGTCTCACTCGCACTATCATTTTCCATGTTCAGTGGACCGTGAAATTGGTGAAAAAAGTATAATTGAGCAACAGAATTAGACAGTTCATATCATAGGAAACATGCAAATGTGTACCAAGTTTCAAGTTGATTGGACTACAACTTCATCAAAAACTACCTTGACCTAAAATCTGAAGCGGAACAGACAGACGAATAAACGAATAAACGGACGAACAAACGGACTTACAGACCAGAAAACATAATCTTAATTTATTCATCAGTTTATAGCAGCCTATGATGACATGTGTGATCGTTTCAAAGACATACACAAACAACTATATTTTATCCCGTCGTTAATGTCAACCGGATGGTTTGGCAGTTTTGTGTCTAATGCATCAAATGCTCGGTGCAGAATGGTTAAGGGCTTTCGCTTATTTTGTATCTGTGTTTCCCGACTAAATATGTTCAGCAACGAAATTTTCGTGTTAAACATAATGACCCTGTGCCCAAAAAATGAACACCGGAGAAAATAAAAAAGTTGTAAGACTCTTTGCCACTATGCTCACGAAATTTCTAAATGTAAATCATTTTTGTTAAATAATTTGTATTCACAATTATATTTAAAAAACATTTGGTGACTATATTGAACACATCTATCCCGTCGAACTTGAGATTAAGGAGATAACGCATAGTTAAGTATGCCTAACAACTGACTTACATTTACAAATTAACAATTAGGGTCGGTTGAAAAGCAAACTTTACGACAAAAGAGATGATTTCAGCTTCCAAATTTTGAACTTTCTATTTCTAAGTAGAAAAAAATCCACCAGCACCTGCACACGGAGTATATTTTCCCTAGTTCAAACAATGTTCCGGGACATGTATTCCCTCTCATGATGTCGTTGCTCACAAGAAAACCAACAAACTAAGATTTCCAAGTGGTGAAGTTGAAAAATCATCCCTTGGTCAATTTTAAGGATGGCATGACGAGTTGGTAAAAAGAGTTAGTAAAGAAATAAAATTGTGAAACCTATTGGAATAAATGTATGGTTAAATGTATTATCATTACAGACAGAATTCTATTTGAAACCATTGTACAACTTTATTTTTTACTATTTAGAAGAAAATAAATGGAAGATGTATCGGTGGAAACTTTCATAAGCATTTTACCTACTGAAAAATATTTTTTTATATGAAAGGTAACATAATCAACTATGAAAATAAGACTAATAGTTTTGTTTCATAAACCATTCCTTGTCGCGCGACTCTAACTGAAATGTCATAGATGTCGGAACCAAAAATAATAAGACATGAATTCGCCGAAAAATGTCACCTCCTTTTTCTCAAAGAGTTTATCGAAAAATAGTACGACATATTAAATACATGGTTTAAAAATGATTTATGTAACAAATACTTTACATAAGAAGATTATCAATATTATTTTATGTCATGTTCTTTTTTACACGATTTTTGGAGAAAAAATCATAGTTGATTGCAAAAAGTAAATATAGAAAAATATTCCACATTGAAAGATATTGTTTTTGGCTATACAATATCTGATACATATTACTTTAACTTTAACTATCTTATTACTATTATAAGTTTTCAATTTATAAATCCTAATATGTATCTGATCAGAAAATGAAAAGACTTGATGTTTTTTGTCTACTCATTAGATAATTTACAAAAAGAATGTAACTGATGAAAATATAGGAATTTTAAAAATTCTACAAAAATTTTACAAAAAAAATAATTCAAGAACAATAATATACTGGAAATCTAGACAACATAGTCAACTATGAAAAATAAGACTAATAATTTTGTTTCATAAACCATTCCTTGTCGCGCGACTCTAATTTTAATGTCACAAAAATAATAATACATAATACATTTTCCAATGTGACCCAATCAGTAGAACATATTACATCATCAATACAATACGGAATCTGCCAGAAAGCGAACAATCAGTTAAATGGTCATGCCTCCGACTATTCGACTCGTCCAACCTTGGAGTATATCGATAGCATGTAATACTTTGTATTTGTGATATCCAATATTTACATTTGTCTTACTGCAGGGAATTATAACTCGTAAATTTGGCATCGTATAAGGTTTATTTAAACGCTGACACGGTGGGTATGGTTGTCCTGCGAGAGAACGTTCTGTGCTGGTGATTTGGTCCTATCAGGTGCTGGTGGGTCCTGATTCTTTGCTGGTGGGTTTGTTTACATTATATCAGAACGTATTATATGCAAAAGTCGTGCAAGTTCGTTAAACGGAATTGTCCTGACGCTGTGCTGGTGATAAGAAAAACAATCCTGGTTCTGTGCTCCTATGTCCTGGTTCTGTGCCTTTATATTTTAGCTAAAAGTATCATATATTCAAGATCATTGATGCTGAACTGTTATTGACTAATTAACTGTTGTCTGCTTCCTTAAAATTGACATTGTTGTGAATCTTTTTACTGTTATTATGAGAGAAAAAAATACCCCTATTTTTTATTATTTTTTTTAAATTAACTGTAATCTTATTTTAGCCTGTTAATGGAATCCTTCTTGCCCCCTTTTAAGATAACAAAAATATGTTTACGACTTTCGGGATTACGATCAGTTTGCATGATCACCAAAATGCGTTGTTATTTATACAATACTTATATAAAGAAGACGATGTGGCATGTTTGTTGTCAATGTACAGATTTCCATAAGAAACCAAAGGAAGTATGTGATAACAACAATACGTCATCGTACGACCTTCAACAATAACACATAAAATAAAAATTTAAAAGGTTTTGCATAAAAATGGAGAGCAAAAATATAAAACAAAGGACTTTCTGAGCGTTTGAATATTGTCTTTAGCAGCTTAAAACACATTTGTTTGTGAACAATTAAGTGCTGACTATAAGAATGACAATAGTATTGCGGGTTTTTTGGGGTTTTTTTGGGGGGGGGGGAATGGGGATAAGTTAGAGCAAGGTTACAGTGAAAGTTTTAAGCTTGGAATAGTTTCCCGTAAGATTTAAAAGTCGTATATTAAAAGAAAAATGTATCTTATAGCTATTAAGAATAACTTGCTGTATCTGTAAGATTTTTTCAACATATTTTTTTTGTCTGAACGGTTATCAGGTATTTATTTTCGAAAGATCGATAGAACACTAAAAAAAATACTATTTTATGAAAGGGCAGACTAGAATATGTCAGAAAATGAAGACGAGATAACCTAGAGAACCCTTAAAAAACTAAGATTTCTTAGCTTTTTCATTTCAAAATCCCAAAATAAATAAATATTTTTGATAAAAAAATACGGGGGAGGAAGTGAACAATGTGTCCTACTTTTCTATATTTAAATATTTTTATGAATAAAAATCAAATGTGCCTTAATTATAATTGAAAATGAGTCAATGGAAAAAATACCCAACTAAAATACACTTTTATTTTACTATTGGTAATATCACTAAGCTTTTACGTTTTGTGTGTCAAACACACCATCTCTGTAGTAATGACTCCTTACTTACTCCATTTTTTTCTGCATTTTTTTATATTGTGAATTCTTAGTATTATTATATTAAAATGTATCTTTAATTTATATTTAAAAAAAAGAAATCTAAAGCCAGATATATCAAATATTTGTGTTTCCATCTATCCGTTTTCAGGACTTTAACAATCAACGTAAACACGCCTGGAAAGTAAAATGCGTACTCGGCTGTTTGTAATCGACCATTTTTAGACACCCTCCTAAAAAACAAGCCGGGGTGGGGGTTCAGAGTTGTAAATTAAGTAAGTAAGATCAATATTTTATCTTTTCGTGTATGGTTTATAACCCCTCCTGTGGCCTGTTAATTACGATATGTGCAAACTGCAATGGTATCAAAACAGCACAGACAATGACTAAAAGAGATGTACCAAACGGCATTTTGTACATATTTCAAGGGGAAACTTCGTGCAAATCATTATTATTTATAGTTCATTATTGTATTTAGCAGAAAAAGAGAATTTGGTGAAAATAAAATCACTACTTTTGTAGAAAATTCACAGACCTTTGTACAGAGATTTTTGTTATGTTTAGCGTGGGATCAACACAAGGGTACTTTATCCTTAAAAATCTTTTTAAAAGTATTTGAAACTAACGTTTGCTTTGTTTATTGTGCCTTCAATTTCAAAAATTAAAATATCTCGTAGCTTCATACTACCAATTGAGTATAAAACAAGTATATAATTGAATTAAATTGGATTAAGAAAATACAGACAGTTTACCCTCTCGGTCTAAATGATAATATCGTGGGAATTGGTAATATATCTAGAACCAATTCCGTTAACATTTTGGATATAGTTTCTAAAACTGTTCGTAAAAAGCGTTCTCACGGTAGTAGAACAAATCGCAATCAAAGAAAATTTCGGGCCAATCATACCAATATTTCGGACCTATTTTCTATATTAAACAACGGTAGACATTATCTGTTAACAAAACTCTGTTCGTTACCGGTTAATAAGTTAAATAAAATTTTGGAGGATTGCAACACAATTTCATATAGCAGTCCTAAGTATGAAATTGTTCAAATTATTATGGCATATTGTTATTCTAAATTATTTCCCAAAATTGATCGCTGAAGATCATAAAAAACATTTTATTCAAATTAAGCTTATCAATAAAGGCTTTGATTTTGTATATATTGCCGGTATATTTAACGACCATTCTGTTAAAGAACTTATTCCTGGATATTTTGACAATACTGAGCTACCTCTTATTTGTTATATTTACAAGAAATCTACCCGGAAATTTGTGTTTAATTATAGTCAATTGTGTAAAGATGTTAATATCAGTGACAATACACCTACTTCATGTAATTGCAGTAATTCCGAATATATTTATGGACCCATTTCCCAAGTTATAACAGGAGATCTTAACATCGTTCAAAACCGAGAGTTAAAATCATTCCTCAGTAAAGGACCTAAATATCGTCCCCCGTCAATTATTAATTGGAATGAGTGTCGTAATATCATCCACGACTCACTCCATACTTACTGTATGAAATGGATAAAACGGGAAAAAGCTGACAAAAAATCATTGGACTCTTTTTTTAATTCAGTAATGAAGATAGTTGATATACATATTCAACATTTTAAAGAACATTTTACTATTAGCAATAACCACAATAAACCTATTTCTCGGATCAAACATAAACTAAAAGAACTAGCCAAGGAATTTGGGGTTGTCCCGGCTGTTAAAGCTGCTAATAATATTATTATTGTTTGACGTAAATTTTACATTGAGGTTCTAAAAAAGGAAATCACCAATTCACCAACATTTCAACTGACTCTATTTTCAGAAAACGAAATCTGTAACAAACATAAACTTTTAGCCACCACTTTACAAGCAGAGCCAAATACAATGAAAATCCTAACTATTTATTGGCTTCCGAAGCTACACAAAAACCCTTACAAATATAGATTTATTTCGTCTTCAAGCCATTGTTCAACTACTAAATTGTCTATTCTTCTTACCAGCACACTTGGTACAATTAAAAACCTTATAAAAGAGGGACGAAAGATACCAAAGGGACAGTCAAACTCGTAAATCTAAAACAAACTGACAACGACATGGCTAAAAATGAAAAAGACAAACAGAAAAACAATAGTACACATGACACAACATAGAAAACTAAAGAATAAACAACACGAACCCCACCAAAAACTAGGGGTGATCTCAGGTGCTCCGGAAGGGTAAGCAGATCCATAAACTGTTCAAATAAGGCCTTAGAAAATAGTGGAATACATTTATTTTGGAGTGTCAAGAACTCGTTGGAAGTACAAATTTAATAATACTTTTAGATATTTGAATGATATTTTGGCTCTCAATAATGACGACTTCAGTATGTATATTAATGAAATGTATCCTGCTGAACTTACATTAAATAAAGCTAATACTAACAATGACCACTGCCCTTTCCTCGATCTTGTTATCTATATCACTAACGGACAGCTGAATACTTAAATTTATGATAAAAAAGATGATTTTTCATTTCCTATCGTTAATTATCCATTTTTAGATGATGACGTTCCCTTGTCACCATCTTACGGTGTTTATATATCTCAACTTGTACGATTCGCTCGTGTATGTAACAATGTTTTAGATTTTAACGAGAGAAATTTATGTATTACTGAAAAAATTTTACACCAGGGTTTTCGATATCACAAACTAGTCAAAACATTTACTAAATTTTATCATCGGTATACATGGTATAAGGACATCATTCGTAAATATAGCTCAACATGCAGACTTCTTATACGTTCAGGTATTTCACATCCATGTTTTTATGGAAATATTCTTTATAAAGCACAAAGGTGTCAGTATTCACCTCAAAAACTAACAAAACCGTTGAATAGACTTATTAAGAAGGGATATAATTACGATACTGTTGTCAAGTCATTAAAGCTTGCATATTTTGGCGTTAATATTGAGTCACTGATACGGTCTTTGCATCGGAACTAAACACATTTACTCTAAAAACAGTTATTAGCATGACACGGGTTATGTTCTTCTCATAAATGTTATGATGGTATAATACTAAACCCCTAACGGGAATGATTGTGCCTGATGTTCATATGATGAAATCATAATCTTTCAGTCAGTTTAATTGAAGTCTGGAGCTGGCATGTCAGTTAACTGCTAGTAGTCTGTTGTTATTTATGTATTATTTTCATTTTGTTTATTTTCTTTGGTTACATCTTCTGACATCAGACTCGTACTTCTCTTGAACTGAATTTTAATGTGCGTATTGCTATGCGTTTACTTTTCTACATTGGTTAGAGGTATAGGGGGAGGGTTGAAATCTCACAAACATGTTTAACCCCGCCGCATTTTTGCGCCTATCCCAAGTGAGGAGCCTCTGACCTTTGTTAGTCTTGTATTATTCAATTTTAGTTTCTTCTGTACAATTTGGAAATTAGTATGGCGTTCATTATCACTGAACTAGTATATATTTGTTTAGGGGCCAGCCAGCAATAAGGGCAAAACTTACCAAGTAAAAAAAATCATAATGTCTATCTACCTTGCATATTTCAGAAAATTCAGATCAGATAACGAAACTGGTTCCAGCAACATTAATAAGCAATTTAAGATTTTTGACCCTCACAGTTTCCATTCACCACAAATATTCTCTTTACAACGAATCATTTTAAATACAAAAATACCAGTTGCAGCCTTTTGTTTATCTATAATTAATATATGTATACGGATAAAGTTATGAAAGGCAGCAATCTAGAAAGCGACAGATAATCATGACATTAAAAAAACTCTCTTCTTTTCGACTTTTTTCGAACAAATTGACACATTAAATGAATTATATAGTATTGTGGAATTTTTAACTTGTGTTCAATTCATTGGTTACACCTTCTACTAGGATAACAATCCTGTCAAGTATGAGCTGGGTAAAATATTTCAGATAAGAAGATGGAAATGTGAAAGTTTCCGTGCGTCAGGTGCAACAGCATACGAAAAGCTAACATGCCTCGTCAGGGTGGAAGCTAAAAAGCATTGTTCGTTCAAAACAAAATTATTGAGATTTTGTTGAGGATTTAAACATCTACGACAACAAGATTTTTTTTTTTAGAATTTAAAGATCATCTATAAATATATGCAAAGCAAACCATTGATTAAATTGCTTGCTATGATTGTTTGGAGGTTTGTAAACGACAGGTAAGTAGTCTGTTTACTATATACTAGAATTTGTTTGGACAATAAGCATTAACTTCAATTCCTGTCAGTTTGTATTTGTACAATCAAATCCCAGTATGTATTGAAACTCCGTCTACCTCTTGTTTGAAATCATTCAAGCAGTCATAGCAAGCAAGTCAAAGTTTTTTTTGCTTTTATAGAAGAGCTGTACTATATAATGCAAAGAAATGTTTAAGTCTTTCGCCAAAAAATACTATCAATTTCTTTTTGTCCTATGTAAACTTCCGTACCATTTCCTTCCATTCATGATCATTAAATCGAACTGTAAGATATTTCTTGGTACCTTCTTAATTCCTTCATAAGTCTTATGTAAACATAATTATGACAATAACTGTTGTGAGCACATGATTCACTGCACACTTTTAAAGTTCTGCTTCATCAAACATTAAATGTGAACTTAAGTTTTGAGACTTTTTTAATCGACACGATTGGTATTTTTGTATATGAGAACATGGTTTATCTATTAGTTGAAAATGCGGCTTTGAACTAGCTTTCAGTACCTGCGAGCATTCGTTGTTCAATAAATATAATTTCAATCGGTTGAATTTATGAATTAGTATGAAATTATTTTCTTCTGAATTGTCTGCCCATAGGTGGCGTTTTTAGGTTATGTGTTTCATCTGATTTGGCGGTTAAATCATTCGGCACGACAGGGTCCACTCGATCGGTCACGTTTATTGTTCTAGTCAGTAGTTGTGTTTTATCGATTTAAGTTCCTTCGAGATTAATCATGGATAGTGAAGGTGAACCAGATATTTCGTTGAGAACTGTGTTAACAGCTGTAAACCAACAGAGTAAAGATATCGAGGCGATTATTGACGCTAAAGTTACGGAGAAAATTGGTGGATTAAGAGAAGAGTTGCAAGGGGCCAATCAGCTAATGAAATCCCAGGTCAAGTAACTTAAAACAGATGCTTCCTATAAATGGAAATACGAAGGTAACAAGATTCAATTTGAGTTCAATACTGAAAATCTCGAGGATCTTGTTCAGACTTTGTGGGCTATAGACAATGGGAAGGTAGATTACGCACGAGATTTGTTATCAGCTACCGTTGATAAGATCAAGCATCGTAACAAGCTCATCAAAATTGCTGACACTTCCGAGGGAGGTTGGGATACCGCTAGGCAATATGATGCTAATCCTATTGCATCCGACTCCGAGGATGAAGCAAAGATTATCAGAGCTGACAATAGAGCTGTCCGCAAGAAGAAAGGGAAGTCCAAGCAGGTTAGAGGTAATGGTTCCAAAACTACGGCTAGTAACCAGTCTCTATCAGGACAGGCTCCCAACTTCGTTCCGCAGCCCTTTCGTGGGCCTCAGCAACCTTGGTTCAATGGAATTTCCCTTCAGCAAGGTTTCAACGCTGGAAAGACACAGAGGGGACAATGCTACTCGCGTGGGTCATACGCACACTACAGGTCCAGCTGTCCGTATGCTAACAGCAGTAAACCAGCAACCCAAACCAGGCCCCAGTGAATTTGTAAAAGATGAGTATTTTAATTATCTTGAACTTTCACATGACAATTTAGTAGATAATCATATTGATGGTAATTTGACCAATAATTATTTTGAATACGAACTAGGTCAATCTGATATAATTGTTAAAGGTAGACTTAGAAAAAACATTCAATTTTGGATAGACATTGGTGCTCCTAAATTTATTATAGATACTATTAGACATGGTTATATTTTACCTTTCTATTCCAATCCTATATCGATTTGTTTATCTAATAATTTATCAGCTCTAAATAATGCAGATTTTGTAAAATCGGCTATTAACGATTTATTAGCTAGAGGTTTAATTGTGAAGACATTAGATATTCCATTTGTTGTGAATCCTTTAACTGTTGCTGTTCAGTCAAACAACAAAAAGCGGTTAATTTTAGATTTGAGAGAGATAAACAGACATTTATGGAAGCAGAGTGTAAAATTTGAAGATATGCGTATTGCAAAACATTATATAAATGCACATTCATATATTTTTAAGTATGACGTTCATTCTGCATATCATCACGTCGATATCTTCCCGCCTCACACTAAATATCTAGGTTTTGCATGGGAATTTAACGGTGTTAAAAAATATTTTAAATTTTTAGTATTACCGTTTGGTCTCAGTACGGCTTGTTACATATTTACAAAACTAACTAGACCACTTATTAAAAAGTGGAGAGGAGAAGGCAAGCAGATTATAATGTACTTGGACGATGGGCTTGGTGTGCATGATGATAAAGAATTGTGTATTGAAATGTCTATACAGGTTAAAAAAGACATAATAAGTAGCGGTTTTGTACCTAAAGCTGAAAAGTCTATGTGGACACCTACTAAAAATCTAACTTTTTTAGGTACTAATATTGATACAGATAAAAGCGTTTTTACTATTCCTGAAAATCGTATTGATAAGATAATGAGTACTATTTCAGACATTGATTTGTGTTTAACCAAAAGTGGTAAAGTATTTGTAAGGAAGGTAGCTTCCTTGGTAGGACAGATTATATCTACGTCTCCCGTTATAGGCAATATAGTATATTTAATGACTAAACATTTGTCTATTGCCATTAATAGTGTTCATTCATGGAACAGTTATATACATTTATCTGTAGAAAGTATTGATCAAATTAATTTTTGGAGGTTTAATTTACATAAAGCCAATGTTAAACCTTTTAAGACTGATGTTTCTTGGCAGACTATTGTATATAGTGATGCAAGTAATACGGGTTACGGTGGTTATATCGTGGAAAACCCATATAATATTGCTCATGGTATGTGGTTAGAATCTGAAGTTTCTACTAGTTCTACATGGAAGGAGTTGACTGCGGTGAAAAATGTATTTTTGTCGCTGATAGACTTTTTAAGTGACAAGAATGTAAAATGGTTTACTGACAATCAAAATGTTGTTAGCATTGTTAGTAAAGGGAGCACTAAATCAGTACTGCAAAAGTTAGCTTTAGACATTTTTAGCACATGTATTAAACACAATGTTAATATAGATATGGTATGGATCCCCCGTACTGAGAACGAGAGAGCTGATTATCTAAGTAGAATTATTGATTCAGATGATTGGGCTATTTCTGAATTTGTATTTCAGATAGTTGAATCCCTTTGGGGACCTCACGAGGTTGATTGGTTTGCCTCTGACGACAATTTTAAATTGCACGTTTTTTATTCCAGATTTTGGAATGAGAATTCATCAGGTGTTGATGCTTTCACGGTTGATTGGCGAGGGATCAACGGGTTATTTGTTCCACCTGTTTCTTTGATCCCTCGTGTATTGATGTATATGCGGCAGTGTAAAGCTGTTGGTACTTTAATTTTACCATACTGGCCCTCTGCCAGTTTTTGGCCAATGCTTTGTCCTTTTGGTGATGGGTTTATTTCTGAGGTGGTGGATTCTATAGATCTTCCTACTTACAAAAATGCTTATATAGCTGGTAAGAGTAAGAAGGCCATATTTGGCAATGTTGATTTAACTTTTCGCATGTTAGCGTTAAGGATGGATTTTTCATCCAGTTAGCTCATTTTGATGTGAGCATGTATCATAGATCTCTCTTGATCTTTTCTTACTTAGATCTCTTTTGATCTTTTCTTCATAGATCTCTCTTGATCTTTTCTTATAATATGTTATTTTATATGGATTTCTTGTGCGTTTGTAAATGGTGAACATTACAGTGACATTTTGATTGTAGTATTAGATGATTGTAATAATTTTAAATGATTTTCATTATTAATGTTTCCTTTCAATTACACATATATTTTTGCAGACTTTCGCTGGAGAATTGCAGAATCTACCTGTGTCTTTAGTTAGTAAAGTGAATTTACTTCCAGAATTACTTTCGGAATCTTGAGCAGCATCTACAACAAAAGGGTATTATCAAAGTTTTTTACGATGGAAAAAATGGGCTATTTTGAATGGAATTGAAAATTGTGATATTCTACCTGCGAAAGCATTTCACGTAGCTATATATTTAGCTGCTCTGACACAGTCGAGCAATACTGTTAGTCCAGTTGTGCAGGCGTTTTATTCTTTAAAGTGGATACATTCACTAATTGGATCTTTATGTTCACCGACTGATTCATCTTTAGTTATTAATGTGCTAGAAGGTGCGAAACGCAGTTTGGCTACTCCTACGAAGAAAACGGAACCCATTTCGGTGGAATTGCTGCATAAAATGTATGATGCCATGTTTTCTTTTGGTAATTTGTATAATCAACGTATAATTTGTGCATGTTTCACTGCATTTGCTGGTTTTTTAAGAGTTTCTGAGATGCTTAATATTAGATGAAGTGATATAGTTATTTTAGAGTGTTATATGTCAATTCTAATACAACATAGTAAAACAGATGTATATAGAGATGGAAATTCAGTTTTAATCGCTCGTACACATTCAAATAAGTGTCCAGTTAAAAACATGGAATTATATTTGCAGTGGGCTGATATTTCATGTGATTCTGATGAGTTTATTTTTCGAAATTTAACAAAATGTAAAGATGCATATGTTTTGCGTAAAGATAATACCCCTTTGTCGTATTCAAGGATGCGTGAGCTCTTTATTGAGGCTTTCAAGCCTTTTGTTCATAACATAAAGCGATATGGATTGCACAGTTTGAGGTCTGGGGGTGCTAGTGTTTGTGCTAATTTGGGTTTACCAGACCGCCTTTTTAAGAGGCACGGTAGATGGCGTTCTGAAACGGCCAAAGATGGTTATGTTAAGGATTCATTAGAAGATTTGCTTAAAGTTTCCAAAAATTAAGGCTTATAAATTATTGCTTTAATTTTGAATTCTTTTATTGCATGATATAAAACTTTCTTAAAATTTTCCCGTTCTTTGTGTTTCGGCCATCGGCTCTGTCGTGTGGTATTGCACTTTACTATTTCTTGTTATTATTATTATTATGAGAATAATATGTGGTTTTTGATATATCGGTATTAACGGAAGAAGAAATATAATTTCAATCGGTTGAATTTATGAATTAGTATGAAATTATTTTCTTCTGAATTGTCTGCCCATAGGTGGCGTTTTTAGGTTATGTGTTTCATCTGATTTGGCGGTTAAATCATTCGGCACGACAGGGTCCACTCGATCGGTCACGTTTATTTTTTATATTAGGGTTTTCATAGATTTTGTATCATGCATTAAAAGAGGTTATTTTGCTTTACATGTGTGGGTTCACTGAATGAACTATATTTATATATTTAATATAAGAGGACATTATAAAGATGTTTATATTATGTACATGAGATATATTATTAATTGGTAATTAAACCAGCCATCGGCTCTGTCGTGTGGTATTGCGCGGCCATCGGCTCTGTCGTGTGGTATTGCACTTTACTATTTCTTGTTATTATTATTATGAGAATAATATGTGGTTTTTTATATATGGGTATTAACGGAAGAAGAATGTGTGTCGTTGTGTTATTATGTTATGTGATACATTGTTGTGTTGGAACAGCACTGTAACAATGAAGGAGGAAATGAGGAGGGTTGGTTGGGAAGAAGTGGGGAGGAGTATGCAGAGCGCTAACAAACATGTCTACGCGACATGGGCTGTGATCATTGTTGAAGCATCAATGTAAGGGGCATTTAATATCTTAATAAAACTATTCTTATTTTAGATACTTTATATTGTTATCTGATATTTGACGAAAGATGTTGCCCTTTTGTGTAATTATGTAATACAAGTTACGATCATTTGAAAACAGCAAAATTTCCTTAAAATTACCAATTCAGGGGCAGCAACCCAACAACGGGTTGTCCCATTCATCTTAAAATTTCAGGGCAGATAGATCTTGACCAGATAAACAATTTTACCCCTTGTCAGATTTGCTCTAAATGCTTTGGTTTTTAGGTAATAACCAAAAACTGCATTTAACCTCCATCTTCTATTTTTAGCCGTGGCGGCCATCTTGGTTGGTTGGCCGGGTCAAAAAACACAAATTTTAAACTAGATACAACAATGATGATTGTGGCCAAGTTTGGAATAATTTGGCCCGATTTTTGTAAAAGATCATGGAGATTTACGAAAAATGGTTAAAAATTTACTATAAAGGGCAATAACTCCTAAAGGGGTCAACTGACCATTTTGGTCATGTTGACTTATTTGTAAATCTTACTTTGCTGAACATTATTGCTGTTTACAGTTTATCTCCATCTATAATAATAATCAAGATAATAACCAAAAAGAGCAAACATTTTCTTAAAATTACCAATTTAGGGGCAGCAACCCAACAATGGGTTGTCTGATTCATCTGAAAATTTCAGGGCAGATAGATCTTGATCTGATTAACAATTTTACATCATGTCAGATTTGCTCTAAATGCTTTGGTTTTTGAGTTATAAGCCAAAAACTGCATTTTACCCTTATGTTCTATTTTTAGCCATGGCGGCCATCTTGGTTTGTTGGCCGGGTCAAAAAACACAAATTTTAAACTACATACATCAATGATGATTGTGGCCAAGTTTGGTTAAATTTAACCCGGTAGTTTCAGAGGAGAAGATTTGTGTAAAAGATCATGGAGATTTACAAAAAATGGTTAAAAATTGACTATAAAGGGCAATAACTCCTAAAGGGATCAACTGACCATTTTGGTCATGTTGACTTATTTGTAAATCTTACTTTGCTAAACATTATTGCTGTTAACAGTTTATCTCCATCTATAATAATATTCAAGATAATAACCAAAAACAGCAAATGACAAATCCATATCTCCTTCCCCGCACTTGCAGTTAAATGGTCGTTCTCTTATTTATAAGGAAAAAGACAAAAGAAACAAGTCTAAATTATAACATTTCTCGTTGTTTCACAAATTGTCTTAATGTCTTTAAGGTTTAAGTCGATATTAACAAAAACAACAAATTGTCTTAGCAATCGTTAATTATATCTTAATACAAAAATGTTCTGTGTGATAAAATTTGTTATTCCTGTCACGTTAATTTGCATTCTTTTAACGGCATTTTTAAAATTGCCATATAACCGTGAGGTTTAGTTAGCTCTAAACCAATGCTTAACCGAACATTTCTTCTAAAAATGGCCTGTACAAATAGTCAGAAATATGACAGTTGTTATCCAATAGTATCAAATACGTTTCTATGTATGTTGATGTTTGTTTTGTTGCAGTTCGGTGTTTCAGTTCTTCCGTTGGTTTTCTCTCATAGTTGATGTGTTTCCGTCGGTTTTGATTCGTTGCCCAGATTTGCTTTTGCCTAATCGATTAATGACCACTATACTACTGTTGAATATATTAGACGCATAAGTTTCCTTTTTTTAATTTGTAATATTTTTTTAATCCCTTCATAGAAATTTAGGTTCTCAATGCTCTTCAACTTCGTACTTTATTTGGCATTTTAAACTGTTTTGGATACGAGCGTCACTGATGAGTCTTTAGTAGACGAAACGCGCGTCTGGCGTATATACTAAATTTAGTCCTGGTATCTATGATGAGTTTATTCATTATACGACTAACGATACAATGAGCTGAACATAACCACACTTGAACATAATTGGAACTTTTTAATAAAAGTTAGCTTCTAAATAAAAAAGACAAAATTATTTTTCTCCGATATGCATGTTTTGATTAATTATTTTGTAAGAGAACTTGTATATGTATACATTGATTTTATTTGACTTGAATAGATTAGGTTTATATTATGTGAATTTCATACGATATAAAAGGGAATGCATATTGTTAATAAGCTGCAAATAAGTCAATCAGTAAAAATTCATCAGGTTTGAAAGATTGGCTTTAAATCACTACATTTTTGACATTTCGATCTGTTGACAAAAAAAATCAAGACCAGAAAAACTCTTTTTTTATTGAAATTATTGTTAGTTTACTTTTTTTACCTGTTTTAAACTGAGTCTAATGGGTTTTCTCGGTTAATAACTTTTTCTGATATTTGAGCAAATAGTTATCAAAGGTACCAGGAAAGTCGTAAATTCCAAGTTTGCTGAGAGTTTGCTGACAATGCAATGGTTATTACCCGCAAACAAAATGGAAATGTTACAACAGTTTTGTAAGGACCCGAATTGTACTTTTTCCTTTTTTAAGAAATTTGCTGTTTGGAACAAATACCAAAATAAGAAAGTGTGGTATGATTACCGAAAGACAACAGTTATATGCACACAATTCAAATGAAGCAGATGCTAGAAATTATAGGCAACTGTAACGCATTTAAAAAGGAGGAAACCATGATTGCAGGAAAACTCTAGATACAATTGGATCGTTTTTAATATATCTCGACTATATATTCATTCGGTAAACACGTTGAATTCACGATCCCCTTGGTATACTTTCAGCTTTACAAATCGATCCTGTTATACTTTTATTTGCACTCACCCCCCCCCCCCCCCCCCCCTACCCTCATACTTTTCACAGAAACTTTAATAAAAATGCCACAACCTTTTGAAAACTATGTTAAAAAATCCAGATATCTTGTGTAAATGTCGAAAAGTAAATAGAAGTATGGCCACATTGTTCTTCCAACCGGTAGTAAACAGTTTGTCAAAGAGGTGCGTCTATTTGTCGTGCAATAACTCTTTCACATTGTCACTTTTCAATTTGGTTAGATTCGTTCAACCATGTGCATTTATTTTGTAAATAAATGTTTTTCATCGGATAAAGTAACAGTTTGTTTTCTATTTATAATATTTTAGGATACATTAGATTTCGAACGTGTGTACCGTTACTTTTGTGGTATATATACATTGTTATTTTTCCAAGTTATTAAATAATAATGATTTGACGGCAACTATTTTCTCTTTCTGTTTTATTCAGTAATTTACTCATATTCAACAATATACTACAGTTACTGTTGATCAGTGTCTTATGATAAACTATTTAGCTATATTAATCAGTGGCTGAACAAGAACTTTTTTTAAAGGGGGAGCACTGTTTGACCTAAGGGAACCCTCCAGTCCTAGTGCACTAATTCCTTATATAATCAACCAGTTTTCCCACAAAAGTGGGACCCGAGTCTCCACCTCCTGGTTTTGCATATGTTATCAATACTAATAGGGAAAACGTATGAATGCTAGAACTATTCTAAATTCTAAAAATCAAGATAAGTTGCATTTTGTTGGGTAAATTATTCTTTATTGACCAGACCCTGCATACACTGCATATCTTACGACTATTATAGAGTGGAAGTCATGGATAATTCGGTATACGTACGTTCAATTTGCATTCGTAATATCCCTTGTCAAACGCAGGCCAACAGCCAAATCGACCAATTGACTTTATACTTCATACAAACAAAAGAGAACCAACTGCGCACTCGATTAATAGAATTACGTTCTTTAAATATGATCAGCACTTACAGTTCACCAGCAAATGATATTAAACACCGGGGTAGTCATTCATATTCATTTTTTCTGGATGATTAACTTAACATATACATTAAATGAATTAAATCCCCAGTACTCCATTGATTCAAACAGGTACTTACATAACCATGAATACATAAAACACACCAAAAATATGTATATAATTAGTTATCAAAGGTACAAAAGGCCAGACGCGCGTTTCGTCTACATAAGACTCATCAGTGACGCTCATATCAAAATAGTTATAAACCAAACAAAAAACACTGTTGAAGAGCATTGAGGATCCAAAATTCCAAAAAGTTGTGCCAAATACGTCTTAGGTAATCTATGGCTGGGATTAGAAAATCCTTATTTTTTCGAAAAATTCAAAGTTTGTTAAACAGGAAATTTATAAAAATGACCACATAATTGATATTCATGTCAACACCGAAGTGCTGACTACTGGGCTGGTGATACCCTCGGGGACGAAACGTCCACCAGCAGAGGCATCGACCCAGTGGTGTTAATAGTTATCAGAGATACCAGGATTATAATTTAGTACGCCAGACGCGCGTTTCGTCTACATAAGACTCATCAGTGACGCTCATACCAAAATAGCTATAAACTAAACAAAAACACTGTTGAAGAGCATTGAGGATCCAAAATGCCCAAAAGTTGTGCCAAATACGTCTAAGGTAATCTATGCCTAGGATAAGAAAATCCTTAGTTTTTCGAAAAATTCAAAGTTTTGTAAACAGGAAATTTATAAAAATGCCCACATATTTGATATTCACGTCAACACCGAAGTGCTGACTACTGGGCTGGTGATACCCTCGGAGACGAAAAGCAGAGGCATCGACCCAGTGGTGTAAATAGTTATCAAAGGTACCAGGATTATAATTAAGTACGCCAGACGCGCTTTTTGTCTACATAAGACTCATCAGTGACGCTCGTATCAAAATAGTTATAAACCAAGCAAAAACACTGTTGAGGAGCATTGAGGATCCAAAATTACAAAAAGTTGTGCCAAATTCATCTAAAGTAATCAATGCCTGGGATAAGAAAATCCTTAGTTTTTCGAAAAATTCGAAGTTCTGTAAACAGGAAATTTATAAAAATGACCACATAATTGATATTCATGTCAACACCGAAGTGCTGACTACTGGGCTGGTGATAACGTCGGGGACGAAACGTCCACCAGCAGAGACATCGACCCAGTGGTGTAAATAGTTATCAAAGGTACCAGGATTATAATTTAGTACGCCAGACGCGCGTTTCGTCTACATAAGACTCATCAGTGACGCTCATATCAAAATCGTTATAAACCAAACAAAAACACTGTTAAAGAGCATTGAGGATCCAAAATTCCAAAAATTGTGCCAAATACGTCTATGGTAATCTATGCCTGGGATAAGAAAATCCTTAGTTTTTCGAAAAATTCAAAGTTTTGTAAACCGGAAATTTATAAAAATGACCACATAATTGCTATTCATGTCAACACCGAAGTGCTGACTACTGGGCTGGTGATACCCTCGGGGACGAAACGTCCACCAGCAGAGGCATTGACCCAGTTGTGTAAATATTTATCAAAGGTACCAGGATTATAATTTAGTACGCCAGACGCGCGTTTTGTGTACATTAGAGTCATCAGTGACGCTCATATCAAAATAGTTATAAACCAAACAAAAACACTGTTGAAGAGCATTGAGGATCCAAAATTCCAAAAAGTTGTGCCAAATACGTCTGAGGTAATCTATGCCTGGGATAAGAAAATCCTCAGTTTTTCGAAAAATTTTAAGTTTTGAAAACCGGAAATTTATAAACATTACCACATAATTGATATTTATGTCAACACCGAAGTGCTGACTACTGGGCTGGTGATACCCTCGGGGACGAAAAGCAGAGGCATCGACCCAGTGGTGTAAATAGTTATCAAAGGTACTAGGATTATAATTTAGTAAGCAAGACGCGCGTTTTGTCTACATAAGACTCATCAGTGACGCTCATATCAAAATAGTTATAAACAAGCAAAAACACTGTTGAAGAGCATTGAGGATCCAAAATTACAAAAAGTTGTGCCAAATACGTCTAAGGTAATCTATGCCTGGGATAAGACAATCCTCAGTTTTATCGAAAAATTCAAAGTTTTGTAAACAGGAAATTTATAAAAATGACCACATAATTGCTATTCATGTCAACACCGAAGTGCTGACTACTGGGCTGGTGATACCCTCGGGGACGAAACGTCCACCAGCAGAGGCATTGACCCAGTTGTATAAATATTTATCAAAGGTACCAGGATTATAATTTAGTACGCCAGACGCGCGTTTTGTCTACATTAGAGTCATCAGTGACGCTCATATCAAAATAGTTATAAACTAAACAAAAACACTGTTGAAGAGCATTGAGGATCCAAAATTCCAAAAAGTTGTGCCAAATACGTCTGAGGTAATCTATGCCTGGGATAAGAAAATCCTCAGTTTTTCGAAAAATTTTAAGTTTTGAAAACCGGAAATTTATAAACATTACCACATAATTGATATTTATGTCAACACCGAAGTGCTGACTACTGGGCTGGTGAAACCCTCGGGGACGAAAAGCAGAGGCATCGACCCAGTGGTGTAAATAGTTATCAAAGGTACCAGGATTATAATTTAGTACGCAAGACGCGCGTTTCGTCTACATAAGACTCATCAGTGACGCTCATATCAAAATAGTTATAAACAAAGCAAAAACACTGTTGAAGAGCATTGAGGATCCAAAATTACAAAAAGTTGTGCCAAATACGTCTAAGGTAATCTATGCCTGGGATAAGACAATCCTCAGTTTTATCGAAAAATTCAAAGTTTTGAAAACAGAAAATTTATAAAAATGACCACATAATTAATATGCATGTCAACACCGAAGTGCTGACTACTGGGCTGGTGCTACCCTCGGGGACGAAACGTCCACCAGCAGAGACATCGGCTCAGTGGTTTAAATAGTTATCAAAGGTACAAGGATTATAATTAAGTACGCCAGACGCGCGTTTCGTCTACATAAGACTCATCAGTGACGCTCATATCAAAATAGTTATAAACCAAACAAAAACACTGTTGAAGAGCATTAAGGATCCAAAATTCCAAAAAGTTGTGCCAAATACGTCTTAGGTAATCTATGCATGGGATAAGAAAATCCTTAGTTTTTCGAAAAAAATAAAGTTTTGTAAACAGGAAATTTATAAAAATAACCACATAATTGATATTCATGTCAACACCGAAGTGCTGACTACTGAGCTGGTGATACCCTCGGGGACGAAACGTCCACCAGCAAAGGCATCGACCCAGTGGTGTAAATAGTTATCAAAGGTACCAGGGTTATAATTTAGTACGCCAGACGCTCGTTTTGTCTACATAAGACTCATCAGCGACGCTCATATCAAAATAGTTATAAACCAAACAAAAACACTGTTGAAGAGCATTGTAGAGAGCTCACTGATCTCTCAATCTGTATAATATTGAGCAAACAGCTAGTTAATTGTTCGATAAAATTGTGGCTCAAAGAAATGTGGTTACAATTCTGTCTTCGATGTTTACGGAGAGCCCAAATTGCCAGTGGTTATTCAAAATGTATAGCTAACACCTACCGGAGACCGCTTAAATTACGATGAGACCCCCCTGTACTTTCAATATCCATAAAATTCAAGAAATTCATAGCTGTATAGACCCTGTATGAAAAAAGGATTGTGTTAAAAGGATTTTGGAGAATAATATCATCTCCAGATATCTACGGAGGGTTTATATTGTCACTTTTCAACTAAAAATTGTCAAAAATTCAGGAAAAAAGACATCGAACAATGCTGTTAGCTCCCTGATGTTTCAATATGCCTGATATTAATCAGATAGTTTTTTAATAAATTTAAATAAGGTTGTCATTTTTCCTGTGTAAACAAAACTGCATTTAAAAAAAACTAAGGATTTTCAAATCCCAGGCATAGATTACCTTAGTCGTATTTGGCACAACCTTTTGGGAATTTTTAATCCTCAATGCTCCTCAACTTTGTACTTGTTTGGCTTTATAACTATTTTGATATTAGCGTCACTGATGAGTCTAATGTAGACAAAATGCGCGTCTGGCGTAATAAATTATAATCCTGGTACCTTTGATAACTATATTCCTGACTTGGTACAGACATTTTCAAATGTAGAAAATGCTGGATTAAACCTGGTTTTATAGCGCTAAAAATCTCACTTTGTTGACAGCTAAACAGACTTAATAAATAAAATAGTCAAAATATGGGTACAGCAGTCACCATCGTGTAACAATTCTAAACAGATAAAGGAACATTCAACAGAACAGAAAATCATCTATCTACCAACACATTCATTACTTATTGAGAAGGGCAGATATTTAAAAATACCTCGTGACAATAGAACATGTCCTACATGTAAAATCTTAAAAGATGAAATTTCTGTCTGATACTGAAAAAACTAGTAGTCCTACTAAATCCTTCTAATATAAACCAAGTGAAAAAAACAGGTTCCTTTAAAAAACAGTCTTTAGAGCTGAGGACAGGGAAATCTTAGTAGTTTTACATGTATATATATATATATAGATATGTCTGTGTTTAACTCAGTTATCTTTATTGTTGTTGTTACTTTATGTCACAAGTATTATGTTACTTATGTGACAAATCTATAATACTAAAATAACGAGGTCCAATTTGTCAGCCGTCATCAGGTAAAAACGACATATCAAAGAATTCAACTTTATGAATAGCAAATATAGGACAATGGTGTAGATTAACAATTACACCACTCCAGACTTTTTTGTTTTCCACATAATTAATATTGCCAATTATTAACAAGTTCAGGGTCGAACCCTTACCAATACTATGTCACCTGTTACCTTATCTGTACGTTCCTCATTTGAGGGAAAACGGTACTATTCATTCTGCCATAGGCGAAAATACTTACATTTTCTAAATTGATCACTTTTCATAATAAAACCTGGATAAAACAGTTATGTGTGGTGTAAGTACTTTATTATTCTATTTTAAAAATTGAAGCCAAATAGTATCATGACCAATTTCCAACGGGGCTGATTTATGTTTTCCATGCCCACCGTCATTTTACACCAAATTTATGAAATTTTGGAAGCCTTTTCGAATTATTCTCTAGAAAATATTTCAATAGGTTTTAAAATTTATGTTGTAAATATACACACTGCAGTTATTAATAGATAAATAACAACATATATTGTACCCTTAAATCCAATCAGAGCGCTCTTAAGTTGACTTCCTTTGCTACACAAAAGGCCAACCTAATGATGGGAAAATGTAATACTACCGTTTTCCCTTGACAGACGCACCACCAAACGGTGTAGTTAAGCTTTTGTTATATACACGGGTCATAATCACAGGGTTGACACGACTAAATTCAATCATTATCAAATTGTTACCTATTGTAGTGTTTTAATCAGTAAGACTTTCTAAAACAACAATACGAATACTTAAAATCTGGACTTATAGGCGTATAGGTACAGTTTTCTATTTCTTAGCGGACATGACGTAAAACAGCGATAAAAAGAGTTCAATTTTATTAATAACGAATATAGGACAAGGCTGTTGATTAAAACAAAACTCCATTCCAGGACCTTTTGTTTTTCAACTAATTAATATTACTAATTGATAAGTTCCAGGTCGACGGGTTCAACCAGACAGATTTTGAAAGCAGAGAAAACTGTGTATCATTTAATCGGCATTACTTAATAAGTTGACAATACCAATACTAAAATAAAACTTACGCATAGTTATATACTTTAATGCAGTCACGGATCCGCGATATCACGGGTGTGTGCTAGTAAAGATTATTATTATTTTGCGTGTTTGACGTCAGAAAATTTAAACGTCACATATTTTTGTCGTTCAATGTTTATACAAATAATTTAAAAAATTTCACATGGGCAATGTTAGCAATCTAGAATTTATAATCCACAAATCAATTTCGCTACGCGATTGAATAAGTTTAGTTTTCAGGGCCGTAAATTACATGGAGGCATGTAGGCAGTTGCCTCCTATTGCGGGCTGCCCCCCCCCCCCCCCCCCAAATAAAAAAAAAAAAAAAAAGAAAATAAATAAAATTGGTTAAAATCATGCATTATTTTAATAGCACCGGTTATTAATTTGACCAACAAGGTGATTAAACATAATTGCAGGGTGTGTTCGATATTTAAATCTGGTGAATATCGCTGAACGGTACCCAACTCCTTTGCACACGTAAAACTTTCCCGCCAATTTTGTAGCACGGGATTTTCCTGTGTCTCATTCGCGGGCATAATAAAAATCCTGCTGTCTCGCCATATTACACTGATGATCAAATTGCGAGGTTGATTGAAACTGGACCACTGGTTCTGATGTTGCGCCACATTAAATGGTTAACAACTAGAAGAATCGTCATAATTTGTGCATAGACTAACCTAAAGGTAATCATATCAAGAAACACACCCAATATGCATAGGTCAAGAGTAAAAAAGTCATAGTCTGGTAAAGAATTCCTTGTAAAAAAACTCACAAAGCACATTTTGTTGAAAAGGTTCATCGTGGTACACAAAACTAACAAATATGACCCCAAATATATCTATATATCTTATACAGATATAAGAATATGTATAATGAGAGCCAATCAGACAATTCTTCTCCTTTTAATTCAAACAAAATATAAAATTTGATCATCGTGGGCAAAGGTTAATTTCACATGAAGTTTCTTGTGTCACTAGACTCACATCTTATGACAATACATCCACATATTCAGAAGCAAGATCAATTAAAATTTATATTTGTAGGTCAAGGTAATATACCAAGGACCACACTGTATTATGATGACACACCCAACGTGCATATATAGGTCAAGAGTCAAACAGTCATAGTCTGGTCAAGAGTTCCATGTAAAACATACACACAGCAATCATGCACTAAAGTTCATCATGGTACACGTACCAATGTCTTCAAAATGCACTACACATGCCTAATACAGAAAACCTAGGCCAGAGACAGGAACACAAGATATCCAACTAAACTTAACAGAACGGTACTTGTGTTGCAGGTCACTATTAATTTAAAATGTGGAACCGCTACTTACCTTTCCGGAGGACATGAGATCACCTTTAGTCTTTGGTGGGATTCGTGTTGCTTATTCTTTAGTTTTCTATGTTGTGGCATGTGTTCTATTGTGTGCCTGTTTCATTTTCGGCCAGGTGTTGTCAGGTATTTTTTCGATTTGTGAGTTTGACTGTCCGTCTTGCATCTTTCGTCCCTCTTAAACCTCTATTGCCTTCAACATAGACAATACACTCTCGCAACACTACAAAGTTAAAACCATCTTTCACAAAATTTTGAGCAGAATTCTTTGCAACGATTATCTTACCACTGTTATTTGAGAATCGAGTTGTTTAGTTATGTCAATAAATTAAAACGGTAAGATTAGACTTTAAAACAATAAAAGCTAGGGTTATACACATATCCTCAGTGATTGATATAATCTTGCATCCAGTTCATGTTAAGTTATGGGCATAGAAACCCTAGAGGAAAGAACCGAATACAAGATAATATCTTTACGTTCAGAAACCAAAATGTGGACTACTATGCACAATGCCATGCACAAGAGCTCACTGGATAAAGTGTGCAGTTGTATCTTATATAACTACTCTGGAGCTCATAAAATGACGCATTATAATCAACATTATTGTCATCCAAGATATATAATCTTATTTCTATCTTTGTAATGAAAAATTAAGCACAAACATACCAATACACTTGGCCTATTTGACCTTTCCCTTGAAAATCGAAAAAGCGAAGGTGTGTTCTATCAACATGATCCCATGGTAATGCTTATGTTTTTCTAATGTTGTATCATGCTCATCAACCCAAGATGCATACATGTAGTACCAATATTAAAATATGAATATAAAAACAAATCCACATTTTGGTACTTATGGTGGGAGAGGGTGGAACTTATCAAGAACCTCATCAACCCAAACAGGCAATATGTATTGCCTGCCCAAAACATAGCCCTAAAACCAACCACCACTTGGATATTGAAAGAATGAGAATGTATCACATGTACTTCCGCCAAAGATATCAACCAATGAGGTTATACACGTGTGCACATATCCTCAGTGATTGATATAATCTTGCATTCATATTAAGTTATGGGCATAGAAAACTCTATAGTCCATACAGCATATTTGCAGGCCAATCTCAAATTACACCACTACGGCACTAGCAAGGCTTTCCCTTATGGAATATTATTCCCAATACTCAAAACAAAAATATCTTGAACACTTTTATTTAATATTATTCCTTAGTTACTTTAAAACTCTTCTAAAATTTTCAAGATACATGTTCACAGTTCTTTATAAATTGTTCATAATTCAATTAATTCTAATGAATTTGAACACATAGACTTTTAAAAGTTGAGTTAAGGTAATGAACTCATATCAAAATGAACATAGTCATTATTTAATAACATCTTCGGCATATGGAAAGCTTGTAATCAAAGGGACTTCACCTCCAAGTCAAGTGCAAACTATGAAGGCTTGTCTCTTTCTTTACTGCTGTTGAATCAAACACACTTTTTAATTCCTGATCAGGAACATTGGCAATTGTTTTTCCACTTGATTCATCACAACTCTGCTGAAAATATATTAACCAATAACAACTTGTTTATTTGTAGTTAAGACAGCATTAGTCACACTTTGAAAAGTAAAATCCCTTTGCCTACAATACACGTGGAAAACCACTAGGGAATCAGTGTCCTTCGAACTGTAGACAAAGAAATCTAAATTAAAGATTTTAACCATAAATAAAATTTAAGTATACATTTTTACTAGTATTAAAAATCATTCAACATTATATTTATTAAATAAAATAAACAATCATTATTTAATCTGCCAAGACAAAAGATTTATGTGACATATTTAACACATCAATGAAGTTATATACACATCCAATAGTAAACATGAAATTACGGACAACATATTAGAATTACTTAATAGGTTCATCGGAATATAACGCTGCTTCAATCACATTTTTTTTAAAGTACCGTGCGATATTAAGGTTCATCATAAGGATGTCCAGCCCCTTCCAGTCTGCAAAAGATAGCAAAACAAACAAACACCCGAGTTTTGTTTGATACGGTTCACTCATTTACACAGTTTAAATCACCTGTTGTCTGCAGATGTCAATTGTCCATCCAATAGACATGTTACGAAATGTATATTCACGACGCTGAGGTTGACAAATTACATTTTAAATGTGGGGTTGTGTCAAAACACAAAAGAGATTACCTGTGTATACATTGAATATGATTTAAAAACCTGCATTGAATCTTTTGGAGGAAATTCCGTATGGAACGAATATTCAATAACATTTTTACCATAAGAAATATGAGAAATGATAGATAGCAATGCACACAAGAGGCTCCCAAGAGCCTGAATCGTTCCCCCTAATTTTTTTGGTTAAATCTCTCATCAATGATTATTTTTGCATTTCAATTTATTTAAATGTTCTTTGAATCGTCCTATTTTCTTCAAAAGCAAAAAAAAATCATTTTCTCCTATGTTCTATTTTAGCCATAGGAGCTATGTTTCTTGACATACAAGGAAATAAAATATAAAATTTATACTAGATACTCTGAAACTCATTTAGCCTAAGTTTGGCTGAAATTGATACAGCAGTTTCAAAGGAGAAGATTTTTTAAAGTAAGTCAACATGATGAACAAATTGTGAAAAAAGTCTTTAAAGGGCAATAACTCCTTAAGGGGTCAATTGACAATTTCGGTCAAAATTGACTTATTTGTAGATCTAACTTTGCTTAACATTTTTGCTATTAACAGTTTATCTGTATCTATAATAATATTCAAGATAATAACCAAAAACTGCAAAATTTCTTTAAAATCATCAATTCAGGGGCATTATATCTGCAAAACCAGTTACCCGATTCGGCTGAAAATTTCAGGACAGGTAGACCTTGACCTAATAAATACTTTAGCTTCTTGTCTTATTTGCTCTAAATGCTGGAGTTTTTGAAATATAAGCCAAAAACTGCATTTTAACCTGTGTTCTATTTTTAGACATGACGGCCATGTTTTTTTACGAAATAGAAATAAAACACAAACTTTATTTTATACACCCTACTGATCATTCAGTTGAAGTTAAGTTGAATTTGGTTGAGTAGTTTTCGAGAAGAAGATTTTTTAAAGTTAGGAAATATGATGAACAAATTGTGAAAAATTGTCATTAAAGTACAATGACCCCTTAAGGGGTCAATTGACAATTTTGGTCATATTAACTTATTTGTAGATCTTACTTTGCTGATCAATTTTGCTGTTTACAGTTTCTCATTATCTATAATAATATTCAAGATAATGACCAAAAACTGCAAAATTTCCTTGAGTTAAAATTACCAATTAAGTGGCAGCAACCCAACAATGGGTTGTTTGATTCATCTGAAAATTTCAGGACTGATAGATCTTGACCTAATGAACAATTTACCCTATGTCAGATTTGCTCTAAATGCTTTCGTTTTTGAGATATAAGCCAAAAACTGCATTTGTTCTATTCTTAACAATGGCGACCATGTTTGTTGATAGATCAAAACTTCGGATACAATTTATAAACTAGATACCCTAAGGAACATTCAGTTAAAGTTTGGAAGTATTTGGCCTAGTAGTTTCAGAGGAGAAGATTCTTGAAATAGTTCACGACGACAGATGACGACGACAGACGACGGACGCCAAGTGATGGCATAAGCTCGCATGGCTATTCCAGGTGAGCTAAAAATGAGAGAAAAGGGGGAGGGGTGCGTGCGTTCATGTAAATGCAGTAGATGTTCGGGGCAACGGAGACACGGGGTACATACGTCTGTGAATTCTTCGGCGAGCCCTTAACAGGTCTTTCAAATAATCTGGTGTTATAATCTATGTTATACCTACTCGTGAATAAGTTTCTTACGGTAATTTTTATAAAGTTATGAAAAACAAACAAAGGAGTGTATGCATTTCGATCCACTTGTTTACCACCTTTTTTTTTATTTAACGGGGTCTATTTTATAACACCTTAAACAGGATTTTGTTTTACAATTTCAACTTGAAACATGTTGCATTATAGTTTTAGAAAATTTACTCGCGATCATATAGCTTCGAATACATGTATTTTTTCCCTTTATTTCCTTACATTTTTGTCTTAATTTGAACAGTTACAGCTCAATTTGTATTTTCTTTACAAAGGGTTTGTGATTTATTGATTATTGGTTGCTTTACATCCATTGGCAAATATTTCATGAGCGTTCAAAACGGTAAGAGGTTTGTGTAATACATGCCCCACTACTCACCGGTTGAACAATCATCCCTGCAGCGTTTCAAATGCATGTTAATCAGGTCAGGACCACTACCTTATATAGAAATGCATAAATTAGCATACTTATGTTCTCGCACATGTAATTCTTTATTTACATGTGACGCAATTTATTTTTACCTAGGTTTTTGACCAATCCATTAAATGAGTAACAATGCATGATGGACTACTACGGGTTTACAATCAACCAAGAACACGTGTTATTTACTGAAATACAACACATTTTTTCGTGCAATGCGGGATTCACAATTTCGCTCAGTTTTTCATTTTGTGTATCCTCATTTATAAATATAAAATTTTATATGTTTTGTGAAAATTGCAGCGTTGGACCTATGATAAAAAAAAAGAAGATGTGGTATGATTGCCAATGAGACAGCTGTCCACAATTTTTTAAGAGACCAAAATGACACAGAAATTAACATTTATAGATCACCGTACGGCCTTCAACAAAGAGCAAATGCCATACCGCATAGTCAGCTATAAAAGGCCCCGATATGACAATGTAAAACAATTCAATTGCAAACGAGAAAACTAACGGCCTTAAGTATATAACAAACAAAAAATTGAACGAAAAACAAATATGTAACACTTAAACAAACGACAACCACTGAAATACAGGCTCCTATACAATATTTTTTTTTTGATGGGATAGATTTCTTCTCCTTTGATATATTTAATTGGGCCGGTTTTTTGTTTATTGTTGTTTGGATTGTTTTACACAAGTTATTTTTTTGTCATTTATAGCTTACTTAATTTTTCAGTATTGAACCTATGACTGCTTATATACTGAATTATGTCTTTGTTGGAAAGATACATTTTGGCACTCATACCTCATCTTCTTATTTCTATATACAAAGCACGTTTAGAAAAAAAATAATAGGTAATATGGCACCCACTATGGTCCAGAAACTTTTGATATTGGAGATATTTTACATATGTCAACAGGACAGCAGCCGAACGATAAAAAAACCTGTAAGGTATATTTTGTGATGAAATTAGAAACAAACGGATATTATCAATGGATGAAACATAAAAAATGAATTGAGATTTATACCGTACCCGCTCCAGGAGGGTGGGGGTTTTCGGGGGATGGACCCCTTTTTTTGAGCGATCAGTGCATTTGAATGGGGACATGTAGTTGGAACCCCCTCCCCTTTTTAAAATGGCTGGATCCGCCTCTGCCGCTTTCATAACACTTATTTTTAGCATACTGAATATTATGATGTTCTTACTTTTAGTTCAGGTCCTGATTAAAAAAATTACACATTCAGTACAGAAAGAAGTGTTTCAATGAAAGTTTTCGTGTTTTCTAGGCAGAATTGATTTTGGAATGACATTATACCGGTTTAAAAGAGCTCAAATGATTTTCTTACTTGACAGTGGTCACTTCATTGGATAATTCACTGTTTCATGTCGTGAAATTAATGCAGGTTCAATTCATAACAATGCACAAAACCGGTTCAACTACTTTTGCAAGGCGAAAAAGAAAGTCGAATCTGGAAGCCAGTAAACAATATTTTTTTAATCTGAGCATGCAAATTGAGGATTACGTTATATATTTTACATTAAATATATTTGCAGAATAAAAACATTGAAAATAAGAGTCTCAGACAATATATTAGTTGACTGTTTCCCACTAATTCCACGTGTTTTAAGTAGTAGTTTACTCGTAGTAGCCCACAATGCATTGTAGTTCATTGAGTCGATTGGTCAGTTTTTCAAGGCCATATTGGCCTTGTGTTTTGGAAATTACTATGCAAATATATTCTGACGTCAGAAAATCTAGAGTTCTCGACCTGTTAATTAAGGGCATACGATACAGTCACAGGGGAGGTAATGAAGTTGCTAACGTAAAATGTTATTTTCGCGACGTCAAACTGTGACATATCGGGAAAAGATGCATTTTTCAACTGATTTTGATTCAAAATGATTTAATTTGAAAACGAATACATGGACCCCTATTTTTTAAAACAGCAATTTGTTTCATTTAGCAAGGAGATTAGGTGACCCGAATTTTATAAAACTGTAAATAGCGCATTTTTTAAAATTTTGATAAACATGCAGCAAACAATGACGTTATTTCCTCTATTCATGAACACTTGATAAATATGAGTCATTTCTGAATAAAAAAAAAAGCATGATACTTATAAAATACAGAAACTACCGATTATTTAACAAATAAACAATTTGTGTTTATCTTTTAAAACAAAAAAGTTATGTGTTTCTTTCATAAAATAAAATACGGACACAAATCTGAGTTTTGAGCAAAGATACAAAATTTCGACCTCATTTTACTCAAAAAGTAGCACATGAAGGTATATTTTTTATTGCATATTTGATTTAATCAGGTAAAAAATATCCTATATGCAAAATTTCATCAACTTGTAAATACAAGTTCAAAAATGTATCGTATGCCCTTAAGGTGTAAATTCAAACACCACTTTATGCAGATATTTTCTATTTTATATATTCTTGAAACGTTTTGTGGTAATTCGCCAACCGTTTCATTAAAAAATGACGATAGTAAATTAACACCGATGATCGATGGGTCTTTTCTCTATTTAAGATAACAATGCTAGGGGTTCTCTAAAAATATTTATGGCGTTTTTTTTATATCAAATCTGTTGGATGTGTACCTATTACTACTCTACGGAGGTACCCTTTTTCAGAGAGGGGAGGGGGCAACGATTCAATTTGAAAAAAATGCATGACAGGAGTTTCGAGATAAAAATGGCAGAATGAGCAACTTCACACAAAATAGGCAGGATGAAAATGCATGTCAAACAAGGCTGAGTAAACTCATAAACAGTTTTTAAGGAAAAGGATAATTTGAAAGGAGAATATACTTTTTCAGGAACTGTAATACAACAATAAAACTAATATCTGTGTAGCTTAATTAATATGTATATATTATCAATCTGTAATCTTGAATCTTGTAAACTTGTATAACTCTCAGCCCCCCCCTTTTCTAGCCCACCCACTCCTACACGAATACACTTTTCATGTCTTATGATAGCCAAAAATGATTTCACAAAAGCAATTACTATCATAGGATTTTACATTATGATGTTCTATGTGATTTGAATTTACGAAGACGCACAAGATTTAAATTTTACCTGTTTAAATTATAATCAATGTTTTGACACCGTCCCTTAATTTAAAGTATAATTTGTCAACCTCAGCGTCGAGAATATACCTTTTCGTAACATGTCTAATTGTCCATTTAAATCAATACTACTCACAACATGTATTATATAAGGGGATATTCTCAAACCTCTTTCCCGACTTTGTTTATTTTGGCACCCTCCGCAGGAACGAAAAAACTGAAAAGCAAAATCCAGAAAAGTCTACAATTTTCCGAAACGTATACTCCATGTAACCCCCACATATCTAGCTCCTGCCACGCCCCAAAACTTTTCCAGATGCACCACTCTCTCTGTACTCACAGCAAACCCCGAGGGGCAAACACGGCCATACTTTTAAATTCCTTATGATGAACCTTAACATATTTTGCCTTTCTCAACACAGACATACATCATTTAGTGTTATATCCGTATTTTTCCCATTCATTTTTTTTTTTCTTTATTTTTATAATTATCTTCAGAAATCAAAACATTACTTCAATATTAATTGCAATTTGTTCTCACAATATTCTGATAAGAATAATCCTTTCCTTTAAGGTTATTCAAACTCATTGACCTGAATCATCGTGTAATGTCATATTGCTTTTCTTTCATTCACCAGTGGTAACACCATCTGAAAACAAAAACATTCTATTCAGTTTTATGTACAATCAAACAGACCGCTGAACACGGACCTCGACGAAGACACCTCATTATTCAATACACATCACTCCGGTAAACAACAATAATATCAAGTGACATGTCACTCTAAATTATTCCACTTTCTCACTACTTCTATTCTTTTCTAATCAAATCTTTAAAGAGCATTTTCTATCAGTATGTACTATGTAATCATCAATGAAAAGTCCGCAACACTCAAAAGAAACTATTTACGCTATAAACAATTTATTATTCTACTTTCAATTACAGGTCTCCAAAATGGCCAGAGCCCCCACTTCCACATATATTCTATATAGCGATAGCACTCTGTCCTGCGTTTACGGCATAACAAATATCTGACCACCTGGCTTGATAATAACTACCGACCAAGGTCCAAATCCCAAAATATTTTGCCACCAAGGTCAAACATTACCATATAGTTCTATCAAAAAGCCGCCAAGGCGAATATAAATGATCACCAAGGTCTTGACGCCCCAAGGCTAGTATTTTTAATTAAATACTGCCATCAAGGCAAATGTAAAATATTATAAAAATGACCACCTATGTCTATTGCAACCAACGCATATATAAATGACAACCTAGGTCTATTGCCACCAAGCATATATAAATGACCACCTAGGTATATTGCCATCAAGGCATATATAAATGACCACCAAGGTATTAAAGTCACCAAGGCTAATGTAATTAAAAGTTAAAAAATATAGTTACTTTGCCGACAACACGTGGAGCACGACCTTCCCACAGCTTGGATATTGAAAGAATGAGAATGTATCACATGTACTTCCGCCAAAGATAGCAACCAATGAGGTTAATCATTAATTTCAAACCTAACCATGTGATAGTACTATGGTACACTGATGGAAACACATCATTCAGTCATGATATTGAACATACGCAATAAAGGACAGAGTTGTAAACAAATCAAAGTAATGATCAATACGAATTTTTAATCACAATGCACAAATAAGGTACAGTAGTTTTCCTTCAATTTATTTATCTTAAATGTACTTAATATGCGTTAAATAATGGCAATGAACACTGCATACATTGTATATATATAAACGATCAATGTTGTAAATAAAAAAAATAAATAAGAGAATTAAAAAAAAATCACGCTGAAGAAACATTCTATTAATTAATTAACTTCAAGGAAAATTAAAAACAGAAAGTTCTTAAGGACTCTTAACCATATGGCATAATCAAAAGATAAATAAAATCATCATAGATACCAGAATTGCAATCTTATATCAAACAAATGGACAATAACTGTCATATTCCTGATTAGGTATAATCTTTTTTTTGGTAGAAAATGATGGATGGAACCTGCTTTTATAGCGCTAAAACTCTTACTTGTACCAAACTCCATTATATTGTCAACGATACTTTAAAAAAAAACCAGACATGCTAGGTAATATTGTTTTAAATAGGAGTACAGCAGTCATCACCGTGTCCCAATCTTTATTAGAACAAAAACAAACAAATATTTAACAAAGAAGCACAAAACAGCATATATATATATATATCAAATTGTCCATTGCTTTTTTTTTTTATCTATGTATCGCCAGTAAGCAGAGAAAACATAACACATGTGATCGTTATAAAGGCACATTTAATAATGATCGTAAGGCGGTAAACAGTAAAGGGAAATAACCCATCAATCATACATGTATAATCATGACACATGGAGTAAGGGAGATAATACAGATTAATACATGTGACAATGAATACAATACATTGGCGCAACTTCTTTTCTCCTTTAAAGTCTCCCTCTCTCTCTTTACAATTATGCATATTACTATATAAGTAGTTAAGCAAAAAATACTGTGCATATACATTGTAGTAAACATAAAATAAGCAGTAAATGAAATACGACGTACATTTTGTTGTATCTCTAAGTAAACAATTAACCCAAGGTGACGAGTGAGCATTAAACTTAAAAGGAAATGAAATCCTTAAACCGCGCTGGCATTTTCAATTCGGAGAGCTTACGGAGAACGCGCTTTTTATCTTGTTCAGTGCTCGAGTTAGTAAGTGTCAAGTCATGTTCGAGACTGGAATCATGTTGCGCAGTCGGCTCGACCAGATTTTCAACATCATCGATATTTTCGCAAATAAGAATAGGTGGGGGGAATGCTATCTTCGTCATGGTCATCTGAATCACACTCTTGATTGTACACATTCGGAGAATTTCTTGAATTTTGCTGGGCACTTACAGTGTTTAACACTTTAAAACATTCCGAAAGTTTTACTTAGTAGGACGAGGCGCGGAGTTGATTGCCTGAGAATTTTTTGATGAAACATCATTCGCCATCACGGGCTACGACAAGGTACCAATCTTGCGATTGCGTCTTTGATCTGTCGGTATAAAGGTAAACCAAATCCCCTATATTAATATCAGTGGTCGGACGACCGGGTCGACTGCATTTAGACTTTTCGCTAAATCCGTGATTTTTATTTCGAGCTTCGTGCTGTGCGCGAATAAGGTTCATGTCAGAAATTGGCAACTGTTCATGAGTAAACTGACTTCTTTGAGTCCATAGTTCGCGGGAGGACAATCCACGCTGGCGAAGCCTAGAATTAAGTCTCGTAGTAGCTATAACTAGTGTATTTTCAGATAGAGGAGAAGTAACTCGTCTTCGAGCTCAGCGATGGCTTTATCGGCAACTGGATTTTTGTTTCGATTTTTTAACACGGCCAATTTCAATTGATATGTTGAGTTGCTTTAAGTATGAATCCTCGCATAAAGGGCGAAAACCCGGGGCCGGGTCAACTCGAACGACAACACTTGGACCGTTTAAAGGCTGTAAAGGTACCAATAAATGTATGAGCCCATCTCGCAAGCTACCTAGTTTTTCGTCTTTGATAAAGCATGTACTAGTGTACGACGTTACAGTTTCTCTGACGACCAGTATGCGCTTAAGATATGCCAACCAAGCCCGGTGGGTCTTCTGAAGACTGCTCGACGAGACTCTTAGGGAACCGTTTTAAAAACGCGCATTAGTCACTAGCCTGTTCGGCCGCCTTTGGCATGTCTAAAGCGTAAAAGTGACGTTTTAGGACGAGGTTTAATTGGTGTTATGACGGATGGTCCAACTTAATATGTAGAGCGGTGACGAGTCCGGCAAGAACGTTACGTGGAACGATGATCAACATGTTGGGTGGCGCAAGAGGATCACAACACCGAACAACTAACAAACCGTCTTTGGCGATTGATGCGACATTCAGGTAACGTTTGACGTCTTTGATGTTTGTCAGTTTTTTGGAGGGCCGAGTGCCTTGTTTTAAATGAGCGTGAGTGCGTCTAAGATCAGAGCATTCTGATTGAATATTAATCCAGGCCGACCTGGTGGTGAAAGGTAAGCGAAATTCGTCATTGAGAACGTCTTGAATGCTTACGGCTCGAACGACAGAATCTTCGGTACGCGATATAAAGCAACAAACCTGACAATTAGGCTCTATACAAACGGGTGCAATTCTGCTTGCAAAGTCGGAAGGAATATTTGCACAACCGGATAAATGGTTGACGCTGACCTGGTATCGGCTTACAACAGAAAGAAACGATGTGACACGCGGACTGGCCGAAAATTCGCCGCGACATAGTTTTTCAAATCCCTGTACGCATGGTTTACTATCTGTCAACACATTAGCTTGCAGTTTTGACTGGATAATAAAGGGACTATAATGTTTGACACTAGCGGCAATGGAAAGCGCTTCGATTTCACACGGTAGCCACAACACTTGATGTTTACGCAACTTAGCACTGAAAAATCCTGCTAAGGACACTTTACCGTCACGATTTATGTATAGGGTCGCTCCGATACCGCGTTTAGTAACGGAACCGTCTGTGACTATCCACAGTTGATCACTGCATTTAGGTAGCGTAATGGCTTTACGGAAGCTCAGAGACTTTTGGGCAATCTCGAAATGTTCTCTTAGCATGTCGGACTAAATAATTTTGTCAGCTGATTTCATACCACTTATTTTCTCTTCTAATGGGGCAATTAAGTTGGAACAATTCTGAATGACGCGGCTTAGCATCTTGTACGCACCGATAAATGATCGAAGACCCCGCACAGTGTCTGGTACGGGACACGAGGCTAATGTTGCTACTCTGTGTGTGCTAGCAGAAATCGAACTCTGCGACCAAATCCAACCTAGGATTGTTATCGATTTTGGGCAAATGACAGTTTTGCTAGGTGATAGGCAAATTTCTGATTTTTGTAACGACCGGAGAACGCTCTCCCAATTGTATAAAAGCTCCTCCGGGGTATATTACCGCCACAAAATAAGTCATCTGCCAACTTAGCTACGCAACTTTTTTGTAAGAAATCCCCCACTATACGACACATTAGTTCTTCAAGAGCCGTTTCGGAACCAGGCATTCCCATCGCACAACGTGTATATACGCGAACTCCACGGTAAGGGGTCGCGACTCCGCAATACTTCATCGAATCTTTTGCCAGGGGAATTTGGTAAAATGCGCTCGTAAGATCAGACTTGATTATATATTTCCACTGTGCGATCGTACGGAGTGTGGAATCCACATCAGGCATGAGAGAAGGTTGCGGCTTACTATATCTGCCAACATCGGCAAATGCTGTTACAAGTCGGAAACCACCGGAAGCTTTTTTGACAAGAAATGACGGGTTAATATACTCGACTGAAATTCCGACGTCTTCCGGTTTACGGAACACTCCTTTACATTCCAATTCGTCAAATTTGTTTTGGAGTTCTACCAAATTATTTTTTGAATACTGTGGCATTCTACCTTTCCGTTGGGGAGGCTGGACAGGACCCATATTAACAGATGCTTCAAAAGGACCTATTTCCCCATTATAACCTTCAAAGTTAGGACTAAAAACTTCACTGAACTTTCGAAGAAGTTCATTAAACTGGGTTTGGAGATCTGGACTAAGTAAATTATCTACAGAGACTTTTTTGTTGATTATAAAGGGAATCACAGAAACATGACTGAGGCAAGCATCCCCCATCTGGACCCCCCCCCCCCAAATGAAAAGTTCTGGATCCGGCCGTCAACCTTTCACTCAGGTCATTGGTGAAGAGTTGTCATACAAAATAAATGATACCAAATGTTCATATGAATATGTTTTTAGCCAGTGTAGGTGTAAGTCAGTCAGGAGGCAATTGACCATTTGATAATATTTGTAGTTGTACGGTAAAAATGTGATTGATCTTGCTTGGTAAACTTGTGCTATAAATAAAAATTACCAATCCATTAAAATATCCGTGAGCCCAATCTCATCCAGTGAAATAGATTATTGTCTGTTTTCGAAGTTATATGGAAGTAAGTTAGTAGTCCAGATAATTATGACGCATTGCAAGGCATTTTTTCTGAGGAGAAGTGTAGAATGGGGGAATGGAACCAATAAATTGATCGGATCCGAAATGTTCTTCCCAGTAAAGGAGCACCGATTATTTTGTAGGTAATTATTATAAGTGTCGGTGGTCTCACAAGTATATCAGAGTGAATGATTGCATGCACATTAAAATAAGCAGAGAAGAGACAATTATCAACTTCTGTTTTATTCATTTTCTCGCAGTTATTTACGGTAAATCAGCTATATAGACATAGGAAGATGTGGTGTATGTATATATAACCCAAAACAGGTGTTCGGTTCTAATATATATAGTGGCTATAGTATATGACTTTTAAATAACAATTTTAATTATATCTGTATTCTGTGGCGGGTCGAAGGGGATGGAATCCGGGGTTGGACTCCCCTAGCTTTTTGTGAGCAATCATTGCATAAATGATAATCTCGGGAATCCTCTCAAGTTCCTATATACAAGGTGAAAGGACGTTCCGTTGGAATAACTATGTTACCTGTGCATCAGGAAAAGTTTTAATATAGGAACCTTAAAAATATGTGAACAGGTCGGGAAAAACTCTATTTTGACACTTAGGTATTGCACTGTTGCATTACACACCAATCATTTGACGCAAACAATATGGGAAAAGACAACATTTTAACCTACACAATATATGAAGAAGGTATACACTTTTGAAATCTAAATTATATGAAAAGGGTGGGGTAACAGAAACCCAGCGGCAATGACACCCCTTATTTAATTAATGGAGACATGTAGTTGGAACCCCCTTTATCATGGCTAGATCCGCCCATGATTTTACATGTAAATCAAGCCCCGGGTATTTGTTGGCATAACGGTAACCACGAAAAGGGGGGGGGGGGCAATTAAAAGCACGAGGAATTATAAATATACAATTCAACAGGGGTAGAGTGCATGGATGAATGGGAATTAAAATTGTCTCTTCACGATGATCGAAAAAAGTATCTTGCACGTTATTTTCATCATCTTGTCTGAAATACTCTGAATAATGAGCTTCAAGGCGAAAACAAGGCATGTGAAATACTAATAACATACACTTCTTTTTTTATACGTTGTATGGACAAACCCATAAATCCCTCAAAAAAATTGCTTGATTCATGTCATATCAAATAAATTACAGCGCGGAAAGGTAACTTTAATTTAATATCAAAACTAAATTTTTGTTATATTTTTCAAAAAATTTTAAAATCTTAATTAGGCATGCGTGAGTTCCATTTCATGAAACCTACACAGATTTCTATAAAACAAATAAAAAATTATAAATACAGTTTTTCAATTCTTTCCGGCATAGATTACAAAAATAATCTTTATACGAGTTTGGTTGAATTATTTCACTTCATTATAATGATAAATCCTTTAGTTCTTAAATTTTTAATTAAAATGAATTTATCATTTTGTTATCTAACGATAAACTTTTTAAATTGAAGCGACATGGTCAGTAACCTAATTAGTTGCATGGCTGATTACCATCTTACAGGTGACCCAGTAATGTTCCATATGACAGTAGCGTGTGCCCTTGGGGTTATATCGGGGTGTGTATAACTTATATTCTGGGGAACATCCTGTCCACGTGTATATATTGCAACAGATGACATTAAACAAATTTTCTTTGTAGCATCGGAGGCAATTTCATGTTCGACCACACAAAATATTTCAAAAAAAAGATATGATAAAATCAAAAGAAAAAGATAAAGAAATATTAACAAATAAAGGTGGAATTAAGTAAACGGGGATTCGTGTTTTTATGAGCTTATTTTCAGTGGACAACAACAAATAGAAGTTTTTAACGACCATGTGTGACCTAAAGTTGATGATGTTTGTGTCATTTTGGTCTTTTGTGGATAGTTGTCTCATTGGCAATCATACCACATCTTTTTTTAAATATTGACTGGCTATATACATGATATAATAATATATAGCACTTGCACGGTCGGTCCAGTGGACATATTTCATACTAGATAACTTATACAGTAATTCTTTCTAGATATATGACAATAATTGTCCGATCTGATACACGTACCTATAATGTATAGAATTTTGAAAAGCTTCAAAAATATGGGGTCTGTAGAAACACCGCAAAGGACCTCCTTAGTGCACTAAGAACAAAAATGTGCACTAAAGACCTGATGGAATGATACAACTGTCACAAAGGATATGGCATATAGAAATAGACTTTGTAAAAGGAGAAGGTCCGGTAAGACACCTTTTTGGCCCCAAAATATAGCAGTTTTACAAAACTGTTAAAAGTAAACTTTTAGTAATTTTTTGGACAGTAGAATGCTTCTGCTACATAAATATGGGCTGTTTTTGACAATACATGGCACATATATCGGGTACTAGCACCATAAAGTCATGCTAAATGGCAAAAACCATCTGAAAAGTGACATTTTCCGGCATATTTGGTGGATTTTTCATATTTGAGCTTGAATCGTTTTTAATGACAAAATCAGAGAAAATCTTCCACATACACTAATAGAATCAAATAAAATATAGACACTTAAGTGTTTCAAAAGTGGTTAAAATCTTTCGTCAGATGAACCTGAAATTTGAGGCCAAAATCGGTCCTTACCGGACCTACTCATTTCATTATTTTAAATTATATCTTTTCTATAATGTTTTTCTCGACACGTGCCTCAAAAAGTTGATTGTCACCTTTAGTATAATCGGTAGAAATTCATGTTCGCTCAACCTTGAACCGTGAATAATCTGCTAGTATACTGATTAAACATGTACTAGTATATGGTATTTCAAATTGTTCTCTATTTATTTTTCATTTGTTTGTTTCTGTCGTATTTATTCTGTCTGCTATATTTTTTACTTCTAAAGTAATAGCGTATTTTCAACTCTTTTCAGTTTGGGAATTTTTCATCCTTTTAATTTTAGAAAGACAAATAATTGTGAACACTTCACGGAAAAGTGAGGATTGATATTTGGTTGCTTTACGTCCAGTTGCCAATACTTCATTCATTTTTCTAATGTCAGGAACTATGCCATTTATCAATATTTCGATTTGAGCGTCACTGGTGAGTCTTGTGTAGACGAAACGCGCGCCTGGCGTACTAAATTATAATCCTGGTACTTTTGATAACTATCACAGCAATGTTTTTAAACATGTTTAGGAAAGGAAAATATTTCTGATTCGATGTTTTTATACAAATTATGTATAAGTCGATGTTTAGTCCCTTCGATGTATCAGACTGTAAATATGACCAATTTATTTCTGACATCTTCTTCATTTTTAACTTTTGTGGATAGGTGTTTCATTGACAGCCATACCACATCTCCTTTCGCTTATTTTTGTTGTATATATTTATATCATTATTTTTATTTGATGCCGAAAATAAGAATACGAAGTTATTTATTAAATGCTATAAATAAGCGAAGTAAAACAACCATTAATAATTATGTATATGAGCATTTATTTCTATCTATTTATAAAATATTTTAAATACAAGCAGACATACCATTTGTGACACCCAATTTCATTTATTTTCAAATCTTAAAATCATACATTTCCGTTCTTTTGCGTCTCTTAATAATGGCAGAACGGGCTTAAGAGTATATATGATTAAGTTAACAGAATTATTTAGTTCTCACACATCATTAGCGGATTTAGGGGGTTAAAGCGAGCCTTTTAGTAAAAATTACATTAAAGCTTTTAGTAAAAATTACAGTAAAACTTTTAGTAAAAATTACAGAAAAAATTTAACGATTAATTCAAAATAAATTCGTCAAGTAAAGATTTACAAGTAAAAATACAAAAAAAGGAAATTTAAATCAATACATTTAGTTTAAAGAATATTATTTAAATCTTTTACGTCTCATAAAACATTTATGGAGTGTATAAGCCAAAAGTGGTTGGATTTCATCACATTTCATTAAAGATGTAAACTTGTGTGCAGTTGTTAAAATTTCAAAATTGTCAATTAACTGTTTAGCATTTTGAAAAAGTTCAAATCTAATGTCTGAATAAAGCGGACAGTTCATCATGAAGTGTATTTCATTTTCTACGGTTGAATGGTCACATAGTTTACATAATCGTTCATTCAAGGGTATCTGCGGTCTGGAATATCGTCCCGTTTCAATAGCCAATGGCAACGCTCCACTTCTAAAAAGTGTCATTGTTCGTCTTACGGAACGTGGGATGTTACGCTTTATGTATTGGTCAGTTTTAACATTTTCTTTGTATAAGCGATAAGTTCGTAGTTTATTTCCGTTTGGCTGATTTCTGTCAATAAAAAGTAATATAATTATATATATCTTTATTAGCCTCACTTAGAGTGATCATACAACAATTGCAAAACGGGTAGATACGATCTGTAATCAAATAATTAAACTTATAGAATTAATACTTAAAAGTTTATTTAGAGTAACCATATGCCGGATGAACAAAAAGTGTGCCATTTATTGAAAAACATATGGTTTGGTATAACCAGAGACATATAATAAAATTGTATTATATGTCACTGGTATAACAAAAAAACTTCTCTAGTGTTCTAAACATTTCTCACATAACCCCTCCCCCCACTTCAAGCTCTGGATCCGCGCCTGCCCATAGTGCTTATTACATTATAAAATAAAATGGTATTCATCTTCAATTGTTGAAATGAAGATGAATTGTTAAAAAAAAAAAAAGCATTGACCCCAGTTTAAAGTTATCGTTCCTAGAAGACAGTTATGATTTATTCTATAATTTTCTTTTTAAAACGTAAAATAATTTTACCTCTTGGAGTTTTTCTATATTACTTCTGTAATCGGATTTTGAAGAACCCCATGGACACCACATACTCTCAAATGTCTTTCAAGTAACAATGATAGTATGTAAACTCTTGTGTTGTTAGTAAGGAAATGAAATATCAAAAGCCTTTGTTTCTCAATTTGTATCTCAAAATAGAGTTCGTTAATTAAAAAAAAAAGCTTGCATAGCAATTTCCTTATAAACTAAATATATATAACAAAGGCAAAGTTTTAAAACACAAAATTTATTTTTTATTTTTCTTTCATAAACTTGAAATTATACCACGCTAAACCGTTAGGTTAACAACCATTGATTAATCAATAAGTAACGATCAAAAGACAATTGTTTATTGGATTAGGTTGATTGAACATGATGATTCGGGAATCTGCAATAAACCGTTGGTCACGTGGCGAGTGGCACGCGTTTATTAAAAAGTCATTTAACTTCAAAATTACAAAATCTATTGATACCTAACTTTATAGATATAAGGTTTTTAATCATATCCTCTTATATTCATGCTCGCTGTGATCTTAAAACATCGTTTTAGTGTCCTTAATGCAAAAACTTTCTTCTTAGTGCACTAAGAAGTCTTTTGCGGTATTTCTACACACCGAAATATATGGCCTTATTATTGGTACAATCGTAACTACTCGGCCATTCTCGCTATGCAGTACAGTTATTTCTTCGTGCAACCAGAAAGGCCGAGTAGTTCCGATTGATTATTGGTAATCTACCATATTATTGTCACTAATGGCTTAACGTGTTACCAAATTAAAAAGAAGAAATAGGCTCAAAACCGCATTTTTAACTTTAGATTTTTTTTCAATCCCAAAAATAGAGAAGAGGTCCGGTATACAGACTAATTAAAAAGTCCAGATGAGAAGTTTAACTTGCTTTTCTATTCCCGGCACTTTTAACTGTTTCTTGACGCATGCAAAAAAAATGCAGTACCTGCATGGTTACAGTTGCTCATTGACAAATTATCATCTTTCGATTAAATGATCTTAAATCTATATGGTCTTAATTTTAAAAGTTATAAAATCCAAATGTGAAGTGATCTAAAATGTTCAATATCAATGAGTATTTTCGCTGTGAAATGAATCTAAGGTCGTCTAAAAGTATATACATGTGTATTTGACCCGACTACTGACTACATATAGTAAACTATTCATTATGTACATATAAGGGGGGTCTGAGTGGGACTCGGGATTGTCGAGGCATATTTTTTGTAAACGTGACACATGAAAGTTAAATTATGAGGGAGGGTAAGAGGGGTACTGATTCCGAAATCCCAAGCTTAAAAACACGAAATCCCGAAATCCCGGGCTTAAAACACTAAATCCCGAGGTCCCGAAATTCGAAAAAAGAATTATCGGATCCCGAAAGGGTCAACCCCGAAATCCAGAGCTTAAAAACACCCGATCCCGGAGTCCCCGATAAAGGTCCTATATCCTCCCTCAAATTATTGTGCCGTGAAAACGCGAAATGATGTTTAGCGGGACATGGGAAATTACAAAAATATCAGAATTGTTCACTTACATAGTGTAAGCGTGATGGCATCATGCGGGAATCTGAAAAAATAAGAAGTAACTAAGCGGGATCCGTGAACTGAACCCCCAATGAGACCCCCCATTAGTTGTGGCTTATTTTGGTCTTTTTAGTTCGTTTCTTTCCCCTACATTACTTGACCGTTTTTGTAAAACAACAACTCGAGGTCTGACAGTATTTTACCAAGAACATGAAGAAATACACAAAATATTCAAAAAGGAAGGCCTAGAAAATTTAAATATTGGTATGCACACATACTCCCCTGTCAGCACAGACAATTATATTTTTGTAAACGCGCCAAACTCGTTTCTAATATTTATAATAGAACTGAAAAGAAAATGGAAATGGAAATGGGGAATGTATCAAAGACTGAAAAAGATAACAACATGACCAAAGAGCAGATAACAGCCATAGGTCACCAATGGGTCTTCATTGCAACGAGAAAATCCCACAAGCTGAGACTGGGGTGGATCCTGGTGGTTCCTAACCCAGGACAGGACAATTTTTTTTTTTTTTTGGGCGGGGGGGGGGGGGTGTCAAACTACATGTCCACATTCAAATGCATTGATCATCCAGTAAAGAAAGGGGGGTCCTACATGTCCAACCCTCAGCCCCTGGGATCTGTGCCTGTGAGGCATGCTTTAGCTTGCCATTAATCAAAAATGTATACTAGTTGAGTGATAATGGACGTCATACTAAACTCTTCAATACAAAAAAAAGAAACTAAAATAAAAATCATACAAAGGTCACAAAGGCTATAACTGCTGGCTCCTGAATTAGAAAAAGTGCAGAATGCAATGGGGATATAAGCCTTTATTGTAAATTCCTGAAATTACAATTATATAAATCATCTCGCATCTTTGTGCATTTCTTGAAATTGGTCATATTAATAAATGCATGCAATATTTTCAGAAAATTTCAATATATAGGCTTTTAAAAGTCAATCTTGTGCATGATTATCAATGATTATACTCGCACATTTAACACATGTGGTTCTCAAAACTCAAAGGTGTCTATGCTATTTAAGACAACTTTTTATACCCCCGCTTTCATAAAAGGGGGGTATACTGTTTTACCTCTTTCTGTCAGTCCGTCCGTCCCATGAATATTTTTCGTCGCATTTTTCTCAGGAACTACAATACAAGGATTTCTGAAATTTGGTTTCAGGGTTTATCTAAGTCATTTATACCGTGTGATGCGTTTTCAGATTGATCACTCGACAACATCCTGTTTACCGAACACTTGTATGATTTTACACATGATAGCCAAGTTGAAAATTTTCGTCAGATTTTTCTCAGGAACTACAATATAAAGATTTCTGAAATTTGGTTTCAGGATTTATATAAGTCAGCTATACCGTGTGATGCGTTTTCAGATTCATCACTCGACAACTTCCTGTTTACCGAACACTTGCATATTTTTACACTATTTATATTATCCACTTGCAGCGGGGGTATCATCAGTGAGCAGTAGCTCGCAGTTTCACTTGTTAATCAAGTATAAATTTACAAAATATGTTTAGAACTATATGATTTTTAGGTTTTTAAGCATAGATATAGTAGGTCAGGATCTGCGAACTCTCACTGACTGACTGAGCACATGAATTCAACACTAGTTTTTTGGTGATGTTGGTGTTGCTTAGTGTTTTGTTTTGTTTTTCTTTTCTGCATCTTATGTTTTGCCTTGGCATTGTCAGTTTCACTTTCATTGCCTTTGTTTTTTTGTTATGTTAAATAACAAGTCACAAGAGAGAAAAGGCCAAAAAAAAATATGTGAAAAAATGGCTTAGTTCAGTATATATTAAGGACAGAGATAACAAATAGCTAAATAAGAAAAAAGAAAATTACTTTTCTAAAGTCAATTGTCTGATAATCTAGAAGATAGCCTGATTTGGTCTAATTCTCCCGAATTCTAGCAGGTACTTTATTCCAACTTTTTTTATTCAAACTAACCATGTCTTAGATAGTCTTGGAATTAGATTACATTAATCATAAAATTTTCATAATACTTTGGTGAATTATCTATTGATATAATCATGATAATTAAGCTCCTTTTTTTATTTTTAGGGATTTTAAATTTTTATTTAAAAGTTAGGGATTTTATTCATAAAAGGGGGGATTTTCCAGTACGTATACTATTAATAATGCTTTGAGCAATTTTCATGAAACTTAGTAAATTATTTTTGTAGAACATAAACATGATAATTTTCCTTTTAATTTAAAAAAAAATCTGATTTATGTCATTGTACTATCATGACTTGGGATTAGGATAGTCTCCACAATGCTTTCACAAATTTTTATGAAACTTTGGTGAATTGTTTTTATATCTTGACATAAACACCCTTTTTATTATTATGACCCAAAGTGGAGGGGGCATAGTGTTTAACACTTGATCGTTTGTCCGTCTGTCCCAAAGTTGTTTTTTGTTCTTTTACAGTACTTTAGTTTGCCTCAACCAAATTCAATTAAACTTTTACAAAAGTTGTTATTGCAATACTCAGATCAAGTTTGAATTTTGGTGATGTCAGTGTTACTGTACTAGAGAATCAGAGTTATGCCCCTTTAGAAATGGGGAAAATATGCTGAATTTTTGGTTTCCTGTTCTCTAAACTTTAGTTAGTCTCAACCAAATGTTATGAAATCAATACACAATGCTTATCACCACAAAATACAGATTAAGTTTGAATTTTGGTAGTGTCTCTTTTACTAAATTCTATAGTTATGTTCTTTAAAAATGGAAAAAAATTGTTTCAGCCTTCTAACTTAAGTTTCCCTCGACCAAATTTTATTAAACTTTAAAACAATACTTTTTATCACAATTTTAATCAGATCAATTTCAAATTTTGGTAGTAAAACTTTTACCGTTCTTCAGTTATGTTCCTTTAAAACTTTGAATAATATGCAAGCTGGAGTATCATTCCCTATTTATCATGTATATTTTTTTTATAAGATGCAGAGTTAAGGAACTTTAGTTGTTGCAAAGTTATTTAAAATTTGTCCATTTTCAAAAACTTTGAAAGGTTTTAGAAATGTATTTGTTAAAAAAATTGCAGCCTTAAACTTGAGATATCTATAAATTGAGCCAAATTATATACATGTTTTAAGTCAATGAATACCACTGTTTGATCATGTTTTGTTTTTTTTGGAGGGCGGGGGTCTTATTTGCACAGTGCTCATAGTTTTTTAGTCGATCAATAAAATTCATTTAAAGCTTAAAGACCAGCTATAAGGGCAAGAAGATTATCAAGCACTCATGGTTTAGATTTTTATTAAACACACATTAATATACATATAAATGTACATTAAACAGAAAAAAATATTGATGCAAGATGTCATTCAACTTTTACTCTTTTATGTATAGGACAAGAACTATAGAAGATACAGAGAAATAATATACAGCAGATATGATAGGCAATGTAAAATTTGCAGAAGCCAACTAAACCTAAATGGTAAGGCACCTTTTAATTTTAAAAAGTTATTGAACTTGAAAGATGATTACTAGTATCATGATTACTATAAAAATTCAAAGATGTGGTATTACATATGAAAACTAATAATGATGGCTTTGAGAAAGCAATTGTAGGCCTGTTACGTCCTTCAATAATGAGGAAATTCATACCCTATACTATAGTCAAAGTAGGCAGCTATGAAAGACCTAAAGATGAAACATTGAAACAATCCAAACTGTAAAACTAATCATGCTAATTGCCTAGTTTATAACAAAATAAATTACAAAAAATAAATATGCATGACCGGTATGAAACAACAACAACAACCACTAAATTTTAGTGTATGACTAAACTGACAAAAGCTACAGGCTCTGCAGGAACTTTGGACAGGCACAATAGGAATATGGCAAGGTTATATAAAAATAAGATGTGGTATGATTGCCAATAAGACAACTGACTCCACCAGACAACCAATGATGTAAATTTCCTGCAAACATGGACTTGACTACTGTAAATCAACTAATTTTCCGTGAATACTTTATTTGGCATTTTATACTTTCTAGTCTACATCGCAGTTATTTATTTTTCTCAAGTTCAAGTTTACTTAATGTATTTTAATAAGGAAAGATACACATGAAAAACATTTATTGCTGTTTCTCTCTCCATTTATCCATTTATTACATTTTATTTGTTTATTTTGTGTATTTGTAGGTGATCAGACATCTTGGTTTTCATGATCAATAGGTCATTACTGAAGAGGAAACTTAAAGTTGAAATTTTTTTACATAGTGCATAATTGGATTAATTTGAAATGGAATGTGTGCTTTCCTGCAAAAAAGAAATAGGAAATTTCAACATTATCACATGATAATGACCATATAAAACAAAGTGGAGTTCTATCATAGATACACAAAACCACTATTGCATAAAAGCAACAACATATCTTAATCAAAAGAAAGGAGAATGCAGAACAAATACTATTTTGTTGTTGAAAAAAGGAACACCAGTTTTATCCACTCATTTACATCGCTCCCTCATATCAAATATACAGAAGAATTAAGATCATTGAAGAACAATTTGCAAAAATGATTTCTCTTAGAATTGAAGGGAATTGTTTAGTGAATGGAATAATGTATTCACTGCATTCTTACGTAGTGGATTGAATAACTGTACACAAGCTGAAACAGAAGAAGTTCTAATTTAAATAACACGAAAAGTGTTTATGTTATTATTTAATCTGCAAATATATAAACAAATTCTCTAGAACACCACAAATGATATAATGACATTCAAATTGGTTGCTTATTAATGTATCGCAATGAAACAATTACAAAGAAAACAGAAGCATTTGCTCCAAAAAAAATTATAAATCAAAGTTATATTTATAAAAAAAGTATAAACAATACCTAGATCTAAATAGTCAGACTGTATTATTTTCAATGTCATTAAAATGTTGCGTCAAACATTTATTAAAAGTTTTAAATATCATTTGCATCAATTATACAGTCTTGTAATAATTATATTCATACTGTTTGTATACATGGTGTAGTGAAGAAATGTTTAACAAGTAAAAATAAGGGAAAACATTTCCTTAAGGGAAATTTGATGTTCAAAAATTTCCTTAGAGGAAATTTGAAGAACAATGATTTCCTTAGAGGAAATTTGTTGTCTTGAATTTTCCTCCAAGGAAAAGTGTTTGTCAAAAATTTCCTCACAGGAAAAAGTATTTCCTCCAAGGAAAATGTGAAACTACAAATTTCCTCACAGGAAAAAGTATTTCCTCAAAGGAAAATTTGAAGCTGCAAATTTCCTCGAAGGAAAATTTGAAGCTGCAAATTTCCTCAAAGGAAAAAGAATTTCCTCTAAGGAAAAAGAGTTTCCTTTAAGGAAATATAATTTCCTCAAAGGAAATAATTATGCAGCAAATTCCCTAAGGGAAATCTTTTTCCCTTGAGGAAAAATCAATTTCCCTTGAGGAAAAATCTTTTTCCTGCAGGGAAATTTGATTTCCCTTGAGGAAAAGTACTTTTCCTCTGAGGAAATTGTTGAAAAAAGGGGCATAACTTTTTCAACAGTGGTGCTAGAGCCAAAATTTTTTAGGACAAATATCAGTGAACCAATACCAACCAAGTTATCAACTTTGTTTTGACTTAACTCCAAAAATTAAGGTGACAACTTTTGCACTCAGCGGAATTGCAAACTTGTCCCGGAGACTGTTACTTGTTTGAAAAATTGGGAAGTATGTGTGGAGTCTATGTAGTTTGTTGTTTTTATGTCACGGATATTGTCCGCAGCCTCTGGTGCGTTGTCTATGGTAGTCGTAAGTCGTACTCGACAGAAATGTTCATTTCGTTGTATAAACTGCGGTACCGACGTGTTATTCACGATGCGTATTTTGCCTGCGACGGACTGAGCAATTTGGGGACTGGGCCAATCTTTCGTACGAGAAGCGTCAGTGTGAGTCTCGACCGCGAGAATGCAATCCGATTCTATTTCCGATGGAATGTCGTATTCGCCGCAACATCCTGGCCAAACTACTGAACTTGCTGATTTGAGCCCGGATAAGAAAGGCCTGTGTTCTACGTACGCGAGTATTACTAGAGTTAAGTTCCTCGTTTGGGCTTCCATACATAACAGTAACCTTGTCGCGAATTACGATTTTATGTTTGCTAGGGAAAATCGCGATGTCGTTCGATGACATGAAAGGAATACCGGCGAGTATATCAACGTCCAAGTCGTGCACTACTAGAGCCTCTTACTGTAACTCGATTACGTCTCGAGAAAGTGTGAAATGACATTCACCAACTATATTTAACGGGGTAATACCGTCAGCTTGTAAAGCAGAATGGTTGCTTTTCTTGATTGTTACGCCGATGTAATCCGCGGAAGAAGCTTTAATCATACTCACCTCAGCACCCGTATCTAGTGTTATCTCAAGCGGGAAATGTTTATAAAATGCCTTAAATTAAGGGGACTGTTTAGTGCTCACCCGTCGTAAAGCAGATACAACTCTAAGCTTACTAGGACCTACATTATCATTTAAAAATGAGACTTGTTCATTATCAACATTGTCCTCAGACTCACTATCACCTACTTCTGTACAATAAGATTGTCTTACTCTGGACATATGCATATATTGTTTGTCTTCATCAGGTAAATATTTACAAGTACTTAAAAAATGTTGGGACGGACGACCTGCTTGCTTACATAAAATACAACACTTTATTTGACGACCAGTTCTAATACTACCCGTCTTTTTTGCACTTCTGTCAAAATGTTTGTTTTTTATGGACGCCCGTAAAACCTTGGCATCAGTGGCTGAATGAATTTCGTCAAGTAAACTATCAAGTGCCTGTGAAATTTCAGGTTTCAAAGAAGCTAGTGTTTTTGACCGTAACTCAGTTCCATATCGCTGCTTCACTAGGTTGGGCAAGTCACGATTAATAAGTCTTAGCCAAGCTAGCACAATCATGTTTTCCAAAGAAGGCGATAGTTCTTCGTCGGCTTCAGGTACTTCTCCGTGGTGATAAATATTGCCGCCGGCACGAAGCATATTGTCTTCAATAAAACTAGCCAATCGCTGAAATAAGTCCTCAGGACGCTCATCTGGTTCCACAAAGATGCTATTAAAATCAAGAAAGTGTCCACCAGTAGACTGAAATCCGTAGTGTAAACGAATTGACTGCCAAATAGAATTAATGGATGTTGAATTTTTAATTATAGTGTTTCTTGAAATAATCGGACAGTAATGTGCTATTTGCCCAAGCATAAGGTCCAAATGTGTTCACTGTTGGGCTGCTTTTCGTCGGTTAGCTTCGGCAACGCGCCTCGCCATCGTCAACAATGCCACGTAAAGGATTGGCGTTGGTTTTCTTCAGCCATGTAAATCCATCTACAAGGAACGCTGCGAAGTTTTGATCAAGGGACAAGGTATATTGTAAGTTTTGTCTCCATGCTTCAAACGATGTTATTGTTTCAACTTTTGAGAGTGACCATTGTTTTGGAGCACGTTTGCCTGCCATTTTGTAAAGATCAGTTAAGTCCAACAATAGAAAATGTTGTAAAATAAAAATAAATAAATAAATAATCTTTATTTCAAGAGGATGATCCCATTAGTTAAAACTAATCTTCCTGAGAGTCCTCAAAATAATAATAACATAGTTATAAGTACAAACAGTATAATAAAGTTATATTATACACAATATACAATTGTATTGAAATAATAATGAAAATGCATATTAATTTGCACAATTGATGAAAAATTTGTAACATTTTGTTTTAAAAGATACAAGTGTATCACTCATTTTGATTTCATTTGGTAAACTGTTCCATATTTGAGAACCTGAATATGTAAATGTTTTCTTTAAAAAATTTGTTTTTGGTTTTGGAAGATTTAATAGTTTTTCATCAGCTGAACGTAAGTTATAGTTTTGATTATTAGTAAAATGAAAATTTTCTTCTAAATAGTTAGGAACCATGCCATTAACTGATTTAAATACAAGTATTGCCTTTTGGTATTGAATTCGTTTTTCCACATTTAACCAGTGTAAACTTTTAAACAATAAACTGGATGATGTCATTATGTCAGCTTCTACTATAACCCTAGCAGATTTCTTTAATAATTTATTAAGTTTATTTATTCCACTTTCACAACAACTTCCCCATATATTGCAACAATAATCAAATAATGGCAGAATATAAGCATTAAAATAGATAATACGTATATGCATAGGTAAATATTTTCTTATCTTTTGTAATAAGTTGATTCTATTTGATATAGTAATTGACATTTTATCTATTTGCTGATTCCAATTTAAGTTTTTGTCAATATATAAACCAAGTAGTTTTTCACAATCTACATTTTCTATTTGTTCATTTGAAATATTTATATCTAAACTGTTTCCAGTTAAACAAAGCCTTTGTTTTGAACCAATAATCATTGATTTACACTTTTTGGCATTTAATTTCATACAATTTTGCAAACACCAGTTTTCAATAACATGAATATCATTTTGAAGGTTAGAAGCTATCTGAATTACATCATTACCTCTACAATGTAATGTAGAATCATCTGCATATAAATCTATTAATGAATGTTCTATATTAAGTGGTAAATCATTGATATATAAAATAAATAACAGAGGGCCCAGGATAGAACCTTGTGGTACACCAGTTTTTATGCATTTAGTATTAGACATGACGTTATTGACCTTAACTTGTTGACTTCGTTCGAACAAGTATGACTTAAACCAGTCTAGTGTACTATTTGAAACATTATAATATTCAAGTTTTTTCAATAAAATTATATGATTAACAAGCTTTCTTTAAATCTAAAAATATAACTCCGTTTATCTCTCCATTATCTATATTTGCTAACCATTCATCTACTAATTTAGTAAGTGCAGTAGTACACGAATGCTTAGGTCTGAAACCTGACTGTGTAGTATTAAGAAGGTCATTGCTATTTAAAAATATATACAAACTATTAGCTATATGTCGTTCTATGATTTTAGAGAGACAAGGCAAAACTGCTATTGGTCTATAATTATCAGGATTACAGGCATCGCCACTTTTAAAAATTGGGCATACTCTTGCAGTTTTAAAAATACTTGGAAATTTACCACATTTGATACTTAGATTAAATATATATGTCAAAGCTGGTGCTATGACATCGCTGCACATACTCAAAATATTTGGTCCGACATCATCTAAACCAGTTGCTTTCGACTTGTCAAGTTTTTTTAAATACATATTTACATCTAAAATACTCATTTCTGGTATAATGAATTTTTCACTACCCCTTTGTAACTTTGATTTTACAAATTTATTGAGTGCATCAAAATTGGCACCATCATCACTATTACATAATTTGTTATCAACTAAACCTTCAGCAATATTTGTGAAATGCAAATTAAATGTATTTGCTATATCAACATCATTTTGAATTACATTATTTTTATATTCAAAATGCGTGATATTATTATGTATTTTTTTAGGATTAAGACTTTTGACATACTTCCAAATAGTTTTACTATTTTTACAATTTGAAATAGCATTTTGAAAATATTTTTTCTTTGCCTGTTCTACTAAAAATGTAACCTTATTACGCCAAATCTTATAATTATATATATCATTAATTCTGTGAAAATGATCTCTTTGGTGTCTAGCGCTATTTATATCAGAAGTCCACCACTCTGGTTGTTGGATATTTTTTACCCTTTTAATTTTCTTAGGAGCATGTTTCTCTAGAGTGCTTAGAAATAGATTGTACCAATAACTAGCTGCTTCATCAACATCTCCAATCGATTCAATGAGATGAAAAGGAGTATTTGTTAAATTTTCAATAAATTTATTTTTATCAAATTGTTTAAATGATCTATATTCTATGGACAAGTGCTCCATTTTTGATATTTTTGGGTTAAGTTTTCTTGTTACACAAACAGGATAATGATCACTGACAGCATACCTAGGCACAGTTACTTCTATAATATGGTCTACATCGGTTGTATATATATGGTCTATGGTAGTTTCACATTTATTTGTTACTCTTGTCGGTTTATGTACAATTTGTTGTAAACCATACAAATTAATACAGTCCTTCCAATTTTGATTTCCGACAACTGTATGATTTATTTGTGAATAGTTTATATTAAAATCTCCTAAGAGTATAATTTCTTTATTTTCTGCAGAAGCTTTATCTATTTCTTTTTCAGCTGAATCAATCCATGATTGAAATGAGCTTGGTGGACGATAAAAAATGCCTATTAAAATAGAGTTTGTGTTTGGAAATTTAATTTCAATCCATAAAGATTCAATACTACTTATTTCTAAATCGACTCTTCTCTGATGACATACACTATTTCGTATGTACGCAATTACACCTCCGCCATAATTAATAGCGTTTCTATCTTTTCTTTCTATTTTGTAACCTTCAATTTGTAATGTTTCGGTACCAATTTCATCATTTAAAAATGTTTCTACCATACCAAATATATCAAATAATTGTTCATATTTTAATAGAAATTTTATTTCTTCAATTTTTGGTTGTAAATGTTGAATATTTAAACAACCTAGTTTAAACCCTTTTTTAAATAACCAACTTGCCTCATTATTTGTACTTTTATTACAGAACTAGGTGTTTTATTTTTACCCTTTGTATGCCTCTTTTGGGATTTTCTCCATTTATTATTATTACTGTTGTTTATATTATCAATGTCTTTTATACAACATGAGCATTGTATACTACTACATTTATCACATAACAGATTTAAAATATTATATCTGTTTGAAAAACTAGAACAAGCTAAATGCTACCTATGAACATAATCTGACTTACGTACAGAGTTTGGTGAATGATAGTTAAAAAATGGTGCTCTGTCTACATTTTGTGTATTTAGCTCATTAATGTTTCCCCGCGAGTCACGAGAGTTCATATAGAGATCATTACTGTCCTTTACGTTTCTTGGGTTGATTCCTGGATGGTTGAAATTTCTTCTATCTGTTGTATTTAAGTTACTCCGAGATTGATATCTTGGTTTTGTAGGGCTCCTTTTGAAGTTGTTTGTGTAATATTGGTGACTGGAACTTTGATATCTATTTCTGTTTTGTTGGTTGAAATGATGCTGTATTGGTTTTCCTTTGAATACTTTAATTACTTTATTAACATTTGCCAACAACTTTATGGTTCCATATCTATTCAGATGAATGCCATCTGTGGTGTAAAATGATTTAGCTATATGATTATCTTTGTAGACAAAAGATTCATAATTTGATATGAATTTGACATCATTATAATGACACATTTCTTTTAGGATTGTGTCATATTCGGTGACATCACATCGTATCCTTGGCAAAATTCCAGAAACAATTGGTCGACAGTTTTGACATCTTACATGATTAATGATTTCTTGGAAAATGTCCACAAACTGTTGTACATTCATTTTGCTACTTGCATCGTTGCCACCTACATGGATTATCATTGTATTGTATGAACTCAGATCCATACTTCTTATGTCTTCGTATAAATCTAGTACATTTGCTCCTCTGTGAACATGAACATCTATATAATCTTTTAATTTAGATGGGTCAATTCCTTTTAGGACTGAACTTCCTGCAATTAAAACTCTACTTCCCGATAATGGAAAGTTTGGTTGGGTATCATACTTAGGATTTTGAGGTTCTTCATTTATATCAGCATTTATTGGCTGTTCTAGTTCATGTGTATGTTCCTGTAATATTGTTTCACATGTTGTTTTTGGAATTGTTTGATCTTCATCTAACATTTGGGTAATTTGGTTACAGAGATTTTCCTCCTCAATAAAGCTTTTTTGTAATTTAGATGTTTCCAGGTCATAAAGTTTTATTTTATCACTGATGCTTTGTGTTTTTCCTTGTAACATGTTAACTTTTTTTTCCAATTTTTTATTAACATTCTGAATTTCTGTTTCAATGTCTTGCATCTTATCCATTGATTGTTGGTCATGTTGCATGCGCACCTTTGACAAAGCTGTCATGCGGTCATTTAATATTTGAATGCTACTCGCATTTGACAAGTTATTTGCTTGTATAGATATTTCCAATTCGTCCATTTCGTCTTTCAAATTTGTAACAACAGTGGTTAGTTTATCAAGTGCTGTAATGAAGTCTTGAATATTTAACTGTGGTAATTTGTTACCAATTTTATCTAAACATGTGCTTCTATCCTCTAAATGAGTCGGATTTATATCTTTAACTTGTGCTTGTATATCATCTGGAGTATATATTGTAGGTATAACTACTGACGAAGTTGGCGATTCCCTATTTGTATTTGCCGATACATCATCTTTTATTGTGTTGTTTTTAGGATTTGATATTTGAATGGTACCGGGATTTACTTCTTCTGATTTTTTAACATCTATTACAGAGTTGTTATTGCAATCTTCTTTTCCTTGTTTCTCCATTAAAATGACCTCTTCGAAAATTTTGTTTAGTTCATTTAAATTTACATCTTTTCCGTTTATTTGACATTCCTTCATTTTAACTACAATCACTGGAAGATCTGTTTCACAAAATATGTTCAGTCCTTTTCCGTTAATAAGTACAGAAGATGTTGTAAAATATATATTGATACAATACAATTTACGCTTGATAGATCTTCCCAACGAATCCAAACCTCTTTCGGAAACTTTAATTTGTTCTTCAACGGCATTTTTATTATTCTTATCGGTTATTGGTATAAATTCGATTTCTCTGTTATCTTCTCCATTTGCATTCAGATGTTCATAATAGTATGTGCATGCACGTTTAAACACTTCAAAACTAGACGTGCTAAAAAACAGTCTAAGGCCATCACCGGTCAATTTAAAACTTAAATGGTCTGATCTTGTTGCATCTAATTTCTTTATCAAGGCCTTTGATTTATTTAAAGTGTAGTCTCATGATATATTTTGATGTTGAACAGTTTTGGTTTGATCTGCGCTTTGAATTTTTTTCATGTTTCACTTTTATTGTTTTTTGTTGCTAGAAGCCATTTTCTTCAACAATTGCAGAACGTAACACACACAATAGGAAAACGTTACAGAATAATCAGGGTTGTTATTATGACGTTACTCGTTGGAAACGCTTCAAATCATTTTGAACAGCAATATCGTTTCAAAGTAAAATTATTAAATTGGCACAGTTTAAGATATATATTTCTCGCCAAAAGCCTCTTCGAATTTAAATGAATATATTGTACCTTTTTTTTCCGAAGAATTCCGATCATAACAGGTTAAATGCACACTTTTTTGCGGAGCAGTTTTCAAGCAGCTACGCCATTGCACATCCGGGCTCATCTCTTGTCGTGTTAGTCAGAATAAATGACAAATTTTCCTGCTCACCTTTTACTTTTAGAGTGGAATAATGTTCAAATTGTTGAGTTATTTGAGATGTGGGTTTCTTAAACCGCTGCCGCCACGCCAGTAAGCAGAGAAAACATAACACATGTGATCGTTAGAAAGGCACATTTAGCAATGATCGTGGGGCGGTAAACAGTAAAGGGAAATAACCCATCAATCATACATGTATAATCATGACACATGGAGTAAGGGAGATAATACAGATTAAAACATGTGACAATGAATACAATACATTGACGTATGTTAAATCAACTCATAAAGGATTGGTTATTCTAGGTTTTGTGTAACATCATCTCTTGTGTAGGATCGAATGTTGGACGTGACGTGACGTCAGAATGTTAACGTCGCACAGGTAGCGATATAAAATAATGTTGTTGTTTAAAGTATGGAAAATTTATGATAGAACAATAACATACTGACGGGATGTTTTAAAGTACAGAGTCACGTCACAGCGAAGAAACCAAAAAAGCCACACGGATAAAGCAAACTAGCAAAAAATGAAAGATGATAAAAACAACACATATATGGGATCCATAAGTACCGCGCAACTTCAAATGATATTACGAAATTACCTACCAAGCAGTTAAAGTAATATTAATAAAGACAAATAAAAGAACAATATAACACGTTATATAGATGATAAACATTGTCAGTACGCAAAATTTTTACAACAAGAACATCATGTATTATTGTTGATTTAATAGGGAATATCTATCAACAAGGTCTTGGTACCTTCCGAAGGGGGACATTGATAATTTCAAAGTTAAAATTGTCTCGTTTATGATTGATCCTGGTACTGTGATGACTGTGTATGTTAAATTCGAAGTTAAAGTCTACAAATGAGAAGGAGGAAGCCATGTCTGTTGTTTCTTTAAAGCCTGGCTCTGGGGGATATTTAAATGGAACCCAATCAGAAAAGTTCGCATTGTTAATAAAAAGAACATCATCAATATTTCTGAAAGTGAAATTACATAATATTGCTTCTTTGATCTTCCCTTTTTTATCCGAAGGAACTCCGATTCGTATGAAAATATGAAGAGCTCGGCAAAGAGAGGAGCACAGTTAGTTCCCATAGGAATGTCGATAATTTTCTAAAAAAGTCTACCTCCAAATTCAACAAATATGCTGTCGATATCGAACTCCAGCATACTGACTAATTGTTCTTCTGTGTATCATGATTTTTCCTTTTGTTCACCTTTAACACAATATGTCTTATGATATCCCTAAATAGATGTATAGTGTATTCTTCCATTTTTATGTTGAAAACGTTGTGGGTTATCTCTCTTAGGCCATTTTGTCATGGGAAATGGTGGTATACAGGGTTGAAAAATCAAACGTTTTGATTGAACTAATTGTAGAAAAAGACCGATATTCTAAATTATCCATGCGTTCTTAATTTTTAAAAGAATCAACATAATTTTTTTTATGGTTGATACCACTCTGCGATTTAACAGTTAATCAGTATTTCTGAAGACCCTCTTTCACTGCAGGTAGAATTTTAGTCAATCTAATCATTAGACTAATGGACAATTCGTAAGTGCTACATGCAGATGAGCCGGTAATTTATCGTTGTTTGTACGACTTTTGTGAAGCTTATGTATTCAAAACAAACAAGATAAGTCTTCCGATTTGTTTAATGTAATGATCATTGAAGCCATAAATGACTTATGAATCGCCAAAATCTCATCCTTATAGTATGTTTTTGTATGTGGTTTTATCTGAGTGATCGTGTATTCCTTTTTCTTTTTCAAGACATTTTTAAAACGATTTTTAAAAATACAAAGACAATATTATTTGAAGCTTTGTCAGCAGGAACAACATCACACTTGCCATGAAGATCTAGAGTTGATAGACATTTTACGGTCTTTTTGTCTCTGAAAACAGATCCAAATTCGGAAACGTTATGGTATATCCGTTTCTTTTTAATAGATGTTGAAGTTAAGATATGTTTGAATTAAAAATAATGCATACAGACTGTGTTCCCTTTCACAGGTAATGCCTACCTCATATTATCTTAGGAAATATTTTCTCAAATACTTCATAACCTCAATTATATCTTTTTCATAGATCTATCATGTTACAGTTGTAATAGATGTTTTAAATTTGAAAATATAACTGTCTCGAGTGGATAAGTATCGTATCACACTCAATGCAGTGGTAAAATCTATATTTAACTGCTTACAAGATATGAAATTTGTTAGTTTATTAAACAACTGTGTGTTTAGTTTACCCTGTCTCCCTCTTTATGATCGTAATAAAACGTTGGATAACATTTATCTATCAACTGATATTGAAGGTCAATGGGACAAAGAACAAATTACGATCAATAATGTATTATTAACTTCGCCAAATTACTGTTCTTCTATTTGAGAAAATTGAGAACAGACACATTTCAACTGTACTGGCCTGCATATAACAACCGTTTGCGACTGTTTAATGTATTTACCTATTTATCTGATTTCCAAAAATGAATGATATATGAACATCGCGAGATATAACTTATTAGGATGACGAAATTGTAACATACAATAGTTGAGACAAACATAAAACATAATGGGAACTATATTTAGATACTGGAAATCATACAAGACATCGTGTTCTTAGTCGGAAAATGCCTGTATCAAGTTTGGAATATGACAAGTGTCCATTCGTTTAATGTGTTTTATCATTTGATTTTCGACTTCCGTCTTAAATTTTCCGCAGAGTTCAGTATTTTTGTGATTTTACTTGTTTCCAGTATTATCAGTTTTCGTGATTAGCATAGTTGATAAAAATGAAAATATGGTAGTAAACTGCAATTGGTGGTAAGCCTGGCAAATATACACTACAAGTTATGCCATTTGAAGGAGCAGCTAGTTAAAGTAAGTGTATAGTTGATTAAAAAATAACTATTGCATTGGAAGCATACATTGTATATATATATTTTCAATTTAGACTAATTTTTCAATTTAGACTCGTTTATATATATATATATATATATATATATTGCGTGTCATACGTTGCAATACTCACAAAACAAATAAACATTAATTTTGCTCAAAATATTTAAAATTTTTCGTAAAAACGAATAGATGTTCATAAAAACAAAAACAAAATTTTTACATTAAAGTAAAATAATTGTTCATAAAAATAGAATAATCATTCGTAATTCGTAATTCGTAAAATAATTGTTCATAAAAGTTGAATATTTATATTCATAAAGTGCAATATATTTTCATACACACAAAATTTCTATTTAAAAATAAAAGTATTTGTCCATATATAAACAATAATAGTGCATTGACTTGATATATCAACGATATAAGGATGAGGCTTAGAAAACGGGAAAATGCGAGGTTCTGCCGAGCCTTTTCTCCGTTTCGGGTCGAATCCTTATATCGTTGATATGTCAAGTCAATTCACTATTGTTGTCTTTATACTGTAATCTACAAAAACATTTCCAATTGTTGATTATTGTGTTGGTATTATTTATTTGATTCAAATATATATATAACACAACAAGTAATAGCTTTTCTAAAAAGCTTGCCGTATTTTAGCTGATCATATTGAGATCAGTGGTTTGTGAGTATAGGTTATTTTTATTGGTATATTAAGACAACGTTTGTCATGAACAACTAAGGACAACAGTGTCTTTATTCAGCTCTCTTCGCAATTTATCTGCAAATAATATTCTGTGACACAATATTCATCCATGTCTTGGGGGGTTCTGGGGTTGGAACCCCTACTGTTTTTCGGCCGATCAATGCATTTGAATGGGGACATAAAGTTGGACCTCCCCCTTTTGTCCTGCCAGTGGGTTGGAACCTCCCCTTTTAAAAATGGCTGGATCCGCCCCTGAGTTCTGTAGATGAGAGCTTCATATTAGTATTAGCCTTTTATAGTGCTTTATATTTGGTTGCACGTGTAATCAAGCTTTTGTTACTTTGAATATTAATATTTTCATTTCTGATGGCAACCATTTCATGCAATACATATCATGCATATAGTCAGGATTATTAGTTAGTTTTACTTGTTAATGTTTATTGTCATGATCAGTGGCGGATCCAGAAATTTTCATAAGTGGGGGCTGGCTGACTGCCTAAGAGCGGTCCGCTCCCATCACACTTTAGCGATTTCCTGTATAACCAACTAAAATTTTCCCAGAAAAGGGGAGCCCAGGCCCCCTGGGCTCTCCTAAATCTGCCTCTGGAAATTGATATGGACTATATAGAATTGCTGTTTGGTGAGAACCAGGCTTTGCGTTGAAGACCATACTACAACCTATAACGGTTTACTTTTATAAATTGTGACTTGAATAGACTGTTGTCTTTGGTATACGTACTTATATAAGATCCAGTTATATCTACAAGATTTAGAACATCTGTTTTTAATAATTTTAGAACATATTTAATTCTGTAATACATACTTGATAATATTTATCAGTTATTTGTACTTTTTTCATTTGATGTGTACTCCCTGATAATGTCAGTATAAGTTGATTGGTTGTAATAAAAAAAAATTGAGTCAGTTTGCAACTGTCAAGTGCGGGTACAACACATGTGGATCTTCTTTCCCCTTTCATTCATAAAATTGCGCATGATATTTACCACAAAAATGCACCAGTATTTTGGTGAATGAAACACTTGTCATATTGTTTTAAAGTCAGAGGCTGAGTTAGAAGGTTTTTCAGGGGACCTTGGCCGCCCCTTTTGTAAGAAAAATTTGGTTGTTTATATAGGGAATCACTGGGGCATGACTGGAGCGGGCCCCTTCTTAAGAGCATACGATACAGTTTTGATCCTGTATTTACAAGTTCATGAACATTTGCATATATGCTAATTTTTACCTGATTAAATCAAATATGTAATAAAAAAATATACCTTCATGTGCTACTTTTTGAGTAAAATGAGGTCGAAATTTTGTATATTTTCTCAAAATTCAGATTTGTGGCATTAATTTTTTTTCGAAAGAAAGACATAACTTTTTCGTTTTAAAAGATAAACACAAATTGTTTTTTGTTAGATAATCGGTAATTTCTGTATTTGATAAATATTCTAAAAAAATGTGCAATTTTTTTATTCAGAAATAACTCATATTTATCAAATGTTCATGGATTGAGGAAAAAACGTCATTTTTTACTGCATGTTTATCAAAATTAAAAAAATCCTCTATTTACAGTTTTATAAAATTTGGGTCACATAATCTCCCTGCAAAATGAAACAAAATGCCGTTTTGAAAAATAGGGGTCCATGAACTCGTTTTCAAATTAAATCAGTTTGAATGATGACAATCAGTCGAAAAATGCATCTTTGCCCGATATGTCAGAGTTTGACGTCGCGAAAATAACAAATTACGTTAGCAATGTCATTACCTTCCCTGTAACTGTATCGTATGCCCTTAAGCAGTCAGTGGGCCCCTGCTTATGAAAATTTCTGGATCCACCACTGAAAGTTTCAGTAAAATAAGATTAGCATTTTTGAAAAAATTATGTTGAAATTTGAACAGAAAATGAATGAAAAACCTAATAAATTAAAAAAAAATGCACTAAATTTTATTAAAAGCTTTCCTTGCTTATTCACAAGGACGCACCATATCCTCCATGTTATTCCAATCTGAGTTTTTGTTCATACATACATGTAGTCTGGTGCTGTTCCAAGTAGTCTTCTTTTGTCTGTTTCTTGAGAAGTATTTATTTTACCTGTTCAGTCACTATATAGTGTTACAATTCATATTTAAATGCAACACATAAATAGTGACCAAAAAGGTAGGTCGCTACATGTATCACATTCAATGAGAGAAGCTAGGAAAAAGTAAACTGTATACATTTTAAAAACTTTTGTGGGACCATGAAATGTGGTATATGGATAGATATTCATAGACCATCAGGACTATAGAACAAATTATCAAACAAATTCAAAGGAGATGCACATGTAAGATGAATAATGAAAAAAGAAGAGCCATGGCCAGGGGCCCCAAACTTGACAGCATTTGGTGTTGAACAGGTAAAATGTCTGCATTGACAATAAATATAGCCTTTGTTAGAGGTGAGCCAGGTCGCCTTTGCCTAAATCAGCCGTATTAAAGTTAACCGCATATTTCTGAGCTGGGTTGAAAAATAAATGAACATGACTTTGTAAAAACTAAAATTTTAAGCTAAAAGAAATACACCAAATTGGGGAGACATCAATAACAATGTTTGAAATAATAAGGAAGTTGACAAGAACTAAACTTTTCAGATAATATACAGACTATCACAGTCAGCCTATAGATTCTTTGCCTCCTGAAATGTTTGCTTACACAGTGCTTTCCTAAAATGATTTGAAATCAATGTGAAAGTTTTCATGAAGAATTCTGAGCGTACAGGTATAATGTCAAAACAAATGTTATGTTACATGTACATTTTTACATGTATCTACCCAGATAAGTAAAATATAAAAATTCTTGACTTCTAAAACAATGATTAATCTCCTGATTAATATCTTATCACTCTATGTCGATGTTGTGTGAAAAAAAAAGAAATTTGACTTATCAGTATGCTTCCATCCACTGATCATGCTGATGAAAATTCCATCTGAGTTGATTTATTATTAATTATCGTGCTTTGAATACACGTTATTGCTACAATATGTACATGTCCGCCATTACTAACTGTACATCACAAATGTTTCTAGTCCAAATAATTATGACGTCTGGCAAGGCTATTTTATTTTTTGTCTGGGACGCCTTCCTAGGACTGACGTCTGGCAAGGCTATTTTTTTTCTTTCTGGGACACCTTCCTACGGCGTCATAACACTGAAGCCATTTTTTTACATCTGGTCTTTGAGAGCAAATTTTGGTGGGAACTTTGCGACCTAATTTATCGTAGGAAGGCGTCCCAGATTTTTTTTTTAAAAGTATTGCCAGCCGTCATAATTATTTGGACTACACTGTTCCATGTAAAATATTGATGTTATAATAATTAATATCTGATGCCAGAATGGAAAAGTAATTGTTGTATGACGTCAACGGTTAAAGAGGGACAGATTCTCAGGTCAGCTTGGACAATTAAGGGGGAGACTTCACCAGTCATGTTTCAGTGATTCCCTAAATAATTAACCAAATAGTAATTAAATCATCACGAAAAAATGTACTAATTGCAAGACCTGATGATGTGAATAAATTGAAATCAGACATATCAAATGCAGTTCTCAGTGCTGTTGATATATCAATGGACAATGACTGCTTATACTATAATAGTACCAGGTCCAACAACCAGTGGCCTATTTTCCATTAGAGGAGGACAACCAAATTTTCCCAGACAAGGGGGGGGGGGGCTGCCTTTTTAAATCCGCCTCTGACAACTCAAAAGAGTCATCATATACGAGCATACATCAAACTGTCTACCCCACATGCGAACATCTTTCGGGAGCTCACTGTGTTAATTGCAAGTATTTTGGGTTTGAAGGACATAAGATGCAATTGTATAAATTGCTGCCTTCAATAATAATATCATCTATAGTCGAGGACGTCCAGCTATAGAGGGGTTAGATATACAACTGTATCCAGCTATGTTGATATAAAGTCGTTCACCTATATAAGGACATTTTTTTTCTTAAATTTTCTGGAGACTTAGCTTTGATTTTTTTTTTATTAACAGGCATTGTCAAGTTTGGTAACTCATAATTGTTTATCATTGACAATAATGCACAATACAAAGTACATGAAGTATCCCTGCAGGCACTCAACATTTATGAAACATTGAATCAATGTTGATTTTCCATGTCGAATCAATGTTGAATTATTATTAGATTTTGCAAATTTGTATCAACGTTGAAAGTCTATTTTGAATCAACGTTGATGTTCAACATTGAATCAATATAGAATAATGATTGCTTCATAATTGTTAATTCAGGGTGAATACTATATTCCACACAGAATCAAAAATGGTTAGTGGATGTGTTCAACTGTATTTCAACCTAAAACTTAAAGGTCATTCATCCTGTATTTTCTGTGTCTTGCAGTCCATAATTTTATGCTTTAGCAATACTCAAGCTAGTGTCTTCTCAAGGCACTCAACATGATAAATGCCATAGCAAAATTCTGCCGCAGGAAACTTCTTCCAATTACTGCTCCATCACACCCAAGTATAACAAATAATCTCAAAAAAATTGTTTAACTTTAAATAAAGTCATTGCCTGGTTATATTTGACATGGTGTGGGCTTTTGCTCATTGTTGAAGACTGTATGGTGACCTAAAGATGTATAAATAATGTTTTTTGGTTGATGGTTGTCTTGTTAACAATAGGTACAACAATTAACAGTCGTTAGATGCACAAAAAATTGAATAGATGCCATTGACTGTCAATTACTCGTAAAAGATTACTACTTTTAACAATAAAACTGAGTGACCACATTTGTGTGATGAGAGCGTGGCTTGACCATGATGATGTCAACAACCAATCAAATGAATAACAAATATGTGTGTAAAGGGCTTTCCTACGAACCATAATTTAACCAGACCGCTAGAAAGAAGGATGGTAGTCCCTGGATAACAACTGACATCAAACGTCTAATAAGGAAGAGGGATAGATGGTATACGAGAATGACAAAATCTGGAAATGGAGGCGACAAAAACAAATTCAAAGAACTAAAACGTCGCACACAGAGAGAAATCAGGAAAGTTTACTGGAATTACATCGACAGTGTAGTCTCACCACCAGACCTGAATAAACCACTGGAAAAACAAAACTGCATAAAGATATGGAACGCCAACACTGTCTTGTTATGACCATTTTCATTATATGATGTTCATTTACCTTTATATGATGTGCATTTACCTTCATATGCTGTGCTTTTACCTTTATATGATGTGCAAATATCCTTATATGATGTGCAAACATCATTATAGTATGTGCAAACATACTTATATGATGTGCATATATACTCATATGATGTGCAAATAGACTTATATGATGTGCAAATATACTTATATGATGTGCACATATACTTATATGATGTGCACACATTCTTATAGGATGTGCAAACATTCTTATATGATGTGCAAACATTATTACATGATGTGCAAATGTACTTATAGTATGTGCAAAGATTCTTAAATGATGTGCAAATATACTTATATGATGTGCAAAGATCCTTATATGGTATGTACATATCCTTATATGATGTGCAGTTTCCCTTATATTACGTGCAAACATCTTTATATGATGTGGTTGTGTCATTATATTATGTGGTTAGGTTTACTTCATTATATGATGTCGAAACATCATTATATGATGTGCTTTCGTCGTCGTTATGGTCAATGAACATGATTACGATTAGAATGATTACTGTCTACGTCATAACTGATTCCGATCTGCTTCTGTAAACTATTAACCCGGCTCAAATATATATGTGTCTATCGCTAGCGAAAGTGCAATTTATAGGGAAATGAGACAAAGCAATTTAACAAAATCAACGTTTCAAACATTTCGGTTGAAGATTAAAATCAGTTAATACAGGTGCTAGTTGAAGAAATATCCGGCTGTGGAGAAAATGATAACAAATTAGAGCATTTTATAACTTGCTATTCGGTTGAAGCATAGGCTCCATTTTGAAGGTCGTACTATGACATTTAATTGTTTCCTCTTACAAATTATGACTTGGATGGAGAGTTCTCTCAGTGGTTCTCATACCACATCTGCTTATTTCTATTCATTGCAAAAGACACCATTGAAATCGCAGTCTGTTTCAAAAATATTTCACAACAATAGCTATAAAAATTATCTACTGATGCATACTATGGCGAGATGGTTTGTTTTATTAAATGTAATTGAATAATATTAATCTGTAAATGGTAAGATGTATAATGTAGTATTGAATATGTACAATGATATTACATCTAGTATATCATATAATATATGCTACTAAAGAAGTAGACCGATCTCATTGAGCCGCAACTCCTCTAAAACCATACCAAGTCGGAAATATGTGTGATAGGACTTTTAATTTGTCTTTGAACCAATCTTTTTTCCACAGAAAACGCCAATTATGTGAGAAAAATTAATACCCAATTTTAAAGACTGCAAGCTTAGTAGACGTAGTGCCCACAAAATGCGAAAGGGCTATGTGTGAAATTATAAAAAATGAAAAAGTGGTATCTTTGCTAATGAGACAACTCTCCACAACAGACCAACTTACACAGAAACTAATAACTATAGGTCACCATACGGTCTTCAACAATGAGCACATATTGGCATATACAGATTGTTTATTTTCAACTTATTCTAATAGAGATTTTTTTAATTGCTAATAAAATTCTGAAACATTAGTATTAGTATGTCAACAGATTTGAAGTAGCGTCAACGATTTCTGAGATATAAGGGTTGATTCCTGATGAAGTGTTTTAGATTTAATTTTTCGTCCGATTAGATCGGATTTTACCTTTGTGGTACTCATTTTGATCCTTTTCGGTAATGTCAACGGATTTTACATAGTTACAGTTACGATACAGTTATTGTGTTAAAAGGGGGGAAAACCACTGAAAATCACACTTTGCCACACTTTTTCCAATTTTTATTTTCCAACCGAGATGAATGGGATGACGCCCGTCTTTTGCATTTTGTTCCTCTTTTTCGTCTCTTTAAAAAAATAGAATAAAAAGCATTAACTTTGTCATTACTGTGTCCACCTTATTACTGTGTCATCACTCTTTGTTTCAACACTTGCCCACTCGCTGGCGTCTCCTTGTATCATCGGTACAGCGGATATAGGTACTAACCAAGGGGTCGTGATCGATTTTTCTTCTGACACGGTACGAAAATCTTTGTTTTGTTTACATTATATCAATGTGTACTTCAATCTAAACATATTTGTTGTTTTAAGAAATGATTACCGATTTGGTCGTAGGTTGGTGATTAGAGAAGTCTCACTATTTGCCCAAAACAAGAATCCTTACTAAAAACATGTGCAAATACTTGTGAAAGAAGTTGGCGCTCGTCTCATCCGATATGATTCTATATTCATTGCAACTCTTTTTTCTGATAGAAGGCCACTGTTTGTGCGTAATAAGTATAGCTGTTTCAATAATTGGCATTGAAATATTTTGTACATACGTTATTTTTTGATATTTTATTCCGACAAGAAGCGTTGTGTATAGCTGACCACGTGAATCCTTCTGTACGGTGCATACAAATGTAGTTAAATGAATGTACGGTATATAGTTTTTCATGCTTCGAAGTACCTACAAAGCTATATCCGCTGTACCGATGATACACGATAGTAATTATAATTCGGAATACTTTGCTTGCTTGTGACAATGGTGTTCGACAAGGAGAAAACTTATCACTTTTCCTATTTTATTTACTATTGATTGACTAAAATAATTTCTTAGTGACTAGAAATATTACATGACTTAACAGAACTATACCAGAAGATCTGAAAAGAAAATTAGAAATATATCTTTAGTGTTTTGTTATATTGTTTGCAGATGACACGGTGTTGTTGGCTGAAACAGCACAGGACCTGCAGACTCAACTCAATGCTTTCCATGATTTTTGTAAGGCTTGGAACTTGAAAGGAAAGTTGTCAAAATTAAAGTCTTAGTGAGATTTTATTTTGGACGGAAGCCAAAAAATCTCCGATTTTCTTATAATGATACTAACATTGAGATGATAAAACAATATAACTATTTGGGAATTGTTACTAAAACGGGAAATTTCAATATGACAAAAAACATTTATCCGATAAGGCTTTAAGCCATGTACGAAAACTTGAAAACAGGAAGGATGTATAAGATTTCTGTAAAATGTCAACTTCAGCTTGTTCGTTTATAAAAAAATATATATAAACACGTGCGTTTGTCCTCCAGCTGGCTTTGTAATTTTGAAACCTCTCTCTCTTGTTTTGTTTATACTGTAAATAGTTATTATTTTTATCTCTGTATACTGATGTCATACATTGACATTGCTATTATATTGATTTAGAGGCCATAAGAATACCGGTATGGATGATTGATTGACTGTTATTTAGCGCCACTTTCAACACTTTCGTGCTATTTCGTGGCGGTGAGTTTATATTGGTGGAGAAAGCAAAAGTGACCGGAGAGACCCCCTGACCTACGTTTGGAAAACATACAATTCTGGTCAATTGATATTGGAATTGAGCTTACCTGCCACGTGCGGGATTTGAAATCGCACACCTAAGTGTTGACATACTAGTGATACAGCAGTTCGACTACTTATAAAAAAGAAGAAGTGGTATGACTGCTAAAGAGACAACTCTCCACAAGAGGTCAAAATGACACAGAAATTAACAAGTATAGGTCACCGTACGGCCTACAACAATGATCAAAGCCCATTCCGCATATTCAGCTATAAAAGGCCACGAAATGACAATGACAACTCGACCACCGAGCGCCCATCACTTTCACCCGAAATGGATTAAAGGAGATATGGAATGAACCTGAACTCGGTGTATTACATTAACGTGCAGCTTTTTATCATGATTTTGTGCATATATTTCACAGTTTCAACTATAGATGATTATGGGTGGATTCTTTGAGGTCCAGCAGCAAATTGATATATGCATATTCGTACAAGAACATGTTAATGTGGTATGAATATTAACCCTGTTTTGTACTAGACCGACACCCTGAGCCGGATTTTTTAACATGCTAGTTCAAAAGGTGGCATTCCGAAGGAAGACATGTATATCACCTTACCCGGACACATTTTTCTGATGCCGAGCCGACCAGCTTTTGCTCTTAATCCTTAATCCCGCGTGCTTATATAACTATCTGGGAATCAGCGTGTAAATAAGAATTTTAAAGTCTTTGGTTTTGACCCGGCCGGGGTTCGAACCCCCGACCTCTCTCACTCAAGGCGAACATACTACGACGAAAGTACCACCACTAGACATGCAGTATTCTCAATATAAAAGGTTTCGTGGTAAGCCGCTCATATACTAGTATTCACCTCTAGACTCAACTAAACAGGGCTAACTTACCGACCATTGATATTTTTATGTAAGCGTGGGGGGCAAGTTGTTTTGTAAATGTTAGATTCTAAATTTTTTGAAAGAGATTTTATCTATTTCAGAAGGGAAGCGAAATAGTTTGTTTCTATTCAAAATGAGGAAAAAATAAAACAATGACGAAACTTAAAAAAAACAAAAAAACATGTTTTTTGTTGTTGTTTTTTTATTTCGAAAAAGGAAATACACGTGCTCCTTCCCTCAAACTAGAGTCGGTGTCTAACACATTTATTTATTAATATATAATGTACAGATCATCTGTTTCAGCTTTGGATACGAGGATCTGACAACACGTCATTTAATTTTCTGTCCTTGTATATATTACATCAGCCAATGACATTTCAGCCTTCAAATTTCTGAAGGTGTGTATCAATCCAACAAAACCAGAGAATTGAGCGTTTTTAATCTGGTGTCTAAATGAACTTAAAACACTGCATTTATTTATTTTTTGCTGAGACCTGTTGTTCTCTTACATATAGAGAGTGGTGTTTTGAATTTTTCAAAGTGAAGATTTACGGTAGCGGCTTTTAATATTTTGCGTTTATCCTGGAAATATAATAGATTTAAAGAAAAAACAAATAGTGCAATGTGTCTGAATATACTCTATAGAAAAGGTGCTTTTTGGGTATTTATTGGCTTTCAGAGTTTTGTTGTTTAATTGGCTATTATCTTGATAACTAATAATAGAGAAACCTTTTCTTGCAAGGTATAGACAAGAACATATATAATCAAAGTACTGAAGTATGAATATTGTTTGCGACTTCAGGGAACTAGTTTATTCTTATGTTGCACTGTTATACCACTGTCCCAGGTTAGGGGGAGGGTTGGGATCCCGCTAACATGTTTAACCCCACCACATTATTTATTTATGTGCCTGTTCCAAGTCAGGAGCCTGTAATTCAGTGGTTGTCGTTTGTTTTTGTGTTACATATTTGTTTTTCGTTCATTTTCTTTTACATAAATAAGGCCGTTAGTTTTCTCGTTTGAATTGTTTTACATTTTCTTATCGAGGCCTTTTATAGCTGACTATGCGGTATGGATTTTGCTCCTTGTTGAAGGCCGTACGGTGACCTATAGTTGTTAATGTTTGTGTCATTTTGGTCTTTTGTGGATAGTTGTCTCATTGGCAATCATACCATATCTTCTTTTTTATATTAGTTTGGATTTGCCGTTTGTGGTTTCATTAATATTTACCACACCTTCATTCAATAATAGCATCAGATGAAAAATTCTCTGCTAGAAGAAATTGTTGAAACTAAACTTTCAGGTTTTAACAATTCAGATGAGCGAAACGAGGCGTAACTATTGATGCCTACGGTTGACGAAGAATTCGCCATAGCATCATACCGCGGCAAATTTATAACTATATAAAATGAATTCCACTTTTCCTATCTCCTCTTTTTTTTGGTTACAAATGACCGGTTCCTTATATGAACCATTACTCTATCAGAGTCCGATTTATTCCCAATTGTTTGTGTCTATCTTGAGAATATATAAAGAGAAACTCGAACAGCTAACATGATCAGAAAGGCAATATTTACATAAATGAAAATACTAAACTTCGTGTATTATCTTCTTATCGAAAAATTGCTAACGTTAGGTATACCGAAATTGTCAAATATAATGCCTTCCCTCGTTAAAACGAGCATATAGCATGACATAAAAGAATTATTTATTCAATTCAATAACCTTAACCTTATTGTAGACTCCGTATGTTTATTATTAAAGATTTGCGATTTAAACAAAACTTTGCAATTCATATATATTTTTACAATTTTCCAACAATATCAGATGTGATTTTTTTGCATCTTAAAACGAGGTACTAACATGCCAAGGTTTATCTCAAGTCTCAACCATTTTCCTAACGGTAGCAACCGATTTGATCCTAATTAGTAGTAACGGTCCGCAGAAGCAGATCGGAATCAGTTATGACGTAGACAGTAATCATTCTAATTGTAATCATGTTCATTGACCATAACGACGATGAAAGCACATAATATAATGACGTTTCGACATCATATAATGATGTAAACCTAACCACATAATATAAGATTACAAGCACATAATATAATGACACAACCACATCATATAAAGATGTTTGCACATAATATAAGGGAAACTGCACATCATATAATGATATGTACACATCATATAAGTATATTTGCACAGCATAAAAGTATATTTGCACGTCATATAAGGATCTTTCAACATAAATTAAGTATATTTGCACATCATATAAGGATCTTTCAGCATAATATAAGTATATTTTCACATCACATAAGAATGTTTGCACATCATATAAGTACATTTGCACATCATACAAGTATATTTGCACATCATATAAGTATATATGCGCATCATATAAGTATGTTTGCACATCATATAATGATGTTTGCACATCATATAATGATGTCTGCACATCATATAAGGATATTTGCACATCATATGATGACAAGTGCACATCATATAAAGGTAAATGCACATCATTTAAAGGTAAATGCACATCATATAATGGTAAACGCACAACATATAATGAAAAATGGGCATAATAAGACAGTGTTGGCGTTCCATATTAAGAGATTCTGGACCTTTATAAAACATAAGAGATCAGATGGGAGCACAATACCCCCTAAAATCTAATGGAACTCTACACTCAGAACCAACAGAAAAAGCAGATATAATCAACCGACAATTTCAGAAAGCCTTTTCAGACAAAACTAACAAATTAAACCACGAATTCCAAAAGCAGTGTAATATGTCTGGTAAATTTCAAAACATCTCCGACATCAACATTACAGAAAATGGCGTTAACAAACTTCTGAAAAAACCTAAATCCAAACAAAGCAGCTGGACCAGACAACATTACACCTCGAGTCCTTCAAGAACTTGCATCAAACAATTCTCCAATACTGACAATTATATTCCGCCGCTCATATCTTACAGGGGACGTGCCAAGTATTTGGAAATCAGCTAACATCTGTCCAGTTTATAAAAAAGGGAAGAAATATGATCCAATTAATTATAGACCAGTTTCACTCACCTGTATATCATGCAAACTAATGGAGCATATTGTAACCAGTCACATTATGTCTTCTCATGCTGATGCACAAAACATCATGTATCGACTAGATAATGGCTTCCAGAGGGGACTATCATGTGAGTCACAACTCATTGAATTCATCGATGACATAACTGGCTTATTAGATGAAGGTAAACAAACAGATTGTCTCATAATGGACTGCTCAAAGGCATTTGACAATGTTAGTCATAGCCTTCTCATCCACAAACTGAATTATTATGGGATAACAGGTAAAACAAATGAGTGGATAAAGAAATTCCTTAGTGATAGAACACAATCAGTAGTGGTGGAGGGAGAAACATCAACCTCAATACCTGTGGAGTCCGGTTTACCCCAAGGATCTCTCCTGGGCCCAAGCCTTTTCCTATTCTACATAAATGACATGCCCCAGGGGATCCAATCAACTGTACGACTGTTTGCTGATGACACAATTGCGTATGTCACAATTTCATCAGATGCAGATTCAGCAAACCTTCAAAAGGACCTGGACAAACTAGCTGAATGGGAAACGAAATGGCTCATGAAGTTTCATCCTGATAAATGTAACGTACTCGCCATCTCCAAAAAGCGAACACCAGCTAAATACAGTTACACACTAAATGGCCATAACCTTGAACATGTCACAGCAGCAAAATACCTGGGATGTACCATTGTATCAGATCTCAAATGGGGTAAACACATTAGCAACATCTGCTACAAAGCAAACAATACCATCAGTTTTCTTAAAAGGAACTTAAACATCTACAACAAGTCTACGAAAGAAAAAGCATATGTGTCCCTCGTCAGACCAACATAGGAATATGCTAGTTCAGTATGGGACCCGTACCAACAAAATGATATTCATAGATTGGAAATGGTCCAAAGGAGGGCAGCAAGGTATGTTACTAACAGATACCACAACACTTCATCTGTTAGTGACATGCTTGAACATCTGGAATGGACTACACTACAAGAACGCAGAAAACAGAGCAGACTGATAATGATGTATAAGCTTAATAACAACTATGTAAAGATTGATACATCAAATAAACTGATACCAAATAAACGTCCTTCCAGGAATAACAACGAAAAAGCATTCAGAATTCCATCATGCAAAACTACAGTTCGGAAGGAGTCGTTCTATCCTAGAACAACAAGAGAGTGGAATACCTTGCCCAATTGTAAGGTCTCCTCCCCGAGTCATGAATCTTTCAAGGCTCAACTCCGTCAGTAATTAAATTGACATTTTTTTATTTGCATTTGGACATAAAATTCACCTAGTTTTTGTTTTTGTTAAATTTAAAAATTGTATACATGCGCGCACTACATAAATCTGGCAGAATAGTCAACCAGTTGACGGTGGCCGCTTACTGGGAGAAAAACCACCAATATTTTTTTAACATTCAACGATATGCAAATAACAACACAAATTATCATCCAAGAGAATTATTGAAAAAGTTAGCAAAAAAAATATTTTCAATATTGAACTATCCTAATTTTCGAAAGCACACAATCATTATACCACATGTTTTTTCAAATTTGTCTATTTGAAATTTCTGAGTGATCAAAATATAAAACAAAGTTTGCTGTTCCTGTCCCAAGTATTCTAATGTCCAACCACTGATTATAGCGAAATTTTCAATACGATGAAATTAAAATAAATCTATTTATTAATGATTATTAATACCATCAAAATAAAAGAGAGTGGCGCAATTAATACCTTTTCAAAACTGCAATTGGCGCAAATTGATTCTGCCCATAATTTTATACCGTTGTTAAAAAATAATACAGCCTCAGGCGCAGCCATATCGGTTATGAATTCTCAACAACAGTGTAAAATTCCGAACACCCCTGATTACACCAAGATGACGAATGTATTTCTTAGCATCATGGAAGTATTATATTCAACGTCGATGTTGCTGCGCATTGTTCAATACTTTTTTCTTTATATTTGGGAAAATTCAGAAATTTTATGTGTTCTTCTAAAAATTCAGAGTAACAAAAATTATATATTTTGTCTTCAAATTTAAATTTTTTTTTTTTACATTTTGTTTATTTTAATTGAATTTTTGGACATTTCATCATTTTTTTTTTATATATTTTTTTGACAAAATTTAATTCAGTCCGGGGTGAAGAAGGGTTGGGTGTTTTTTTTTACGCAGGGGGAATTAACCAATCAGATTTAAGTATTTTTGCTGCAAAATAAATAATTTTATTGGCAACTAGAGATCTAACATTTTAGATTTCAAAATGTCGATTTCCCTTAGTTTATTCTAGGCAGACATAACTTTAGATTGTCATCCAGACAGAACCATTGACACAAAACGATTGTTTTTTATTAGCACCTATATAAACTATTTTTTTCGTTGGTTCAAGTATATTTTTAGACGGGAACTGACTTAGAAATAAGGACATAAATCATAGAATTCGTATTGATTGACGCCTGTTAGGGTTAAAGTGCAACTATTTCATGCATCTTCAGGCTACGAACAAATGCATGATTATTGATATATGTAGGTGTTTGAATAAGGATCACCAAGGATGAATGTCGAGACATTTGCTAAACCAGCTGGGTATTTCGGATTGGTAGAACAATTTACCCTTGTAACAGACAGAAAAGAAATGTCGCAAAGGTTCTGTAACATGGTCGCCATTTTTTTTCAAAATTTTATAAAATAAACCGTATGTTACAGCTTTATTAAAAGTAACCTATGTTTGATTCTATGCTGCTTTAAGGTAAGACAATGACAGAAAACGCGAGCATCCAACGGTTATTTGATTTTCAATGTAACAATCTTACAAAATATATATTATTACCAGAGACATATAATACATGTATATGTATTATATGTCTCTGTTTTTACCAAATCGTCCTACGCTGTCAATGTTGTCGCCATCTTGAAAAATAATACCAGATTTTCTGAACATGACTGATTTTCAAATCAATTTGGAAGGGACATAATCAAAAATTAAACTATTGCATACGATATTTCAAATATTTATGAATATAGTAATTAGCACATATTCACACAATTATTCCATATGTTTTGTTTAAATCGCAATTTTAGGTTTAACACGACAGAAAATCCAATATTTATCGGAGTTGGATGATAAACAGTGTGAACTCATCGAGACAAGACAAATTTTCAAAAGCATTTGGAAGGGAGAAGACCAAAGTTTAAACTTTTTCAAAAGGCATAAATATATTTCTTAATATATGAGGAATTACTATAAATTCCCACACTTTTTGTATCATGAACTTAAAGTACTTTATTTTATCGATTCTTGAAAGCCACTGTGCATTTCTATACATTTTACTTGGGCTTAATACGGGTGATGTGTGACGTCGTCAAAGTCACGTGATGACTGCTATAGTTGGCTATGCAAGAAATTTTTTAAAAAATCCAATAAAATTTGGGTTGTCAATCCCCGGCACCACCTTTTTGGGACCCGCCACTGGGTATCGCTCTGGACTTTTATCTATAACCAATTTCATAATTATATATATTCACCGATGATATTTTGTATTCTATCAAAAAGACAATGCTATGGAAGTCATCAACAAATTAAAGTTAAAGAAGCATGTTTGTGACAATTTTATTTATATTGTACACTGGTCTACGTACATTTCAAAAATATTTACTTGCACCATTGAAGTCCTTAAAATTATTATTTTTTTTAGTATATTCATTACAGTACATCTAGAATTTCTGTTTAATTATGTTATACATAAGATGTGTAAATGAGTCCTTCTAGGGAAAGAAATACCTTTCCCGCAATGATTTTAGAAAATGAAAAATATTTATATATGGAAGTTTTTAACGACCGTGCAAGGGCTATAAAGCCCTTGCACGATCGGCCCTGGCTTGCACCTTTTTGGGCATTAAATAATTTATATTTTACCATGTGGTACTTGACATAATTTAGAAGGATAAGTAAAGTGTAATAAAAAAAAACATGGAATGATTGGGGGCAAATATATACCTAATACTCTAGATCAGGGAAACAATGCGCATGTGCAAGATCGATCGTGATTTTGCGTTATCGACTAATTAGATACGAGATTTGACGAACTGGGGGCATTATCAGTTTATTGATTAATCAGATCGGGATCATTATTACTGTGGTAAGATTAATGAATACTTTATTTGCAAAAATCATATATACATGCTACAGTATGGCAAACGAAAATATATACAATATATGACAAACTTAAGACAGTAGAGAACAGCAGTTACAGAGTATACAATAATATTATGACAATAAATGTGATCTAATTTCCCAAGAGACATCTAAATAATTGCATAGTTTTACTATTCGAGAATGAGAATGAGCTTGTAATAAATTATCTAACTTGTGCCGATTTGGCCAACAACAGTAGAATAAAGGTAAAAAATCTATAAGCACAAATCGATACGCTGGTCTAGCCTGGACATGATAAAACAAAATGCTATTCGTCCTCCAAAAAATCATATATTGCAACATATACAAATTCTATTTTCTCTTTGAGTATTTAGATAAGTAAACGACCAACTTCAACATTTAATCTAAGTGTGCCGCTACGCAATTTTGTTAAAAGAATTACATTACAGTAGTTATCCAGGTCTCTTCAGGGCACTTTTTGCCTTTACTTTGCATGGGAAACCGGGAGGAGTAAAATTTTACACTAGTTTGTACTATAGTAGTATATATGTATAGTATACGGTATGCAGTAGGCAACATTTTTTTTAAGGGTAACAACTTTGATGACGGACATTAAAGTGGTAGTCTCCCTTATAATAGGCACTGATAAAACAAAAATCTGGGCAACTTTCCATTGTCACGAGCAGGATCTGCATCTACCATAATTGGAACTAGCGTGTCTCTAGTTTTGGGGAATGTGCATTTTGTGTCTTTTTTTGGCAAGTTTTTGAGGTTTGTTTACAGTCTAGACAAATGACGTGAACAATATAAAATTTTCATATATTTTATTATCAGGAAGCACATCAAAACACTAGTATATACATTTTATTATTTACAATACATAGATATGCAGTATATGTTTAAATCATTTCTTAATATCCATATGGTAATGTTTTATAATCGGACACAATCACTCTCTTATCAAACACAATTCGATAATCTTTGCTCTGTTGGCCAGTAGTAACCTTACTACTTTTTGAATCTCTCATGATTTTATGTTCATCTACTACAGTTATTGTTTTCTTCTCAGAAGTTGTTACCATATCCTTGACAGCATCAAAATTTATGCTAAGTGCATTTTTATAATTGAGGGTAATACCTCTCACTTTGCAAATAGTCTGATTTCCATTACTAAAGGGTTTCTGCAATTTGTAAGCGTAATTTTTAGGGCCGCCTGTCACAAAATGCGTAATATTATTAGCTGGAACCTCATCCGTAAGTTCTCCTAAATAATCACCCAAAGGTGGTTCCCATTCGCCCTGTTTAGCTGTAAATATCACAGAATCTGTATCAGCATATAATACGCGATCTCCTAGCTTGTCTAAATAACTGTACAGATTAAGTCTGGCTTGAGTTGTTGTTTAGGCTGCTATTACAACGTTAGTTCTTCCTGAGACTTCTATAAATTCTTCTTTGTTCCTCCAACGCATTTCAATCATACGATAATCTGGCAAAAGTAGACGATTTCCGATTTGGGTAAATGACTGCCCATCACTTGCCATCGTTCGCTACCGTTCGTACTGCTTTCGCGCTCCATCCTCGACGGGTTGTACCAATTTTTCCTCTTATGAACTTTTTCACTTTGCGATCGTTGTCTCGCAGATCTACGGTGCTAAAGTCGTTGAGGATCTCTTGAAAAGATCGCGAGCCGTGTCTCTCCCGGACGTAATGAATGCAGTAGGCTCCACATGTATTGCTGTCTTCCGGTTGGACGGCATCCGGCGTATACAGATAGGTAGGTCCCAGGACTTCTTCGAAGCGACGATGGTAGTCACCCGGACGGTTTCCCAGCGAGTCGAAAAATTCGGGAGGTCCTCGAAGAGGAAAACGAAACACGCACCAGTGAATCCCAGGTCTGGAACACGGATCGGTGTTGACGACGTACGTCTGTGGTCTCTGTGGCCGCACTAATTCGTCGGCACAGATGGCTGTGACGTGTTGGTCTCTCAGCGCTCTTTCCACCTCTCGAATGTTCATTGTAGCAAGACGCGTCGAGATTGATCCACGTGCATCACTTTGGGAAACTTGCCGTACATCAGGACGGTCACGCTCTCCGGCAGGGGCGTCCCGAATTTGATTACCAGTCGACATTCTCCTCTCCGCTTGGCGTTGAAATCGACTCGATCGTCGACGTTGAGGACGAAGAGGGCAAACCCACCGGTGTAATCCGAGAGGGAGACGTCTACGTCGTCCCTGAAGGTAGCGAGTGTCCTGTAGGCGTCCACGTAGTTTCTACCGGCGAAATTGGGTTGTAGCGGTTGGCTGGGGTACGATTGTCCGTCGACGTACAATCCCAAAAAGTTGCAATCGAACCCCTGGAAATTGAACGGCGATCTCTTATAACTTCCACTGAAGGCTTCGCTGCTGACCAGGGCCACGATCAATTGGCTGGGAACGTCTCCCTGGAACAAATTGTTCTCGATGAATCCGTACTCTCCCTTGGATGCCGAAGGCGTCTTGAAGTGACTGGTTACGAACGGATACATGGCCGTGGCGTCTCCCAACAATTTGCTGTGGGCCATCAACACTCCGGCGTTTGGTGTCTGTAGACACAGTTTGAAGGCGGCATCCAGGATCTGCACTCGGTAAGCCGCGTCGTCGTCGCTGGACATCAGGCGAAAGGCGTTCTTACTGGGCCACAGCTTCAGGGTCAACGGGATGCCGTTCAACAACAGGCGATGTTGACGAAACACGTCCAAATGTAAAGGTCCTTCCATCTCCAGGATCCTGCCTTCTCGGGTGTATAAAAGGCGACGGTACAATCCCGAGTTCGAACCGGTTCGCACGGCGGCCTCGTCGAGATGTCCGGGCGTGTCTTTAAGGAAGAGCTGCGAATCTAATAGTACTTTATCGCTGGCTCCGGTCTCCAGTAAGGTGTCGATGTAGGCCTTGAATGGATAATTGGATCCCATTTGCGCGACGGGCGTCTGTTGAAGACTGCATTCCACCTCAGAAAAGAGGGCTTGAAGTGACAGGTTGACTAATGCCACGTTGGTGTCTTTGGCGACCGAGGATCCGTCGGCCTTCATGAGACGCAGTTTGACTTTCAGTGAACTTCGCTTCAGATCCATGTAGGCGGCCGATTGCGGCGGAATCGAGAAGTCCAAGGGAGCGTCCGCACTGATTTGATTCGTCGGTCTAAATTCTATCCATTCTCTTCTCTGTATCCCCGTGTTGGCAGGTGGAGGGGAAAACAGGGACAGTTCGTCTTCGTGATTTTCTTCCAGGTGGTTCATGATTCATCCAGTTGATTGAACGTTCGCCTGCGCTTTCGCCCTCTTATAACTTTCGGAGGGGCCAGTTCCGATTTGGCCATCTCGAGGGTCTGCGCCAACGGCGTCACCAGTTGTACCTTGGGCGTCGACTCTGGGCGCCAACGGGCGCCGCTGCCCACGATGTATCGTCCCTTGTGGTAAGGTCGGACCCTTCCTGCCGATAGGTCCGAGAAATGCTGCTCCCACTTTTTGTGATCGGGAACGTACGGTATCCAGCGTTGTGACTTGTGATCGTACACTTCTATCGATCCCATCTCCGTCTGCGGAGGTGAAGCGTGCAGTACAAGCAGTCGGTTTTAAATCGACATGCCCGTAACTGGTCGTCTCTTATAAAGATTCGCACCCGATTCAAGTCTGTTTGACGTAATCTGACGTAATAAGGTTTGGTATACTCCAAAGTTCCTTCCTCGAGCGGTTCGGTGGATCGCAAGGATTCCTCTACCACGTCGGCACAGACGTAGAGTCGATGGGTTTGGCGTTCCGGTTGAGACGGTAGGGCGAGTTCCGTCAGAGCGCATTCCCACGTACCTTCCAGCAGGAATCTCTTGGGAAGATCTACCACGAAGTCTCCCGTGTGGTTGTCGACGTGGGTCGAGAGCGAATCGCCGCTGAACAGGTGCAAGTAGAAATCTTCCATCATGTCATCACCACCTCTCCGTGAGTTAACTCTTATGAATATCATTGTTCTCCCGAGCGGATAGACAGAACGATGGCTCGATTGAGATACTGGGATCGCAACAGACGAGGAATCATCTCGTGATAGGTCATCAGAGCGTTCTTTTTCCTCTGTAAAGACATTCTAGAATCGACCAGTTGACGCATGACCAGCGAACGCTCTCTCAAGCGACGAACGTCTTGCGGGAGGATGCGGATGGATCCTAGGGCGATGAATTGGACGACTTCGGACACGGCCTCCATCTGTTCTCTCGTCATGTATCGTACCAACAGTTTTCTCGTCGATTTATTGGCCTCTCCTAATTCCCTCAAAAAATGAATGCGTCCGTATACGATGGACTGGTCCATGGTTGCACACTATTCGTGTTCACCACTCTTATAGTCTTTCAAGGACGTCAAGGGGATCCAACTGTTAAATTTCACTGGCAATCCCATCCATTTGACGAGCGCGTCGTGGCGTCTTCGGCGAATGACTTTTTCGATTCGGTACATCGTTTGCTCGGTGACTCTCACTCTGTTCAGTTCCGATTGGTAAAACGTGCCCTGCACGCCGTCACCGAGCGTGTCCTTCAACGTGAAATACGATATGCCATTTTTCGTGCCTCGGTCGTCCACCACGAAATACTCCATCGTCCAACGTTCGTCGTACTCTCGATCGAACGGCTACCTAACGTGCGAGATGCGGACGGTGTCTCCTTTTCGGAACTTGTAACCTCGTGTCGCTGGTTTCACGTAGTGTTGCGTCGAGTACTGGAGTTTCCACAGTCGGGTTTCGTCCTTTTAAGTCACCGCACGGGGAGCCACGTAACGCACGTTGGCATGTGTTTCCGTGAGATGGCGAAGATCGACGGAACACCCTAAATCGCCTTGCACTACCACGTTCGTCAGTCTCATTCCAAGAGTGTTAGTAGAGAAGTACAATCGCTCGATCTAAGCGCTTCGATGAAGGCACGAAAAACCGACGGTCGCCTTCTCTTCAAAATCGTCAACAGTTGGTAGACTTTATTCTTTTGTGTATTTTGAAACAAGATATCTTCTACGTGGTCGTTAGAGAGGATGCGTTCCTCTTGTAAGTATGACACGATTTCTTCGACTGGCGTTTCGGTCACCAGAGGAAGGAAATGTTTGGCCAGTATCCTTTTCTCGCGTGCGTTCATGAGGACGGATCCTACAAGACTGAGACGATCAGTCTGAATCCGTCGTTGGTAAGCTGGCATGGTATGAGTCATAGGTTACGAGCGTCATGGCCTTATTAGGACTTCCAGCGTCCCTAGGCGTGAATCATTGACCTTTCACCCGTGGCGTCACTTCCGGAGTCGGGGTTTGACCATATTTGGGTGTGCCACAGCCGCCACGCGTTTTTGGGGTGCCTAAAAGATCACCATCACTACTACTAATACTGTTATTTACACGTTTACATGTATGTCCCATAGGAATGACAAGATAAGTCAAAAATCAATAATGACTCATGTTCCCAATATTAACCAGATAAGCCGAAAATCCATAATTATCAAGTAATGTGTTTACACAAATAAAGATTAATGATTGTATAAGAATTTCATGGTTTATTAATTATAAGTGAATGTGAAAAAATAATTAAAATAAATTAGTTTTTTTAATTACGGAGAGTTGCCCATTTTTTTTTTATCATTGCCTTTTATAAGGGAGACTACTACTTTAATGTCCGACATCAAAGTTGTTACCCTTAAAAACAAAGGTTGCCTACTGCATACCGTATACTATACATATATACTACTATAGTACAATCTAGTGTAAAATTTTACTCCTCCCGGTTGCCCATGCAAGTAAAGGCAAAAAGTGCCCTGAAGAGACATGGATGACTACTCATTACAATGAAAATCTTAGTATATTTCAAAACCAAATACTAGTTTATATCGTTTATAAATACAAAGTTTGTTACATTGTTCTAAAGCTTAAGATTACACTGACATATTAAAACAGTCAGACTATTTTGACCGTTATGTTGATTATTCTTTATTACACAAGAAACGGTTTGATATGTCACCTGCCTTTGAGTGTCACCTTCGCGCAAAAACGGACGGCTTCATGCTGTGATGTTCACTTAGCAGAATGATTATATTTTCAAGAAGGTACGGGTGCTAGTTCATAACCATATCTTAGGCACTGATCTCAGGTCATACAAATAAAAGTCTATCAACACCTAGGCCATATGGTATCATAAAGTTTTACCTTAAACTATCAATCTCACCAGTTGGCAGTTAGACACAATTAATACACCTGAAATAATTATAACTATGTTCTGACAGTTAGGTACCGTTAAAATATATGATCAAAATGTTAGCCCTGATTGCAAGCGTGTATTAAATTTTCATAAAGTTATATTGTGCTGAATTCAAATGCACAAGATATTGACAATTTTGAAAGGATGAGGATTTGGGTCGTTCAGCATTTTATTTTGACAGATCGTGAAGCAAACATTATATATAGTATACAGAATATCTAATTGATTTAAATGAGATTTTATAAGATCGTAATAAACAAAATAAAAGACACTTTATATGTTTTTGTTGTATCTTCAGAAAGTCAATTTTCACATATTTGTATAGGTAGGCATTTGATCACAAAGTCATACTTGTTTTGTGAACAGTTTTGTCGTATATTTATTTTTGTGTCAGATAATTCCCGTTAATAGGTAAAAAAAATGATACTAGATGTGAAAAATATGTTATATTTATACAATTAATTTAGAAAATGACCCCTCCCCCTTTTTTCCTAGACAAAAAACAATAACGATTGTTGTCTTGACGAAAGCAAGGGGGTCTTTAAGATTTGTGAGAGAAATAAGTGCCTACTTGGATCTTTTGACATACATCTTTCTTTTTATCAAGTTTCGCGTCAGTTTCTTCGTAAGCATTTAGGTTCAGTCTGTTGTTACAGTTTTGTTTTACATCAAAATCGTTGTAAAACATAATGGAATATCGGGAAATAGGGACGGAAGCTTCTATGTGTTCAAAATGCAGTATCTAGGGCAAAATTTTGTAAATACTTATTTTCATTTTTCCGTATTTTACTTCTACATGGACTTCGTTTTTCTGAACAGTTAATTTCATGTTTTGTCTGAGGTTGAATTTTTCATGCCAGGGGCGGATCCAGCCATTTTAAAAGGGGAGGGGTCCTAGCCCAGAACAAAGAGGGGTTTCCAAATTCATGTCCCCATTCAAATGCATTTATCGTCCAAAAAAGGGGGTTCAAACCCCCGGACCGCCCCCCCCCCCCCTGGATCCGCGCCTGCATGCAGTCATTAGTAACCGTTTTGTTTATTCGTCCAGTTGCAAGTTAAATTAATGCATATGAGGGTCAAAATCATGATAATGATATATGCATATTGAAACTTTTGTTCTACATTGCGCTGGGCTTTTCACTTATTCAAAATGCAACTGTCAGAGTAAAGACATTGTATATATCTTATAAGTGGGTGTGTTTTTTTTGCTTAGAGTTTGATTCCATATGACGACCTGTAGCTGTTTGATTTTATGGGAACTTTTTCGGGACGTCGGGATCGGGTGTTTTTAATCTCGGGATTTCGGGATTGACCCTTTCGGGATCCAGGATTTCTTTTTTTGTATTTCGGGATGTGATAATTTATTTATTTTTAAATTCGGGACCTCGGGGTTTCATGTTCTTAAGCCCCTCCGATCCCATCCCACTTATATGATATACTGTTTTGGCAATAAATGCCATTACGCCATCATGTTTCTAGAATTATTTATATTCTCAATCGCCAAAGATGATATTTCTTCTGCACATCTTCTCCTCAAAGTTCTTAAAAGCTTCCAGGTACTTGAAGGCCCTTGTTTTTTCTTTATCAAACATTTCGTTTTAGTTATTTGAAAGCAGTCATTTTCGAGTTTCCTTCAAATTTCTTTCCAAATTTTCTCCCGTAATTCTCTACAAATCGAAATTTTACACAATATTTTTTATTTTACTTTATTAAATATAAACATAATATAAGAAAACCAGATGACACTCAACGACTTCACTGGTAAACGGGAAAGCGGTGGGCGTCCTAATTTCATCAGATATTGATGTGTACTATTATATATGACTTTGCCCCCAGTTCATCCAAATCTCGCATATTCTCGCATGAATATTAATTAAACACTTGACCCACTCAGAATTCTAGGTCGCGAACAAGCTTTCCCTGAACTAGAGTATTATTTTAATGTATATGATGTCGATTTAAAGGATGTGTGTCTGACAAGTTAAAATGATTATGAAATGTTTTCGAGGGATTATACCTCTCTGGTTTCACTTTAAGACCGAAAACAATAATATGTTTATTTCCTTTTCTTTTTCCCATATCTACTATAGTGAGGAGGGAAGGAGGGGACTTGATCCCGAAATCCCGGGCTTAAAAGCTTGAAATCCAGAGGGCCCAAATTTAAAGAAATTGCAATCCTGACATCCCGAAATTCGAATATAGGAATTGGAATTCTCGTATTCCAAAAGTGTCAATCCCAAAATTCCGAAATAAAAACCACCTAATCTCGGAGTCTCGAAAGGACAATCCGACTTTTTGTAATGTTATGATGCGATAAGAAGGCATACTCTTATGCCTTGCATTTCTTGAAATATGTTTAACGTTTGACTTTTCCTTCATTACCTCAAAGTTAAATGTGTTTTTTTTTTGTTTCACTAACTTCAAGACAAAATTTATGCTATTTGTATTTTTATTTTGTAATAGATTCGAGAAATGATTAATTTCGGTTAAAATCTCAATAGCAGAATGGAATAAACAGATAAAAGGCGACTTAATTGTCTTTGATTGCTCTGCATGATAACAGAATTTAACCGGAACAAATCACAATCTGAAAGAAATAAAGGACAATGCAGTCCCATATATATAGTTTTTAGTTGGTATTGTTTCCCCCCACGACACATTTTATACTCTTGCGCTAGTATTGGTCTATACTCCAATATAGTGGTTTCAGTTTAGATTGGTTGTTGTGTTTCATTTCATGTTAAGTGATGTTAAAGGCTGTATGATTGAAAAAAAAATCGTGTAATATAAAAGTTACCAACATCCCATTTTGGAGTTACCATCATCAACGCATGTTCATTATGTTTAATTTTCTCAGTAACGGACAACTGTTTAGGGTTAATATTTTACAGGCTCATTGCAAATGTTTATAACCAAACGACGGCTGAGTAACGTTAGCCACATTTATGTAAAAAGAGAGACATTTAGAGAGAAAGATCTTACGGGGATTCCCCTACGGCATTTTGGGATCGTTGTAACTTAAGTTACCATTATCCGCTTGTCAACAGTGAACTAGGAGATAGACCTTTGTACCATATACATGGTTAGATCAGTGTTTCAATGTATTTTTAGTTTACTGTATTGTATGTGTTTGTCTATCTTATTTTAGTTCAGTATATGTATTGTTTGTGTCTTGCGAATAGTAGTTACTTGTATGTCAATCATTACATGTAAACATCATAGTAACAAATAGTTCATTTATAAATCAATGAATGAGTAGCGTAATATAATTGGACTTTATGTCGTGCTTAACCGTGACTTGGTTTATAATTGAGTTTTACTGAATTCACATATTTATAATATATACTCTTAAATAGTATTTGTTGTATTCTTACAGAAAAGAGCTAGTTTATTGTATTTTATACATGTACTTTCCATTATATGAATTAGAGTTATATGCCTTTGTACACCGTACTGTCTATATATTAATGTTTTGTTATTTATGTACTTTTAGGGTTATTTATTTATGTCGTATAAATAAAACATCTTAAACTTGACGAACCTTTTATTCCGTCCAAAAACCCTGTTACATTGATAATTAGCCCGTGGTACGTGTTCACTCATATATATTTTCTTCATTACATGCGATCATCTTAATCTTTTTTTTATTGAATGCAGTTAGTTAAAACTGCGAACAACTCATTTCATTAACTTGTGGATCCGTAATTCTATCAAAATCTGCAAAGAATAGAGAGGAGAGGATTGGATCCTAACCTGACAAGCAAAGATTGAGTACCACTTTTAAAGGTAACATTTATAGATTCGAGAGTTAGATCCAAGAATAGCTGAGGGATACATGTAATACACAATAATCATGTGGTAAATATGTCTTAAGATCCGGTTGAAGTAAACCAACCAACTAGAGGTAGGTTTTTAATCATATTTTGGCATTATAGTGATAGCCACAATCGGTAATACACACCATCCTTCGTTCATTACGTGTTTATAGACTGCCTTATATTCTAAAGCCTTATTTGATTAATACCTTCCGTACCTAGCTGCTCTCCGTAGCTAGCTTCATAGATTCTAGAGGTAACACGATTTTTTTATGAATAGTTCTGCAGGGAATGGTTAGAACCAGAGGCATTGACAACTAAGGATACTACCAAAACTAAGTGGTCTACTTCATTAGTTTTTCATAATACTGAAACATATGTACGACTTTACACTAGGATATCTAACAGACTGTATAATTTCAACGTTCCAATTGTCAACCTCAAATATCTCAGTAGTAACTAAATGTTTGCCCTAACGTTCTAATATTGCATTATCCATGTCTATCTTGTACATGTTCACACTATACGGACTTAATATACAGGATTTGACTGCTGATAAAAGAATATTCCCGACACAGCGAATTTGGTTTTGCGGTGACAATAGTTATCAAAGGTACCAGGATTATAATTTGATACGCCAGATGCGCGCTTCGTCTACAGCGTCACACATTGGCGTATAGACCGGCGTGCACCAAACGTAGAGAGAAAATGGACAAATTCGGTATACGTTAATTGCACGCCAGAGGAACGCTACGCAATCGTTAAATCCGCGCTGCATAAGTTTGAAGTACGTCGAAATTCAAATGTATACGCTTGGTGAACGCTACAACTCGTGGAAATTTTTATGAACCATACAAAATTTCATCCAGCTCAATCGTGTGTCTAGCGTATACCTGTACGCTAGACGCACGTTATACATACACTTAAAGCGCGTTAAACGCGCTACATATAAGTTTGAGACACGTTAAAGGCAAGTTGTATACGCTCTAAGATAGTTCGACTTTAACTAAAACGTATGCGGGTGTGTTTGTAACAAACACTCCCATAATAGAACGTCCAAGACACGACCGGGACGCGTCTCAAATACGTTCAAGAAACATTTTTCACCTTCGTAGCGTGCATTCCATCTACGTTAGACAAACGCCAGGCATATGCCAACATACGTTTCTTGAACGCCCGATAAACGCTTATGTACGCTTATTGTTCGCAAAATACACGCTTAAAGCTCGTTGTTCACACGTTACAGATATGATTAACAGGTTGAATGCATAAAAAACGACGGTAGCGTATTGGCAGCGTACATGATTGTTTAAAACGCCCGGCGTACGTCGGAGCTATACGTTGATGTGTGACGCCGGTCTTGTAGTGAGCGTTTCACACTGTCTATAAGTCAAAGAAACATTTGAAGAAAAACGTTTGAGGGGAAATACGATCTACGCACAAGTTAAATGATTGAAATCTGTAACAATAAAAACGGTCAGCTATATTTTCCAATCATTGGCATGGCTGATTTTAACACATTTTTGCGACTTTTGCTAGATCAATCGTTGATAAAAAAAAAAGTTTTTAAATAACAAAACCGATCAGTAAGACAATATCTAAAAAAAATAAAAATGAAACGGCAAGAAATACGTTGAATCCTTATACAAACTAGTACCAACATGTTTTATCCATTTTTGCTTTTGTTATACAACTATTATACCAGGTACTAAAAAGGAAACTTAGACGACACTGCGGTCGTTGTACGCTTCAATGTATTAGTTTTTGCCACTCAATGAAGTTTTGTTTTCTGCTTTACTCTCCTCCTCCTAGTTTGACTGGATAGGATACGATGCAACCCCTGATGTAGACTACGAAATTTAATGTAACAAAAAAATGATTGCAAAGAGAAAATAACGAAAGATTGCTAAAATGTGCGCTTTTAAATTAAAATATGAATAAAATATCAAATATATAGAAATTGAAAAACTGCTTGAGATAATTTTCAACTGAATATTAATGATTATATATCCCTAAATTGTGCTGATTAATACATTCTTAAATGGCAAATATATTATGCATATTCACGACGAGATGCAAAGAGGAACAATATGATGTAAATGATAACAAATATAGACCGACAGAGAGTTAGCTAGATGTCAAATGAATGCCGTAATATAATAAATTTGAACAACAATCACCGTCGTAAGTTGAACTATTACCCCTCCTTTTTTTCTCCAAGGTAGACAAATGCCATTGATTCTCTAAATTGTAAAATATGGTATTTCGCTGGCTGTTTCTCTACCGATTTTCCGGCCGATGCGTTGTTAGTTTGTCTTCGACTTTTGAGTATGAATATCCCTTTTGTATCTTCATCCTTCAGGTTACAATACACCATTAGACTGTATGGTCGCAGCCATTTTATGAGCATACCATCATATATAGAATTAAGAGTATGGCTAATCCTGATTGGTTGATATGTGCGCCCGTAATTTTTTATTATTAGAGACTTCGTGCATTCTGCATTATAGCATAGGCAAAAAAAAATATTTTCCTTAGCCCTAACAGAAATGAAATGTCTTTTCAACGCTAGGACGAGACACGTTTTTTTTAGTGCATAATTGATAGGCATGGGAGATAAGTACAAAATACGTTAAGAAAAGCAACGCGAACCTATATTTTTTGGACCAAAAATTACTGTCCGAATAACTTTTCTGTAATTCTAGCAAGGTTTCGTTAAAAAAATCGACTTTCTAAAGTCTGTATCACTAAAAAGGCTATCATTGTCGCCTATGGGGAAATTAATTGTTTATTTCAATCTTCAGCCTGGCTTACAGTTAATACATGTTGCCATTTTTATATAAAAACTCATAGTAAGTCTTATATTTTTAACACGCTGCAGGTTGCCTGACAAAACCTCTTTGATCCATTCAGATATAGCATCCAACTTTTATTTCATCATCGACCGTTACTAATTCCTGACATGTTCGTCATCTCATGGAAGTATTATATTGACATTTCCATGGTCATCTGCATCAATCAGTAGCTTAATTATTCAAGTTGATTGCCGTAGGAATTCGATAATTGAATAATTAATTGTTTTATTTGTTATTGCCCAATATAACGAGTCAAGTAATTTACAGTTGATTTGTACAGCTTGTTTTAATATAGTGCTTTTCAACTACTGTTACGCGTCCGGGGAAGATTAAAGTGCTCATAAACATATATATTCCCGCAATATTATATATCTGCATTTGTGCAAAGTCAGATGCATGGTATTATGCGAATGTCGTTCATGCCTATTCTAATTGATTTTTGTTGTTGTTTTGTTTGAAATCTTGCCGTTATTTTTACTCGTTTGAATTTATCCACGTGTTCATCGTTAAATTCTGTACGATAACCTATATAGTACGTTGAAACATTCTACATCACTTTAGTCCCCGAGGGTATCATTTTGTTTGTGTTATTAAAACTTGCTGTTACAAAATGTTAGAAACTATTATAAATCAAGGAATGCATCTCCTTCGTGTAAATTTCTGATTCCTTTCACGGATTTGGCTCTAATTTTTTAACCTTTTGAATGATAGCTCTGCATCTTTTGTATATAAGCTTTGGTTTCAAATATTTTGGCCACGAGCATCACTGAAGAGACATGTATTGTCGACATGCGCATCTGGTGCAGTAAAATTGGTACTGTTAGTGTTATTTGATAGATGTCTTATTTCCATTCGAATGTATGATACTTATTCGCATATTTTATTTAGCAGATTATATATGTCAAAATATGACTTAGGGAATGTGTACTACATTAATATGTATATGTCTGCCTATTTTGCAACATGGCTGTCTTATGATTGCATGTTCCATTTTAAACTTTACTCACAACTTGCAGATGCCTAAAATCCAAGATTATGCATTCCGTTTGTCATTCTCTATACTTTGATACTAAAAAAAATGGCGAACAAGAATGAGTTCAACAACAACATGAACAAATATTCCTGCTTTTCTTTTATAGTTATAATTGAGTTTTAAACAAGGATTCCGTATCAAGAGTATAATAATGTTTTAAATTTAAATCGGAGTACGATATTTTTGTAAATTACGTTTTGCTTTCTACAGATAAATTAATAAATTATTTTGAAATTTGAGTTATTTTTATATTATACTTTAAACTTTATGCACTATTGAAAAGATATTTTCATTTTGGACACCTTTTTTTTTTTAAATCGGATGTCTATGAGTGCATTTCTTTCTAACTAAAATTTTGTAAACGTTGTGTGGCGTTTGTTATCGTTTGCTAAACGATACAAAAGAAGAAACAAATGCATCGTATAATCATTGTTGCTGACCCTGTTTTGAACTTTCAATAATGCATGCACATGTAGGTAAACAGATGTATCCCCAAAGTGAAATAAAATTCGAACCATTCTAAAATATTACAAGAAAGATAAAATAAAGGGCATACCTGATGAGGATAGGTTTAGGTCCATCCCCATAGAGACAACGAAACACATCTTTTTAGTATTAACAACACGTACCAGATAAGAATTTCTATTCTTGATATACACACAAGTATTATACTACAAGTATGCAAGTATGAATTATGAAAAATGAATTCCACAAGAAAAAATATGTACAATTCACAGAGTTATACCAGCTCTAAATTACTCACATAGATATATGCACATAGAAAATGAATTACGAAGGATCATAATAAGATATACTGGATTGGTCCTGGACCCGATTGATTTTAATAGATGAAAGGTTTAAGTTAGAAACAAGTGTAACGTTTGTACTAACAAACGACAAACAACATACTGCAGACGCATTTTAAGCGTGTGCAGAGTTTGTCAAAGTTTATGTAAACTTTGCAAACATATGTTAGAAAACAGATGATCAAAACATGTGAGCGCTTAGTCGTTTGTGCTAGAGAGAAATGCACTCATAGTAATTCAAAATTTGCATGCATTTAATAAATACAAATACTGTGAGAAAAAAAATCTTATACCTATTTATAAGACTTCGTTATTCCCCCTTGAACGGTTTAATATCGGTTTTTAATAATCTACATGACAAACTTCAATTAATGATTTATTCACCCAGTGTCAGACTATTTTGTTCCTCTATCAATTTCCAATTTAATCATTTGTTTGAAAATCAAATCAAACTCAAAGAAGTAAATATTCATCAATTTCAGGGAAAACACAGGATATAAGAGATGATCGAACTGTCAACTTGTTTAAAAAAAGTATTTGATTGGGAAAATCTTAAAGAAAACAAGTACAAAATGGATGTTTACTTTTAGCTCACATTGACTATTGGGCTAAGTGAGATTTTCTCATCATCGTGTGTCGTCCGTCTGTTAACTTTACGAAAATCTTCTCCTCTGAAACTACTGGGCCAGATTAAATCAAACTAGCCACAATCATCATTAGGGTATCTTTTTTTAACAAAACATGTCCGATGACCCGGCAAACCAACCAACTTAGGGGAAAGACTGCATACTTTCTTAAAATTACAAATTCAGGGGCAACAACCCGTTGTTTCATCTAAAAAAATTCAGGGCAGATAAACTTGAACTAATCAACATTATTATTTATTTATAAAGATTTTTTGTAATTAAATGCTGTGATTTCAGAGATAGTAGCCAAAATCTACATTTTACCCCTATGTTCTTTTTTTTAGTCATGGCGGCCATCTTGGGTGGCAGTCTGGGTCATTGTTCACATGTTTAAACTAGATACTTCAAAAATGACTTGGACCAATTTTTGTTGGGTCAGTAGTTTCAAAGGAGAATATTTTTGTAAAGTTTACGGACAACGACGACGGACGACGTTCACCAATTGATAAGAAAAGCTCACTGGGCATTTTAGGCCAGGTGAGTTAAAGATATTAAGATTAAATCAATTTGATTTTTACTATCTTGATCCCCGTGTCATTTCATACTTTCATTCTATTTTAGAACATTTGCAAGCTGAGTTTTGTTTAGATTATTTCGTAATGTAACGTTCCATGATCATGAATATTGTATTCTGTCTAGAAAAAAACAATGAAAAAGAAAAGGTGAATGCGTAAGCATTTATCTAATACATCAAAAGACGCGGACTCCAAGAAGCAGTTCAAAGTCTTAGATGTTCAGAAAACACGTTTCTATAATATTCTGTTATATTGTAATACTACATACATGACATACAAAGGGTAAAAACAAAGCCTTGCAATTGATTGGAAGCCAAAAGAACCACAGACACTTGTCTCAGAAAAAACATTTCCTATATACCTGAATAAATATTTTTCTGAGACAAGTGCCTGTGAAAAGATCATATTAACTTCCCACAAACTTACTAACTCCTTATTTTCAAAATGCTTATAATTACGTAAAATTTGTTTATTATATATGAGTCATTTTAAAAAAATGTCGAATTTTCAGTACACCCATGCTAATTTTTTGTATTTCTAATGGAAATTTCAGTTGTAATGGCTTAAACGATAGCTTGTTGGATTTGTGATTCAGAACATCAATAATAAACACACCTTACATCTATTTTGATAAGATTAAACTGCATTTAAGTCCGATTTTGGGGGTATTTGTGTGCGTACGGTATCTGAAAAACACATTTCAAATGATTTTTTTTCCGATTTTCTGATCGTCTTGATAATTGCAAAAGGGACTTTTTAAGAACGTTTATTATTACTCTAACGAAAAATCGTAGCTTCTTTATCATTGTATGTAAATTTGTTTTGATTTGCTTATGTAGAGGGTTGTTTAAATAAGTAACTTTTAATATTTTTTCAATTTCAAAATTCGACATTTTTTGAAAATGACCCATACAGTTTATTTCTAAGGTAAAGCAGGGTTAAACAAGTACAAAAAAACATTAATTTACATACGAATACTTGTTTGATATTTGATAGGCCATAAATAATTCCGTATGTGCTATATAATACAATACACAGCGATATAAAAATAGATTTTGCAAAAATGCCGACCTTTATAAATAGCAATTCGTGGAAAATCATATATATGTCAACTATTTTTAACATTCAATCAAAACCAAGAGATAAGAACTACGAGTTAGGCATATACATTTGGTAATCAACTTCCGTATTCATACATGTTATAAATGAAGCATACTACCAATATATATATATGAATTAATGTTATGAGAATTTGTATTATCTTAAAAACGAGTTTTTATATTTCTTCTACACCCAAAAACGTCTTAAAGCAGTAAATTGTTGATTAATTTTGATTTTGGCGGGGAAGCTGATACTTGTTCGGCATACTAAAATGTGTATAAACATCATCGGAAGTTCGGTATGTGTCCCTTTAAACAAATATCAAATAGGAAAAGCAAAGGACAAGGTCGATCTATTGGAAAATCCAATGTATGCAGTATTATTCAACAGGAAACAATAAACTATTCATAACAAAAATAAATTATATCCTTTTATCAGCGCATTGTGTGCTTAAGTCAATTATTTTTTTGTTTGTTATGGAATAGGTTGTCCTTGACAAATTGCACTATAAGAACCTTGTACGTGATATTGTAAAGAATTGAAACTGATTTAAATGTCGGTCAGTTAATTGTTCAAATTTATACGCAAATATAGCTTCTTTCATCATGTTTATTACCATTTACATGTCATGAACGAAAGGAACGTTAACTTTGTAATTTTAAAATATTTGTAAAATATAGAGATAGAAAAGAGAGATAAAAGTTTACCATTTATTTATTTTGTTATAAATTAATAAAAGATTAAAATAATTAAAAAAATAATGTGTGAAATAAAACCGGCCGCATATGGTAAATGTTTTGCTCATTGTTGAAGAATGTACGGTTACCTTTAGACGCTAATACCAACGTTGTTTGTACAATTGAATTGTCTCATAGGCGATCATTCCGCAACTCCTTAAAACTAAACAATTCAAGAAATCTTAAGTGGAATAAATTCGGCCGCAGGAAAAAAAACCAGTAAACGAGGTCTGGCAAATGCAAGACGATACAAACCGCCTGCAGGAAAATATTTTAACATATGGTCTTACGTAGAATTATAGGGTCACGACTCCCCTGTCATCTTGCCAGATCCCGCCAAATGACAACGGTCTATACACTCTCATCCCCAACGAAACGAGTTTACTACCCGTACTAAAATACAATTAACCCATCAATTAGGAAATAATCGACGGTCAGAACTTTCATACGACTCTAGAGCTCCCTGAACATTATTTAAGAAATCATCATTACCTACATCTGACAATTGCACTGCGTCATGCATGAACAAAACTCTTTCTTGAGCTTTTATATTTGGATGGCAAATTACAAGGCCATGATTTAGTTCTTCTTTGAATATGTTACGAACAGCTGCATTAACTCGTTTACGAGTTGAATTGATAGCTGCCTGATTTTCGGCCAAGTGCCAGTATCTACGAGGCAAAATTTCACTCCATACCAAGGAGAGATTTGGCAATAACACATGTAATCGCATAATGTCCAAACCTTATCTGCTCAATAAGCTCTTTTCCTTTAATTAAACCCCAATCGTTAGAACCCAAATGTATGATCCAAATTTGTGGAGGTGGTTAACATCTAAGATTTTCTTCAACTGAAGGTAACTATTTTTTTCATTTCATCCCTCGCTGGCCATACCAATAAAAACTATAACCTTTTGATTGTAATCCGAGGTTTTGACCCCCTGGTCTTCTCTTTATGCTTCTGGTCGCCCAATATACAATAGATGATTCCATTACCAAAACTTGACGGGGTTCTAAAATGACAAAAATTCTTAAAAGTAATGTTTTGTTTTAACCTTTACAAAACATATTAAAATACAGTTTCGAAGATCTATAAAATCTACCAAATCCGAATGTAACTCGTGTATGCATCAGAAACCCATCCAACTTCTTAATTTCTAAATCCGAAGCCCCCATTCTGCTATAATGCGATGCTCCGCCTATTTTAAACGAATGTGGTCGGATGTGGTTTTTAACGCCACATAAATACAGGGTTTTCTTAAGTATAGAAATAAACTGAAAACGAGTCAGTGGAGACCCATTGAAATGTAAATACAAGGGTTTGTCAGTAGCAGGATATCTTATTCCAAAAAAGGCACGCAACATTCTCACAGGACAAAGATTTGCCCCCCTTTGAGGTATTACCAAAGTAGTTGAAATACCTCTCTGGTCAGCTTTCGAACTGCAAATCTTCAAATGCAATTCATATTTACTATATGAAAATTTCAATGACAGATCATTAATTAAAATTGTGTGGGCTCCGATATCTGTACTCGTATCGGCCGTGAGCTCACCTATTCTTAATAAAGCAAAAAATGGTAGGCTAAATGCAGAAGGGAACAGACAAGATTCATAATGAAAAGAGCAAACGGATCGGAGTGATCGTATAATTTTGTGCAACATTTCTAAAGTAACAGGAGCGCGAATATCTGATAATTTGGGACTCTTCCTTCGAACTCCCTCTATCATTTTAGAAACTATAAAAGTACACGTAGTGTCAGTTACAACTAATAATTTATGTTTATGGCTAATCCCGGATAAGTATGTATTTATTGTAGATGATGTTAAACAAGAAAACGATAAGTAAGCTATAAAACGAGTTAACACATAAATGTGTATAGGCCATGATACATTTAAGTCAAATTCCTTGCTAAACTTTGCTAACGACTCTAGTGCTGTCTTGTAAGTTTTTCATGTATATTCCTCGTACTCGACAGGCGTATGACATTTGCGCCAATTTTAAAAATGTGCATTCTTTCATTTGCGCCGATTTTATATTTGTTCCTAATTAGATTTACAGGTAAGTTAATACTTGTACATGTACTAAGCTATTGGTAAAATCTTGTAATAAATGTTGTTCACTTAGGTTTACCATAGATAGCTATTATATCTATGGGTTAACGTTAATTTTGAATCATATCGTTATGGAACTTCGTTGTAACACGATGGATATATTGCACATTGAAACGAGCCGAAGAGTCAATTCTTTAATCATCGGTAGGCATACATATCGGAAGGTAAGTGTCTTGAAACGTAACATATCTTACTGGTGTACCATAAAATCGTGCAAGGCCAGAGTCAACACGGATTCTGATGGTCTGACTATTGTCAAAACACAGAACGAGCATAACCATGTGGCAGATGACCGAAAGACAGATGCTAACGCACTCTGGGTACTATCAAGGAAAAAGTGTTGAGATGAATCTAGTAGGACGTCGCGTACGGTGTTGGTGATAATTGGTGATAATACGGGTTTTGCTTTCCAGTACCCCGTTATTACATTTGTTAGAAGTTTCGGAATTGATAACTATATAAATGTATATATCAAAATGTGCGTAATTAAAAGTAGAAATGGAATATGCCTTAACATCAATACTTTTATTCATTTTGTTACTCGGATGATCCCTAATAACACTGATTTTGAGCGTGTAGACAAGTAACACCGCGACATATGATCAGCCTTGCTTTGAAGTTATTCTTGTCATTTTTTAAACGTAATAAAAAATAGTTGTACTCCTAGCAAGAGTAGTCTTTGATGTTGATGGTGTATGTTTTCTTTATGACGTCATCGTTAACTGGACGCGACTGACCAGGACGACAAGTTCACTTTGTTTTGTGGTCAAGCCGAAAATTGAAAAAAAATATAGATAGGGGTGAAGTTAAGAGTGATTTTTAAAGTTAATTATAATAGATTATTCCAAAAATGATATGTCTTTTTATTCCGTATATAATAAGGAAAAAATAAATAGAAAGTTTTGTTACAACATTTCAAAAGATCGTGGCAGAATTAATGATTTTTTGAAATTTGTATTTCTGTCACAAAACCCAAATCTCGCATATATTTTGGAGCTCTTCAAGATTCGAACGAATGCTGAAGATCCAAACCACAATTTACATATCCACCCTTCCTGTTTCAAAATTATACAATAAATATACAACTTTCTATGTCTTCAGGTCCGTGTAACACTTATCAATTCAAAGTTTTAAAAAGTTTTGAAATTTTTGATTTTTGGAATTTTTATCAAAGTTTTAAAATATCAAAATTTCAAATTGTGTTAAAGTTTTGGAATTTTGAAATTTTAACCAAATTATTAAAATATCAAAATTCTAAATATCGTTTATAAATTTGATAGTTTAGAAATTTGACCAAACTTTTAAAATACTAAACCTAACGTGCAATTTTGATTATTTCACTTTTTGAAAGTTTGATTTTTTAAATGTTTGCTTAAAATATCAAAATAGAAAAGGGGCAATAAGAGGGATACCTGAAAAAGCGAAACGAAATAAAAGCGGAACGAAACGAAATAATATGAATTAGAAACATACTGATACTTAAAAGTTTATGTATGAAATAAAACGGACAATTGAAAGCGGTGAAAAATTGGATGACAAAATTAATATTTCTTAAAAAAAGATAATTCATTTAAAAACCAGACGTACGGCTCTGATATTGACCATTTTACCTGCTGGTTTTTCTATCTCCCATATTTTAGGAGAAACAGGAGTAACAGTAAAAACTGAACAACTCGCAGTAGGTCAAATATAGTATGGTTATGTTGAGCATGTATATACATTTTCTACTAAACTCTAAGCCATAAAAAGGCCCAATACACGATGTATTATCTCTTTTGATTTCATTTTTTTTCTGTTTTGCTTTACGACTTCTTACTTTCTGCAATCATGTTGGCTAGAGAATATATCATTTCATGTACAGAATGAAAGATCATCTTAAACGTTTTTATCTGTTCTTTGTAAGTTGTTTGCCCTAAATATTCAGCTTTAAGCGTTCCGTAAGGAGGTCGATCAAGAAAAGTGCTTCATGATACTGAATGCATGGTTTAAGGTTGTGCTAGTCCACAGTATGGGAGGTTTTTAATATAATCTTTTTTACGCCGAAATTAAGACGGTAATAGGATCCAATATCAGCAAATTGGAGCCAAGATACTGTTACAAGGTATCTACAAAAACTCATCATAGATGGATACCGGAATATAAATTTTGCCGGTTTTTGCGCCAGACGCGCGTTTCATTTACAAAAGACTTATCATTGACACTCGAACCAAATTAAGTTAAAAAGGCAAATAAAGTCAAATAAAATTGAAAAGGCCAAATAAAGTAAACTTTTAAATCCAATGTATAGCTCTGGTTTTGTAAAAGTTGAAACCTTTCATATCATATATAAACGTATACCAGAAACATTATTTTCACGAGCATTCATATTTATGTAATAATTACCGCTGTACTACATTAAGCACCCAACTTGCATTCGTGTTTATGTAATAGTTGCCGCTGTACTACATTAAGCACCCATCTATCCAGTTGTAGGTGTCGGCATTTTGAAAGTTGAAAATTGTGTTCAAAAGTTTTTATCAGCGATAAATGGTAATCGTCTGGGGAACCAATATTTAGATAGTCCCTGTTTTTTACTTGATACTACCACTAGGGGCTTCGATAATGGTACATTAAAATATTCCGATCCCTAATTTGATGATATAATATTCTGTGCTAGAAAAGGACAAAAGAAAAATTATCCATGCCTTTTAGTGTTAAATTTTGAACCAGAAAAGTTGATTAATGGCAATGAAAAACTTAATAAGATTGTTATATAATTAGCGCTTCGACAAAACAACCTCACCCCACTTTTAAAGTTACATGGTTGATACATTAAAGACAACGTTTGGACTGGTTATCATACACGTAGCTCCATTATAGGTTCTAAATCAACCACTGTTTTATTATAGTAAACAAAAGGAATAATTTTTTTTTGTATTAAAGGATATTACTGTCCCGTATTTGCATTTTGTTATTTTGTTATTTATATTTGAAGTTATCGTACGACAATCGACTTTTAGCAAACTAAAAGTTCACATGTACACCCAGTCAGAATGGGGCATGCAAAGAGAAGCTACACTGTTAGCTGCATGGTGGATTTTTTCCATTTTTGGCCGTACACCAATGTCACTCTCGAAAAACCAGTACAATGTTAAACGCAGAATTTGAAGTAAAGAATTCACATACGGAACGCTGAAACTGAAATTTGAAATTCAAGCAAAATAAGAACGAAACAATTAAAGATGCCATTGTGTTTGACCAAAGTGAAGTTAAAACATATTTAAATCCATCTATAAGGACAACTTTGTCCTCGGAAGTTGAATCTTACGTTCTTCGTAATTTGTATGTAAACAACCTATTTTAAATTATCGATTTTTTGTTGTTGCCAGTGACAAATATTTCATGAATGTTCTGGAACAAATCAGCAATAAATGCAACAGGGAGAGAGTGTGCATAATGAGGACATATAAAACCTTTCAATTAGTTTAATTTAGGTCTGGATCTGGCGTATGACAGTAACTGCTAGCCTTATGTATAGTAGTCCTTTGTTATTTTATTATCATTGTCATGCATGTTAATTAGTTTCTTAGTTTGTTTCCTATTCTGACATAGGACTTGTATTTCCTATTGAAGTGCGTTTTACTGTTCGTATTACTGTGTGTTTTTCATTCTTTATTGGCTAGAGGTATAGGGGAGGGTTGTGATCTCACGAAACATGTTAAACCCCGCCGCATATGTGCGCCTGTCCCAATCCAGGAGCCTCTGTCCTTCTAAGTCTTGTATGCTTTTGATTTTAGTTCATAGTTATGTTTCGGAGTTTAGTATTACGTCTATAATCGCTGAACCAGTACACTTTTTTGTCTAGGGGCCAGCTGAAATACGCCTAGCACAACTTTTATTGCGACGATAAATTTAAGTATTCCTTCCGTATCATTTCTTAGAACTGAAATACATCATAAAAGGCAATATATCATCATGCAATCATCATGCAATCGATAAACAAGAAAGGAAAACGATTTAAGTTGTATGCCAGCCCACCGAGGCGCTTTTTCTGGATCTACCTTCATCAGGAACGTCAAAAAGGCGAATAATACTATATGGTTTACTGCGAGTTGGTCATTTTTCACTGATACTTCTAAATGTTGGGCACTGGGAACACACAATAGCTTTGAATTATTTATCTCAAACGCTATCCTTATATAAGAGATTTAAATCAACGTAGTTGATTCCGGTTTAAATAGGTTTAATTATATTTTTTTTTGATAGATGCACAAACTTAAAATTTCAGGATACTGTTATCCCATGTGATGTCTAATATGTTTCATAAAAAAAAACCGACTTCTTCTTTTCATTATTTATTTTGTTATTAAGAATGATTTGATATATTTCATGCTATTTATTTATAACTAAGAATAGTTCTTATCAGAGCCGTGTTTACATCAGTGATTACAGGTACCCCTCTTGTCGCCCCTTTATATTTTTGATATTTTAAGCAAACATTTAAAAAATTAAACTTTCAAAAAGTGAAATAATCAAAATTGCACATTAGGTTTAGTATTTTAAAAGTTTGATCAAGTTTCTAAAATATCAAATTTATAAACGATATTTAGAATTTTGATATTTTAATAATTTGGTTAAAATTTCAAAATTTGAAAACTTTAATTCAATTTGAAATTTTGATATTTTAAAACTTTGATCAAAATTCCAAAAATCTAAAATTTCAAAACTTTTTAAAACTTTGAATTGATAAGTGTTACACGGACCTCTTCAATTAGTACGTATTGTTTAAATTATGTCCTAAATTGTTTATTTTATTAAATCCGTTGAAATGTCACACTCGCCGTTTTCTGACGTTTTGGCGTATTTGTGTCTTATGAAAAGTAATAGGCAGTTGCAGTCTTTTCTACGATATAAAATTGTATTCGAACGTGAAAACTTCTTTTTTAAGTGTATGATAAAAAATTGTGTCGAAGTTTTAAGAGAAAATATTGAAGAAAAAATAAACGCGTTTTTTACATTTTTGTTACAAGTATGATAAGTCTTATTATACAGTTTTGGAGGGGGATAATTTTGAAATTATAATAGCACAAAAAATACTATATAACATTAAAATCTACTGTTCAGGGATTTTTTGAACGCATTTCCGATCAAATGTCGGAAGTATTAACGACACAGTCAGCGACAACTTTTGTCTAGTCATAGTGTCACACCATGCTTTTTTACTTGTTTTGACGTTACGTTCTGTAAAACTTGACATGTAGTGCTAGAACGTTGAAAATTCCGGAAGCCTTAACGTACCATGCTAATAAACTTTTTCCAATTTGATATAACGAATTATGAATTTGATATAACAGATAATGAATTTGATATAACAAATTATCAATTTGATATAACAGATTATCAATTTGGTATGACAAATTATCAATTTGATATAACAAATTATCAATTTGATATAACAAATTATTAATTAGAAATAACAAATTGTCAATTTGATATAACAAATTGTGAATTTCTCTACCAATAGTATGATTTAATTATAATCATGAGATTGGTTGAAACATTGCGTAAACCAAATTGACGCATTTTTTGTGTGTATTGTTTCATTGTTTATGGCTGACGTCCATCGACCAATATGTCATTGAATGCTTATTCAAAACTTTCTTAACAGGTTTAATGTTTCTTAAACCCTCTCCCTCCCCTTTTATCTATTATTTGAAGCAGTTTGGGGGACTAGTTTGAATGTTCTCTATTCAGTACATGGGACCTGGTGTCTTAGAACGAACGATTATAATAGAATAAAGATCAATTTATATTGCATATTTTCAAATCAGAAAGAATGGATAGTGTGTTTCTTGGGACATATATATATATAGGAACATGCAACGATAAAAAATGCTGGCATGCTTCTTTATCAATTTGGATGGGCACATACAAGGTTTAATGAAACGTCCTTAAGTTCATCCTTGCATTTTTCTTTATATATTTGTTTCAATATTTATTTTGTTTGCACACTTTCCATTAAAAAAACACAGACCCATGCGCGAGATCTAGAAGAGAAAACCCATGCACAATCAGTACAATACTGTTGATAAAGTTGTGGTAGGAACTGATCTGATTTTTCTCTGTATCTTATCTAGATTGTGGTACACATTCGCCTTTACATTGTATTCTTATATATGTTGTTGTTTGCAATTTGATAATAGTATAAAAAAAAACGTAAATAGATGAGTGACAACTATAGAAACTATGATAATATTAAACAAGCATCAATTAATCCTTCTTAGTTTTAGTATTAATCAACTAGGAAAGTTTTCGCTAAAATGGGCTATCGATAATACAGCTGAATGGATTAATCGGATTATCCTGCCCTAAAATGGGCTCTAATGTCTGCGCTAAAATGTCCCCTAGTAGTTTTTTGCTAAAATTATCTGGGCCCATCTGTTTTCTTGTTCATAGTTGAGATTAAATTTCTTTTATGAAATTGGCAAATTTGATTAAATTAATTTTATTGTGGTTAATTTTTAATTTGCTTTCAACTGTTGACTCTTTTAACATTTAATACAGGCGATGAAACAAACGATTCAACAAATAAAATATTTATTCGGAAATTATCAAAAGCGGATAAAAGAATAAGCCATTGACACCATTTGCGAGTATGCTGGTGTTGTGAAACAATGAAAGTCCGTCGGAAGGGAGCGATAAAAGACTGACCCGTGTTAAGAGAGAACAATATCTCTTGCACATGAAATTCAACCTTTTAGATTTCGAGAAGAGCAGGCTAAGGCTACAAGGAAGCACTCGAACCCTCACAGTAGATTAATATAAGTTGTAATAACTTGTTTCCCAATCCACTATAAACACATGTGTTTAGCTAAAAGAAAAAGAAGCAGAAAACATCTTTGCTCCAAGGGAATACTAATTTAAATGAATATCATTTTTCCGTTTTAATTCAACTGTACTTAAAAAAATATATACCGCTTTTTCATTTCGGTTCTATACGTAGCAATTTAAGTCAAGCAAACCGCGCTTTATGATTGAGCTGCACGAAATAAAAAAAAAGTACGACGTTACAATGCATGAAAAGTAACGTTATTTTGACGTTACCAAAACTAACACCAACACCGTACGCGACGTCTAGGTCTTTTTCCACCTCTCCTGGCTAACAGAAGAGATAATAAAAAATGAAAAATAACATGACTTAGTTGGAGAGTTTTCTCACTGGCACTCAAATCACATATTCTTATATCTATTCACCTGTAATTTACCTGTAAAATAATCGGCGCAAATGAAAAAAAATAAAATCGGCGCAAATGAAAGAAAAAATCGGCGCAAATCAAATGCAGATCGGCGCAAATGCAAAACGCCGTACTCGATATCAGAACTCTCGAAGACGACGGTCCAGGAATGGCTACTGTTACAGGGTCCAACTCCGCACGGTCACTATGGTTTTGGTTGGAGGCAATGATCTCGTCTCCGCTTGCATTTACCATAATTTGAGTTGAATGACTACCCGCCGCAATAATGTTCTGATTCCAACGAAGAGCCATAGGTCTTTCTGGATCAGAATGCATATGACTTTTACTAACGTTTGGTCTTTTATGCTTAAAAGTAACCTTTATCTCTGCACCAGATCGTAAACTATTAGGCGGTTGCCTATTTCTTTTCTGAGGTTTCATCTGTGTTGAGGATGGAACTGGATTTTACAAAACAAATTGAACAAGCTTGCCGTTCAAACGTTAGAAAATTTGGAAGTGACGTCACAATACGCTAAAGTAACGTGAAATACACGGTCAAAGTTCAGAATGTAAAGATAAAAGGGGGGACTCGAGAATAAATACGAAATTATAACTTTTATTAAACCTGTATTATCAGTAAACCAATAAACATTATTATATTTGTTGTAATGATCACATCCAATCTTATTTACTTAACTGTTTTTCTACATAATTATATATCACGATAACTTAAATATGATATAATAATATGTAGCTTGTTGAAAACAATGTGGTTGCTATCCGATTCTTCATACATATTCTTTCATTTACAGAGTCTAGTATGCTCATTAACTTTAGAACACTCAGATACATTTACAGTTTTATTACTTAAATATTGCAAATGTGAAACAATGATATTTCATTTTCGTACGGTTTACATAGATTTTTGTGACGAACAGTTGTTTTTGCTTTTGTACACATTTTCTGAGGGTTTGTACTAAAAGGTGGAGTGGAGTGGAGTGGAGTCATGCAGTGACATATACTTAACATATCCAAAAATCAATATCAATTTAAAAATCATTTATAATTGTTTTTTTTATATTGCAACACACAATGATTTTATATTATTTCATTTGACACATTTGATTATTCATCAAAGTTAGACAATGTGTGGGTTGGCATTTTATGACAGCTTAGATAGGGGATAATGTTGTTAATAGTGAAATTTATTTTACTGTCCTGATTTGTAGTGTATTTCTAATAAGAAGGGGGAAAGCAATGGCCCAGTTACCTATACAGTTAAAATTAGTTTTGGACGAGCTCACACAACTTTTATTAAAATACACATAGTGCTTATGTTGATTTTCAAATTGTGGTAGGTTTAGTCCCTAGTTAAAAAAATGTATGCCTTATTCCCGGCAAAATATGTGAGAATCAAACAGAGGCTAAAAAATCATCTTGTGATAAAAAAAAAAATATAAATTTTGTTGTTATCAATGGGCTATGATATAATAAAATTGTCAATCAACATTTTCACTTTGATTGTTTTTCCAGTTCTGTAAACATTTTCGATTTTCACTTTGACCAATGTAGACGATTAGCACACCCCCTACTCGTGGAATTTATATTAAATATATGCTGGAAAGGCTTCCAGTTCTGTAAAACATATCATTAATTTATTTTATCATGCAATTAGGTCTCTTACTATAACTATAAAGATACAGCCCTACATATATCACTATGCTGTATCTGTATACACAGGGTTGCTTTCTTCTTCTTCTTCCTCCAAATCTTCACATCCTTTTAGGACAACAACACCGCTACAGTATGTGTCAGGCATGTAGAACAAAACCCACCACCATAAATGCACGAATATATGAACACTATATATTGACTAATACTATCCTCCACCAATATATACAGGATCACTTTTGTAGTTGCTCGTATAACTTGTTACATAAACAAATAAATTCCTTTCAGTGGTCATTCAAAATCTTTGAGGCTAATGTTATGAAATTAAATTTGTGGTTTTTTTTCCAAAACAGAATGGGCACCTCGGTTAGCCGGTCTTAACTCAGTGATTCAGTAGGTAAGTAAGTAAGTACATTTTATTGAGAGTCGGCAGATATATACATAATAACAGACAAAACATGAGCTCTGGTGAGCTCTTTAACCGACTATCACATAAAAAAAACATGCAGCATCACGCAAATACTAACAAATAAAAATGAAAAAGCATGCATATATAAGGAAAGCAAATTTATCTTGATTTATTATGAGCCTCCAGAGTCAAAGCTCATGTTGCAAGCGCTCATAATTATGTGCATTGAACGGGGGAATCAGCAAATTACTTGAATATCATAAAATAATAACAAACTAAAAAGCATAAAAACAATAAATAAATAAATTATTAAGCACTAGCATTTAATAGCAGATATATTTAATAAATGCATAAAAAGCAGAGCAAACGGCCATTATACAAAGAAATAAAGAAATTTCAGCTTTGAGAAGACAGCACTGGATTGCAAAGGCATGAACTGCAGTTGCATCTTTTAACCCACACCAGGAATTTATATAATTCCTAAACTGGTCAAAAGAGGTCATGATTATAGCCTCATTGGAAAGGGAGTTCCATACTTGTTCTTGTATTTTTTCTATTTTCCTGGTATTTTGTTACCCACAGAAATGCAAAGTCAAAGGTCAGTTTCTAAAGTTTGACATAATAAAAGAGTAATACATTGTAAGTTTACTCAGTTTGTTTAGATGTTTCCCAATTTTTTTCAAAACATTTAATTGACTTGTAGTCTTTTTACAAATATTTGAAATATGTAAATTGAAGTTTGATTTAAAATCAAATTGTAACTCCAAGTTATTTAACCTCATCCTCACATGATATAGAAATACCATTCAAATCAAACACAATAGTTTTATCATGTGTTTTTTTTTGCCAAGAGAGATAGCTTGAAATTTCTCTGGGTTGGCCTGCATTTTATTGGAAGAAAACCACTGTCTTAAATAATTGCTGTCTTCCTCAAGAGCAGACATTACATCTTGTAAGGAATTTCCAGACTTTGACAAAGTATTGTCATCAGCATAATAATTTAAAGAACATTTTTTTACAAAAAAAAGAACAAATCATTTATAAAAATATTAAATAGGATGGGTCCAAGGATGGAACCTTGTGGTACCCGTTTAAGGTGGTATGGGTGTCTTTTGCCATCTTGGATTGTAGAAAATCGAGAATCTAAGGTCCAGATTTTCAATCAAGCTAGCAAAATTTGATGCAGGAATACAGATAACTAATTTAAATTTGCTTTTAAAAGTACAAATTTATAAGATTATAACTTATAAATATTAATATCTGTACAAGTGTTGAAAAGTTCTGCTTGAATTTTACTATTTTCAAATTGGCATTTTAAGGGGAGGTAACTCTGAAATAGTGCATTTTCTGAAGGAATCTGCATGGAATTTTGCTATTTGGTATTTTAGCCGGAAAAACACACGGTGACCCTATCTTTTCTTTTGATATTCTCAAAGCATATTAGAAAAACTATCTTCTCGTATTTTATTTTACAATTCTATCATTTAGTTTAGCTTCTAATCACATAATTGTGCATTTTCCTGTATAATCCATACAAAATATGTCATTTTGTCACCACCTGTAGCTTGAGAAAATGCGCGGCGACCTATCAATTTTATGATATTTTTTGAACTTATATCAATAGATACTACGTTTTGGCAAAGTATGAACACATTCTATCATTTTTAATTTAGACTCCCAAACCACCTTCATTATGTCAACCATACCACTTAAATTTTGGTTTACTCTCACACACTGTTTCTATTTGTTAAATAACTATATAACATATATCAAGATATATCAAGTGAGGATTTGGAGAGACCATAAGCCTTTAGAAGTGCGGCGGAAATGTGCCTTCTCCCCCCATTCACATATAAATACATAAATTTTTCAGCTACTCATATATAGGGTTGGTTTTCAGCACAAAAACACCTGAAATCAAATGCGGATTGACACTTCATGATACACATTCCCTTAGCGGTCTCAGCAATTTAACAACAGATGTTTACATGCCAAGAACTTGTCCTTCCGGGGAACCGCAGCAATTCAATATGAAAAGGGTTGAGGGGTTACTTCGGTTTTCGGTTAAAAATTGGTACAGAAGTGCGGCTGGAAAGTGACCCCCCCCCCCCTATTCATATTAATACATACAATGTTACTCCCACGCGTATATAGGGGTAGTTATGAGCAACGAAACTCTTGAAAGCAGGTGTGGATCCAGGATTTGATGGAGGGCGCGAAAAATATTATTCCACCACGAGGAGCGTGGTGCGAAATCCTTCTTGGTAAAAATGCAAAAATTAAACCAGGGTTCTAATAGAATGATGCAAACAAGATATCTTATCAACAAAAAAACATGTGATCAAAATTGGCAAATTAGCAAAAATGATTTAAGATTTCAGTTTCACTGTAACGTTTTCACAGGAACAAATTTTGGCTCACGCTTACGTCAAACTAGTGTTGTGTAGTCGTTATAAATGCTATGATATCAAAGGTAAATAAGACAACAGCAGTCTAAAGACGCCAAGTTTTAAGTGTTTTGAGTGTCCAGGGTTTGGTGATACATTGTTTGTCCTTTCAGTTTCTTTCAGTTGACAATTGTTCAATTGGGTCTTATATCTCTCTTCTTATTATAATAATAAATCCGTAGTATATTTTTACTTTGTATAAACTAATACAACTATATTACTTCAAAACTAGAATCTTTCTCTTATCATGTAAGACGTGAAACACGAGACTTATATCTATATAGATACGGCAAATCTATTATGGTCTGCTGTTGTCTGTTTTTAGATTGTTTTGAATAGTTCCTCAAATGTTTATTTTCAGACTTCGGAGTAGTTAAGGAATCGACCGTAATCCTCCTGAAAGTTGACTGCAGCGTATACGTTTCAGTTTAAAATAATATACAAAAAAAGACGACGGGGATGCTTAAATAAAACAACCTAGTTTTACTCTATGTAATTACAATCTATAAACAATATAGTTGACCTTTGACATAACGGTAATGTACAATATATGATTTCTTCATATCATCCCAGAAGAATCATTTGCCATCATTTTTTTCAATACATTTTTTTATTAACAAGGCGTTTATGTTTTGTTATATTTAAACTAGGTGCATGCTGTTGAATGAATGACAATGCGAGGAATGTTACCCTTCATCAGTTTATTGTTTCCTCGACAGATTTAAGCATGTCAATCAATATTAATGATCTCATATACATAAAGGTAAGGTGTACCTTGTTTATATTTAAAAAAGTTCCGCATAGTAACATAATCATCAAACTTACCAAGCTACTAAAAAAGCAATACTTGGAATTATATATAGGCTAACTACCTATACTGAATTAAACAAAACGCAGGTAGAAACTCAACGAATTCGGCAAATATAATGATAATGAACATCCGTATTTAAATCTTCTATTTATGTAATATCCATCTTATACCTACTTTGCTTAAGGTGTGGAGATGATATGCTGATCCCTTAAACAATCAATTATACTTCGTTTATTCCACAAAAAGTCTTTAATCAATATAATATCATAAAATAAAGTTTGGGCGGGAAAACTGAAAAAAGTTCGGCATCAACATTTTTATTTTAAATAATATTGAAAGTTAGGCATTAGTCATTCAAAAACACAAAACAAAAAGAGAAATGAGGAAGATTTGGTTCGTGTAATCATTTTTATTCATAAGGAAACAAGTCAAATTGTGTTATGTTGAAAATAATACAAATGTTTGAAATCAATTAATGCATAATCGTGTTATAAAATATAATACTATGACTTTAAACCAATTACGAACCTTGACGAAACATTTGTCAGAGATGCAATATTGATAAAAGTTTAGTCTTTGACATGTTAATTAAATGCACCAATTGTGAATCCAGTAATTTAACAAGGTTTGTTATTGTTACAATATCAACAAAGTATAACGCAGGTTTTAATTTTTTCGTGAGTTTCAAGGGTATTTAATTGAAAGATATAGTATTAAAAATCAAAATAACCTTAGCCGTATTTGGCACGTTTTTTAATTTTGTCAGCATTGTAATGTCTAATTTATCGTGTCATTATTGTGCTTACATTGTATCCTATTTATCTATATGTTTTGTACCTTTGTGTTTATATGTTCACATCTTATACATCGTGATGTTCACAATATCGTGTCATCATCGTATTTATGTTGTATATACAGCCTATACCGTTTTGTGTACATCGTTCACATCTTATTCATCGCAATGTTTTAAACAACATCGTGTTTATATTTTGTATATTCTATGGAAGCTTATAATAGTCACGAGTTGATCAGTTCTCAGCTCAACTTGTTGACATAAATAAGTGGTAAAGTTGCATTATATCCAACCTTGTGAACTTGATAGTGTGTAATTGTTTAGTTATTTTCTAAACTTTCCGACTTTCAGAAAGTGTACTTGTTAACTTCTTCTGAACAAGTGACTTTGACAAAGTGAACAAAAAGTATAGACTCGCCTTGTGTACATGGTCTTTGTTCACTTGTAACATACAACTAGTCTGATAGTAGCATTGTAACACATCTTTTATACTTTATTTTGTGTACTTGTTTAGTTGTTTTCTAAACTTTCCGACTTTTCGAAAGTGCACTTGTTAACTTACTCTGAACAAGTTTATATTAACAAAGTGAACAAAATGTTTATTCTCATCTTGTGGTGTTGTTTTTATTCACTTTCCTTGCTAATAATGTTTACTTGTCGAGTTGTTTCTCACCTTTCTCATTTACTGAAAGTATACTTGCATTGTTTGTATCTAACAAAGTGAACTTTTCACAAATACGCCTGCTTTGGAAATATTTTGCAAGTTTACTTGTCGAAAGTCAACTTGGTCTGAAATCTGTCTTGATACTTTAACCACGTGGTCTCAGTGGATATTTTGCGAACAACTATATTCTGTCTGGAAGCATGGCAAATAATAAAATTTAAAAATTTCAGGCAATAACTTAATGCATAGGCGTTAGCCTATTGCCTAGGATATGTAAATAAGTCTGAATTGAAGACAACGTTCAAATCAACGAGGGCGTTGGATAATAACTCTCAGTTTTAGACGTGTGCATGCAAAACATACTTATTGGGAGAGGGTCTAAATACAGAACAAACAACACTTTCCAAAAGATAAAACATTGAAAGAATATATTTTAACAAAACGCATTTGTCAAGCAGTTCGAACAACTGATGCTCTTTAATACTGCTGACTGCCATGGTTATTGCAAAATAAACAGATCATCCAATGGAAAAAAGTCGATCTTGATAATTAATTTAATACCAAACAGAAAACAATAACGTGTAGAAAATATAGAATATTCCGGAAATATATAATGTGCAAAAGTCTGGTACATCATATCCGGATTTCGACAAATAATGTCTCTTCGGTGATGTTAGGAATAAACGGTAATTGGAAGGCCATTTGATTTAATTTGGAATCGAAATAGGATGAACATATATATGTGTAGTCATTTTTGAATAGACATTCAAGTGACAGTATACCCATTTTAAAATAAGATGTGGCCATTGCCAATTAGACAACTCTCCATCCAAGACCCACGATAGTACGAATGTAGGATAAAAAGTTAGACAAAAAGTCACAATTCAGTGTTTGAACAAGAAAACAAAAAAAATTCTTGAACTATTATATATAAAGCAACTTACATGTAGATATTAAAATGTATTCAATAAATATTATAAATTATCAAATATTATGAAAACAAAATGTTAAAGTGGTTTGGTATTTAATTCTCTCGCACCTTTTATAACTTGCTTTTAATGTATGGTTTTGCTTATTGTCGAAGGCTTTATGTTGACATCTACGTCGTTTGATCTCGGATGGAATATTACAGTTGGCTGCATCTACTCATAACATATTGTTACATTATATGTGCGTTCATATGTCTTTTTGTGTTTCAAAAGAAACTACATTGTGGGAACGGAACTGTACGCTTTTCTAATATCTTGGTCATTCGAGAGACTGTCAAGCGGGGCTCCGACATTTGAAAAATAACAAGTTGCTTGACGAAAACTTTGATGAACTCTAATGTTACTATTTAACGTTTCTGCTTCAAGTATTTGGTAGCTAAAACACTCTATATGGAAATATGAACCAAAAAAAATTATTATAAAACAAATATATATGCATCCAAACGTTTTCCGTAGAATGGCGGAGCTCTGAGTAAAACAATCAAAACTGTCACAGAGAAGCGATCAAAAATGTCAAATAACCATCGAAAAACCAATCATTGCTACCAGAATTTACACAGGTACTTTTTCAGCTCTATATAGTCTTACCTGTCTTAATGTTTCAAAGCCATTGTCTTAGTAGAAATCCAACTACATCCGTTTTCTTAATGTCGGATATTTAAGTTGTCTGTACAATCGCTTGCGCATTCACTGTACAATCACTTGGAGATTTCCTGTGCAATTGATAGGCCCACTTTTACTTTAACACCACTGTCTAAGGTTAGGAGAGGGTTGGGATCCTGTTCACATGTTTAACCCAGCCAAGTTCTGTATGTGTGTGCCTGTCCTAAATCATGAGACTGTAATTCAGTGGATGTAGTTTGTTGTTGTATTTGTATTTCGTTATTTCTATGTCCCACCTACGATAGTAGAGGTGCATTATGTTTTCTGGTGTGTACATCCTTCCGTCCTTCCGTTCGTTCGTTCGTTCGTTCGTTCGATCAGGTTTAATTTTTTGGTCAAGGTAGTTTTTGATATAGTTAAAGTTCAATCAACTTCAAACTTGTCCCTATGGTATGATCTTTCTCATTTAATTGCCAAATTAGACTTTTGACCCCAATTTCACGGTCCACTGAACATAGAAAATGAAAGTGCAAGTTTCAGTTTAAAGTTTTTTGTCACGGTAGTTTTTGATTTAGTTGAAGTCCAATGAACTTGAAACTTTGTACACATGTTCCTTAGGTTATGATCTTTTCTAATTTAAATGCCAAATTATATTTTTTATCACAATTTCACGGTCCACTGAACATAGAAAATGATAATGGGAGTGGGGCATCCGTGTACTATGAACGCATTCTTGTTTTCACATGAATTAATCCGTTAGTTTTCTAGTTTTAATTTTTTTACTAGTTTCATTTCGGGGCCTTTTACAGCTGACTATGAAATATGGGCTTTGCTTATTGTTGAAGGCCTACGGTGACCTATAGTTGTTAAGGTGGTACCCAACACTTTCACTAAAATTAATTTGGCTCTTTAAATTTTCATAAAATTTTGTCAAAGTACTGACTTCGATCCTTGTACAAAAATATAAAAGTTGCAAAAATTTTGAACCAACCGTTTTGTCAGAAAAAATTACACTGGTTATATAGCAGTTTGACAAACTCCAATTTTGATCATTTAGAAGCTTGATATCCTTTTTACAACACAACGTAATTAAAACGTTTAGCTGACTTTACAGAGCTATCTCCCTGTAGTGTTAGGTACCACCTTAAGTTCCGTGTCATTTGGTCTCTTGTGGAGAGTTGTCTCATTAGCAATCATAACATATTAACTTCTTTTTTATATTTATCATGCATTTCATTGGTTATTCCTTGACTGTTCTGTAATATTCATCAATGGTATTTGAAATGAAAATGAGCATAAACTCAGTCATTTTGCCAACCAAGATCATAATAAGGTGTCTATATTAAATACAAAAACAAAATTCGTACAATAAGTATACAAGACAAAATAAAAGGACAGTACAACTGTAAATAAATCATTAAATGAGAATAATACAAAATAAATATTTATATATACCGAAAAGGTGACTAGAGGTTCTGGAAGGTCAAGCATATTTGAAGTTAACATAAATTATAATAATTTACAAGCATTTTTTTTAAATATATACGTATTTGATCAATACAACAAAGAATAATAAATAACGGGATCGGGGTATTCTTTCTTGATCGGAAGGAATTCGTGGTAGTTATTCACGGAACAAAATAAGACACGTATAGATCAATTAACATGATATTAAAATATGAAGACGTGGTATAATTGCAATTGAGATATCTGTTTATTACAAGCTATATCTACTGATGGAAAAAGCTCGCACGCAAAATATCCACTGAGACCACGTGGTTAACGTTTCAACCCCTGACATAAGATTTCAGACCAAGTTGACTTTCAACAAGTAAACTTTCAAAATATTTCCAAAGCAAGTGTATTTGTGAAAAGTTCACTTAGTTAGATACAAACAATACAAGTATACTTCAGTAAATTAGAAAGTTGAGAAACGAACTCGACAAGTAAACATAATTAGCAAGGACAGTGAATAAAAACAACACCACAAGATGAGAATAAACATTTTGTTCACTTTGTTAATATAAACTTGTTCAGAGTAAGTTAACAAGTGCACTTTCGGAAAGTCGGAAAGTTTAGAAAACAACTAAACAAGTACACAAAATAAAGTATACAAGATGAGTTACAAGGCTACTATCAGACTCGTTGTATGTTACAAGTGAACAAAGACCATGTACACAAGGCGAGTCTATACTTTTTGTTCACTTTGTCAAAGTCAACTTGTTCAGAAGAAGTTAACAAGTACACTTTCTGAAAGTCGGAAAGTTTAGAAAATAACTAAACAATTACACACTATCAAGTTCACAAGGTTGGATATAATGCAACTTTACCACTTATTTATGCCAACAAGTTGAGCTGAGAACTGATCAACTCGTGACTATTATAAGCTTCCATAATATTCCTATCTGTTTACATCGTTCACATCTCATACATCTCAATGTTGACACTATCGTTTCAACATCGTGTTTATATTGTACATATAGACTATACCTTTGTGTTTAAACCGTTCACATCGTATACATTGTGACGTTGCAATATCCTGTTTACATCGTTCACATAGTTAATATCGTATAAAAGTAGTGTACCAAGTCTATAGCTTTGAGTTGACATTGTTCACATTGTATACATTGTACATCGCAATGTTCACAATATCGTTTCAACATCGTGTTTATATTGTATGTCTAGTCTTTACATTGTACCTTTATGTTTACATTTTCTCATCGAATGCACTGTAATGTTGACAATAGCGTGTTTACATCGTTCAAATCGTCTTCATTCTATCAATGTACTAAGTCTATATCTTTGTGTTTACATATGGTTAACATCATGTACATTGTGATGATGATGACGATATCGTGTCAATATCGTGTTTATATTGTATAAAGTCTACCCTTTTTCTGTTTACATCGTTGAAATCGTATAAATCGTGATGTTAACAACATCGTGTTTATATCGTTAACATCGTATTATGGTTGTATACGAAGTCTATACCTTTGTGTTTACATCGTTCACGTCATTAATGTCGTCAATATCGTTTCAACATTGTGTTGATATTTTTTATCGAGTCTAAACATGTGTCTACATCGTTCATATCGTATAGATCGCAATGTCAACTATATAATGTTTACTTCGCTCAGATCGTATTAATGTATAGTTACAAGTTATACTGCTGTGTTTACATCGTTCACATATTATACATAGCATAGTGTCACTATCAATAACATTAAATAACATAGTTGCTTTTATTGTTATTAGTATAGTATTTAATTTATGTTGTTATATTCTGTTTATGTTATATCCCTATATTTCTAATGTGTTGACAGCAACCGTTAGTCCACATTGCAGTGTTCTTAACTATATAGTTTTCAGCAAAGCGTTTATACTGCTTCATAATAAATGTTTTAAAAATTCTAGCGGCATTGAGAATAGTTGTGGACAAAACGCATTTTGCGAATCATGATGTTGTCGCCGCTATGGTAATCCGTACAAAGATGAACAAGTTAAGAATATCAACACAGAAGCATTTGAACAGACATTTCAATTCATTACGAAATATAAATATGGTACAAAACATACGTCACACGGAAAGTTTTAGTTCTCTAGCTCATGGTAATGACAATACCTACAAAAAATGATTCATCATATTATTTAATCTAGTACTACTTAACTTTAGTATGAATTACTTACAAATTAGAAATCTGTTCAATTGCTGCTTCTCTTTAGAGGTTTTTGTGCGTACGAAAACAAAGTTTTTCACTCATTTTCACGAAACAAAAATGGTCTTTAGTCTTCTTTACCGCAATATCAATGTAAGCGATGTAAACAGTGTACAACAGTTGGTACAATTTATAAGATGTTGACACAATATCGTGCTAACATTAAATACATCGCGATGTAAACGATGTAAACACGATATCTTTAAAACATTGTGTACATAGCGATGTTAATGATGTCAACGATGTAAACAAAATGTAAGAGTTCGGAGAATGTAAATGACGTTGACACGATATCGTGTTAACATTGTATACATTGCGATGTAAACGATGTAAACACGATATCTTTAAATTATTGTATACATGACGATGTTAACGATGTCAAAGATACAAACAATATGTAAGAGTTCAGATAATGTAAACGATATTGCCACGATATCGTGTTTACATTGTTTACATCGTTATGTCAACAATGTCAACGATGTGAAACAATATGTAACAGTTCAGACAATCTAAACGATGTTGACACGATATCGAAGTAACATTTTGAATATCGCAATGTCGACAATATTGATTAAACATTGTGCATGAATGAATTAAAGTAAAATGATTATTGTATGTGTGTTCAGTGCATTAATCATCCAGGGACCACATTAATAATTCTCACGAAGGAAAAGAAGATGATTGTAAATTTAATGAAAAGATGTTTGTTTTGTTCCATTATATATCTGAGAATACGTTGCGGGTTTAACTACTTGTTGGGGCTATTTAATAATCGACAGATATTTGCATCTACATGTACGTCATTTGGTGTCTGATAGATACAAATGTAGGTGTCGTATTGGTAATCATACAACTAATTCATTTCTAAATTTCAATATGATATTTCACTGAACATATTTTTTTTCTATGTTACATTGGTTTTGATTTTGCTTTAAATTCTCTTTAAAAGTCTTTCTGTATTTACCAAATATATAATAAACATAAGGAATGGATATCAGTAAAAGTATAAAACCGCTGTGGAATGTTAAACAATTAAAAAAAAATCAACTCTGCAAATAACAAGAATGTGTCCAAAGTACACGGATGCCCCACTCGCACTATCATTTTCCATGTTCCATGGACTTTGAAATTGGGTAAATATCTAATTTGGGATTAACATTAGAAAGATTATACTACAGGGAGCATGTGTACTAAGTTTCAAGTTGATTGGACTTCAATTTCATCAAAAACTACCTTGACCAAAATCTTTAACCTGAAGCGGGACGAACGAACGAACGGACGAACGGAGCCATAGACTAGAAAACATAATACCCCTCTATTATCGTAGGTGGGGCATAATTACAAATGAAAACAATGTTGTTAAGTATACTGTATATTTTAGGAGTACCAAGAAATTTCTTGTACGTCAATAAAACTCATCTCAAACTTGGTACATGTCGGTTGAATTTAAACAATAAAACTATACAATTGGTGTTCGATTAAATTTCGTGTTCGTCATGTACAGGTGCTTTAAAAGTCCATTTAAAACCCTCATGATCTAACAATTAAACGTAATTGATATAATTTCCTTGTCGGCAAGGAATTCTAAAGACCACATTTGGTGTACATAACATGTATACATCTGGTTTTATATCTAGCTCAACCTCTGACTTGGATAACAGTTGTATAAAATTCCATTATATCGACAAAAATGTGTCATAAAAAAAACCCAGACATAATAGGTACAATTGCCAATCTTAGGGGTACAGCATATATTCAGGACGAACAGGTGAAAATCGATCATCCGTCCTGCATCATTTAAATACATAGATTTTTTATTTACACTAAGAAAATAGAATGATCTTTAATGTCTGTGTCATTTGGTCTCTTGTGGATAGCTGTCTCTTGGTAATCATACCACATAATTTTTTTTTTACATTTATTTCAATTTTTTTTTCAAAAGTATGTTATCAAAAGATATATTTCACCAACTGGCTAGTCTTAAAAACAGTTGCCAGCAAAATATCAATTGCATTATTATTCAATCTATATAGTCATGACGATGACAAATTGAACAATGTATTCCCTGTCACTGCTTCATATATGAATATTTCTAGCTGCTTCTTTCCAATTAAATAAAGAATAACCAAAACAGTTATTTTGGAAGGTGATTAATTCATTTCAGTTTACTTTGTTCTTAAATGCCAAATCACACAAACGCATTTAGAAATAGCACAAATGCAATATGTAGCACTACATAGCATTCATTGCTGAAAATATGAAGATTATGGTATTTCTTAATGGATACTGTATATACTCATAAATATTCACATTAAAAAGGTGTCATCAACTTTCAAATGTCAATCAATGGATGGCAACTCATTCTGAGAAAATAAACTATACATCTTTGTAAATTTATTTAAAATATGGCATGTGCTCAAACTCGGTAAAGATTAATCTCAAGTGTATGTATTTGATATATTCAACAACCGATACCCTTACATTGATGATATTTCGTTCGTTTTAGTATACTGCTAATTGATTAAATAACAAGAACGTGTCCAAAGTACACGGATCCACACACACACTATAATTTTTCAATAAAAATGTACCGTGAAATTGGGTAAAAAATAATTTTGCATTAAAATTAAAAAGATCATACCATGGTGAACATGTGTACTAAGATTCAAGTTGATTGAACTTCAACTTCATCAAAAACTACCTTGACCAAAAACTTTAACCTGATACTCGCACTTTCATTTTCTATGTTCAGTGGACCATGCCATTGGGGTCAAAACACTTATTTGGCTTTAAAATTAGAAAGATCATATCATAAGGAACATGTGTACTAGGTTTCAAGTTGATTGGACTTCGGCTTCATCAAAAACTACATTGACCAAAAACATTAACCTGAAGCGGGACAGACGAACGAACGAACGGAAGGACGGACGGACGCATAGACCAGAAAACATGATACCCCTCTACTATCGTAGGTGGGGCATAAAACAGTTTCCTTCGATATAGTTATCTCAGATTTCCATGAGAAACTTTACATAAGAAAATACGATAAAAGGAGGATTTATCGTTCATTATTGTTTTGTTTCTTTTTGTGGCACCACCGTACGGTGTTTATGTACCCCAACTCGTCGATTATGCTTGTGCCTGTAGTTACGTCTCGGAATTCAATGAATTCAATATATGTATTACAAGTTATATGGTAAGTCTAGGATTTCATTTTCACAAAATTACTTAAAATATTTACTTAATTCTTTCATAGATAAAATATTTACTTTGAACATGTTTGGCTGCACCTGTAGAAGACTTATTATTAACGATAAAGCACACACTTTTTGTTAACGGTTAGGTTATTTACTGATACATTAATTATAATACAATCTGGGTTAACTAATCTATACCATAAATAAATTCAGTTTAAAAGGTTAACAATTTAACAATGTAATTGGATCTTTGAATATTGATTTAATCGGTAAAATTAATGATTTTGCTACAGTAAATTAAAACCAAACAACTTAATTTTATGTTTGTCATATTTATATGCATTTTTACGGTTCTACAATCTCTTTGTTGTATTCTAGTTTTTTGTGTTTCGTATATATGCAATTTCGTTTTTCTTTGTTGAAATATTTGTTTGTTTTTATTGTGATTAAAATTATATGACTCCTGTATGTTTATGTTCACACATTGTTGTCAATATAATGTTTGTTTTAGTGACAGTTATACAGGTGAAAGATTTAGAGAGCTATAAACAAAGGTTTTATCCGGCATTTTGTATATTAGAAAATGTCTGTACCAAGTCAAAGAATATATCAGTTGTGTCAATTCGTTTGATGTAGTTGAGCTTTTGATTTTACCATTTGATTAGGTATTTTCAAATTTGAGATACCTTAGAGTTCGGTATTTTTGTTATTTAAACTTTTACATTATTATACAATATGCATCTTTTTTGTTATTGTATCCACGTTTTCTTCAGACTGCCCTAGAGTTATTAGTTTTACAAGACAATAACAATCAAAACCAAGGAGTAAACAAAGACTCATCAAACCAAAGGACATTTACATCAACAGTAATAAATCAGAAATAAGAAACAACACGAACTCCACTAAAAACCGGGAGTGAAATCAGGTGCTCCGGTAGGGTAAGCATTTCTTGCACCGTATAACTCAGGTTTTGTTTGTTGATAAAATTGATGTTAAGATATTAAGTTAATATATTGCTTCTAACGTACGCCAAAATATTTTTCTATAGCATTTGGCAACAGATGTTATTTAGTAGAATTTAATTCAATAATAATTAAATTCAGTTATTGTAACTATATAACTTGGTATGTCTAATAATGATTTAAATTAAGTTCGATATATTTTATACTGGTCACTTTCATATGCTTATTAGTTTAGCCCACGAAATGTTAGTCCGTGCAATTTACCTAGTGTGGTTTGGTCATTTGGATTCAATTCTTACACGGAGCTTGACCAAAGCTATAGAATTTAAAAAGTAAAATCACAAAAATACTGAACTTAGAGGAAAATCAATTCGGAAAGTCCATAATCACATTGCAAAATCAAATAACAAAACGCATCAAAAACGAACGGACAAGAACTGTCATGATCCTGACTTGGTACAGGCATTTTCAAATGTAGAAAATGGTGGATTAAACCTGGTTTTATAGCGCTAACTCTCTCACTTTGATGACAGTCTCATCAAATTCCGTTATATTTACATTGATGCGTTAACTAAACAGACACAATAAATAGAATAGTCAAAACATGGGTACATCAGTCATCATCGTATAACAATTTTAAAAGGAACAATTCAACAGAACACAAAAACATCTATCTACAAACATATTCATTGATTTGTGTGTCTGACGTCAGAAAATTTTATATGTCACATATATCATGTATATTTGTCGTTCAATGTGCATACAAACAATTTTAAAATTTACATAGGCAATGTTAGCATATAAGGTTAAAAAATCAAGAATAAATTTCAGAAATAGACCGAGATTGAAAATAGTCCAAAAGTTATATATAAAATTTATAAGAATCCACAAATTGTTAATTCCACTACAACGTCACGTACGCTGTTCCTACAACCCCTATGATTTAAAACAGAATCTTCGAAATTTCCTCCGTAAAACAATATAAAATGTTAACAAACACTAACCACTATAAAAACTAATTCAGTATATGTTTTCCTTTATGTTCTTATAGCTCTAGGTCATATGCTTAGTAATATCTAGTGTATTTGAGGATTAAAACAACAAAGCTATGTGAAAAAAACGGATGTCCAACGTTACATTTTTGAACAACTGTTTTATCTCTTATGTATAGTGATCCTATTTCTTATTCTCTGATCTTCCCAAAACTTGGCAGAAGCAACGAAGTGTGTCAGTTCTTGGTTAAATTAAAGCCGTTCTTTTGTCGAATTTCGTTTGACTCGGTGGCTGCATATTAAGTTGGAATGTAACGGCTGAAAGGTAGTTTTATAAGTAGACATAGCTAAAAATGTCTAAAAAATGTGAGATAATTATAACATTTACCGAAAGAACAAACATTTGCCTCATTGTTCACTAGTTCAAAAATTGTAGATTCTATAAAACCATCTCTACACAGTCGTTTTTCAAGCGGTAGCCATTTTGTCCAAGTTGATATTTCATTTGTCCTAGCAATTAATGCGGGGTTTTTACCTGATATTTCAATAAGTAATTTATAATTTACCAAAACAAAGGTTAGATACACGAAAAGAACATAAAGTCTAGATTCTTTTTTTATTAACTGCATGTTTGGGTCTTACAGGAATAAAATGCTACGAAACATTACAAAACGGTAGCCATTTTGTCCAAACGTCGAAAAACGTCGAAAAATCCAAACAAAAACGCTTTTTTTTCGACGTTACATGTGCAAAATTTGTTCCATTGTATATTCGTAATACTTAAAACGAATCGCGTGGTGAAATTTAAAAAGAAAATTGCTGGTTGTCGAAAAAAAACCCACAGTCAATGTTTTTCATGAAACGGAGGTAACTGAAAGACTTATCGGAAACAGCGACAAAAACAGTTTCATTGAATTAATGCAAACCCGTTTTATACGGACGATTCAGGAGAAGATTAGTACATTTTAAAAGCAAGCAATTTCAAATGACTGGGAAAATAATTTTCAAGATCGGGTTATTATAATTTTATTTAATGGTTGTATTTCGACAAGTTATGTGTCAAGCAAATTTTTAATACAATTCAATTCAAATTAATCAAGGTTAAATATGTTTTTATTTACTTGTAGAGTGTCGGATATATTTGTTTTAGGGTTAAATCAAGATATGAAAAATTTACAATGACAGATGATATGCACCATGCAATTTTAGCAGCCTAAAAGTTTTGTTATAATTCATTTATTGAAAACCGTATACTTCTGTCCCATTTTTCCTTCCTTCAAGTTCATTACTTACGACAATACAACATTTTAAGGTGAATTAAGGGTAAAAATTATTTAATCGATTTCCACAACTTGAGGTAAATAAATTCATGGTAAATAGACATTACAAAATTAATAGAGACAAATTTAAAATCAACCAACTACATAAAAAAAGCAAATGAAACTTGCAAATTGAATAAATGTACGTCAAAAGTTCCAGAAAACTCTCTTTGACGTCGTGGTGGTGTAACGTCGTGTTGTAGGAACATCGTGCGCAACGTTTACGCGATTGAATGATTTTGACGTTTATGGTTCAATGTATTTTGTAATTCATAATAGTAATATATCATAATGACATAAAATAAAACACAGAAGAAAAGATGAGTATTCTATAATATTAGTTCAACAATTTAAACTGTCAATCTGGTTTTTCTTTGTTAAATAATTTTTGACTTTGTTAAGGATTATGTACCATTGAGTTGATTCAATGCTAAACATATGGAAATATTATAAAAAAATCCACAGCCTTTATTCTTGTACTCTCATATTTGGAAATTAAGTGACTGATAGATATAGAATTAGTGCATGCAATGCTAGCATTGCTTTCATTAAAACAATTTTATTAATGAAGTTATTGGTTAAAACAAATACAAATATGGACCAAACCAAGTACACCTTTTAGGGTGCGCTCGACTTTAGAAACTCAGCACGAGGTATTTTGGAATTTACAGGTTGGTAAGAATTTTTTGTAAAACATAAACATTAGCATATCATCGAAAAGCAAGTGAGTTATCTATGTTTCAAATTTTATAACATAAATCTCTCTATCAAAGACTTTTTCTACAAAAATTTTGGGTTATTTGCCACGAAATCCTCTTTTTCAATTAAATGCAATGAAACAGTAAATAATAATACTTTGCTATGTCTACAAAATGGCAAAACTCTATTATTCATTATAAATGTAGCATTGATACTATTGAAGTTTTAAAAGTTCGTACAAAAATGCTACAGAAAGGGTCATCAATCTTAAATGCTTTAAAAAGTCGTTAACTTTTTTTTTGGTGTAATATAACTGAATTCAAATTCTATTATTGCTTAATTGTCGATAATCTTTTCTTGGATATTATTTTATGTTTCTAGTAGACCTTCTCAACAACTCTCGGCACTCACAGTTGAGAACGACTACGACGGGTAAAATGTGAAGGGTCGTCTCAAAAATAAAAAAATAAAATAGATCATTATTGATTTTTTTGCTTTCAATGACAATGACACAACGTTCCTACAGAGTCCAAATGACATGGAATTTTTAATTTATTATAAAGAAAATGATAAACTTTAAGTCACATTTCATTTCTTTAGACGTCTAGCTTCTAGCTGTCCTGGTGGAATTTGGAAAATAAAACAAACAACAAAGCATGTTTTATTTCAGTTGATATTTGATTAAACAATGATTATGTATGTTGACAAGGGCGGCAAATGTTTCACAATGTCTGCTAGTTTTGGTCTTGGTGTCTCCATAATATACTCAATACTTTGTATCTTTTAAATTCACCAATTTGGTGTTCCACTTAAATTCTGTATTCACCAATCACTGCTTAAATGTTGTAACATTGATACGGGGGGTCAATTAGATATTTTTTCAATATTCATCTTGGAAAAACATCAAAGATATCGTGCAGCGGAGAAGTCCGTCGTTGATAAAAAAAAACCAAACAAAAAAAACCAAAACGATGGGATATTTTCCTTCGACCTTAAAAATCAATATGTGATTATCCCTCCAGAAATTGAATATGTACATCAACTAAGGTGAAGATCTTCGGAAAAACACCAAGTTGGTCGTGCTCACAAGTGTGATACGGACGGACGGTTCAGTAATCATTTTTCATTAAGTTTGAAAACTTTCATAAAGCTTTTACACCAACAAATTACTCGTTATTTGCATGCGGCAAATATTTGTTGAAAGACTCACATAATCATAAAATTGAAGAGAAAGTGGGTTAGATGCAAAATGATTGCAGTATTTTTTAATCAATACAACATGAAATGTCGTTCAAATACATACGAAATAAGATTATTATATGACAGAGACATATATTTATTTATTTATTTGGTTGATATATATTCTTAAGCCATATAGTCAAAACAGTATATAACCGCCAATCCAGTATGTTTCGTATAATGATAATCATGGTGTTTGTCTTTGAGACGACCCATCCATTTCACCTGTAAACAGTAGGTGTCATTAGTCCGTGTCGAGAGATGTTGAAAAGGTCTATTTGTAAATTGAAGATGATTATGCTTATAGTGCGAGTTGTTATATCTAATTGTTTAACGAATGTTAATAAACATTTACCAGGTTATTTATTCTTAATCCAAATTCAAATCTTGCAGTACGAAGTAACCGGGGAGTAAGCCATATATTAATGCCAACATAAATGTTTATGTAAATTCTTTTTCTTCCTCAATATGCATGAAATAGTTTCCACTGGACGTTAACATACATTCTATGAATCATTACTTTTTTGTAAAATTTTGCGAGTCATCAATGTTAGTTGATTAATTAAAATATATATACTTTTCGATTTAATTGTTTTATAGGTTTCATGTTTTATAGCCGATTATAGGGTATGAATATTTCTCATTGACGAGGGCCACTTCAATTGATATTCGGTGGATACCTCACTTATGTCTTTTATGACATTCGTTATCAAAATTTCTACTTTGGTTATTGACGTTGTATCTTAATACTAATTAGTCAATGGGCATATTGAAATATTTGTATTTCCATATTGATTCAATTGTTTAATTTAGGGGTGTAACCTTGACAAATGATATAATTTTAAAAATGCATTGACTAACATTGAAATTATTCATTTAAGCCAGTATGCCGAGAGGAAAAGGGAAGAGGGTGCTGCCAAACCGTGATGTACGTAGGCAAAATCAAGTACAGCTACCGGTAAACAGAAGGCTTCGCCCAGGGAGAGCTGAAATTATTAGACAAAATGTAGCCATTCCGAAACAGCCGTTAATGCCACCACAACTTCCGTAAATACCACCAGAACAGCCATTAATACCACCACAACAGCCATTAATGCCACCACATCAGTTATTGCCATCACATCAGTTATTACCACAACAGCCATTATTACCACCACATCAGTTATTGCAACGACATCAGTTATTGCCACAGCCAATTCTACCATCACAACAGGTTGGAACTCCAAACGTCCTTTTCCAGCCCGCTGAACAATAAGTTCCTAATCAGGGATGTGTACATCTAGGGCAGCCCACAGCTCGTAATACTGTACAAAACAGTGAGATTTCAGTTATAGTAATAATGTTGATGTGTTTGTACCACACAACTTTATAAACCAAATATGGTATTTAGAATATGTTGATTAGGCCCAATTACTGTACAAAAACTTTATTTCAAATATTGATCAACCGAAAAAGAGTGCTCGGTTTTGATGAAGATGGGGACATTTTTAAAATTAAAAGAAACAAATATTCAAAAGTTAAATCCTTACATTTGTATCTTAAAAGGTGAGTGGACTGAAGTTTCTTTTTTTTTTTAAATTATATGAACATTTTATTGCAAAGATTCACGGAGTTGGCAAATAAATTGATTAGCTACATGACGATTATTAGGGGGGGGGGGGGGGGGGGAAGGGGCTAGTGTACCTTTTGAGAACGCTTATAAAAAGCAATTTCGACTTAGAAAATCTCGAGATCATATGCGTACATGGGATGGGCAGCTATGGTTTCAGTTTATTGCAGTAGGCATACATCATGTTCTTCTTATACTTCTGAACACAGTTAACAGTCCTTGCTACGATTATAATTTTAAGGCCGTTTGTACTAGTATGAATTGTGTATACAGCCATTCATGTATAAGATGTAGCCAGTTCCATCCTTTGATGAACTGTACAAATAATTCATATAACAAGAATAGTGCTCGAAGTTCTGTTACTTCGCACTATTCTGCTCCTAGGTATCAACATTACCCTAGGGCACCTGCTACAAACAAGTTTGCACCAAGGTATAAGGCTAGTGCTAGGGCTACAACGCAGTCAAACAAGTTTTTGAATACACATGGAAATTTTAAATATTTAAAGATTTCCAGGTCATCAGGCAAATGTTCCAAGGATGCAATTTTAATCATTTCTAATTTTATAATTTTGTTTACAGCTTGCAATCATAACAGTATGATATTTGGTGTTTTGGTTTTACCACCTGTTAATACTACGGTTTTAGGGAATATATTGAAAGACTACCCCGATAAAATATCGGCAAATATATTATAATGGTTTTAAATACGGGTTTCGAACACCTTATACTTGCAAAAATTTAAAGTCTGTTTTACAAGATCTAAGTTTCCTGGAAAAAGTTATGGGTCAAGTGAAAAATGGTAGAATTGCCTTTTCTTATCGACCTATCTCAAATCTACGAGTTTGGAAAATGTTTTTAGAAATTATAATGGGATTTCTTATATTTTGGGCGACACGTGGTTGTCGAGTTCTGTTTTGTAGCGCTGACTTCTTCAAATACTTGGCTAACGTATCAAATGGACTAAATTCATTTCAAAACTTTAAACATAAACTAAAGTTGTATGACGCATGGTCATGCTCTGTTTAACATTTAGTTAGTTATATAGCTGACATGTTTAAGGAAGAATATTCTTATTCCACTGTGAAAGTGTACCTTTCCGGCATTAGTTTTTATCATAAGATTAATGGTTTATTGGACAACACATTATTTTATTGTTCAAAAGATTAGCCGTGGCATGCTTCGTTTAGATAAGCGACACGACTGTCGTCAGCCTATTACTACTGATATATTAACTAGACTTTTAGATGCACTGCATTTAGTTTGTTATTCAGTATATGAAACATGTTTATTTAAAGCTTCATTTTCAGCTAGAATTTTGGGTTTCTTAGTTTTGGAGGAACTGCACATTTAAATTTAAATGAAAATCTTATTGTAAAACGATCCAAGCTGGGAAATTCAGTAATTACAATTCTGGAAAGGAATAAAACTAGTACGATGTGTGTGTCCTGTTTAGTTGATGTCTGACTACATTGCCTTGAGACACATAGATGATGGACCTTCTTCATACACTCTTTACGTTTTGAAGCTGCAACACAATCTTTTCTTGACGGTTTAGATAAAATCGTATTAAATTGAAAGGTAGATGGAAATCGGCTGCTTTAATAGGTTATATAAGAACAAACCTGGTATAGTACGTACTAAAAAACATAATTTCAGTGTATACATACCAGCAAGATATTTGGGTAATTTGCTCTTCAATTTTCATAAGAGTCAGTGATCACGCTCATTTAAAGCCTATAGGTGCAACGGTCGGATTAGAGAACATTTTATGTATTTCTAAATCAGATTCAGGAGCTCTGAAAATGTTTTTTTTTTTTTTTTTTTTTTTTTTAAATTTTCTCATTGTTTGGTTTTCCCTGACAACGGATAAAATAGCTTAGATGTTGACACTATTGAATTGAAGTTGAAGTTGAAGTTGATGTAGATGTTGATGTTGACACATGTGTATCAATTAACTAATTAAATTTTTTAATGATGTTTACAGTATTGAATTTAAGTTTATGATGTTAAAGTTGATAATGTTGATTTTGATTTTGAAGTTGAAGTTGATAATGATGTTGATTTTGAAGTGGATGTTGAAGTTGTTAATTATGTTGATTCTTGCAGTTAAATTTGTCAACTAGTTACTCAACTTGTAATGTTGGCCGAATTTACTTTAAGCTATTATATGGACTACTACTGATGGACTACCCAGTGGTTCCTGATATAACTTCGTTTCTACTGGATCCCCCTTCAGTAATTCAATCGTCATCAAATTTTGATTTACAAGTCGGTTGTGTTTCTTTGTTGCAATTAGTGCCATGAAAAATTTACAGCCAAATAAATCCTAATTTCTTTAATGATTTTGATTTATAGTTTATTTGTTAGATTCATTACATCATGAGTTTCAAACAATTAGATTACACATTTAAAACAATACAAGTACACTAACATTTTATCTAGGTCCCCCTTTCAATCTATGTGTGTGTGTATATATATATACGTCTGAGTCAGGGACAACTCTACAACAGATGTATCCATCGGATCGCCATCAATGATGGTGATACATGGCTGTGTACATAATGTATATATACAAATCGTCTAAACATCAACCCAACAATGTTAGATCTGTAAATTTGCGAAATATATATATATATATATATAATGACTGAATAAATAGTCAACGATCAATCTTACAGGGCGATGGATCATGTAATATGATTCTGTACACTACAAAATATAATATATAACAAGTCAAAAAGGGTACAACATCACCATAAAATAACTATAAAATATACAAATATTAGATATTTCGGATAACAGATATCCTTCTTCAATAATAGCACGATGTCAAATGAATCGTGTCAATTCAAATTGAGACTATCAAAATCTTGATTTATACAATTTAAGCGAACGCTGGAACAATTTTAAAATTTCCAAACACACCGCAAAGACTACAGAAATATGCCAAAAATAAAAATAGTTATTTACGATGTGAAATGGCACAACTTTAGATTTCCAAAGGATGTGACAGTTGAGATGTAATACCTGCATTGAGGGCAGTCCTCAAACAAAAAAATCTAAAAAATAAAAAATGTCCTTACCGATCCAGGATGGTATAAATTAGACAACGGTAGGGCAATTACAACGGAAACTACATATTAAAGCCTTTCAAACGAATAGCAGTCTAATAGTGATTGAAAAAATAAGTTTTGTATATTGAGCGTAAATAATTGAACGTGGCAACGTACTTATACATCATCCCGAATCAATGAAAACCTGTAATTTTAACGGTAATTTTAAAAATAATTTCGAACTGTAAAGCCAGTACTATTTCCGGCGTTGTTTGAAACAGGTGGTCACAGAGAATGAGGGACTCGTTCTATGTTTTTTCATTTATGCCCTCTGGGGAGACTGTCCGTAACTTTCTTATCCAAAATCTTTCCCGAGCGACTCTGTCGACCTTCGACCAACACTCGTTGTGGTCTATGATCGTGATGGTAAGGTTTTTGAGATCAGCTTGTGTGTGTCCAGGTGATCTCAAATGACGACTTACGGGTAGGTCGGGTTTGCAAGTGTAGTCACTTCGATGACCATTCATGCGTTTGTTAAATGGCTGCTCTGTCTCGCCAACATACTGCATGCCACATCGACACTGAAGGAGGTATACAACATTCTGGGTTTTGCAAGTTACATTGCAATATATAGTGTACACAGACCCAGTCGAGTGGCAAGTGAATGTTTGAGTATTCAGTATTTGTTGACAAGTCATGCAACGTCTGTTACCACATGACTTGCACCATCCTGCAGTTGAACAGCTTTTATTTGAGGAAACGTCAGCTCTAACAAATAAGTCTTTCAGACTTGCTGGTCTCCGAAAAGCTAAGACAGGAGGATTGGGAAAGATCTTGGATAATTTAGGGTGTTTGGCAATAGTTTGCCAATTGGCACGGATCAAACGTGAAAGGTTATTAAAGGCTGGATTGTATGTAAGAACAAACGGGACTATTTTGCTGCGCCTCTTCCGTTTGTACTGTAAGAGGTCATTGCGGCTGTTATTGTTAGCGCGCGCAAACCCCTTATCTATGTCCAATTTCTTATAACCTCGTTTTGTCAAAAATCCGCGAAGTTCCTGTAACCGTTTCGTGACAGCCTCCTCAGAGGAGCAAATCCGCTTGACTCTGAGAGCTTGACTGTACGGGATACTTTTTGTACAGTGTTTTTGGTGACAGCTTTGGGGAGAAAGGTATTGATGTTTATCTGTGGGTTTACAGTAGAGGTCTGTTGATATGACACCGTCCTTTATAGATGTGGTTGTGTCTAAGAAAGATATCTTAGAGTCGGAAATTTCATACGTAAATTTAATTGAATGGTGGGCGTTGTTTGCATGTCTGATGAAATCATCCAGTTTTTGTTGAGATTCATTCCATTTCATGTCAACATCATCAATGAAACGGAACCAAGACAAAGGTTTGGATAAAGATGTTGCAATAATTTGTTTTTCTAATTTGCCCATGAAAATATTGGCGTAAGACGGTGCCATTTTCGTCCCCATCGCTGTCCCGTTAATTTGAAGATAATGCTCACCATTAAAGGTGAAATTGTTGCATTTCAGGACCAGAGTAAGCAGCTGGACTAAACATTCAGTAGGTGGTTCTAAAATGTGGCGCGAGTCCCATATTTCCCTACAAGATTGTATGCCGTCATCATGAGGTATGTTGGTATACAATGAGGTGACATCTAAAGTGACAAGGAGGGTTTCCGGAGGAAGAGGGTTCATGGATTCCATTTTACGAAGATAATCTGTAGTGTCTTGAATGTGGGAAGGAAGATTTTCTACATGAGATCTTAAATGAAAATCGACGAATTCCGAGATTTTCTCAGTCGGATGGCCGTTTGCGGATACAATGGGTCTACCAGGGTTGTTAACCTTGTGTATTTTGGGAAGAAGATACAATCGACCAGGCTTGGCATTCTCTGGCTTTAAATAACCAATTGTATCCTCATTTATGTGACCGTCATTGTACATGGTTTGTAACGCAGTGATAATTTTGGAGCTAAACTCGGAAGTAGGGTCATAGTCTAGCTTCTTATAAAATCTCTCATCAGAGAGCTGACGCACTGCTTCCGCGATGTAGTTAGCTTTGTCCATTATCACAACGGCACTGCCCTTGTCTGCTGGTTTTATCACAATATCATCTCGGTTTCTCAGCGATTGTATGGCTTTTTTCTCGTCAGGAGAGGTGTTGTAAAATGACAATGATGGTGATACATGGCTGTGTACATAATGTATATACAACTCGTCTAAACATCAACCCAACAATGTTAGATCTGTAAATTTGCTTTCGCAAATTTTTGGTTCTTCCCTCGCCGGGATTCGAACCCATGCTACTGTGATATCGTGACACCAAATCGCCTGCACTGCAGCCGTCCCGCTAGACCACACGACCACCTGGGCTCTAAAAAAAGAGCTTTCGCTGGCCGTGTGTTACCTTTCCACGTCAGTTTTAATCTAGCGGCGTAATACAGTACATGGTATATAAGGCATGAAGATGTTTTTGTTACAGATCAGCTAAATTATCTATAGTAAAGGATCCTACAAATTAATGTAATATACAGTCACAGAAAATATGTATATATATATTGCGAAAGCAAATTTACAGATCTAACATTGTTGGGTTGATGTATAGACGAGTTATATATATATATATATATATATATATATATACATATATCTTCTTTCATATGTATTTCTGTTTTGAATCTTGCTATTTTATCATTTTCCGTCATTTTATATGATCTTATATAGCAATTATACTATGATTACGCTTCCGAATTTTAAACTAAAAAGGCTGAAAGATTACAGAGTAGACAATAAAATTGAGAATGGAAATGGGAAATGTGTAAAAGAGACAATAACCCGACCATGTAAAAGACAACAGCAGAAGGTCACAAACAGGTCTTCAATGTAGAGATAATTTCCCGCACCCGGAGGCGTCCTTCAGCTGGCCCCTAAACAAATATATACAAGTTAAGTGATAATGAACGCCATACTAAACTCCAAATTGTACACTAAAATCAAAAATAATACAAGACTAACAAAGGCCAGAGGCTCCTGACTTGGGACAGGCGCAAACTTGCGGCGGGGTTAAACATATTTATGAGATCTCAAACCTCCCCCTATACATCTAGCCAATATAGAAAAGTAAACGCATTACAATACGCACATTACAATTCAGTTCAAGAGAAGTCCGAGTCTGATGTCAGCAGATGTAACCAAAGAAAATAAACAAAATGACAATAATACATAAAAAACAACAGACTACTAGCAGTTAACTGGCATGCCAGCTACAGACAATTAAACTGATTGAAAGATTATGATTTCATCATATGAATATCAGGCACAATCCTTTCCGTTAGGGGTTTAGTATCATACCATCATAACATATATAAAAAGAACATAACCTGTGTCATGCCAACAACTGGTTTTTGAATAAATGTGTTTAGTTCCGATGCAAAGACCCTATAAGTGAATCAATATTAACGCCAAAATATGCAATCTTTAATGACCTGACAACAGTATCGTAACTATATCCCTTCTTAATACGTTTATTTAAAGGTTTAGTTAGTTTCTTAGGTGAATACTGACATTTTTGTGCTTTATAAAGAATATTTCCATAAAAAATTGGATGTGAATTACCTGAACGTGTAAGAAGTCTGCATATTGAGCTATATTTACGAATGGTGTCCTTATACCGATGATAAAATTTAGTAAATGTTTTGACTAGTTTGTGATGTCGAAAACCCTGGTGTAATAATTGTCCATTTGTACACGGACAGAAGCCTAAAACATGTAAAATTCACCGATATGCGAACAAATTGTTCATTCGACATAGGTATTGGCACATTGGCAATTTTTTTTAAGGGGCATACATAATCCTATCGTAATGGCTGCCGTCATGTTAAGGCAAAATGGCCGCTATGCAAATTATCAAATAACCCCAAAGTTTAACATATTCGCGACGATTTATATTCGCGATATTTTTCTACTCGCGAAAGTCGCAAAAATAAATCGCTCGCGAAAATAAGTGTGTTTACAGTATACCGTTATAATGGTGTGCTTATTTGTCTCTGTGTGGTCTTCGTTTGTAGTAACAATGCAGGCTCATAAGTGCTAGATTTCGTAGTTGTATTAAAACGGGAAACTGTTCTAAAGTATTTGTCTAACAATAGATAGCATTTTCAAATTTACAGATGAATATCCATAACTTGGAACTCATAAAGTAAGACGTCATTAATACTTTAAATAAATTTGAAAGTACACAAGCTGCCCTGGTGCCAGTACCAGACGATCTTAACTGCCAACAAAATTATCTTGTAGTTTTGTCTGTGACCTGTTATTATTCTATTATTTCATGGGATGTTGCAATTAGTGATTTAGTAGAGCTAATTATAATCCTGGTACCTTTGATAACTACCACATATATCATATACTATTTTCCAATATGCATATCCTATTCGTGTTGACAATATGGTTACAGTTTAACGTTACGAAGGACAGGTTTATTCTTGTGAAAACGGCATCCCTGTCCATATTGTCATTTTCTCGATCGAACGCGGACGAGCATATGCAAAAAAGATCATTGTACACATTAACTAGATACCAGATGCTTTTTTCATCAACATTCTGATATAAACTATGATGTCTGGTACTTAACGTATTATCAATGTATAAAAATGGATAAAAATACGTCCGAACAAATTCCCGAAAACCACTGAACAATAAATGATAATATACATTATTTTTAGCCTTTCAGTTAATTTAAATAAAATTGAGAATGAAAATGAAAATGAGGAATATGTCAAAGAGACAACAACCCGAAAAAAAGCAGAAAACAGTCAAAGGCCACCAATGAGTCTTTAATACAGCAACAATAGAAACAGCAACCGGAATGGGGCTCCACCTGCCCCTTAAACAAAAAAAATGTAATAGTTCAGTGAAATAAACGTCATACTAAAATCCAAAACACATAAATGAACTATCAATGAGCTAAAAAAAATTAGTTGAAACGCTACGTATACTGAACAGTACTGAATTGTCTTAACAGTATTGAATATACCAAATCAAATAAGTCTTAACATGACTAATTAAGTTGTTGTTCAAGCTTTTCAGATGATGCCAAGACCAAAATTATGGTTTAAGAAAAAAAGTTAGAGCATGTCAGTACACGGACTATTTCACTAACCATACCCCAGGGAAATGTCAATCAGTATCGACCAATTGCAAGTAAAAAAAACAACATTTTATAAATGTCGTGCGTCCAAATCGATTTACATACTTTGGTATACTCCGACATTCTACAGGTAGTGTATAAATACTTCAAATCGTTAGGAACTATGTCAGAATCAATTTTGCAAAATAGGTTATTCGGTAACTTCTGAAGGTACCAATAGTGAATTTGATAAAAGGTATGTTTTTAAATCATGTCAGTACCGACATTTAATAACATTCAATCAGCAGCCATACTCTGGGTGCATTTATTTTCATGAGCACTTATTTTCGTGGATTGATGAAAACTTGCACTATCGTCCGTATATAATGTGCGATCATTTTGACATATAACATAGAATTTCACATTAGGTCAACCCATAACATTGTCTCTGTAAGATAGAAACTTACTTTCATGATATTTTGTTTTAGTTCATCAAAGAGGGACGACAAATACCAAAGGGAAAGTCAAACTCGTAAATCGAATATAATCTGACAACGCCATGGCTAAAAATGAAAAAAGACAAACAGACAAACAATAGTACACATGACACAACATATAAAACTAAAGAATAAACAACACGAACCCCACCAAAGACTGGGGTGATCTCATGTTCTCCGGAAGGGTAAGCAGATCCTGCTCCACATGTGGCACCCGTCGTGTTGCTCATTTTATAACAAATCCGGTAAATAGTATAACTCGGTAGGTCACATTCATGAAAGGGAAGGGGATTGTAGTTACGACGTAAGGAACATATCCGATAACATCTGTGAAACGGTTATTCCATAACGGTCAACCAACTCGTGATGGCGTCCGTATTTATAAAAGTTTACGAAGGGATTATTTCAACTTCACCATTTGTAACTCTTGGTTTGATGGCTTCCTTGTGAGCAGCAACCCTGATAGGAAATACAAGCACCGGATATCGTATCAATTGGGAGATATATTTGCCCGTATGCAGGTGCTGCTGGAATGCTGCATCAACATACGTAAAAGTTATTAATCAAGTCTGCAACAAAGTCTATGATTCTTTCGGGAACTTTCAGTTTTTTCGTAATTCGGGGTAGCCCTGCCAGTCTAAACCACATCGATTTAGTTGAAAAAATGAAACTAAGCTAAACTATGTTTGTTGAATTTTTTTGGGCAAATTTTTCGTATCATAAATCAAGACAAAATCTGTTTATCATAAACAGGCACTCGGTGTTACCTTGTATATTAGACGTACTCTGCACATCTATTGAAAAAGTAATTCAGTGACCGCATAATGAATTTCTTACAATCTGAGACAATATCAGGGTTGTTTTATCTATAGTGTGTGGTATATCAAGTGATGATATGAAATTGTGCAGTGCAGGGTACCGACATTGTGAGCATTCATAAAGCTAATATAAATCATTACTTTCGAGTTTTGGTTGATTATTTAACAAAATGATCAATAAGGCATGGTGAAACCCAAGTATACTTAATCAATTTATTCAGAAATACATTATTACACACATCAACTATATCACAGATTAATTCGTTAGTAGTGCATCTCATACATAAAAATAATAAAAAAACAAACTTGTCATGATACACGAAATAACAACACATATTAAGTGCAGATCTAAATATTTAAAACATTTTCATTTGATTTTGAGGCTTAAATGAATGAAGATATGACCTCATCAAAATGGAGATGTTGACACATCATAAGGCAGGATTTGTATGCAGTTTAAGTGTTATTACGTTTATTATTAGTTAATTGTTTATTCTATTATCTCAGTCGACGAAAGAAGTTTAATTTCCAATTAAAGAATTTAAAAAGGGCTCTTGTTTTCAAAAATGTCCCAAAGCAATTGTCCTTTTAAATCAAAAACTCAACAATACTTTTTGTAGCTACATCATGAACACTGAACAGTTATAAAAGAAGTATGATTCACGTTTTATACTGTAAAATCTATAAAAAAAAAATGACTGATATTTAAATAAGTGATTTGACAAAGAATATCTCCTTAGATTTTAGATATTTGTTTAAATCGATGCCTTCTTTTGGCAACAACGCCAATCAGCTGCAAGCGTATATACTGGAAATCAGTTCTCATTCATCTTCACTTGTTTCTGTTATACAATTGTTTATCTGAAAAACGAACACAATAATTCAAACTGTTATATTTTACTATGAGATCTTGAAATCAATGTATTAGGTATATAACCACTAGTTCAGGCCTGACCAGAAAGAACATATAAAAAAGGAGTACATATTTTAAACACAATTATTATAGTTTCTACGTTCGCATAGCTGTATTATTGACAACCTGCAAAATATTTGAGCAGTTCTGGTATCAAATGAACACTTGGGGACTTGGGATAACTGTAGAACACTTGTTGGACGTTTGTTTTGAATAATAAGAAGTATGAAAAATTTTAATAGAAGGACACATTTTTCATGTTGTTTAGATCAGAAATACCATTTTTTGTAATATCAAACTTCCAGGAATAAGTACACTATAATATGCAATTAAAGGTATGTTGAAATGTTCAGCACAAGTCCGGATAAGGTATAGTTTTACAAGAAATAACTGCCATTGTATTAACTTAAGACAAAGTAGGAAATAATGCTTGAATTAAAGAATTTAACATAGAAAGCAATGTGGTAATGAATTAGTGATTTTATACTTATTAGGTAATCTTTCGTGTTTTATGGAGATTTATCTGTCATCGATGACCAAGGCATGCTTCGGTGAGTTCTGTTTTATAAATAATATATTTTAAGCAGAAAAATCAGATTGACACGAGATGTAAATTTTGTAAACAAAACGAAATTGAAGAGCACTCTTCAATCATTCAGAATATAATTCACATACACAAGAGCATGCATTTTCTGTCACTAATGTCCTACTAGCTGATTAAAACCCTTTGAAGTCAGTATTCCCTTTCATAAACGACCAGTTTTGTCGCGGAACCCGATACGATTATGACGGGCTATATTTGTAATAGCTTTTGTACAAAATTTATCGTTCACACAGTAAGAAACATAATTGGTAACATCGGGATGATATCAAATCAATATCTTTATAGCATATGTGTATTTGTAGATAAACAAAAGTCATCCGTATTTCAAAAGGTTATACATGTATTTGTGATTGCAATTGTGCCTGTTGTATCCCTATTTTTGACATTTGTACCTGTTAGAATAGTTTGTTTTGTTCACACGTTGTTTTCAATATTATAAAATTTGATTCGACTGTAGTACAAGTTAGAGGTTTAGCTAGCTATACAATCAGTGTTTATCAACCATTTTCTACACATTAAGAAAATGTCTGTACAACGTCAGGAATATGACAGTTGTTTTCCATTAGTTAGATGTGTTTAAGCTTATAATTTTGCCATTCCATAAGGGACTTTCAGTTTGGAATTTTTTTTTGAGTTCGTTTGTTTTGTTTTGTTATTCTAAAAAGTATATTGTGTATTCTATATATACACAAGATTTTTTCAACATCATAAAGTCTACGACATTGCGTTTGCTTCTTCATTAGCTAAAGGTATAGAGGTACATTACTGAACATGTGTAATCCCGCTGCATTGTTGTGATTGTCTCAAGTCAGGAACCTCTAATCTTTGTTTCTTATTTTTTTTAGCTCGTATACATGTTGTGGAGTCTAGAGGACCCATTTATGGCCTCGTGCTTTTTTGAGGCATTTGGTCGGTTTGATTTCACTCCAGACAGTCCCCATTTCAATTCTTAATTTTATCATCGAATCTACATCCAATTCCATTTCTTGCAGAGTACTTTGTTTCTATTACACTAATTAAAAAATATCGGAGCCACACATATTATATGCATTTGTGATTACATGACTTTTAGTATTGCATCTACGTAATTAACATTGTCGTGATTTTGGGTTGTAGCCTAAACGAAAAGAATCCACAGTGGGTGAACAATGTCATTTCTCAAAAGATGAGTAGATTGACGATTTCAAACATGTAACGTATCTGTAGGCTGTAATGTTCAATGACTATTTCAGTAAAACGTTTTAACAACATAGTGGTTGATGTGGTGAGTATTGAAAATATTTAAATTGTAGAAGTATAGATCAATGACTTAAAAAGAAATATTTCGTGTCGAAGTGTAACGTCAAATTTCCAGACAACTTAAGTACTTAAGTCAATTTAATTGCAACCTCTATATTTCAAACTGTATGCACTTTTGAATTATCAAAATCATATCTTTGTATGCAAATTACAAGTATTATGACATAAAGGACAATTATGTCTTTGAATCTGTTTTCTCAGTTCAATGGCTTCCTAAGCAGAATGACGTCAAACCCTTTTTTATCCCATTTAACTCGTTTGTAGAAAAAGAATGTTGGAAAATCATGTTCCATCCTACACTTATATGTGTATATGTGCAATCTGAATAGTTTCCCATTTATAAACCTGGTTATGTCGACTATTATTCATTAACATAATACATATGAAGATATACGTTTTTTTCCTTGATCACGGTCCGTTTTATTCGTCTACATAATAACCGACATCATCCTTCTTAAACATGCATTTATTATTTAGTTCGAAGATTCTTCAAACGGACATGGGATCTTTAAGATATACATTGAGATTTCATTTGACTAGTTGATTTATAATTTAACCTTACAGAATAGTTTGGGCTGAAATTTATAAGTTGGATGAGTTTGGTGTTGTGCATGTTGTGGTTGTTATTTTATATGTTGTTAGATACTTCCAAAAATTTCAGAGTAAGGTTCCGTTTTATTTACAATTCTCACCAAAGCGAACCTTGTTCGACTTAAATATGATTATCATCTGCTTGGTTTGCTATTCGCGCACAGGGGTACTGATGATATAACTAGGAAAACTATGTGAGATGAGCTTAAACATATTGAAGCTCTTATCTATACGTTGATGCAGAGTTTAAAAGGGACTTTAAAACATCACCGAGTAAGAACGAATCAAATTTTACAGGTGAAATATTGTAGAAATACCTCATTGTATGCCATCCTCATTGCTGCAACTGTTACATGTATGACTTCACTGTAATCTTTTATTTTTTTAAATTTAATTATATTATTTATCCTCATTTTCTGCACATTCGGTGGAATAGTCATACACAAAACCTTCTAAAATTAGTGTTTCAACTCATCAATACTCATTTAAAGTTACGAGTTGCTGAATACTGGTGTTGATATAAAATTCGGATATAAAAAAAATACTAGATAAAAATAAAAATTGATTAATTTCGTGCATCCAAAGTGCCTTTCTTGATATGCCTTAGTTACCTAAACCAATCATTTGAATACAAAGGTGTACAAGACCATAATTTAATATCATGTAGCCATATGAGTGTCAAACAAACGATGCGAACGAAACGTAGGAACGTAGATATTGCAACAATCGAATACAGATTATAATATGTAGATTGAGTATTTAACTTTTCCTTCGTGTATCCTCGACATTTGTAATTAGAAATCTCAAACTATCGTCCTTCGTCATTGAGGTGACATAATAAACTTCAAATTTGCAACGATATAATCATCATATATATGCTATGGTTTATATTGTATACGATAACTGCGCGTTTCATCTAAAAAGGATATCATACCAGAATCTAAATTAGCACATTCGATCATTACAGAATCTTTACTGTTATACACATATTTACATATCAAATGCATGATTAACGTAGAGACCACTGCAATTGATTTGTTTTTTCATTTTATAATTTCCGTGAACAAAGAATCCGAGATACGGTTAAGTGCAATGCATTGAAAAAATGTTACAATATCAACACGTCTTGTTACTTTCTAAAAATTGCAAACTTACTCTGTAAATGCAGATAAGGTTACAGTGTTGGAATCAATAAAAGCTCCATATCTGACTAACCATGATCCTGCATCTCTTTCCTTGGAAAATGATAAAATCGAGAACTTCAACACATTATTTCCCTCCCTTTTAACGCCGTAGAAACGATTGTCTGTCGCTGCTCTAGCATCATTTGCTAGACAAACGGATCTAGTGGAATTATCTTGCACGACAAAAATTGGGTTTTTGAAATCAGGAACTTTACATATTAAGTCAACACAGTCACCTTCTTCTACTTTGTCTTTGTCGGCTATAATTGAAACTGTAAGTAGATAAATTATCTTTATATGTGGATGCATTCAAAAGAAAGATCTGTTTATATTGCAGTAAACAAACAAATAAAACAACTCAAGATAATGATACATGACATTCAAATAACAAGCGCGGATCCTGCCATCAATGAAGAAAACTATTGTTTCTTTTATGATAAATGTATCTGATCATAAGCTCCATCTTTTATTTTCAAATGTAGACACATATGATTAGAGTGAATTTATAATTTTTATAGATATTTTTCATTTTACAGAATTGTAAGATTAAACTGACCATATACATGTACACATTACACAAAGTAACAAACACGTTTGTATAACAGTATGCAATATTTGAAACAAAGATAAATGCTGCATAATTTTTGGAAAGGTGAACATTTTACAAAGACTAATAGGGGAAAATAATGTTGTTATTACAGCTAAACATATACTAGGTATTTTTTGTAAAATGTTATTATATTATAATAAATCCTGTACTGCCGACAATTCAGTGTGTTTAAATTGAGAATGGAAATGAGGCAAAAACCCGATCGTCAAGCAGAAAAGACCAAAGGCCACCAATGGGTCTTCATCACAGCGAAAAAATCCCGCACCCGAAGGTGGGCTTTAACTGGTCCATAATCAAAAATGTGTACCAGTTTAGTGAAAATTGACATTGTTTGAGTTGATTATAAAACACTAATCAATCTGAATATGGACCGTATTAATGTTTGTAAATCAATATTTGGTGTTTCAGAGAGTGTTGTACTTCTTTTCGTGGAGACTTCCTTCTCATTTTTTCCTCCAAAATGAAGGTTCGACAAATGCTATTGTGGGTCTGTCCTGATTTTTCTTTACGAAAATCTGTATTTCTCGATGACTGTCAAAGTTGGTTTGTCATTCTTAAGGAATGTCACAGGTACAATTCAAATATGGTGTTAAGACTTACTTTTCAAGTGTTTCCATATCCAAAGCGGCAGCACTAACCACACAAATGGACACCAAATGAGAAAAATTGGCATAACAGTTGTTTTTTTTCCTAACAAAAATAGATGAACATATATCACTGTATTGACTATATGAATTGTGTTTAACTGTGTATTCTTTTGTAAATGTTATATCACACATACAAAAAAATGCAAATTAGCAACGGTAAATATTCATATTATCAAAAGATTAAAAACTGAAGAAGGGAAAGGTAAAATGAAAACGAAAAATCTGAAGAAAAAAATTACCAAGCTGCGACTTCTCATTCATGTTAGCAAATTAGGACGTAACAATTCCTAACTATACTGATTGGGTTTTCAACGAGAAAATCGCTTGGTAAAATTTAAACTGCTTAATATATACAGGTGACTCTTGTGAGAAAAATGAATATACAGATAGGAAGAAAATTATATTCAAATGATAATATATGGTACAATGTATACATTGACCTACAATGGTTTACTTTTATAAATTGTTATTTGGACGGAGAGTTGTCTCATTGGCACTCACACCACATCTTCCTTTATCCATATGTAGAAATAAAAATTTCAAAGATATATGATGATTATAAAGAAAGATGCTAATTTTCTATGCAGTGATTTTTTCCCTTATTTGCATTTCCCCGACAAATGAGATTGAAAAAATGCAACTGGGCAACTAAAGGTTGACGAAACAGTTGATAATTAATAGATATAATCAAAATAAAAAAAATAAAAATTATCGCGCGGTAGCATTGAATGTCTAATACCAAAATGATACTCAACGTATTGGTTATCTGTTTAGAATATTGCTTTCTTAAAAAAAAAATAGATTTGTCTTTTGATAACGCTTCTCATGAAATTAAATCATAATCTTTGACTGATCATATCGAAAGTGTGCGCTTAAAAGAGGGACGAAAGATACCAGAGGGACAGTCAAACTCATAAATAAAAAATAAACTGACAACGCCATGGCTAAAAATGAAGAGGACAAGCAGACAGACAATAGTTCACGTAACACAACATAGAAAACTAAAAAAAAAAAACCAACACGAACCCCACAAAAAACTATGAGTGATCTCAGGTGCTCCGGAAGGATTAGCAGATCCTGCTCCACATGTGGCACCCGTCGTTTGGCTTATGAGATAACAAATCCGGTAAATAGTCTAATTTGGTAGGTCACATTTATGAAAGGGAAGGGGACTGTAGTTACGACGAAAGGAACATATCCGATATCATTTGTGAAACGGTTATTCCATAACGGTCAACCAACTCGTGATGGCGTCAGTAAAAAATTCGAAGGGATGATTTCAACTTCACCATTTGGAACTCTTGATTTAATAGCTTCCTGGTGAGCAACAACCCTCTATAAAAAAAAACATGATAGGAAATGCAAGCACGGGAATATCGTATCAATTGGGAGATATACACACTGTATGCAGGTGCTGCTGGAATGTTGCTACTTAGAAATGGAAAGTTTACAATTGGAAAGCTGAAATCATCTCTTTTGTCGTAAGGTTTTTTTTCAATCGACCCTCATTGTCAATTTCTAGATGTAAGTCAAGATATGAGGCCGACTTAACTGTATCTGTTGTATCCTTTATCTCTAGTGCAATGGGATAGATGCATTCGACATAGTCACCAAATTTTGAATTATTTAGTGAAAGAACATCATCTATATAGTGGAAAGTAGAATTAAAGGATATTGCTAACTTCTTATCTTTTCTCATAAGAAGTTCCTGTATGAAGTCAGCCTCATAAAAACAAAGAAACAAGTCGACAAGAAAAGGGGCACAATTCGTTCCCATTGGAATGCCGATAGTCTGTTGAAAAACACGTCCTCCGAACGTAACAAATATGTTGTCATCGAGAAACCAAGCATCTTGATAATGTCAGTTTCAGAGAATTTTTTGTTTGAATCAGAGTGATCCTTTACAAAGTAGGATTTATCCCTTCCTTAAACAAGCTACTTGAATCTTCGTTGACCATTCTTTTTTATGAAACAAAGCAATATCAATTCTTTTAATTTGTCGTTTAGTTTTGAATGTTGAATACTTGTATAAAGTGCAGAAAAGTCAAATATTTTAATACTACTACAAGATCAAAGAGAGTAACAGTGTATGTACTCCGTTGTTTGTAAGGACATTTATGCAGTTTAGGTATCCAATACAGTGATGGAAGATCCAGTTCATCATCTTTGGTTGAAATTCCAAAGGAACATAGAACAGACCTATGATTATCCAGGATTTCCTCTTTGGTTAGTGTCGTGAGGGTATATGTTGGGGTTTTAAGTGAATTGTCAATACCTAATTCGTTTATCAATTGTCATTAAAATTTCCGAAATTGTGTAGGCTTTACATGAACGCCGTTTGTCTAGGTTTACACTCTTGACTTAATGTGTATTAGTCATTGTACCACATTATGATCACCGTCAGATCAAATTAAGAAACAAAAAGTAAAAAAGGCAATATTTTTCCATAGAAACAACTTTGATAACTCTCCCAGAACACAATATTAGGTATAATAAACATCCCTTGTTAACCATTGTATGAGTTTCTTAACGATTAATAAATACAGTTGTTTCATCTGGTTTGAGTATATTTAAACAACATTACTTTATATGGCGGCATGTTTTTAAGGTTATGCTTGTCTTTCTGAAAATTTTCAGCCTTTATTTTATTGATTTTGTATTTACATTGTGTCCATAGATCAAATTTGTTATGTACTGTTGGTCCATTGTATATTCTCTTGTTTGTGTTAATTTGTCTCTTGATTGAGTTAAGCAATTTCATTTTATAGTAAGTATTTCTATATTGTGATGTTACGCTATTGTTTCAGCTGCCTGACCACCAACTAACCGCCCCCTCCCTCCGCCCCTTTTCCCGAATATAAAATGGTTGTAACCCCTAACGTCGATTTTTTGTTAGATCGTTACATTGTGTCTTTTTGTCATGCAGATTTTATGAGTCATGCTATTTCCAACTGTTTTTTTTGGCAGATTGTTCTTACATGTATGTTGTGTTGAAATATCATTATCAAGCTCATAAAAAGTCTAAATAACAAGAATACCACACTCCAAGAATTGTTTTAAAACGAAAATCCATACCCAAATGGCTGAATCAACTGACAGAGAAAAAGAAAAAGAAAAAAAAAAAAAAAAAAACCAGACACTCCCGTTTGAATGGTTTTTCACTAGTAATTTGTATGGCCCTGTATACATGGAACGCAATGACTGCCTTATGTTAATGATCAGCATTATATGCAGTGCTCACACCATTCTATGCAGTGCTCACACCATTATATGCAGTGCTCACAACATTATATTAAGTGCTCACAACATTATATTAAGTGCTCACAGCATTATACGCAGTGGTCCAAACTTTATATGCAGTGGTCACAACATTATATGAAGTGGTCAAAACATTATATGAAGTGCTCACAACATTATATGAAGTGGTCACAGCATTATACGTTTTCTGTTGTATGATGAGATTGATGTATGATGAGATCATTCGGTAAACTTCGTTTTTTTTAGCGGAAATTACCGTTTCCATAATAGGTTAATTACGGTAATGCCCAACAAACAAATTTAAACAGTTATTAAAGTCATGTTATCATAAGGCAGTATACAATATTTAAAACTGATTGAAAAGTGTAAATTAAGACATTCTAAACCTATTATAAGGATCAGTTTCACCTTATTCACAACTTAATATGTATATATATTTCAGTGTTTATTAAATTGCTCCGCCGAACGCAGTTGGATACGACCGCAGAGGTTTAACCCTGAACCGTTCGGACAAAAATGGACACACTATTACGCTTGATTCAGGTCTGAATTTGGAATGTAATTAAATATTTGACACATAATAGGTTTCTGACACAGAATAACTGTAGTCAAAGAACTAAAAATTGGTTATATAATTTGAAATTATACTTAATTTTTTGCTTTTGCACTACGCTGTTGCGAATTGCCCCAACCGCTCCAAAAATTAAAAAAATACCCTCCTTTTTTTGTTGTTTTGTGCAATATACTATGCTGTTGCATACTGACCCCAACCTCAAGAAAAGAAAAATGTATCCTCCCCCTTTTTTTCTTTTTAATTTCTGAAATCTGATATGGGAAAAAAAAATCTTTACACATAATTTTAAAGCAGTGTAAGGGAGTTAACTAAACATATCTGGATTACCTTAATATATTTGGATTACCTTCCTTACACTGGTTTCAAATTGTCTTTATTGACCTTTAACCAAGAAACCCTTGTTTTTCCCTCTTTTTTGCCTCTTAATCCTAAACGGTTTGAGCCATAACACCTCCCCCTACCTACCCCTCCGAGCAAATCATAACCATCCCTTTTATAGTTTAGAAACTTGTGGTATAATTTCAGAGAGATTCAAAAACTTAATGACTGGAAACTACAAAAAATGTTTATTTCGACCCCTTTTTGGCCCCTAATTGCTAAACAGTTAAGACCTTAACCCCCCAAATCAATCCGAACCTTTCTTTAGTGGTTATAAACCTTGTGTAAAATTAATTGATTTCTATTTACTTATACAAAAGTTATTATCCGGAAAACATCTGTCTTCGGCGACGCTGACGACGACGACGTGATAGGAATATACGACCATTTTTTTTTTTCATTTTTTTTGCAGTCGTATTAAAACATGTAGATTTATAGTAATCTGAATATATTTATTCAGAAATGCACAATATATGTGTATAAATTTTATACACATATATTGTGCATTTCTGAATAAATATATTCAGATTACTCGGGATTGTAATTAAGATATGTTATGACCTCAATGTTGGTCAGCAATTGCAAATAGAATTTTACTTAAACATTTTACGATTTTCAATCATACTTTAAAAAGGCATATCACAGCAATGTTTGGTCAAAATAACTAGTTTGTGAATTAATTTTTTTTAAGAATATAATTCGGACTATGCTATACATACAAGTCAAATTAGTTTCGACAATTTTCAATTTTTTTTTCCGTGAGTGATCCATATCCATGAGAAAGAAGCCCCACAGAAACAATCAAGATCCGTCGTCAAAAGTAACTTTCCAGATAACGAAAAAAATATTCAGATATGAAATTTTCAACCTTTTACATTGATCCTAACATGGGATATGGAAAAAAATTGGTAGCAAAAATAACAGAAATCCCCAGACGATAGACAAGCTTGTATGTAAGAAGAATTAGAACGCCAATAACAACAACGAGAAGAATTCACAGTAAAAACAATACTAGAAGTTCTCCACTAATAAAATTATATTACATAAGAGATGATAACTTTAAATGACAACTGGGTCTTGAAAGGGTAATTTTTTCTTATGAAAGTTTATATTTCTATATAATACTGCTGATAATATTTAGAAGACAAACTACTTGGCGTGCTAAATAGCTTGTAAAAAAATTGGAATAATTGATTTTAAAGTATCTACCATGAAATGCTTTAAACTGCATTTCCATATCTGTTAGATACTTATGCATGTAAAAATGCCAAATTCTGAAAATCGATGCCAAAAATGACTCTATCATGACATATATATAAGAGAGCGTAATATGGCACTTATGTGTTATAGAAAGCTGACTGTTTTTTTTAAAAGGTAATTAAGCTTTTTAAAACTGAGTACGGACTATAAAGAGGCACCTTGCTAAAGTTCTTCAGTAGGAAATGAACTCGAGGAATATATCATACAAATTTTCCTTCGATATTTCATAAAATAAACTTTTTATTATTTAACTTCACATTTTGCCATTCGTATTTCTTACGACAAACAGAACTACTTCAATCATTCACCTCTTAGTTTCATCTTTTTCTTACTTATTTCAATCAGTTTTAAATATTGTATACTGCCTTATGATAAATGTATTTTCCCGCGTTTCGGAGTATAATGGGAAAATGTTGTCTAGAAGGAACGTTTTATAAGAACGGTATATATTTTTTTGGCGGGTTTTTGTTATGTGTAGTTGTACACGTGGATACGTGGACCAATCATTTGGATTGTGTCAATAAGTAATCTTATGTTAATGAGGTGAAAGCGGGTTTTAAATTTCCTTGGGTTTGAAAATCATTCTAGCCGCAGACGTTCAACACTTAACATGTCGGAGCCGGCAGAAATAAACATGCTCATCGACCGAAAAATTAAAGACGCTATGAGCCAGAACCAGAACGAGATACTGCAAAGCATCGACAGATTAATGTCTACTCGTTAAGACACGTTTCAGAGATCCGTTCACGAAACGCAGAGGCAGTTATCAGAAACTCAAATGTCAAAAATCCAGCAGATGAACACTGAAAATTACGTTTTCAAGCGAAAGGGAAACGAGGAGCAGTTGAAGGTTAACACAAAAATCGCCAAAAAGATGAAAGAGGCCAGAAGTATTCTAACAGAATCGCAGGACAACAACGAAAGTACAGAGGGCGCGATGAGGAACATTTGTGAAGGTTTGGAATTCTTAATCATCGACAAAAAATGATTAAGCTCGCGGATCAGTCCGAGAACGGATGGAGAACAGTTATCGAGTATGAAACGCACAACCTTGCAGATGACTCAGAAGACGAAAAACGCATAATACGAGCAGAAAACAAAGCGTCGAGGAAAAGACAGAGCGACAAAAAGTTTAAGACACGTACAACTCCTTACAGTGCCCCACAGTCTACTCGATTCAGCTCAGTTAATCAACAGAGTACAGTTAACATTCCTGTGGTGCATCGACCCGGAAAATGTTATGAGTGTGGTATGTCAGGACATTGGAGGTCAGACCATTATAAGCAGGGTTGGCAATCTCAGAAAGAAAAGTCTGATAAGATAAGTACTAGATTATTTAGTAATGATTTATCTGTTAATTTTGGTAGAGAAAATGCTATAGTTTCATGTAATTCACCTGTACATTAAGAAGTTCAATTGATTATTGGCGTAATATTATTTGCGCTAACGAGACAGTTATTGATATTATAGAACATGGATATAAAATACCTTTTCACACAGAGCCAAGTGAGGTATTTTTGAATAACAACAAATCGTCTTTAGAGAATTCAGATTTTGTAGAAAATGAGATTTTAAAGTTGATAGAATTAGGATGCATAAAAGAATTTTCATGTAAACCTAAAGTGGTCAATCCGTTGACGGTAGCTAACAATAAAAACAAATTAAGGATAGTTTTAGATTGCAGACACGTTAACCCACATCTTCATAAATTCAGATTTAAATATGAAGATGCTAGCGTAGCCAGTCAAATGTTTAAGAAGGTAGATTACTGCTTTACTTACGATTTGAGATCGGCCTACCATCATATAGAGATATTTGAATCACGCAAGACATATTTAGGCTTTGCTTGGTTCAAAAATCGTGAAACAAAATATTATGTCTTTAATGTTTTACCATTTGGTATATCTACTGCTGGTTATATTTTCACCAAAGTTGTAAGGTGTATTGTTAAACATTTACGAAATTCAAGTTTAAAGATTATCATGTATTTAGACGATGGCTTAGGCGGGGCTGACGAGATAAGTCAGGCCCATGAAACTAGCATAGTTGTTCAGAAAGTACTGAAAGCTTCTGGGTTTTTGATAGCAGAAGATAAATGCAATTGGACACCTAGCCAAAATGTGGTATGGTTGGGTTTGGTATGGCAATTTGACAAAGGCATGGTTTCAGTCACGGAAAGGCGACTTTCCAAATTGTTAGATACTTTAAATAGAAGTATACAAAGAATAGGTAAAGGAGAAATACACGTTTCGGCAAGGTTTCTTGCTTCTATAATTGGTCAGATCATATCTATGCAAGGGGCAGTTGGTCCTGTAGTCAGACTACGTACACGAAGTATGTATGAATGCATTTTGTATAAAGCAAGCTGGAATGCTAATGTTCTTTTGAACAGTAGATCTCTTGATGAGATAATTTTCTGGAAGGAAAATATAGAGAAAATGAATGGCACAGATTTGCATATTGTTGAGCAATACTCGAGTGTAGTATACACAGATGCCTCGGGCATATGTTACGGTGGCTATTTGGTAAAAGCCATAGACGAAGAGATTATGGGTAGTTGGAACGATGGGGAAAATTGAAAAGTTCTACTTGGAGAGAGCTTGAGGCAGTTTATATAGTACTGCAGTCTATTTCTATGTCAATAAAAGGTCAAACAGTTAAGTGGCACACAGATAATCAGAACGTAGTAAACATAATGAAAAAGGGCAGCAAGAAATCTGATTTACAAAATATTACAATTAAAATAGCTAATGTATGTGAATTAAACTGCATTAAGATCGTACCAGAGTGGGTACCTAGACAAGAGAACGTTAAAGCTGATAAAATTAGCAAGACTATCGATTGCGATGATTGGGAGATAGACGATATTACATTTGAATATCTTAATCAGAATTTGGGTCCACATACCGTAGATAGGTTTGCCACTGATTACAATGCAAAATGTAGCATATTCAATACTAAACATTGGTGTCCAGGTACACTGGGTATTGATGCTTTTAATAGACAGTGGGGTAAAGAAAATAACTGGATTGTGCCACCACCTTCAGACATATCCCGATGTTTACACAAAATTATACAAGATAAAGCAGATAGCACGTTATTTGTTCCTTTATGGGTTTCAGCACCATATTGGCCACTTTTACACAAAGTCAATGGTAATGTTGTAGAATTCGAATCGTTCATTAAAGATAGTAAAATATTACCATCAACAGTTATCAAAAAAGGTCCAGGTAGAAATGGTATGTTCGGAAAATTCACAGATTTCAGGATGTATGCTATGAAAATAAGGTTTTAATTTATTTCATTCTTTCCTACAGGTATCGGTCTGAAAAGAAGGGTGTTGGAGCAAATACTAGATGGAGGGATTCTTTCGGCTGACTTTGACGAATTGAGACGCAAGATGTCATCGTATTTACTGCAGTCCAGAAGTGACAATACTAACAATAAATATTTTTATGCATATAAACGGTGGGAGAGATTTATATTGAAACAAGAGGGACCATCTTTGCCAGCAAAGCCTATATATGTAGCCCTATATTTAACCAAACTGATTTCAAATGGTGAGTCTGCTGCTTGTCCTTATAGTTTATTGTCCAAGTATTTCAGTATTTGTAAAATTGAGTCCAGTTCTGAGCAGTATTTATTTAAACCCATTTTTAGATCAGGCAAACTGTGTTCGCTAATTTACAAGAACAAAAAACTAAGTTATACCAGAGCTAGAGAGTGTATAGTAGCTAGACTTGTGGTGATATAAACATAGGTTTACATTCTTTAAGGGCGGGTTAAGCCACTGTCGCAGCTAACGCTGATGTTAACGAACGCTGCTGGAAACGGCACGGTCGATGGAAATCTGATACTGCCAAAGATGGGTACGTGTCAGACTCACTTGCACATCGTTTAGAAGTAACTAAGAAGCTAGGTCTTTAGTATTTTCATTTTATTGTATATCATTTACACTTTTCCGCCCTTTCTTTGTGTTTCTAGTCTGCACGGCTAAATACATTGCTTTGTGTTTGTTATTATTGTAGTGTAGTTAAAACATGTATTTTCCCGCGTTTCGGAGTATAGCGGGAAAATGTTGTCTAAAAGGAACGTTTTATAAGAACGGTATATATGGGCGGGTTTTTGTTATGTGCAGTTGTACACGTGGATACTAGGACCAATCATTTGGATTGTGTCAATAAGTATTCTTATGTTAATGAGGTGAAAGCGGGTTTTAAATTTTCTTGGGTTTGAAAATCATTCTAGCCGCAGACGTTCAACACTAAACTTCAGTGTTTCATAATATTTGATATTGTATATTATTTTGCTGTTTTTTCTGATGGAGTTTGGCATCAATGTCCCGAGGCGTGCCTTGCACTTGCTCCGAACACAAGTTCCCATATCAATTTTCTTTAATAAAATTTTTTTATGGTTTTTCCTGGGCGGCGAGGTTACGTTAAAGACGGATATATATACATACATATATATACATATATACATACACATATAGAGATATGGGCTCTTATTGATTCAGAGTAAACTTGTTTCAGATGTTTATTCTTTCTGTGTACCTCATTTGGAATGTATTTGTATTTCATATATGTCATGATTTATAATATGAAATATATATTAAATGCCGGCTCTGTTAGTCTGCACGGCTAAATACATTGCTTTGTGTTTGTTATTATTGTAGTGTAGTTAAGACTATGACTTTAATAACTGTTGAAATTTGTTTGTTGGGCATTACCGTAATTTACCAATTATGGATTCTGTAATTTCCGCTAAAAAACGAAGTTTACCGAAAAATCTCATCATACATCAATCTCATCATACAACAAAAAACGAATAATGTTGTGAGCACTTCATATAAGTGATATGAAAACGAGGCTTACCCAATATGGACGTCTTTATTGAGTGCTCCGTGTTATTGTTTACAAAATATCAGCAAAAGAAGATCAAGAACAATATTTGACGATATGGTAACTCTGCAAAGCACTCATATCTGCATGACTTCATAAACAAATGTCAAGATACAAAACAAGCCCAGCTTTGCCCCGCAATTCGCCCGTAATTACAGCTCATCTGACACTGACAACGATCAATCTTACTGTCCCACCCCCAAAAGAATAAGTACGATTTCATCTACAAATACCTCACCATCACCATCACACGCCGCAAAAACAGAGAAATCTGTTGACGATCTATTCAAAATTCTAATAACCATCAAAGACAATCAAGAATCTTTAAAAAAAAAGAATCAAAAAAACTTTACCAGAGAAATCAAAGAGAACATGGACAAACTAAAATCTGAAATAACGCTAGAATTCGCACAAGTTGACAAGAAAATTATAGAAATTGAAACAAAGATGAAAGATGTAGAATTTAAACTATCTCAAAATGTAAACATTGAAAATAGTGCGAAAAGTGTTCACCCAAAGCTTGTGTTAAAAAATGTACAACCGATCGATAACGAGAGTGAAGAAAGTGTAAAGGTATACGCTAATGGTCTACTGCGTGCGTTAGAGCTTGACTTTGATGTATTGAAAGTTGAAAGGATCACCGCACACCTTAATCGGACCGCCGCAAGCCCCAATCAAAGACCAAAACCGTTAATCGTATCTTTTGCTGATGAAACTCAACGTACGAATGTTTTGAGAAACAAACGCAAGTTAAAAAACAACGAAAACTTTAGTAACATCTATATAGAGCCAGATCGCTCTAGATGCGAACGGATGCAAGAAGCCAACATGCGGCGAATAGTGAAGGCTATCCCGGATCTTGAATTTAAAAGCGGACGAATCGTTCAAAAAGAACATTGATTACTCGGCCAGCCAAATGACTTTGATTCAGAACTTTTAATAGGTAGTTGGAATTGTAATGGGTGGTATTTGTCCCATAATTGTGATGTCAGTAGAACTTTGCGAGAGAATATTTTACACGCCCTTAATTGTGATATAATTGGGTTAAGCGAAACGCACCTGAAAGGGGATGATAAAATCGACTTACTTGGGTACAAATGAATCGGCTCAAATAGAAGAAACATTTTACATAACTCATGGAGGGGAAGCGGGGGTGTTGGATTTTTATTGAAATCGAGTTTGCTACAACTTTTTGAGGTGGACATTTTAGACAATAATCGAGATGACATCTTATGGATACAACTTAGATCAAAGGTCGATCAAGTAATGAAAATGTACTTTTGTGTATGCTATTTACAGCCTGCACGTTCAAGCAAGGAAAATATAGCGCAAGACTTTTACGACAGTTTACTGTCACAAATCTTTATATACAGTAATGATGTTCCAATATTCCTTTGTGGCGATTTTAACGGACGTGTCGGATCTATTCAAGATTTTGACGATATGATGGACTTAGTTCCAGAACGAAAATGGGTTGACGATACAAGAAATACGTTTGGTGATCATTTGGTGAATTTTCTGAAAGACAGTAGATGTTGTATGTTAAACAGTCGGGGGAAAGAAGATAAAAACAATTTCACATATGTATCAAATATCGGTAAATCGGTGATGGACTATATGATCGTACCGTACAACTTGTTGACGCAGTATAAAAACTTTGAGGTGAAACTCGTTTCTGATGTCATTTCTGATCACGATCTTGCATTGGCATCGAATTCAAATCCTCCGGATAATTCGTTTTTACAGTGCTCTGTTCAACTATTTGGATATTCAAAACTGAATGAAATAAACTTTGATAAAGAAGATCAAGCATCAAGGAATACGGATAACCCAAACAATTTTCTCAAAAGAAAATACAACGTCAAAAGTATCTCTACGAACATTTTCTCGAGCGAACGGTGCGTCGTAGCACTTAGCGGCATTATAGACTCACTGCTAAGAGTACAGAACGTCAAAAACGAACTCGACGCAATTTATGATACCCTTATTAACACACTCCACGATGAAATGAGCGAACATATGTTGTACAAAGATATCAGGTCATCGACTAGAAAGGTGAAAAATAGAGGCAAACCCTATTGGAATAATGAATTGAAGAATCTGTTCAAACGAGCTTGTAACGCGGAAAAAAACTATCTTAGATTCAAATGTGATCATCGCAGGAAACTTGCATTGAAAATAGAATTTAAGACGGCAAGAAAAACATTCGATAAGGCACTGAGACAGGAAGAACGAAAATTCACGAAGGAACGTAGAAAAAAGATACAAACGCTGAATACATCGAACCCAAAAGAATTCTGGAATGAGATCAGGAAATTAGGACCTGGAAGGAAAAAAACAATCATCGATAACGTAGTGATGGATGATGGCACTTATTCTAACGACCCGAATGTAATCCGAGAAAGATGGAAAGAAGAATACTCAGAACTTTTCCCCGAAAACACTACAAACATTGATAGTGAGTTCATGGAGAGAATTAAGGCACTTAACAGTCAATGGGAGCTAGAATTCGAACAATTGCGAGTAAATGTAGATGATAATGAATCTCAACACATAAGTAGTATGAACGATGAGATTACGATAGAAGAAACAAAACGTGCGATTCGAAAAGCGTAAAACGAGAAAACCATAGGACTGGACAATATTCCGAATGAAATAATAAAGAACGAAAAACTACTAACGGTCCAACATCGCCTTTTTACCACTTGTTTTACGCATGGAATAGTTCCGGACTACTGGGCCAAGAGTATCATTCATCCTCTTTTGAAGAAGGGAAAAGACTATAGAGATCCTTTAGGATATCGATGTATAAGCCTCATCTCCACAATAGCGAAAACGTACAGCAATATTCTTAACACTCGACTTCTTGAATATCTAGAGGAAAATAGTTTACTCAGCGAAGAACAGAATGGATTTCGGAAACTCCGATCATGCTTGGACAGTTTGTGCACTATTTTCCGAAATCGAAAACCTGCGAATAAAGACACTTTTCTTTATTTCATCGATTTTCAGAAGGCGTTCGACTCCGTAGATCACAACCTACTTTTTCACAAACTTTTGTCAATTGGAATTCATGGAAATATGTACAAAGCGATCAAGTCAACTTATGAAAAGCTTCAAGCAGCAGTACGCTTAAACGGATCTCTAACAGACTGGTTTTCAGTAGAGGCAGGCGTCCGTCAAGGTGATAATTTAGCACCGACCCTATTCGCAGTGTTTGTTGACGATCTAGTGACGGAAATAAACAGTATCGGTAAAGGTATTTACATTGAAACAGATTCATTAAGCTGTCTTCTCTACGCTGACGACATAGTACTGATCTCAGATACAGTAGATGGATTACAATCATTACTTCATTGTGTAACCGATTGGTCAAAGACATGGCGACTTAAAGTGAATACGGACAAAACGAAGAGAATGCACGTACGGAAAGCTTCGAAACCTAAGAATGATTACGAGTTCCAGTTAATCAATATGACTCTCGAAACAGTCTCGAAATACAGATATCTTGGACTTGTAATCAATGACCATTTGGATTATAAGGAAACAACAAACGAACTAGTTTCAAGTGGAAGCAGATCATTGGGTTCACTTGTGTCGAAATACTATGCAATGGATGGAATGGACTTTGATACATATACGAAGATTTTTGACTCTACAGTTTTACCTATACTAGAGTTTTGATCCGGTGTGTGGGGACATAAACGCTATGATTCATTAGAAAGACTGCAATATAGAGCTATACGTACTTTTCTCGGTGTAAGTCTAACAACGCTAATACCCGCAATCACTGGAGATATGGGATGGTATCCGATTCATCATAGAATTCAGGTCAATATTGTGCGTCTTTATTGTAGACTAGTCAAATTACCCGACACTAGAATATGTCGTAAAGTTTTCGTCTGGGATCAAAATGTATCTACCAGATATCGTGATACGTGGTTCAATCACGCAAAGAAATTGTTTGATTCGTGCGGACTCAACGATGTGCTTTTTCTAGATAATCAACATATTATAACGCCATACTTAATCGATTATGTGAAAACGCATTTAGAAAACGAACATAAACAATCTTGGTTAGACAATATTCAGCAAATGCCTAAACTGAGAACGTACAAACTTTTTAAAACAGAATTTGAAACAGAAACTTTTCTGAAACGTTGCCTAACTAGAAGTCAACGATCTTCTATTTCACGTATGCGTTGTGGGACATTTCCTTTTGAAATCGAAAAGGGACGAGTTAGAAACATTCCAGTAGAACGCAGAACTTGTAAAATGTGCGATACAGACTCCGTTGAGGACGAAATATACTATTTGATCCACTGTCCAAAATATACAGAGAAAAGAAACAAACTGTTTGAAAATATTTGTGTAACATTCCGTGATATATCTGGTCTTTCTGACACTGATAAACTATGTGGGCTTCTTTCTAACCACAAACTTAGCAAACTCGTGGCAAATTTTATAGCAGACTGTTGACTGTTATGATATTAGAACTATAACACTATGATCATTTGATTTGAAATTATTTATCTTATCTTTTTTTGCAATTCGCTTATATTTATAACATGACACTAAATTTTATGAACAATGATAAAGTCTCTTAATTATATGTATGTTAAATAACGACGCAAACAGTGCATCATAAGCCTATTTGGCTGGCTGAAGATTTATATTATGTATTTAATGTAACGATATACTTTATATTCAGATTGCACTATAATAAACAATTCTTCTTCTTCTTCTATAATGTTGTGAGCACTTCATATAATGTTTTGACTACTTCATATAATGTTGTGACCACTGCATATAAAGTTTGGACCACTGCTTATAATATTGTGAGCACTTAATATAATGTTGTGAGCACTTTATATAATGTTGTGAGCACTTTATATAATGTTGTGAGCACTGCATATAATGGTGTGAGCACTGCATATAATGCTGTGAGCACTGCATATAATGTTGTGAGCACTGCATATAATGTTGTGAGCACTTAATATAATGTTGTGGGCACTAAATATAATGCTGTGAGCACTGCATATAATGTTGTGAACACTGCATATAATGGTGTGCGCACTGCATATAATGTTGTGAGCACTGAATATAATGCTGATCATATTTTAATATTTTTAAATATTGTATACTGCCTTATGATAACATAACTTTAATAACTGTTAAAATTTGTTTGTTGGGCATTACCGTAATTTACCAATAATGGATTCGGTAATTTCCGCTAAATAACGAAGTTTACCGAATGATCTCATCATACATCAATCTCATCATATAACAAAAAAAAACCGTATAATGTTGTGAGCACTTCATATAATGTTTTGATGACTTCATATAATGTTGTGACCACTGCATATAAAGTTTTGACCACTGCTTATAATGTTGTGAGCACTTAATATAATGTTGTGAGCACTTAATATAATGTTGTGAGCACTGTATATAATGGTGTGAGCACTGCATATAATGCTGTGAGCACTTCATACAATGTTGTGAACACTGCATATAATGTTGTGAGCACAATATAATGTTGTGAGCACTTAATATAATGCTGTGAGCACTGCATATAATGTTGTGAGCCCTGTATATAATGGTGTGCGTACTGCATATAATGTTGTGAGCACTGAATATAATGCTGATCATTAACATAAGGCAGTCATGGCGTTCCATATGTATAGCTTGTTGTTCGGTTTGCGCCAAGGCTCTACGTTGAAGACCGTACATTGACCTATTAAGGTTTACTTTATAAATGGGGACTTGGATGGAGAGTTGTCTTATTGGTACTCATTCCACATCTTCTTTTATCTTTATAAAAGTAAATATATCCAAAAACAAAGGGTACAGCAGTCAACATTATGTTATAATCTTGCTCACTTCAAATAATACAAAGATAAAACTTAAAAAAAAAAACATGTTTTTTTTTATATTAATTTCGAACAAGGAAATACACGTGCTCATTCCCTCAAACAAGAGTCGGTGTCTAAAACCTTTATTTATTAATATATAATGAACAGATCACCTGTTTAAGCTTTGGATACAAGGATCTGACATCACGTCATTTTATTTTTTGTCTTTGTATATATTACATCAGCCAATGAAATTTCAGCCTTCAAATTTTTGAAGGTGTGTATCAATCCAACGAAACCAGAGAATTGAGCGTTTTTAATCTGGTGTCTAAATAAACTTAAAACACTGCATTTATTTATTTTTTACTGAGACCTGTTGTTCTCTTACAGATAGAGAGTGGTGTTTTGATTTTTTCAAAGTGAAGATTTACGGCAGCGGCTTTTAATATTTTGCGTTTATCCTGGAAACATAAAAGATTAAAAAAAAAATTAGATTATAGTGCAATGAGTCTGAATATACTCTATAGGAAAGGTACTTTTTTTGGCAATTTCGGCTTTTTAGAGTTTTGTTGTTTTATTGGCTATTATCTTGATAACTAATAATGGAGAAACCTTTTCTTGCAAGGTATAGACAAGAACATATATAATCAAAGTACGAAAGTTGTTTGCGACTTCAGGGAACTTAGTTTGGATTTGCCGTTTGTGGTTTCATTTTAAAATATTTACCACACCTTCATTCAATAATAGCATCAGATTAAAAATTATCTGCTAGAAGAATTAAATTGTTAAAACTAAATTTTCAGGTTTTAACAATTAAGGTGAACGAAACGAGGCGTAATGATTGATGCCTACGGTTGACGAAGAAACATTAACATTATGCCGCGTCAAACGAAACCTATTGATATGATTCGTATACTACAATTATAACAAAAACCAAAACAGACCAAAAACATATTTCTCTAAAGAAAATAACAATCTGAAAAGTTAGATGGCTATTAAAAACAAAAATCAACAATACAATAATCTTGGAATACCCTGTAAAAACACAAAAAAATAAGTAAGAAAATAGGATCAAGAGTTTGTCGGGTGTGAGGATGATAAACTTTACTTTCACTGTCACTCGAATGACAATATCATACATTCATACAACTTTCAAAGGTATAGCACGAAATATTTGAATTGTTCTTATTTAAATATAATTGTAAGTTCTAACTCGACAAATAAAAACTATTTAACATATGACATACATTTAACACGCGAATCAATTATAAACAACCACAAGTTGAAATGTTTACAATAAAAACAAATAACATATTTCTTTCAAGAAAAAATCAATCTGAAAAGTTAGCTGGCTATTAAAAACAAATTTCAACAACACAATAATCTTGTGAATACCTTGTAAAAACCCAAAAAAAATATTAAATTGAGACAACGGATACCTAAGAATACTAGATAATGACTTTCCAATAATGTGCCAAATTAAATAGCCAGTCTTTATATTCCCTTAACCTAAACTCCTTCACTAGAATTTTGACACTGGACACTCTTCTAAAATAAAATCCACTAAAGAAAAGCTGAAATCATCTCTTTCGTCCTGGTCCAACACTGGTTGTCATATGTACATGAAGGACAAGGTATAAAGCAGACTATATTTCAGGCTCTGTGATATAAATGTACTCTACATAATCACTGTAATCTAATGAAAGTACACCATCTATATAGGGGAACAACAACATTTATTATAATGCTAGCGTAGTTAAGTCTTCTTAAGATCGTCTTGTATGAAGTTTGCCTCAAAAATGATTATAGAAATAAATCAACAAAAAGAGGTCTAAATAGTAATGCCAATCAATGTTGAAAGTAGCGTCCTTCAAACGTAACAAATATATTGTTAATAAAAACAAGTGTTTTGGTGTCATCTGTTTTATTGATATGCCTGTTTAAATTGATTGCCTTTTTTACAAAGTATGTTCCAAAAACTATTTTATTATTCATTAAGTGGTTATTCTTTTAAATGAAAAAAAGGTATAATTCTTTCAATCCGCCTTTAAGTTGTTTAGAATTGATAATAGTTATAAAAATATTAAATACTTCATTTGTCTGGTTCTTTCATAGGAGGAAAGATATTTGGATTAAATGCATTCAAACATATATTTGGCTTTTATAAGTCTTCCTTTCAACAAGAGGACTTATTAAGACAACGAAAGCGTTCAGAAGACAACTGCATTATAATGTTTGTAATACACATCAACAACACTATCTTTCGTTGGCGTTTATGAAGAGAGAAGCAGCAATATCAACTTTAACACTACCAATGACATATTCATCTTGCAATAATATTTGCAAATTTGAATATACATGTAATCAACTTACGAACTATTGAAATATCTGTTTGAACTCCATCTTGATCGTTATTGATATCTAAATGGAAAAAAATCACATTTAAAAAAAAATAGAACTATGAATTGACATAAAAAAACACATGAGAACATTTAATTTCGGTGCACTCGTTCATTATTGGGGCCTTATAAATCTATCATATCCTTAAAGTGAACGTTGTTTTAAGTTTAAGCCCTTTGATATTTGTGCTCGCAATACTTTGTCGTAGTTGTAGTATTGTGTGTTTACTCTGAAGATGATATACGTCGTAAGTAAGTTATGTGAAATAAAAAAAAAACAAGTTGAAGAAAAACTAACACATCACACACATCGATTTTATCAACTATAGATCATCGTACAGCCATTCGCAATGAAAAGATCCGATACTATATAGGAAGCTTCTGAAAGCTTTGACCTTTCAAAATGTAAAATATGCCAAAAAAATCATCGGGTAACAATAACATACATACAAAAATAACAAATATGTCATTTTATACGTCGCAGCTGTCTTTTGTGTAACTTTAACATTACGTTATGTAGTTGTATTACTACTTGGTGATATTTTTCTTTCCATAACACGGTTTGACATTACGTAAAAATGGGTTAATATTCAATATGCTAAATGGCCATCACGTTATGATATGTGTTATATTTTATGATAGGATTTCGCAATGACTTGATTTGGTTGTACCAGTTTTTTAAAAACCAGGGGTGCTATTGGATGCTTCGGAACGATAACATTATCTGTTGTGGTTTGACATTAAACAGCGTGGTTTCAACGTGAATTACTGTGTATGAGGTTGACGTATGGTAGTTGTTTCATTACTTAATGTGGTTTGGCTATTTCGTCAATTCTTAAATTGGCTAAATATTACATTATATTGTTTTAAGATTTTACGATTTTTTAAGAAACTGTATTCTACTGTTGCCTTTATTTGCACTACATGTTCTGTTCGGTCCAGTATGTAAAAAATATTTAATGTGCGTCTGATCAGTGTCGCTTTCCACTGAGTTAAAGTTTAAAGTGAGGCTTTATCTACTGTCCCGAGTTGTTATATATATGATAAAAGTTATCAAAGGTACATGGATTATGATTTAAAACGACAGATGCCCGTTTCGTCTACATAAGACTCTATCAGTGACGCTCAGATCAAAATAATTGTAAAGACAAACAAGTACAAAGTTGAAGAGAATTGAGGACCCAAAATTCCAAAAAGGTTGTGCGAAATACGGCTAAGGTAATCTATGCCTGGGATAAGAACTGATGGACATAGGTACTCGCTGACAAGAATGACAAAAGTAGTATTAAGATAACAATATTTCAGACATAAAAGGAGATAATTCCCCGGAACAAGTGCTCCGTCCATTTTGTTCCCAATAGCTCACAAAAGAAAAGCAGTATTAAAGTTTTAAAGAATAGCAGTAAGTTTCACGGTGTGTCACTATATAGCTGCTGCTATCGCTGCGGTCAGTGTAAACGTGTCTTAATCAAGATTAAATGAAACATGTTCTTGATCATCAAGATTAGCTTTTGTCCAAGTTTTATGCTATCAAATTCATTATGACAAAATATTTGAATTCGGTTACTGTTGACTGCGATTTTTTTTTATATAGAAATAGAAAGGTGGACGATTCTCATTGAGACAATTCTCTCCCACATACCAAATGCCTTAGATGATAACAACTAAAGGTCCCATAAGGCCTTTCACTACGATTAAAATACCGTACCGAGTGAGTAGTAAAAGTCCTGAAATGACAAATTTAAAACGGTTTAAACAAGAAAACTGATAGCCTTAATGTTGGCGACGCTGATGCCACCACTAACAACGAAATAAAGGATACTGTGTTTCAATTATATACATGTTGCATCTACAAAATCAAATGACTTCCTCTAAATTGTTGACAAATGAGACAGACTTTTATGAATTCAAACTAAATTAAGAGGAAAACGGGGGAACAGACTATATATTTGACAAATCATCAATTCCATAAAATAAGAATTCCGCGATTTTTTTTAATCATGTATTATTATATGAACACATTAGTATACAACTATTTCAATTTGAAAAATTAAGATCTTTCATACATGTATATCGCGCAATATCTTGGTGGAAAAAAAACTCAACTAATGGGAACATCTTATATACAGAATAGATATGTTCCGATTGACGTATCAAAATTCGTGCCCTCTTTTCTCAAATTTAACTTACCGCATTAGACGATACACCGGGTTTGTAATAACATAAACAGCACGACGAATGCCACACGTGAAACACGATCTGCTAAATATTTTGAGTCCCCATATAAAACTTGTACGGCCTAGTTGTATGGATCTTTTTGTGTTAAGACGATAGTAACTGAATTTAAAGTTTGTTACACTACTGTCCAAGGTTAAGAAAGATTTGAGTACTCACAAAAGGTTAACCCCGCCACGTTCTTTCTGTGCCTGCCCCATTTTATGAACGTGTTTTCTTCTGAGTGCCGTTTGTTCATTTTTGTCATATTTGTTTTTCTTGGTGTTCGAATGGTACACCAAATTTTATGGTTTACGGAAAATTAGGTCGGTTTCCTTTGGATATCTCTATAAATCGTAGGATGGCATTATTTTTTTGTGCAGAAGTATTAAAGCAGAGAGAAAACTTTCAATATCCTTTTAAGACCTATGATTAAATTACATGAAACTAATCCTACCAAATTTAAATGGATTCAATATGTAAATCTATATTTGATGATACAGGTCTAAGTTTAATATAGAACGATCAATTACTTGATCTAGTAGTTATTAATATTCATTGGTTGAGGAGTATGGTTAAACAGCGATTACCAAAGCAGTACTGTCAGCATTGGTTCTCACTGATAAACAATGTATCCAGGGGAAAATACTATTCGTTGTTTAAACTTGAGCTTTGTTTGTAAACATATTTATTACGAGTATTACCTAAAGAAAGATATTATATATCTTAACTTTTATGTTCGAATTTGAAACTACCTATTGAGACGGGGAGATGGGTGGGAATGCGAGGGAACACGAATATTTACATTTTGTGATGAGGGAATAGGGGATGAGTTTTTTGGCGATTGTACCTGAATTTAAAGTTTGTTACACCACTGTCTAAAGTTAAGAAAGATTTGAGTGCTCACAAACGGTTAACCCCGCCACGTTTATTCTGTGTCTGCCCAATTTTATGAACGTGTTTTCTTCTGAGTGCCGTTTTGTTCATTTTTGTCATATTTGTTTTTCTTGGTGTTCGAATAGTACACCAAATTTAAGGGTTTACGGGAAATTAGGTCGGTCTCCTTTAGATATCTCTATAAATCGAAGGATGACATCATTTTTTGTGCAGAACTATTAAAGCAAAGAGAAAACTTTCAATATCCCTTTAAGACTTATGATTAAATAACATGAAACTAATCCTTCCAAATTTAAATGGATTCAATATGTAAAATCTATATTTGATGATACAGGTCTAAGTTTAATATAGAACGATCAATTACTTGATCTAGTAGTTATTAATATTCATTGGTTGAAGAGTATGGTTAAACAGCGATTACCAAAGCAGTACTGTCAGCATTGGTTCCCACTGATAAACAATGTATCCAGGGGAAAATACTATTCGTTGTTTAAACTTGAGCTTTGTTTGTAAACATATTTGTTAAGAGTATTACCTAAAGAAAGATATTATATATCTTAACTTTGATGTTCGAATTTGAAACTACCTATTGAGACGGGGAGATGGGTGGGGATGCGAGGGAACACGAATATGTACATTTTGTGATGAGGGAATAGGGGATGAGTTTTTTTGGCGATTGTACCTGAATTTAAAGTTTGTTACACCACTGTCTAAAGTTAAGAAAGATTTGAGTGCTCACAAACGGTTAACCCCGCCACGTTTATTCTGTGCCTGCCCTATTTTATGAACGTGTTTTCTTCTGAGTGCCGTTTTGTTCATTTTTGTCATATTTGTTTTTCTTGGTGTTCGAATAGTACACCAAATTTTATGGTTTACGGGGAATTAGGTCGGTCTCCTTTGGATATTTCCATAAATCGAAGGATGGCATCATTTTTTGTGCTTAACTATTAAAGCAAAGAGAAAACTTTCAATATCCCTTTAAGACTTATGATTAAATTACATGAAACTAATCCTTCCAAATTTGAATGGATTCAATATGTAAAATCTATATTTGATGATATTATTAATTCATATATTTTAACAAATTTGATTCGTTTAGGGATAGTCACATGTTAAACTATATTTTCGAAGGTAGAGAGAAAACGGCGGATAGCAAAAAGTATATCGCACGGTTATTTTTATAATATCTAAAAACAGATATATTTTGTGACGTCATGTAATGAATTTCAGGATACTGTTTAACGTTTTGAAACACATTATATCTGTGATCGATTATTTGACGAAAAAAATCTTCAAATACATAAGATGTAAAAAAAAAAAAAGAAAAAAAAGTAAATGAAACAACAACTTATATGTTGTTATTGTCAAGGAGACAATGTAATATCTATAAAATTACAACAAACCTAAATGACGATTTTGATACAAGTATGGTCGGAAATTAATAATATAACAAATATAGCCTTTGTATGAGGTCAATACAGGATATATCGACCCAAAGAAATATATCGATCTCGGACTTCGTCCTCAGTCAATATACTTCTTTCAGGTCAATATATCCTTGTATCGACCTCATACAAAGGCTATATTTGTATAATACGGGTCTTAGTTTTATATAGAATGATCAATTACTTGATCTAGTAGTTATTAATATTCATTGGTTGAAGAGTATGGTTAAACAGCGATTACCAGATCAGTACTGTCAGCATTGGTTCTCACTGATAAATAATGTATCCAGGGGAAATACTATTCGTTGTTTAAACTTGAGCTTTGTTTGTTAACAAATTTATTACGAGTATTAACCAAAGAAAGATATTATATATCTTAACTTTGATGTTCGAATTTGAAGTTACCTATTGAGACGGGGAGATGGGTGGGGATGGCGAGGGAAAACGAATATGCACATTTTGTGATGAGGGAATAGGGGATGAGTTTCATATATGGTTTATCTGACAAAATGCTGATGTTTCTGCTCTTAGGTCAAAATTTAAACCAAATTATTGTGTAATGAATCAACGCAAGAACACATTTCTAGTTATCGCTTTGCTGTCTATATGTAATGTACAAGTTATTGTTTTTTTTAAATTTTCATAAAGAAAAAAATATATCAATTGTTTTTTAAAATATACTATGTATTTGTGTTTCGTATGTCCTCTCTTGCGATGTATTATCATATTTGTAATTATATTGACCTCTTGTACACCTGTGTGTGTCTGAGGTTATGAATTAAATCTTGAATCATCAATCTAGAGCCTGTCTTGGAATATCATTTACCTGTAAGAATCAATTATGCTTCTTTTCAGCTGTCTAATACTGTTTTTAGAAAGAGAAAGATTATTTGATATTTTGGGCCGTTAAATCTAACATAACAGTTTCTTTCAAGTACATGATACTCCAATCACTAAAATAAAGAACGGGTACAACAACAGAATGACACCTAAACAATTTTGTAACCACGATTAGTCATTGAAAACACATAATACAATGTCCGAGAAACGAAATATTCAATCAACAGTTGTTTTCATTCACAACAAAATTTTAAAAGATCTTGCTCCTCAACGTATACACTATATATGTCTTACTCAGAAGTTAAATTGACTTTATACCGCACTCTTGGATTGTACTATAGCAGTACATAATGGGTTAGACTCTTTGCCGAAGTCTTTAAATTTGGAGACAAATTTGCAATTCATGTGAAAGACCGAAAAATAAGTTGGCCATTAGTTTTCTCGTTTAAATTGTTTTACATTGTCAGTTCGGTGCCTTTTAAAGCTGACTATGCGGTATGGGCTTTCGTTACTCAGATTTATTACAAGGTCATGTTTTTTATCAAGAGAGTTATGACGTTTTAAAATTATCCTTTGGGTGTATACTCAATATTTTTATCTTAGTGCTAAAGATAGGCGAAATATACCAAAAGGACGTTCAAACTGATAAAATGGACATGCACACTCATAAATTGAAAAACTAACTGCTATGCGTTATGGACTTTGCTCATTGTTGAAGGCCGTACCATGACCTATAGTTAATTTATGTGTCATCTTGTGGAGAGTTGTCTCATTGGCAATCATACCACATTTTTTTAAATATTTTTTGCATTATCCAAAACTTCCAAACAAATTCCAAATAGTTGTACTTTTCGATTCAATTTTTCAACTTTCATGGATTTCATTTTATTTACTTTTTTTTTTATTTAACAATCTATGAAAAGTTGTACAATTTTGCTCGACTTGTAGCCTACAAAGTAGCACAGTGACCAATTCTTTAAATTATATTTTTGACAAAAGCATGGGACAATCTTCGTTCTCGGAAAAAATAGGAGAAATCTATCTTAGGAATAATGTACCGATGGTCCACCTTAAATTTTAGAACATTTGCCTCTTTCAATAAGATTTGAAGATATTTAAAATGTTAATTAAATTGAATGTCATGAAATAAACGTTTTTTTCATGACATTTACTTTTTACGTGAAGTTTGTTCTGCACATTTCCTCATTCATTAAAATCCGCAATGTACAACAAGGACATATTTTCCAACTCAGTTCACTAGTTTTCTTTATGATAATAATATGACTGTCAAAAGTTTGTTCGATTGGGAGTACATTGTTGCATTAATTCTTACCTAAAACATAATTTGTGTTTTTGAAAATGTACAATGATTCTGTGATGTTTTAACTTACTTTTACAAGTCTTCCATATCAGCCAAGGCAACACCAACCATGCAATCGGTAACACAGTACTTATAACTAACCAAACAGTGTTTTTTTGTTCTGCAAGTAAAAACAAAAATGAAAATATATCTGATGCGATATCGCCATTCTATTTAAACTAATGTATGTATATGTTATTTTTAGTTATATTTGAAGGTGTGTCTTTTGCAAAGATTTGCGGAATATCGCAACTCTATATGTTTACCACATTAGAGCGGCATCTACTTTATATCACGTGTTTAGGCATTACTGTAAAGATACATGTTTTCCTATAATAAATTGTACCCCAAAACCGTATTGCATTACTTTGTAGCATTCACTTATGATTACTGCTACATGTATAATAAATGCCCAGAGAAGGACAGCGGAACAGGTAAGGGCTAATTTTGGCATGCAACGTTAAGAACATGTTTAATCAGACAAGACCCCTGTATCCTTGATTATTGATATTTTTTTTTCAATAAACATTCTAACCTTTTTTTAATGGGTTCCATTCATATGTCCTTCAGAACGAAATAGAAATCAAAGAAACAAAAGACACGACTTCCTCCGTCTCATAATATAATACCAAACCCCTAATAGGAGGGATTATACCTGATATTCATATGATGAAGACATAATCATTCATCAGTTTAATTGAGGTCTGGAGCTTGCATGTCAGTAATTGCTTGTTATTTATGTATTATTGTCATTTTGTTTATTTTCTTTTGTGTCATTTTCTGACATCGGACTCGGACTTCTCTTAAACTGAGTGTTACTGGGCGTATTGTTGTACGTTTGTTTTTTTCTACATTGGCTAGAGTATAGGGGAGGGTTGAGATATAAAACAACATGCTTAACCCGCTGCAATGTGATGCCTGTCCCAAGTCAGGAGCCTCTGGCATGACCGTTTGATAGTCTTGTATGATTTTTAATTTTTGTTTATAATTCAAAGTTTAGTATGACGTCTAGTATCACTGAACTAGTATACATATTTGTTAACGGGTCAGCTGAAGGACGCCTCCGGGTGAGGGAGTTTCTCGCTACATTGAAGACCCATTAGTGGCCTTCGGCTGTTGTCTGCGCTATGGTCGGGTTGTTGTCGCCTTGACACATTCCCCATTTCCATTCTCAATTTTATCATTCTTATACTTAAACTTCGAAATTGACATAAGGGGTCATCTCAGTACCATATTTGATAAATGAGACTATTTTGATTTTGAAATTATACTCTCAAACCTCAGCAGCTATGAAACAATTTCACCTGAACATGTGATTAACATGTCTCATAAAAAGAAGATATTTGAGAGCTTGATGCTGCTACTCATACTTAGGACAACATCACCAGTATCTGAACAGAAAGTTGTCTCACCAAGGTGATGTCAAAGAGCGTCTCGTCCTTTTTCTAAAAATAATCATCAGTAGATACCAAGATCTTGTTGAAAAATATTCCGTATGAACTTCACAAATAATACATGATGTTCTTGAAATATGAATTCTAGGTACTCACGTTGCGTATTATCTACTGCCGTTTCATAGTGTTCTTTTTATTTTTCTTTGTATGTCTATAACCTCTACTGTTTAATCTTTTTTGAGGAATACTTGATGGCGTAGCTCGGTATGTTTTTATACATCCCATTATTGTATTATCGTGCTATAGTCATTTTGTTACTATTGCGTTTATTTTATCTCTAATATTTTGTTCAAATGACATTTATTTATTCTTCGTTAAACTAGTTCTTTGTTTTATAGTGATTAAGACTATAAACAATGTTAACTTCAGTACAACAAGGATTTGTATAGTGAGAAGGATTGGAATCTCGCGAGCAGTTTGCATTGGCTGTATATAAAAAGCTGCGTATACGAGATTTTGGCGAGATTAACCGTGATGCATCTCGTTTGTCGTTTTATGTCATCCATTAACAGTTAAATTCGTGTCGCATCAAGATTAAGGTCAGCCTATTGTAAGTATAATATAAATATTTGCATGCTAATGATACTTTTATATGTAACCTTATGTCAGTTCAGATTAAGAAATCAATTAAAATCGTTACAATACGCATTATTTGCAGCTAAATTGACTATGCAAATTATCTCCTGGTCATCGCCATAATCCCGCCCAAAAAGGCTGTCCGAACCCCATTTTTGAGTTCAATCTCCTCCTTCAAAATGAGAAACTATGTGAAAAAACTTTAATAATATGAAATAAATGTGTTTGATACGTGAACAGTTCAAATAATATGGTGAAAGGTGCTTTGGTTGTTGTTATTTTGATGAATGTTTCAGGCCGACGTGTCCAAAATGGCTCCGCATCAGTGCAAAGTAGGATGGGCTTAGATAAAATCAATAAAGTATCTCATTTAGTCGATTTCAGCTATGAAACGTAATTATTTCATTTCAGTATACAAATCCTTGAGTACAATAATCAATTTTTGACATTTTTACCCACTTTGTTTGCTTGTTTTGTTCACACATTGTTGTCGGTATAATAAAAAAACCCGAGGCACATAAGTATAACAGGAATTGATTGTCTTCTTGCGCATGTGTAATACATGTAAGCATAGGCTTAGGAATTTTTGGCGTCAACACATTAGGTTATAAAGTATCAGTGTTATATAATCAATTCTAGTCTGTACTGTGAACATCGTATTTTTTAAGGTTTATTTTTAAGGAAAAAAGATTTACATAATTTTGTATTTTGATAAATATATTGATTTTTATGCAAACGTAATCGAATTTCGACTTATGTACCAAATATATAATAGCCCTGGAGTCCTTATGACTAGATTTCTTTTCTATTTTAATATTTACAAACACAATTATGTTTTTATTTTTCTTAATTGACATGGGTGGTCCAACATTTAGTGGTTCGTTGGCATTACCGAAAAGACACAGGTTTCCAAAGTTGGTTTACACAGGAATATGACAGTTCTTGTCCATTCGTTTTTGATGCGTTTTGTTTTTTGTTTTTTGATTTTGCCATGTGATTATGGACTTTCCAAATTGATTTTCCTCTGAGTTCAGTATTTTTGTGATTTTACTTTTTGTCCTGATCGGCCAAGAAACATTCAGTTATTCAGTTATTCATATACAAAAGGTTAACATAAATTAATTTTTATTAAACAATGGTGTTATAGTTTTCACATTGTATAGTGTATACTATGTTTATATTGATCAATTGTATTATTAAAAAGGCATCTCACAATATGCAATACTCGAGCTAGTCAACACCACAAGTTTGTGTTGTGTTTTTCTTAAAATAGTTGAGCATAGAATTATGAAGTGGAAGGAATACTGTAATACTATGCGACTGTCATACACATGAGAAGCTTAGCAAGTAATTTAACCAGGTTTAATTTACCGATTTCGATTTACGGAAAAACCTGTACCAAATAATGACAAAAAGTAGCAAGTAAACGCCGCTCGAAAGTCATAAATCAATAGAGAGAAAACAAATACGTGTTACAAACTAAAACCGTGGGAAACACATAAACTATTAGAGGAAAACAACGACACAACAGAAATACTAAGTGCAACAAAAAAAAACGAACGATAATGTAACACACACAGAAACGAAATATAAGCTATCAACTGACATTTTCCTGACTTGGTACAGGACACTTTAAGAAAAAAAAAATGGTGGGGTGAACCGGATTTTTTTATAGTCAAATCTCACACTTTTATGGCAATCCATTAAAAGCCTGACACATGGCATTTGTTATAAATTCTTTTGATGTGTTTGTGCTATAGATTTTGTCATTTGCTAATTAAATATAAGGAACTTTCCGTATTCAATTTCTTGGTATTTTTTTTTTACCTTTTCCGTTATAAGCGATATGGATGTTACGGTTGCCAACCATATTTCGTCTGAAATAAGGAGCAAATTTTCTTCCTCTAGCTAACTAGGCATGCTAGAAATACAGATCAGATACCCTAATCAATATATGTTCGCACATTATTTGTACAGACTTTTAAGAACAATTCAGGTGCCGATTTGTAACGATTTCGATAACCAAAGACAATTATTTCATTTCAAACGAGAAGTCGAACTGCAAAGGAATAACATCATTTGCGGATATCAATAATTCCTGATACGTACATCAAAGGCAATTTATTTTCTTCAGTTAACCATATCAACACCTTTTTTTGACGCGGCCAATTTCTCCGTTTAGCGGGTAAACTATGTAAAAAACATAGTATTTCAGTTACAAATTTAGTAACTAAAGGCAACGGTGGTAAACCACCGCTCGAAAGTCATAAATCAATAGAGGGAAAACAAATCCGTGTTACAAACTAAAATTTAGGAAAACGCATAATCCATAAGAGGAAAACAACGAAACAACAGAAACACTGACGTAAAACTGACGTGAAACAAAAAAACCAAACGACAATGCAACACATACAGAAACAAACTATATATAACAACAGTCATTTTCCTGAATTGGTACAGGACACCTTTAATAAGAAATAGTGGGTTGAACCTGGTTGTGTGGCTAGCCAAACCTCGCGCTTTTATTGCAATTTTAAATATAACACTAAAATGACAACATTACATGACAGGACTACAGTACTATAGTTATCAGAGGTACAGGGCACCATGAATAAGTTTATTATGAATTCGTTCCACTTATTAGTACTTTTAGACGAGATAAAAGTTAAAAAAAGATTCGAAGCACCAATTCAAATACAATAAAACGACACTTGTAAAATAGCTTTGAAGTCCGAAAAAATGTTATTGCTAACACACGCATTATTCTTTTTTAAATGAATTTCGATGTTAATAACGTGCGATATGATAATTAATTTAATGATCATTTTTCGGTGAAGAATGTAAATATATTCAATGTTAATTAATCAATAAGCTCGAAGTATATTTTTCTGGAGTTACTTGTTTTCATACCTTGAGAACCCTTTGGCGAACCTGTATGTTGGGAGTGGTGAGTTCTATCAACACATGTTTACCCTCGCCGCATTTTGGAGCCTGTCCAAAGTCAGGAGCCTCTGACCTTTGCTAGTCTGGAATGATTTTTGTGTATATATATGTTTGGAGTTTAATATTATGTCCCATCGAATAAGTGTTCAAGACTCATTTTTTTGCCTTCGCCTGCGTTCTGTACTTTGGTCGGGTTGTTGTATTTTTCAGACATTTCCCATTTCCCATTTTCATTTTTAATTTGATTGGCGTTACGGACAAACGGTAACTTGATCTGTCCCAGTCAATTGGAAAACACTTTTATGAATTTGATAATATTTCTTGGCGTTTATTTAACAGTTGTAAAAGCAATTATTTAAATATGGAGCAAAGTTCACTAACCAAATTTTTGAGAAAAAAAGGTCCATACCGGAATCAAATAAATTTTAAAGCTATCAATCATGTTGTCGATCCTCACAAAACAAAACGAATGGACTACCTTGATAACAACAAAAAAACATTTACTCTAGGCACTCACTTGTCAACCTGCTGTTACAGTAGTCTTGAATTCGAAAAAACTAAATTATACTATAAAAACTTCTGAAATGCACATTGCGAAACCTTTGTTTGCTTTATTTAGTACACGAAACCCAAAAATATCAATTACGAACAAATGAAAAAAGCACAAGCATACATGTAGCAGAAACCAAATTAATAAACATGTATTTTTTTTTATCACAACAGTTGTTTACCGAAAAGGATCTTTGTCTACATATGTAGATGAAACTTGGATGTAGAGTTAGCAAGATAACATCGTGGTCTATATTTACTGCACAGCATCTCTCAACGAAGATTTTAATATACGGTTAGAAGCAATAAAGTACATTAATGTGAGAAACTTGTCGTTCTTGAAATTGTATACTTACTATCAGAGAAGGACGTTAAGGTTACAAGGTTAGAATCAACAATTGTTCCATATCTGACAAACCATGATCCTGCATCTCTTTTTTGTGAAAATGATGGAATCGTAAACTCCACCACACTATGTCCTGCCTTTTTAACGGTATATTCAAAATCGAATGTCACTGGATTTGCATCATTTGAAAGACAAACAGATCTAATAGAACGTTCCATGATGATAGACACACTTTTTGTGATATCTGGAACTGTACAAGTCAAGTGAACACATTCACCATCGTTCACTTTATCTTTGTCGGTTTTAATTGAAACTGCAAGTAAATGAATAATCCAAATATATTAACACATACCAAAGATATATATATATATATATATATTGATAAAAAAACGTCCTTGGTATAGAAATATAGTTTAGAAATAAAAAACACAAAACATCACATCATAAATCGAACATTGTTTCTGTTAGCGCTTTCACCGCTACATGAATTGAAAAATTATCTTAAAAGACATAACTATCCAGTCAGTGTAATTGACATTGGAATAACAATGCATTGAGCATTCCAATCACTGAACTAAGAAAAACAGTATCAATGGATGACGAAAAGATACACAACATAAACTCCCTTTGTTATAACTCATAATCCACGTAATCACCAGATCTTTAATTCTGCTTAGGTTTTTTTACCTATTCTACATCAATCACAGAAAATGAAACGTCTAGTCCATGAATCACAGCTTATTGGGAGCCGTTGACAAGCACCAAATCTGAAGAAACTTCTTACACGAGCAAAATTCAGTACACAGAAGATGGCAGAAATACAAAAATGCGGTGATCCCAGATGCGGAACTTGTGAAATGCTAAAAATTGGACAAAGCAAAACTCGGAAATCTTACACAGTAATTAAACCAAATAAAAGCACGAACTGTAAATCATACACAGTAATTAAACCAAATAAAAGCACGAACTGTAAATCAGAAAATATCATTTATTGTGCTACCTGTCCTTCTTGTAATCCAAACTAAATAGGTCAAACCAATAGACTAATTGATAGAGTGAGAGTTCACACACAACAGATAAAGGACCCATCAATAAGAAATTCTCCATGTTCCGAACACTTTGTACAATGTGGAAAGGGACAATTTAAAATATATCCCTTTTTAAAGATGTGGACCGAAGATAAAATTCCGCGTGATGCCAAGGAACACTATTTTATAGGACTGTAAATAGGAAGGGAAATTTGGTCCGTAAATAAGAGTCCGTAAAATATGCAAACTACCGCATGACGTTACTATTAAGGTAACGTCACAAGTCGTTACTATTAACGATAGATAACAATTCTGTCTGATGAACCGTAGGAGATGCGATGAAAGCGCTAACAGAAACAATGTTCAATTTATGATGTGATTTTTTATGTTTTTTATTTTTAAACTATATATATATATACAAACATAATTCAAAATTCACTATGTCGGTATCACGAACATATTCGGGAATAGGTCACGTTCGGTACTAAGCAGACAGACGACATAGATCTACAATCTAAGACGTGGTAAAAATGGCATTAGTTAGTTTATACACAAAAACATCGTAAAGATCAACTAATTCGTGATGGTGTCCATACAATTTACGGAATGTCACTTTTAATATTTCCTTCTCATAACTCTGTTGGAGTACACTCCTGTATAAGAAGTCGGTATAGTTTAAAAATGCACAAGCATAACGTATCAATTGAGATATATAAACACCATACGACGAAGCAGAGGTGTGTTACTGCTGAGAAATGGAAAATTGATAATTTGGAAGTTGAAATCATCCCGTTTGTCTTAGTTTTAGTGTGAGGTCGTCCATATGTGTGATCAATATTGAAAAAGGTCAAGGTAGGAAACAATCCTTCTTGTATCAGTAGTATCATTATTTTCAAGTTGGCTGGAATATATGAGATGCAAGTTCTGACTGAAATATAGGTTATGCAGTGCTAGGAGATACTTTCTTCTTTTTGCTTCATTCGAGTATAAAAACAACCGACCAGAAAGGGTACATAGTCACTACACAAACTATTATATAATTAAAAAGTCATTTTGATTATATCATCATCACTGTTTTTTCTGATAGAATCAGTGTGGTTCTTAAAACTATATTATTTCTAAAAACAATACATTTATTCAACATACCTTTTCGTTCTATATCTCGACATTTACAGCAATCTGAAAAGCATTTCATGTTTTCGTAAGAATAATATATGTTCAAATTCAAACTCGCAAATTGTAGAGATATCATAATAATACGAATCAGAAACAATATAAATACAATAACTAATTAAAAAGTCAATTGTTCATGAAAAATTGAAAGGTCTATCCTATTCTCTTTTATTGATAGCCTTCTTAGTTCAAATATATATCGTTGCTTAGGACTTTTATATTCATAACAAGTGGTTGTTATGGACAAAAATCATTCATAAGGACAAAAATATTTCTTCCAGTATTAGAAATGTCATATGTACTATTCATAGTCTGTCAAGTAAAAAAAAAGTGATTGCTAAGTATTAATATGTTGTTGCCAGGGACAAAAATGTTAATTCCAGTATTATAAATTTCATATTTATATTATTCATTACCTTCTAAGTTCATAAATATAGAGTTGCTAAGGTGTTTTATGTCGTTGCTAGTGACCTTGACCTATCACCTGGACCTAATGTTATAGATCTTATTATGCTGTACATTTTAGTAATTCATATTTTCTTTCTACCTCTAACCTCTTTTGAGTTTTAAGTAAAAAATCATTATTTTGGACCCGAAAAACAGTTTTGGTGCCCTAGGTCCATAATAGTTTGTCCAATAATTTTGAACCTAAAATGACAAATGTAGATCTCACCAAGACATACATTTTCCCCGTTACATTTTATCAACCATCTGTTACGGTTATTGAGTAAATTCGATCACAATATAAGGTCTAAATCTAGGTCATGACCTTGACCTTTGACCTTAGGTCAATTTACATTATCACGTGAATTGATAATCATTATTAAAGATCCTAGTTGACTTCAACTTACGGTTCTGAGTTTTAGTGGCAAACCTCATTGGTTAATTTTCAAAGGGGCATGACCTACCAGTGAGGCGTTGAATCTTTTCGATCCAAATGTAACGAAGAAACAGGGTCTGGTCCTGAAAAAAGTCCATCCTTTTCTTTTTCTCTACCTCTAACGGTTACGGTGTTTGAAAGATAACAAGGTTTTAGGTTTTTGAGGGATTACTTCGAACCGACAAATTTTTTCGAACCACAGGGTGAGTTCTGGATAGGTATTTATGACAATGATAAACAGAGTTGAGGTAATCGTAATTGTAATCATTAATCAGCTGTAATTGATTACAATTTTTCAAGTAATCATTATTATCATTCATCAGCCCAAAATCTGAGTACATGTAATTGAATTTAATCAATTACTTTTCAAATACCCTGTAATCCTGATTACTTTTTGATAACATTCTGATTACAATTAAAAAAATCTTAAACTGTGTTTATGGCCAATAAATTAACCTTTTAGGTATTCAAATTAAATGAACAGTTAACATGTATAAATAGTTTTGTCTACTTTAAGTATGTTAATTGATTTGTATAATTCAGTAAAAACTAAGCTATCACAGTGTTGAACAGTCATCATTAACCTAAGCAGAAATATATAGTTATGTCTTTGGCCTTAGTAAAAGATATTGTACATATATTCACAATTTAAAGATGTACAAATATTTGATAGTTACTGTTATATTCTTATATATCATTATTTTTCATAAACCCTGAATTTCAATCTTTTGTTAATATTCTGATGTTTGTCAACTACGAATTGACAGGTAGGAGACCAATTAAGGTTTGTTTTTATTGCAATTATCAACTCTATTGTGTATAGCTGTAGGGCAATAAATATTGTTTAAAATAAATAGATGTTAGTTTGTATTTGGTCTGGATATGTAAAATGCAATGATTTTTAGTACTTATATTTTGTTTATAATTTGATTAAACAATCATATTAAAATTTGACTTAGTTTGAAACTGGTAACTATATTTTATCCATATCTTAACTTCCATAAACTGATCTTGAAATACATATACAGTCTGGAATAGGTAAGAAGACAGCTAACTCTTTATAAACCGTTATTTTATTAAAGTCAACATAATTCAGAGGTCATGGATTATAAAGTGTAATTGGTCATGACCCAGTAAACAATCCAACGTTGGCATTACGTCGTGACAACGTCATACTATCGTTGTGACAACGTAGTGAAATTACGTCAGTACAACGTAATTTTGTGAACTCCAAGGCACGTGCTGACAACCACCCACACAACGTTGGCACAACGTAATTTGTGACGTAATTTATGATCTTCATATGACGTTGTGACAACGTTGCAACTCAACTGTAAATGACCCTTGTCCTCATTTGATTGATGAGCAATAAAATTTCATTGAAGTAGTAAACAGGGTCTATATTTTCTTCTTTTCGCCTGTTTTTTTAGTTGTAAAATTTTTAATGTAGGAAAGATGGACACAATAGATATAGGAAGATGTGGTATGAGTGCCAATACGACAACTCTCCATCCAAATCACAATTTATAAAAGTAACGGTCAAGGTACGGCCTTCAACACGGAGTCTTGACTCACACCAAACAACAAGATATAAAGGGCTCCAAAATAACTTGTGTAAAACCATTCAAGCAGGAAAACCAACAGTCTAATCTATGTCTAAACATCAACCCAACAATGTTAGATCTGTAAATTTGCTTTCGCAAATTTTTGGTTCTTCCCTCGCCGGGATTCGAACCCATGCTTCTGTGATATCGTGACACCAAATCGCCTGCACTGCAGCCGTCCCGCTAAACCACACGACCACCTGGGCTCTCAAAAAAAGAGCTTTTGGTGGCCATATGTTACCTTTCCACGTCAGTTTTTAATCTAGCGGCGTACTTCAGAACATGATATATAAGGCATGAAGATGTTATTGTTACAGATCAGCTAAATTATCTATAGTAAAGGATCCTACAAATTAATGTAAGATACAGCCACAGAAAATAATTATATTCATAAGTACGTCTGAGTCAGTGACAACCCTACAACAGATGTATCCATCGGATCGCCATCAAAGATGGTGATACATGGCTGTGTACATAATGTATATACAACTCGTCTAAACATTAACCCAACAATGTTAGATCTGTAAATTTGCTTTCGCAAATTTTTGGTTCTTGGTTCTTCCCTCGCCGGGATTCGAACCCATACTTCTGTGATATCGTGACACCAAATCGCCTGCACTGCAGCCGTCCCGCTAGACCACACGACCACCTGGGCTCTCAAAAAAAGAACTATCGGTGGCCATATGTTACCTTTCCGCGTCAGTTTTTAATTTAGCGGCGTACTACAGTACATGATATACTAGTATAAGGCATGAAGATGTTATTGTTACAGATCAGCTAAATTATCTATAGTAAAGGATCCTACAAATTAATGTAAGATACAGCCACAGAAAATAATTATATTCATAAGTACGTCTGAGTCAGTGACAACCCTACAACAGATGTATCCATCGGATCGCCATCAATGATGGTGATACATGGCTGTGTACATAATGTATATACAACTCGTCTAAAATCAACCCAACAATGTTAGAGTTGTAAATTTGCTTTCGCAAATTTTTGGTTCTTGGTTCTTCCCTCGCCGGGATTCGAACCCATGCTTCTGTGATATTGTGACACCAAATCGCCTGCACTGCAGCCGTCCCGCTAGACCACACGACCACCTGGGCTCTCAAAAAAAGAGCTATCGGTGGCCATATGTTACCTTTCCACGTCAGTTTTTAATCTAGCGGCGTACTACAGTACATGATATATAAGGCATGAAGATGTTATTGTTACAGATCAGCTAAATTATCTATAGTAAAGGATCCTACAAATTAATGTAAGATACAGTCACAGAAAATAATTATATTCATAAGTACGTCTGAGTCAGTGACAACCCTACAACAGATGTATCCATCGGATCGCCATCAATGATATATATAAAAAAACAAGAAACACCTATAAATTACATAAACAAAGGACAACAATGTTGATAAATGCTTTACTTCCAAACTGCCAGCAGTTTCCAATATAGTCACAAAAGTGTTTTTTTTTTTTACCTTTTAGTCAGGTTTAAATATCAAATGTATTTTGTCCAATTCATGATTCACTCAGTTTTAAGGTTAAAGTCTTAGTTTATTTTTTGCAATACTGAAATACAAGATTTACACATTTCCATTTAACAAAAGCAACTTTCCTTCAAAAATTTAACACATAATACTATTAAAAAGGCGAGATTTTGTATGATGGCCAATGAGACCACCCTCTTTCCTAAAATCAAATATTAAATATGTTAGCAATTATGGTAAATGTACAGCCTTCAACATGACACTTTGGTACATGCTTCTAAATGTTTAGGGTTTCAGTGTCCTATACTAATAGTTTCACTATATGACGGTGGAAATTTTAGAATGTAGATTTCATTTTGACAATGGAAACATTTTTTAATGAATTATTCAGAAGTACAAAAAACTACCACATATACCTTAATATTTACTGTAGAATCATTCAGCTGGATTCCCTACACAAGAGCAGGCTACGAAAAATGTTTGGAAAAGTCCCCAAAGTCTGTAGTTTACAAAACAAATTTCTACACAACTTATACGACTCGTCTAAACATCAACAATGTTAGGTCTGTAAATTTGCTTTCACAAATTTTTGTTCTTCCCTCGCCGAGATTCAAACTCATGCTACTATGATATCGTGACACCAAATTGCCTGCACAGCAGCCATCCCACTAGACCACACGACCAACTTATACACACTTCTAAAAATATCCCGAAATGAAGAAAATAACTGAAATTCAATCAAACTAACTATTGCTTTTTTCCATTGACAAACCAGAGAAAGACCTATCCAAAAGTTAGGACTTCTTTTTTCTTATGTACATGAACCAATAATAAAATAATAGTATGTTTCTGATTTTTTGAAATTTTATTCCAAATTCTAGTCTTGTGTTGGTTGTATACATGGCATTCAAAGTTTTGGTTTTCTGCCCTCTCATCAGCTGGTCTTGTGTTGGTTTACGGTCTCTGAAAAAAAAAATCATAAATTATAAAATAGTTTTTTTTTATCCCAAATTAGGAATAACAGCAGTTCTTAAAAAATATCCTTGTTTAAACATAATCAATATTTTTTATGCGCGGCCGGTTGTATAATAAATCTTGCAGATTCATAATCATGTTGTGTTGTTACTGAGATGTTTGTATCTTTGCCAATTTTATATACATATTTTGATAATGTATGTTAGAAATTTGAACATAATTTCAGCAGAATATGATAATTTATAACTTTTAGTTCACCTTTGTCCTTGTTTAAAAGAAAATATGTTAATGAAATTATGGTTGTTCCATATAAAACTGTTTCAACCCCCAGGGACAACCTTTTTTTTAACCCCCAGCTCAGACAGAATAAAAAATATATAAGAACAACACTCCCTTTAATTTGCATCTTGGATATTCTTAGGATTTTACCTTAATCTGACATGTTAATAAATTTATTATTCAAATCATAACAGCAAGACCTTACATTACAGCTCAGGTGGATTTTGCTTTGTCTATCCGTTCACAGTGGGAGTGGGCACCGGGTGGGTAAAATTTCTAGCTTGTTAAATCAAAAGACTTGCAAACTTACAATCAATTGAAAAAATCAGATAAGCAATTATAATCAATATTTCTTACAAAAAAAAAGAATTATAGCTGGAGTGGGCACAGGTTGGCTGTTCACAGTGGACCGGTGGAAAAAACAAAATCCACCCAGGCTGTTGTGTATATCATATATGCCAATGAACGCAATCTTATTATTATCTATAAATGAACAAATTATAATTTAATATATAAAATTAATTTAAGAATAAAGTGTCCATGAGCCACAAATGATGTTATCATTGAAGGACATACTAGTAACTTATAAAGAACAGTTAAACAGATGGTCTCCAAAATCAAACTCTGCGTTTTATGATAACAAGCATTGTGTATAAATTTCATAACATGTGGTTCAGGCAAACTAAAGTTAGAGTTCAGAAACCAATTTTGAGTTCAATGTTCATGTACATGTATGTACATACAGTACAAGAGTAAAACCATATGGCCCAGTGAAGGAGGGCATAAAAAGAGCTGATCAACTGATCATGATGTTTACCTTTTTATATCTTGGTCCATCTTTTATCTGGTACATGTACATGCTTACATTGTAAGTATTGTAACTGCAGTGCATTCCACAACCCCAGACACATGATCACACATTGGATCTGTAGATGTTTATACAAGATTCTGGAAAAAAATCATAAATACAATCAATTATCTTCTATATTGATCAGTTTGTGTACATACTACATGTGTGTCAGTCCAACAATTCTTTTGGAGAACCAGGTAAGTGAAAAATGTACATGCCTTCCATACCATAAATTGAAAAGCAAATAAGACTTCCCTTTATACTGTTTTTTTGAACCCCAGTAAACTGGGTTTTACTTTTACCCTAACAAAAGGATAATTTTACCCAACTTTTCCCAACTGGTACGTGGATCTTAGTCTAAATAATTATGACATCTTGGAAGGCTTTTTAAAAAAAGTTTCTGTGATGCCTATCTATGACAGTTTTTATTGGTAAAATTGTCTATTCCTATGTCAGACCCAGTTAAACATTGATTGATTGTTGGTTTCGTTATGTTCAGTGGCAAATATTTCATGCAGGTCTAGGACGTCCACCAGCTGTGATACAGTCTTCACGCTTGCGACTGGTGATACATGTAGTATTATCATTAATAGGACAAGTTTGTAATATGCCAAGTTTGTAATGTGCCGAGATTGTAATGGGGCGAGTTAATTATGTACAGAGATATCTAAAAAAAATGCAGCTTCGCATTTGTGATATTGATCTGACTTTTATGATTCCAACAATATTTAAAAATAAGTGCAAAAAACACTTACAGCTTTTTTAAAATATAAGGATTATAGGAGATGTCATGGAGAGAAAACAATTGCCCTCCCCCTTTTTTACTTTCTATAGTCAATTGCTTAATATATCTTAAAAAACAACACAAGTTAATGGAGAAGTTTGAAAAATGGATTCACATAACACATATGTTGGCTTAAATATCCTGTACAATGTACCAGTGCAATACTATATTGACATTAAAAGAAGAAGTATCATATTTCAACTCGGTAACCAGTCAATGAGTCAACAGATTTGAACGAGGCGCCCTACACGGCAACAGATATTATATTTTCTGGAATTATACTTGTTGTGATCATGGAAAACCTTTTTGAAGTAATGTGCAATTTATATTTTACCTTTTTCTTTGTTCTGGAATCTGAATCGAGATAAATATTTCACTGCAACTTTTATCACTGTTTTCAAAATTCAGGCGGTAAAAGTGCGCATGCTCAGAGTTTTCGTAGTATGCGGCGGTAAAACCCGAGGACTGCTGAACGTGCACTATTATAAAACGATTATAAAATTATTAGAAATAATAATAAATGACAAAACTTGATAATGGTATATATTAAACAATAAATATTCATATAAAATGTTTATATGAGAACATTTAATTTGAATTTGTAATATTTTATTGGATATTTTGGTGCAAATAATTTGAATTATGTCTGTGCGGGGAAAAAGGGGGGATATTTTGAAAATCGAAAAAATCGTTAGCACATTTCAATGAAGGTGAATGATGTATCTAGTAAGACTCATAACCACGAATTCTCCCATAAAACCAGATTTTAATGTGTCAGCTGGTATTTACAGGGTCTGTTCACTACGTTATTATAATGTTGACAGAACGTAACAAAATGTTACGTCGGATTATGACAGTTGTAAGCACGTTGTCACAACGTAATAAAATGTTACGTCCTGACAGGGTACTAAATTTACGTAAATCCGACGTAATTTTATAACGTCGTCTCTACGTCTGCATCCAACGTTGGGTTTTTACGTTCCCACAACATTGGTCCGACGTACAATCAAGACATGACGTTCAGACGACCATTAACCGACGTTGGGAGTACGTCGTGTGTTTACCGGGGACCAATATGACCAGTGACACAATGTTCGTGTATATATGTCAGTGTATGTACTGAACTTTTGAGATTTATTAAATAGATGAAATTTTAAGGTATCAATTTATAATATATCAAATAAAATACTCTTAAAAATACTATAGTTACATCAAAAATGTAATCAGAAATAATCATGACTTCCTTGCAAATGTAATCATTAATTTTATCAGATACTTACAGAAATAATGTAATCATTAATTTATATTAATCGTACAAATGCCGAAGTAATTGTAATTAAATCAATTACATTGAAAGTATTCGGACCCATCTCTGATGATACAACGTGTACATGAAATCAACACGTCTTATGATCAAGGCTGATAGATTCGACAAAGTATGGCGAAAAGGTAATAATAATTAAGAAAAAAATAAAGACATTAATAATAATAATAATCAGAAGATATGTAGTAAGGTCTTTTCCTTTCGGAAAAGGAAAGACCGTAATAATAGTAATCTATAATACTAAAATAACGAGTTCCAATTTGTCAGCCGTCATGGGGTAAAAACGTCAAGTCAAAGAATCAACTTTATCTATAGCTAATATAGGACGATGGTGTTGATTAAAAATTACACCACTCCAACCCCTTTTTTCCCACATAATTAATATTGCCAATAATTAACAAGTTTCGGATACCGATACCAATAGTATATTCTCATGTTACCTATTACCTTATCTGTACGTTCCGCATCTGACAGGCGCACCACCAAACGGTGTATTTAGGATTTTGCTATATACATGGGTCATAATCACAGGGTTGACACTACTAATTTCAACCATTGTCACATTGTTCCCTATCGTAGTATTTTAATTAAAGTATGACTTTCTAAGATAACAATACGAATACTATAAATCTGGACTTATAATAACGCGTATAGATACAGTTTTCAATTTGTTTGCCGGCATGACGTAACACATCGAATCAAAGAATTCAACTTTATTCATAACTAATACAGGACAATGCTGTTGATTAAAACAATACCCCATTGCAGGTGCTTTTGTTTTTCAAATAAATAATATTATCAATAATTGATAAATTCCAGGTCGACGGGTTCAAACAGAAAGATTTTGAAAGAAGAGAAAACTGTACATCTTATTATTGGCATGACTTTATCAGATGACAATACCAATCCTAAGATAAGGCTTACGCATATTTATATACTTTAATTCAGTAACAGACCCGCGATATCACGGGTCTGTTCTAGTAATAATAATAATAATAATAAAAAAAAAAAAAAATAATAATAATAATAATAATAATAATAATAATAATAATAATAATAATAATAATAATAATAATAATAATAACAATAATATTATTAATATTAATGATAATAATAGTAATAATAATAATAATAATAATAATAATAATAATAATAATAATAATAATAATAATAATAATAATAATAATAGAATAATAACAATAATAATAATAATCAGAAGAAGAAGAAGAAGAAGAGAAGAAGAAGAAGAAGAAATGCAGTAAGGTCTTTTCCTTTTGAAAAAGGACATACCTTAATAATATTAATAATAATAATAATAATAATCAGAAGAAGAAGAAATACAGTTAGGTCTTTCCTGATAGTGAAAGGAAAGACCTTAATTAAAATGTCAATTAGTTTTGAACATTTCAGAGGTCTTTCCTTTTCGTAATGTTTAAACATATTTCAATAGGCGTAAAATGCATTGAAAAGCTCTCAAATACACATAAAACAATAAACATATGACAAAAAACAACAAATTTGATATTTAGGACCTTAACTTTTGACCTTATAAAGGTCATTGGTCCACGATGTCATTGTAAAAGAACCCATGGGTGTAGGACTTTTGGTTCAAGAGTTAAAGCTAATTTTGTCTTTTCAGAAACCGTTAACGGGGGTTATGCCCCTTAAGAATATGTCAAATCTCTTCGGTCATAACGTAAAAAAAGTTGTGCCTTAGTCACTTAATATTTTTCACTTAATACTTTTTCTTTAAGTATAATCGTTTTTGAGATATCGAAAGAGAAGTTGTTAGGTCAAGGTCAACCTCATAAAGTCTTAAAACACACTAAAATTCCTTTGAATAAGGTCAAAAACACATAATTCGCTATTTCGGACATGACCTTGAACTTTGACTTTGTGACATTTATCAAGGTTATTACCTCAACAGCATTGCTGAATACCCTATGGTTCTAGGTCCTTTGGTTATATAATAAAAGCTGTTTTGTCTTTTCAGAAACCTAAAACAAGGGTTGAGCCCCTTACAGTACGGTCAAATCTCTTCAATCAAAGGTAACAAAGTTCCGCATTAATAACTCAAACGTATTCCACTTTTCAACACTACTGAAAGTTTTGAGGTGCTGAGATTATACCAAAGTAGGTGTTAGTTAAAAGGTCAAAGTCAACATACACATTTGACCTTGATGTAATTTTTTCATGATTGCTGAAGATCCAAGGTGTCAACGACTTACGATTTCTAAGTTTTGGTGGCCAACTGACTGCTGTTAATTTTCAAAGGGGCATGACCCTACCAGTGAGTTGTTGGATTTTTTCGATCCAAATGTAACGAAGAACCAGGGTCAGGTCCTGAATAATTTTCACCCTTCGCTTTTTTCTACCTATTATGGTTACGGTGTTTGAATGATAACAAGATTTTGGGTTTCGGAGGGATTAAAAGTCAAAAGTCTATGGAAGCTTCCATTTGATTTTAGGGAGGAGGTAGAAATTAAAAATGCTGTCATGCATTTGTTTTTAGTTGTAACATTGTCCTGCATTTTTATTTTTTATTTTTTTCTTACCTGCCTTATTTTTAGTTTATCCGGAAAATTTTTAACATACACTTTTTGCCATATTGCTGATCCTGCCTTTTAAAGTAATCAAAACTCCTGTCCTGCCGTTTATTTAAATTTCACCAAGCCCCTCCCCCACGCTTTCCCTCAAATGTAGCTCCCTCACAATGAGATTTTACCCAAATGAAAAAATAAACCATAGACAAATATATTGCTTCTCCAATCTGTAGACCAGTATATTGAAAATCTTGATCATGTAAAATATCTGCTGATTTTTAAACTTTACCCTATGTATTCTAAGTATTTTTGGTGTTCTATGTTATCAATTTGAACAGCTCATATTCCAAAAAAAATCAATTACATCCATTTTTTATTGTTATATCTCGTGTACTTGTACAAGCAGAATCCATGTATAAAATAAAAAGAAATCTGTTGTATAGTTTTGAAAGTAGGAACATGCGCAGGTACATGAACTTTAAACTATACCTTTTTAAAACAAGTTAATGTAAGGACATGTCCATTATGTTTTCCGTGTGCATGGAATGAGTTGATATGTCATATTGTGTGACTTTATTGTTGTATGGTCGATTAAAACTTGTGTAATATGTAGTTTTTGCTATATGATAATTCATACGTACAATAAAGTCATTGCCTGCAAAAGTGTGTCTTTCCAAAAATACATTTATCGTCATCGCGGTCAAAATTCAAGGTCACAGGAATGTAACATTGTAAGGGGCCACACCACCACATGCCAAAGATGTAAGTTCTTGGTCAAAAGACGAAGACTTATATATAAAATATTAAGTTGACCTGGGGCATGTTGAGGTCAAATTTAAAGGTCACTTGAAGCCTTTATATACTATCAGATTGCGCTTATTTGAGGATTGGGGCGTGTTTTAAATTTAAAACGAAAAAATCTGGTGGTTCAATTTTTATAAATTTTTGCAAGAGCAACCCACTGTAAATGATTAGTGATCTGAAAAAAAATAAATAAACAACACACTTTAAATAAAAAAAAATATTCAAATACCAAAACCATTAAATTAACTTTTCGGGGCTGATTCTGATACCCCATTTTTTATAGTTTGGATGCAAATTCAAATCCAGAGTAATCACTTGCAAGTAAAGGGTATAAGTGAACTAATATTATCCTCAGTTATCATCATTAACTATGATATTTTCAATTAAGGATTGATTTTTAAAAATACTAACATAAATACCCTATACCCATATTCTTCAAACTTCCAAATTTGGAGTAGGGGCAATAAGGCCCTTATTTGGCCCAAAAATTACTGCAAATTTAAAATTTATCATACATATTCCTAAATAACTGAAAACTTGACTAAGGTATAAGGTACTAAGAAAAACAAATCATGACCTAATTTGCATATTTTGTTAAATTCCTTGATTTTCCTTCCTTTTTCATGAAATTTTAAGCATATTATAGATTGAAAAAGCATGTGCGCACCCAAGAAACAACTTTATACTTTGAGATATTATTCCAATAGATATAATAAAGCTTCTGTTAAATCATTTCGTTGTTTCTCGGCTGCGCAGGATGTTTCCACAACGAAAGTAAAGATAGAAAACTGCATAAATTCTGTATTTTTCATAATTTTTGAACAACAGTACATATTATGACGTAATTGTGACGTCATCAGATAAAAATCTTTATGTTTTTTATTCATATTTCTTGACCATATGCATTTATAAACATTATGTGCCAATTTGAAATGGTTATAAAACATTTTATTTTCTTAATGCCCCTACCATGATAAAATATTCCACTTGAGTTGCCAAATCTTTTAAACCTACCGTTCAAATTAAAAAAAAATTAAATAAGATGTTAAGCTAGGCCAAGTTGATCAATGAGAGAAAAACAAGAAAAATTAAACGACAGGCTTATGTGAGGTATAGTGATGAGTACCCCCTCAAGCGAGGATAAATGTTTCAAAAATCAGCTATATCACTTCAATTCAACTTTATTTTTTTAATGTATTACATTGAAATACCTTGTTGCAGTTCAACACAATTTATAGATTTGTTTTAATATATTATACTAAAAAATGCATATTTTCAACTTTTCGGAATCAAAGATGTTTGTAAAATATCAAAGTTTCTCGTGTGTTCTATCTAAAAAGTACAAACATATTCAAACACTGGAAACTGAGTAATTATTTGCAGAATTCTGCAATACAAGTATTTGTTTAGTCTTTCATATATCATTTCAAGGAAAATAGCTGTAGGGTTTGGTTAAATTTTGTCTAGAGTTCTCAATTTAATAATCAATTTACGAAAAAATTACAGAAAAGGGACTGAAGGGGTCCATACAGGATTTTGACAAGGACAAGATACATATTGTCATTTACCAGTTGTATAAAGTTGAGAAATTTTAGGAAAATTCTCAATATTAGGGGTGACGTTGGGGTTACTTGCCATTCTTAAGGGTATAACTGCCGATTGTACTTGTCAAATAAAAACCTGTTTTCTACAGAAAATATTGGAAAACATAACCAGTTCTTGAACATAAAATTAAGAACGGAAATGGGAAATATGCTAAAGAGAAAAAAAAAGGACCAAAGAATATTTAACAGCCAAAGTCCATCATTGGGTGTTCAACGCAGCGAGAAAAACCCGCAACAGGAGGTGGGCCTCATTTAGCTCTTACATCAAAATGTTTAATAGTTAATAAGTTATGGTTTTTAATATGTACAGACGTAGAATTCATGAATATGTGTCTTTCTGTAAAAACTAGAGAAAATACTATCCACCAAAACACCGAAGTGGCTAACGGAATTACGAAGTATTTTTTCTACAATGGAACCTAAGCATTTTTATGGTGTTTTACTGCATTGATATTACCATGACAATTTCGATTGTTTTAATGTGTGTACATTTGTGAAAAAACATACCTAAAAAGATAGGAGCAATGCATGATTTAGAAGTTAAAATCACAACTATTAACAAAGAAATATGTCGGATACAAGATCCCTATATTATCTTCGGTTGTTGTCAGAAAACTAGAGGCTCTCAAGACCCTGTAACGCTCACCTTGGTCTATGTGCATATTATGTGTCTATAATGAACTTGGCCCAGTAATAACAGTGGAAAATATTTTCTAAAATTTTACAAAAATTTACCAAAATTTATGAAAATTGTTTAAGATTGGCTATACAGTGCAATAATTCCTTAAGAGGTCATTTTGAAAATTTTGGTCACGTTTGACTTAAATGTAGATCTTTCTTTGCTAAACATTATTGCTGTTTACAGTTTATCTCTATCTATAAGAATATTCAAGATAATAACCAAAAACTGCAAAATTTTATTTAAAATTACTAATTTGGGGGCAGAAACCCATCAAGGGGTTGTCTGATTTGTCTGAAAATGTCAGGGCTGATAGGTTTTGACCTGATAAAGAATTAAATCCCTGTCAAATTGCTGTAAATGCTTTGGTTTTAGAGATATAAGCCACAATCTACATGTCACCACTATGTACTATTTTTAGCCATGGCGGCCATTTTGGTTGGTTGGCCAGGTCACGCCACACATTTTTTAAACTAGATACCCCAATGATGATTGTGGCCAAGTTTGGTTAAATTTGGCCAAGTAGTTTCAGAGGAGAAGATTTAAAAAAAAAAAAACTAAATGTTTTGAAAAATGGTTAAAAATTGACTATAAAGGGCAATAACTCCTAAAGGGGTCAGCTGAAAATTTTAGTCATGTTGGCATATTTGTAAATCTTACTCTGCTGAACATTATTGCTGTTTACAGTTTATCTCCATCCATAATAACATTCAAGATAAAACCATAAACTGCAAAATTTTACTTAAAATTACTTATTTGGTGGCAGCAACCCAACAACGGATTGTCTGATTTGTCTGAAAATTTCAGGGCAGATAGATGTTGACTTTTTAGACAATAGAATTTCCTGTCAGATATGCTCTAAATGCTTTGGTTTCAGAGTTATACGCCAAAACCTACTTTTTACCCCTATGTTCCATTTTTAGCCATGGCGGCCATATTGGTTGGTTGGCCAGGTCACGCCACACAGTTTTTAAACTAAATACCCCAATTATGATTGTGGCCAAGTTTGGTTAAATTTGGCCAGGTAGTTTCAGAGGAGAAGATTTGTTTAAAAGAATACTAACATTTTTGAAAAATGGTTAAAAATTGTCTATAAAGGGCAATAACTCCATAAGGGGTCAACTGACAATTTTGGTCATGTGACTTATTTGTAGATCTTACTTTGCTGAACATTGTTGCTGTTTACAGTTTATCTCCATCCGTAATTATATTCAAGATAAAAACCAAAAACTGCAAAATTTTCCTTAAAATTACTAATTTGGTGGCAGCAACCAAACAAGGAGTTGTCTGATTTGTCTGAAAATTCAGGGCAGATAGATCTTGACCTAATAGACAATTTTACCCTAGTCAGATTTCCTCTAAATGCTTTGGTTTCAGAGTTATAAGCCAAAATCTACATTTTACCCCTATATTCTATTTTCAGCCATGGCGGCCATCTTGGTTGGTTGGCCGGGTCACGCCACACATTTTTTAAACTAGAAACCCCAATAATGATTGTGGCCAAGTTTGGTTAAATTTAGCCTAGTAGTTTCAGAGGAGAAGATTTTTGTAAAAGTTAACGACGACGGACAACGACGACGACGGACAACAACGACGACAGACGACGAAGACGACGACGACGACGGACACCGGACGCAAAGTGGTGAGAAAAGCTCACTTGGCCCATCGGGCCAGGTCAGCTAAAAAGGCATATTCCTTATTATTTACATTTCTGACAACCTACATTCTTATATAACACGATGAAAAAGCATAAGGTATACTCACTGCGACAATTAACCGCTATTATCATTAGATATATCCCAACACTGGTAATAGAGTATACTGGTATCAGTAGAAGAAGAATTATCATAATATAAGTGTCGTATTGTGATTGGTACACTAAAAGGACAGCAGTTGTCACTATTATGGATAAAGGTTGTGTAGCAGCTGCGACAATAAAGATCTGTATACCATACACCACTTTACCTGCAAATGTCCAATTATAGAATAAAACAGTTTATAGACCACCAGTTTTTAATCTTTGCAATTTCATCGTATTCAGTTGTAAAATTCAAAACTTGCAAGTTACATATAGGCAGTAATAAAACATATAAGGCATTCATAAAGAGAACTGAAATGACCATGAAAATAAACGAATTCATTGACAAACTCTTCCTAAGAAACCTACAAAGAAAACAAACGACATATTACCGCAAACACCAACATATAATGAATTGGTATATTGGTCTACTAGTTGCACCAATCATATTGGTAATGGTAAGTTTTGTAATAAATTACCAATCTCAAAGGTAAATACAAAATGGTGAAATACTTTATAATCGGACAAAAAAATAAATGCGTGACTATATCGACCAACGGAATGAATGAAAAAAAACTGTCATAATCCTGACAGGCATTATGAAAAGAAACCAGTTGAGTATAAAGAACATGTCAACATGTTTGGGCTTTTAAAACAAAGAAAGGATACATTCGGTATGAAACCGTTTGAAGACATCTGATGAATAAATAACTAGTAGTAAATATAATGATTTATTTATTTCAACATCACTCTCAAACATAATATAATGACTGTTTGTCATTTGATGGAAAGTATTTGTCATTGAAAAAAATCAACCGTAAGTGATCTGAATCAGATAGTTAGTAGTTGTTTTGCAATGTTTTTTTTACAGATTAGAATATTTGTAAGATAAGCAATTAAATAACACCTGAAGTTACCGTCAGTATTCTGGAATTTTATCATAGTAAGCCTGCATTAACATTGAACTATTGTTCCTATAGAACATGGCTTTTTTGAAATCAGTAAAAACTACCTCAGACATGACACCGGAAGTGAAAGTTTTTGGACTCGATGAAACTTAATAATCCCTTATTTCAATTGCAAGTACATAAAAACAATATACATGTAACCATATGACACCGGAAACAATCTTATGAAAACATAAAATGGCTGAACATCCCTTTAATAAAGAACAATTCATAGAAACTAACAATTTTGAAATCAAAATAGATTTTTTTTTATAAATCACAATACAAGGCGAACCTCATTGTGTCGAACTCAGTTCTGTCCAAATCTTGGATGAGTCGAAATTATATCCCGATTCCGGTAAAAGTCCGGTTTGATCAATGCATAATGACCTCTAATGAGTCGAGCTGATAACTACCCCATATTTCAAATGGAACTATAATCAATTCATATACTTATTTAACCAGTGTAAACGTTACATGTTTTTTAACACATGATGAGTCGATTTACGGTTTTAGATTTCTATTCAAACACATTTATACCACCATAGAAAGACCATCTGTTTTGTGAACATGTGCTTTTTTTAAAATTCAAATCATACTTTGTTATTTGTACTTATCCATTTTGGTGCCTCTGGGTGAGTTTTCATTTTTAAAATGTAGATAGTATATATCCTTTAATATTTGTTAATGTGAGATAAGAGTGCGTTCGTTTTTTTAATTGTTCAGTCGTTATTTCTAAACATAAACAACATAAGACAATGCATCGAGTAAATTCTTCTTTGGTTGATTAGAAGTGCAAATAGTTTGTCGTGGTAATGGAAACCATGAACTTGCATTAAATATTAGTACGTCAGAGAGATATCTTTTTTCTTAACCTGAAATGATTTGTTCATGATGTGAACAAAAGAAGATCATAAAAAACATAATTTATTTATTTATATTTATAAAATATGCAATTATGTTATGTTAGTATGGAGCGCAATTCGATAGTATTACTTAATGCATTCAGGACTAGTTGCTGTAGTAGTTTGGCGTTAAATGTAATAGAATACACAGTATGTTACATAAGAGAATGATGAAAATTCCGATTTGCTAACCTATTTGATTGTGATCTACCTTTTTATATTGATTGCATGTTCTATTTTTGATCATCTTTCATCTTTAATTGTTTACTTGAGGTTTCTTGTCTCAAATCAAATAACGCTGGAGGAGTTTTATTTTGTTTTATTCGGTTGTCATAACAACTTATTATAGGTAAAATCATCATTCAATAATTTGTGAAATTACAATGATATATAATTAATCGATGTATATGTACCCTTGCAAATGATTTATAAAACATTTTATTAAATGATATGAACAAATCAGCCCTAATACGGATAAATCAGCTTGTACAATACTGATGGTGTTCCACTGTCGATATAAACCAAGAGTTAATTATTATATTGCTTTTCGAAAAGGCCCACGGGCTAATATGGGACGTTCACTTCCGGTTTAAATTTTCTTACGTCTTACTTAACTTACCGTGTCATTATATACATTACACACATTTGTAATATATTTATAACTTAAAATCATTGAATAAAAAAATTGGAAAGTTTTGAACCGGAAAATGTTTACAGTCTTTTCATGCTTTTCGAGTACGATTTTCGATTATTGACATTATTTCATTTCCGTTGATCGATCAATACAGACGATCCAAGAGTACGAATAGTTAAAATGTCCGATTTATTCATCCTAGCTACTTCCTATATTTGCTAGATAAAATTAAATGTAATAGTAAAATATTTAGTACTTGGGGACGAAAAATCAGAAATAACATCTGACAAAGTTGACAAATAAATCCATGGGCGTGTAATATGCGAGCAGATTAGTCCTCCAAGTCAGTCAAAATATGCCTTTTTGTATTTTTTACACGATAAGTTTCTCTAAAATCATTCGATAAAAGTGTAATGAACTGGCTGTTTCTATATTGGCCTGTTATAGATTCCCGATCTGCTGAATTGGCCCTCGACTCTCCGAGTTTCGGGTCAAATACAGCTAACCTCGAATCTATAACAGGAATAAAACAGACACAGCCAGTTAATAACACAATATCAAAACAAAACATATATGACTAGTACGACACACAGTTGGTTTATCACAGGTAAATTAGTAATACGTACCACAGACAGTGTATTGGGACGAAAAGTATGGAACTGAAAAAAAAATATACAAAAACGGTTTAAAGAATACAATCTCCATAAAAAGACATTTGATATTGGTTATTGTAAGTATTTTGATTCCACAAACACTTACTAAAACAATTTTAACCGACACATATAAAGTTTACTAGTAATTGAAAGACTGAACAGTAAAACGTAAGGTCGATCATGTTAAGTCTATAACTTATATAAGAATTAAAGCCACACAACATACTTTGAATCATTTGTATAACAAGTTGTTATGTTCGCAGCCATCCCTTAATCATCAAACACAAATTTTGTTATTAAATAAATAATCTTGGACTTTATCAAAAGTTTGAATTATTTACAAGGCAGCAACATTCTTGTACAAAAAGTAGCAACAATTCCCTAACTGCATCCGATTTAACCTGCATAGATACATTCTTCCTGAACTTTCGTTTTCAAACTAGTTTGTGGAGCAAAATACAGTCACAATAAACAGTCTTGACCGATATAAGCTGGTATACTATTTCAAATTTGACAACGGTAGAGCAATGGCAACAGAGTATGTAAGCTGTGTACAGTCTGTATTCATTCACATATAAGCCATATCACCTATGTCTTGTTTATTAAATTTATAGAATGGTACAATCGTCTTAACTGTTTGACTTTTTTATTGTATAAATTTCAAGATTGTAATAGTTTAATCTAAGAAGACTTAAATGTGAATATATAGGTTGTACGGTTAATAACAACAGAGAGTTCAAACATATGCTTTAAATAAAAATAAAAGTGTGCGGTATGAATTAGCACAATTCTAAAGCTTTAACGGTAACGACATGATGGTACTAGAACGATTACGTCAATAAAAATACCAAATAAACAGTACTGAACGATCTATATTTATAAATATTTAAAATTGACATGACAGTAGTTGCAACAAAGTATGTGTATTTAAACATCGCAAACAAACAGCGGTTAAAATATTATAATAAGTTTTGACTAAGGTTAACTAGTTGAACGTGGCTTGGTACTTTTACATCCCTCAAACAGTAAGCAATTTTAATTGGTATATTCAACAAATTTATTTGATAGACAATTATGAGAAAGGTTAAGAAATAGAAACAGAAGCTGTATTAAAAAGTAATATAATCTAAATGTGAAGCTAATATATATATATACTATAAATGTTATTATTTATAAATATTTCGGATAACAGATATCCTTCATCGGTATATATGATTGTGATGTTGAATGAATCAATTTTCAGTCTACTTAGATTAAGCTTTTACAATCTTGAAATTTATACAATAAAAAAGTCAAACCGAAGAAAAGTAAGACGCTTGCACAATTCTAAAAAATTGTTAAACACGACATAGGTTATATGACTTATTACATCAGAGAGATAAAATATATGCTTTAAAGAAAAATAATAATGTGCGATATGAACTAGCACAATTCTAAAGCTTTAACGGTGTCGACAATAAGGATGTTACAAGACAGATTGCGTCAATAAGAATTCCAAATAAACAGCACTGAACGGTATAAATTTGTAAATATTTCAGATTTGACAACGGTAGTGTAGTTACATTAGAGTCTGCGATGTTTTTTAGGCGTTTATATAATATATTTATTGTGTACATGTATCGTTACTCGTAACAATCCAGCGCCCTCGTGGGGAAAATCGTTCACTACTATTCAGACGTTTTATATAATATATATATATATATATATATTTATTTAAAATCTAATAGAACTTTTTAATGTGTTAATTAGCGTGTATAAGTTATATTCTTAGACATTTGTATACTTTTAATTCAGTAACTGTATCACTTTATTTTCACAAACTGATCCACGCCTAAATAAAATAAATGTTGATTGTTGCTATTTTTAAACATTATGTTTATATATACTATTATATAGAATTACTCTAAATATCAGAACAAGAAAGTTAAGTCTGCAAATTCGCAGAAGAAAACATTTGTTCTTCCATCGCCGGAATGAAAAATAAACACTAATTAGTAAAACACATACCTGACTTCCATGTATCAGATTCGATATCTAAAATAAAAGTTGAAATTCGTTTTGATATGATACAAGTAGAATGAATATAACAGCAAAAACTCATCAAAGATACCAGTCAAATAATTTCGTTAGACAAAATCGCGTTTTGTCCGATGTCAATATTTAAAAATATTTGTTTCATAATTTGTTTGCACTGTTTTGAGTCTATTGTTTTATCTTTTGTTATAATGGTGTTAGTGTATTTGCTTGGTAAGCAACTATACTGTTCATACACACAAGTCCCACAAAACATCAAAAGTAGGAATGCAGCATTCATCATTGTTGTAAACTCTTAATCCTTCTAAAAACGAGCAAATATGTCAACAAAGATAAACAAAGAGGCATATAGACAAATCACATAAGTAAAACTGAAAGACAAGAATAAAAATATTACCATAGCACAATGACATGATGTACAAGTACATCGTCACGTCAAATGGATATCGCCAAAACAGAACTAAACAGTAATACATGAATATTGATAATAGATGAAATAGTTGAACCATTTACTTTTTCTCAATTATTGATACACATGTTAACAACTGAAATAACATTTAATAATATTCAAACAGATATTTATTTTATATTATGTTAATATTGCCAGACCAAGCTATGGTAACCTAAACTTCAGATTACAGAAGCCTATTAAAATAGGTTTGTCAGATATATTGTACCTGCATTTTCAAAGAACATAAAGGACAAGGTATGATAAGCCCCTGCTTTGGATCCCTTATTTTCTCTTTTTTTCAATTTTGTTTTGGAAAACTACTTATCATGTTAGAATATTTCCTGAGGTTTGAAGTTTGTTTGGGTGAACTTAAAAAAACATTAATTTCAGCAACTAGGTGAGGTAAGGGTTGTTAAAGGACATCAAAAACGTTACAAGTAGAAAACAATTTTTTGGTCTGTGTTTCTTTTAATTTATTGGTGTGCGCCTACGTGAAGAGAAAGTAAGCGATACATGTAAGAGTTGAAAAAGGTATGCACGCAAATGACTTCTAAGCAGTATGGACTGAACCTTTCTGTGATACTGTCGTTCCTTCTTTGCTGGTAAAAACTTCAGTTATTACAATTTTTTTTTATAATTGTATAAAAACTGATGGAATTACATGTAAGCTCACCTTGACCAAAGGATAATAAGAGCATTTTGTAATCATTTTGCGTCTGTCAAATTCGGCGGCACCGGTTTTCTGTAAATACAATTTACATTTTAATCTTCCCCGAAAATGTTTAGAAAATAAAAAAAAGACCAACTTGACAGGATAGTTCAGTGGTTTTTACTATAAATTTTGAGTTGTGGGTGATTATCGGAAATTAAACATAGCTGCCATTCCAAAAAAAGAGTTATGATTGGATGAATGTTCAAGCATCATCTTCTTAGAAACTGCTTGGTAGATTGAAACATGTTCCTGATCTTATTTTGCTTTTTTTTGTTGATCACCGCAATAATGGAACATAGTATAGCATAATACCCATGGCAATATAAACACACTAATCATGTATCATACGAATAAAGAAAACTTCATATTTGTTTCATCTATCTTTTTTGAAATATAATTCGATTTAAAGGGCTTGACCATTAAATCGCGTTATCAGAGGAAGATCAGCAATAGTTCATCAGCAGTTCAAAGCAGACGCGCATGTCTAAATTTATTACACTTCATAACAATTAACTGCTCTTGCACTCTCATCACAAATATTGCAAACGCTATCTTCAAGGATTTATATTGATTTAAGGTCAGATTATTGAGTTAATGTATTATACACATGATTCCTCATTTCAAACTTGTCAGGCAAAAAAAGAACATCATGTGTTCTCCAGTCTTTTACAGGCATTTTGAATTTTTGTTCGAGAGTGATCCCTACTGGTAGGCATTCAACATACGTTTTTATGATGCAATGTCAGGAATATCAAATCCTCGGCACCATACAAGGCTCACTGAGTCAATTAAGGAAGACATAAGGCTGTGGTCATTATTTTTAGATTGTTTTAATGGCAAATTTTATATTCCCGATTCCGATTGGATATCAAATGTTGATATGGAGTTATTTACTGACAGTGCTGGGAGTGCGTTTGGTGGATGTGCTTCGTTTTTACATCCTAATTCGGCTTTCTTTCATTGGCCGTTTTTTTGGTTAGGTTACGATATATTAAAGGACATTACATTTGTAGAGTTATTACCTATTGAATTAACCTTTCATTTGGGGTATGAGATCTTTGCGAATAAGAAAACTACCTTACACGTTGACAATAAAGCACTTGTTCATATCTTGAATTCTAAAACGTCTAGATCAAGAAGAGAAATGCACATTCTTCGTCCTTTAGTCTTAAAAGCTATGGTTTATAATATTCAGTTCAAAGCAATGCATATTACATCAAACAAAAACTGTATTGCGGATGCAATGTCTCGTCAACAGTGGCCACATTTTCGTCGCATGTCTCCAGAGGCGCTAAAAGAATTAGAAAAGGTCCCACAGTCTTTTCGTCAAGTGATCTCAAATTTGAATTCAACAAGTTGTCATCGGCGTCAATATCACCAAACACAACAGTTGCAAAAGAAGCAGCAACTCAGGCGCTTGTTGATAAGGGCATTTTTATGACGACAAGAAGAAGATGATTTCCAGACCATCTTTTAGGCAAATATTTTAAACAAAAGTCATTGAAAACTGTTCAACAATCCTTATCATCATCATCATATCTTAACCGTGCAGACGTACATGTATCAACAACACGGGCACTCATAAAAGATGCTGGCAAGCTTAATTTTGATATTTAGTCCTCACTTGCAGATGGTGACTACGTTTAACACGAGAACAATTTGATGCAGTTGCTTTCCACGTAGAGGACAAACCAAACTCTGAGGTGCGTTCAGTAAGGATTTGTCTTTGAATTTTTTCTTGTGGAGCTTGGTAGAGGCTTATAAAATCCTTTATTAATCAGAGTGTTTAAAATCCGACCAACTACGACTAGCTGTTCATCAAACAAGAGAACCATTGACGCGAGCTTCGTGCCCTTTTTTTTGAGGATTTAACCACATTACTTATTGAGCATATAAGGTTGGACATTATGCGAATATAACCAAATCTGGATGTGAAATTTTGCCTCGTAGATGTTGTGTTTTTTTATAAACGGCTTTCTCTTGTTTACCAGAGCGGTCAGGTCATCATTGTTACCAGTTTTGAATTTATCCACCGAGTATCGAGGAAGCGTTATTCAAGTTATGGCCTAGCGTCAGTGTGGGGTCGTTCTCCTCGTTCACTCTAATTTTCCTTAGATGAATTTTTGTTACTTCTATTACCAGAAGAACACCTACTTGCCAATATTAAAAATGCCGGCGGTTTGTAAAGCTTGCCAGACCTCGTTTACTGTTTTTTCCCTGCGGCCGATTTTATTCCACCTAAAATTTCTTAAATCATTTAGTTTTTACGGAGTTGCGGAATGATTGCCAATTTAATGACAACTCAATTGTACAAATCAACGTTGGTATTAGCATCTAAAGGTAACCGTACAACCTTCAACAATGAGCAAAAACATTTACCATATGCGGCCGCTTTTATTCCACACATTATTTCTTGAATTATTTTGATCTTTAATTAAACAGTAAACTAGTGTATCAAATACGGAATGTTCAATAGTATTTTTTTCAACCCTTTGTGTTTTTTTACATCTGCTAATTTAATCAATGAGTAAATTGTACATGTACTATTACCTGATTTATTTCACTTGACTAGGCGGAGTTTAACCGATTCGCTCACAATAAACCAGTCCATCTATAGATGGGTGTTTTAGGATAAACTCATCAATGAAGGGTCCATTCATTGTTTTGAAAATTCCTTTAATGACACTGATAGGTGATAAGAAATCAATAATAATTATAATGGCAATCATCCTTATCACACACATCTTCAAATAGACTGTCCTTATGCAAATTAAAACGTAAGCTGCGCCCGATCAGTTGAAATAACATTGGTAATACCATGAGTGCCGTTTAAACGCTTTTCTTTTTACATAATACTAGTTATCAAATGTACCAGGATTATAATCTAGTACGCAAGACGCGCGTTTCGTCTACATAAGACTCATCAGTTACGCTCACATCAAAATACTTATAAAGCCAACTTAGGGCAAAGTTGAAGAGCATTGAGGATAAAAAAAATTCCAAAAAGTAATAAATTGTTGAAGCTGTTAACGTAAATAGAAAAAACCCAATCACCAATGGAATAATAAAGTGTTTATAAAAGTGAATGTATGAGAATGTTCATGACATATATAAATACCAATGCTTGTATGTACCATCGTATGAATGAAATCGGAAGTAACCAAAAAGAACACTGTAATCAAAATTCGTATTTCAAATAACAGAAAGCCGATTTGAACCGTTTCTTATCACTAGTTCCCTTGCTTAGTTGTTGTTAAGGACTAAACTTACTACCATTGAACTGTAAGCTTCTGATACGTGTTTTTTTTACACAGATCGGACAATCGGATTTGTATTCATGCAAGCTATTTTGTAGCGTAATATAATCTGTAATTGTCTTTAATTTAAGTGTTGCTATGCTTGATTAACTTTGTGAAAAAAGAAGTTTAAGTTTCTAAATTATTAACATCTATTTTATCAGCAATCAAAGACGGTCTTCAAAGTTATTGTGAAACTGCCTATTCTAGAGGTGGCGTGAATCAGACGTAGATACTTAAAAATTCCAAAGATCTTTTAGAGTACATACAATCTAACTCTCTTTCATCTTGTAACAGTATTAAAACATTTGTCTTTTCTACTCTTTACACAAGTATTCCACATTCCAAACTAAAAGACAAATTAAAAGAGTTGGTATTACTTTGCCTCATAAAAAAGAATGGGCAACGTAGATCCAAGTATCTTGTCTTAGGAAGGGATACATCCTACTTTGTAAAGAATCACTCTGATTCAAACAAAAAATTCTCTGAAACCGATATTATCAAGATGCTAGATTTCTTGATTGACAACATATTTGTTACGTTAGGAGGACGTGTTTTTCAACAGACTATCGACATCCCAATGGGAACAAACTGTGCCCCTCTATCTGCTGACTTGTTTGTTTATTATTATGAGGCTGACTTCATGCAGAAACTTCTTAGGAAGAAATTTAGCAATATCCTTTAACTCTACTTTCCGCTATATAGATGACGTTCTTTCACTAAACAATTCAAAATTTGGTGACTATGTGGATCGCATTTATCCCATTGCATTAGAGATGAAGGATACTACAGATACAGTTAAGTCGGCTTCATATCTTGACTTACATCTAGAAATTGACAATGAAGGTCGGTTGAGGACAAAACTTTACGACAAAAGAGATGATTTCTGCTTTCCAATTGTGAACTTTCCATTTCTAAGTAGCAACATTCCAGCAGCACCTGCATACGGGGTATATATCTCCCAATTGATACGATATTCCCGTGCTTGCATTTCCTATCATGACTTTCTTGATAGAGGGTTACTGCTCTCAAGGAAGCTATTAAACCAAGAGTTCCAAATGGTGAAGTTGAAATCATCCCTTAGTAAATTTTACGGTCGCCATCACGAGTTGGTTGACAGTTATGGAATAACCGTTTCACAAATGATTTCGGATATGTTCCTTACGTCGTAACTACAATCCCCTTCCCTTTCATGAATTTGACCTACTGAATAAGACTATTTACCGGATTTGTAATCACTTAAGCAACACGACGGGTGCTGCATGTGGAGCAGGATCTGCTTACCCTTCCGGAGCACCTGCGATCACCCCTAGTTTTTGGTGGGGTTTGTGTTGTTTATTCTTTAGTTTTCTATGTTGTGTCATGTGTACTATTGTTTTTCTGTTGTTTTTTTTCATTTTTAGCCATGGCGTTGTCAATTTGTTTTAGATTTATGAGTTTGACTGTCCCTTTGGTATCTTTCGTCCCTCTTTTAAGATTAAAATACGACAAAGATTTTTTTTCTTGAGATAATAAAAAGCCACTTATTTAATTGTTGCTAAGCTGTTTAGAAACATTAACTAACCTATGTGTTGCTTTCATTGTTTACTGATAGTTATTATCCTTATACACCTTTATATTTGCTTTTATTCTTATCTGTATATTTAGGATGTGCTTAGGTGAAAATTAAAAAAATCAACAATTCAAAATTTATAGTATAATTTGAAGGAGCACGCGTTAACAACAGAATAAACTAAACATATTGATAGAAGAGGGACAACAGACACCAAATGGATAGGTTGTGGAGCTCCTTTTCGAGATATTTGACTTTTCAAAATGGCGGGAAAATGCATACTCGGATTTTACCTTTTATTTGCATTTGTACTAATTTGGTCTCAAATCGAAAGAAACAAATCAAGATTCTCCTAAATTTTATGTGAATCACCTTTTATGAGCTATTGAAGTCTTTTAAGAATAGAAAAGTTGGTGTAATTGGGAAAAAAACAAAGAGTCCGAACATCTGACGCAAATTCAAAAACCTCACTTAAGTATATCCTTTATAACAAATTAATTCATTTTTGTAGTTGTCTTTTATCTAATTATATTTTATTGTTGCTCGTCAAAAAATAAGATGACTACAATATCATTTCAGACTGAAATACCATTTATGGAACCATAAATAGCGAGTCATTGTCGTTAGAAACTTCCATTATCATTTATGGAAGCTGAATCTTCAAACATTTGCTGTATGTATACCTCAGATGACAACAAAATTATGTACCGTTGCTATGCAAAAATTATGTTGATAGGTCGATTCTAGGTTTTTGCTAAGAATTTAGTAAACTGAAATTAAAATGATTACTCATTCGTAACTTCATATTATACTTACACAACCAAATCCACCTTATCGTACCTTGTCCTTTTGATTTTATTTATGTTCTACAAATCTCAAGTAATTCGTGTGTCGGTTCTGTGCAAATCATCATTAATCAGCACATTGAATTTCAAAAACAACATTAACCATCAAATACCATTGTTGGTCCTGTTTCTAAATATCACTGATGCTTTCCAATTGTTATTTTATATTATCCTCTCATATATTACAAAAAAGTAATAATTGTTTCGTTTTGAGATTTTACTTGTTAAATCTGTTTTGAAGAAAAAAATATTCGAAGCATTTCAGACTTCTTCCCAAAACAAAATACATTTGGTTATTGCGATCTTAAAAGTTTATTTCAGGACTTTTTTGTTCAGAAAAAAAAATAAATAAAATAGAGTTCATCCTAATAATGCATGTTAATTATAAACCTTTTAAGTAACAGACAATGCAAACTAGTTGCACACCTCCTCTACAGTGTCATGTTGTGATAAAATATATAGTTTACCAGGATTGTTATCCCATATAATGGAGAACTATTTTTACTTTAATGTTATAATGTTTAAATAGTGTATAAGTTGGACTAGGTATACATGGTATACCAAAGAATAAATAATTTTACTCTTGAGATTGTCAACGTTTTAAATTTGGTTAATTTATGTTTTTCATCTTATATACTTAAGGTCGTAATAAAATCTCCGAAAATATTACGAAGACGTCGAGAACATACAAATATTTATAATACTTGAGCCACTATAACACAAATGATAACACTTTAAAGAACTTACAGTAATCATATTCTAACATTTGATCAGAACAATAAACAACTTAAGATATATTCTGGAAGGATAAACAAAATGCATCAAATAATTAAACATCTGATATGTAACAAGATATAAGAATAAGTGGAATGAGTGCCAGTGAAACGACAATTCTCCATCCAAGTCACACTTCGTAAACGTTAACCCTTATAGGTCAAAGTAGGGTCTTTAACACAGAGCCTTGTACACGAACAGTAAGCTATAAGGTCTCCCAGAAATGACTAATGTAAAACCATTCAAACAGGAAAACCAACTGTCTAATCTATATAAAAAAAACAAAAAAAACGAGAAACACTTATAAACAAATGACAACCACTGAACATCAGGTTTCCGAATTAGGACAGGTGCAAACAAATGCACCGGGTTTAAACGTTTTAAAAGGTACTAACCTTCCTCTTTATTCTAGACAAAAGTATAACATCACACCATAGAAAGATTGATTAACAGATGGAAACGCATTAAAAATAAATGAAAACAGATATTAACATCGGTCTCAAATGTTCACTTATTTTTATTGAAGACCATGATTTTCTTTTGTTGTTTCTCAAGATAAGCATCCGACAACTGCTCAACAAACCCAAAAGTATTAGAAAGATAAGTTAAGAACACTGTAATACGTATTTAGAAGATAAAAACGTTAGTACGCAGAATCTATACTTCATGACCATCGAGTATTATTAAGTTGATACGGAATATTTATCAGAAAGGTCTTGGTACCTTTCGAATATTTATTGCTGAACAAAGGACAAGGCGTTCTTAACCTCTGGTTCAGACATTGGTGACGTTTTACAAAGTCTGAATAGGAGGTGCAAGCTCTTCAAGACCGAATTACATGTAGTCGAGAAAGGTTATGCATATCCCATGTGCAGGTGAAGTTGGTGTATTGCTACTAAGGTGGGGGTAATTAATAATTTCAAAATTTCTCGTTTGTCATAGATTATGGTACGTAGAAGACTATGTATGTCGAATTTGAGGTAAATGTTTAATACGGAGGCGGAGAAAGCCGTGTGTGTTGTTTCTGTTATTTCTAGTTCTGGGAGATATATTAATGGAACCCAACCAGAAAAGTTCGGAATGTTAATGAAAAGAACATAATCAGTATATCTGAAAGTGAAATTAAATAACCGGACTTCTTTGATCTTTTCTTGTTTTTGACAAGTGTCTGAAAGAACTCAGATTCATATGAAAATAAAAAATAGGTCAACAAGGAGAGGCGTACAGTTCGTTTCTACAGGAATGCCGACAATTTGTTGAAAAAGTCTACCATCAAATTCGACGAACATGTTGTCGATAATAAACTTCAGCATACTAGTCACTCGTTCCTCTGGGTAGCATGTTTTACCCTTTTGTTCTCTTTTAACACAATATGCCTCATGGTATCCCAAAGTAATAAATATATAGCATATGCTACCACTATTGTGTTGAAAGGTCTTGTGGATTATTTTTATCACGCGAATTTTCAACATTCATATGGGGAATTGTGGTATACAGGGTTGAAAAATCAAACGTCTTGATCGAACTAATTCAGAATAAAGGCTGATATATAGAAACAATCCAGAAGTTCTTTACAATTTCAAAGAATCCTTATATGGTTAATTCCACTACGCGAGTAAACAGTAAAAAGTATTTTAGTAGTTCCTCTTTCACTGCGGATTTTTTTTTATCAATCTAATGGACAATTCTTTAGTGGAACACGTAGATGAGCCGGCAATGTACCGTTGTTTGTACAGAATTTTGTAACGTTTAGGTATCAAATACAAACATAGAAAGTCCTCCGATTTGTTGTTCAAAGTAATGTTCATTGAAGAAATGAAGGACAAACAACATACTTATCATTGGTAAATGATAGACATTTCACAGCCTCTTTGATACTTTCTGAAAACGGACTGCGGTCGCTCATTCAACTTATGAATGCGAAGTTTTATCAGATAGCTGATTGTTTTGGCTAATAGGAAATCGTTATGTTAATTATGTTTAACGAAACGGAACATAGGTACATATTTTTTGTTTTTAATTTAGCAACTTACCTCTTATAAGGTAAAAAATATACACAACTAAAGCTGATCCGACACTATTCAATACAGTCGCTATACCAATTAATACACCCTTCATCATTATTTCTGCTGCAATACAAATGAATGAAAGATATAGGTAGACTTGTTTTTCTGTTTAACTCTTTACCTATTCATATTGCTTATATCTTTCATTGACGCTATTGTAGTATTTATATAATTAGAAAAGTCTTGTGCAACCTTGTACATCCATCTGTCTAGGTGTTGATTTACATAAGTTTACGGTTTCTTAATATATAACGCAAAAAGTTCATTTGTTAACATCTTTTCATAACATACATTCTGAATTTTATAAAGCATTTGGGTTTATTTATGTTGAATTTTCTCTCCGTAACTGTTCCTGAATGCCTCAGGATATATGTTTCTTTGACAAACTGTCCCATGGATATGCGGTTTCCGATTTTCCAATACATTTGATATATTTGTCTTTGACTTTTCTGTCTATGAGTTCACGGTTTTTGAATAACCAAAGCATGTATTATATTAATGTGCGGTTTTTCTGTGCAGAGGTTTACAGTGCCCATCACCAAAACCAATTAGGATGTTATTAATTTTTACTGCTGGTTAGTATTTTTGTAATTGATATATTACCCTACCTAACACAATGCGGTGTTGATTAGATGCATCTTTGTAATTTCAAAATAATTTGGGTAAATTTACTGGAGCACATGTGGAGCAGGATCTGCTAACACTTCCGGAGCACTTGAGATCACCACTAGTTTTTGATTGGGTTCGTGTTGCTTATTCTTTAGTTTTCTATGTATAGTCATGTGTACTATTGTTTGTCTGTGTGTCTTTTTTATTTTTAGCCTTGGGATTGTCATTAGCATTAAAAAGATTTACAAAACAACAAGGTTCAAAGTAGTCAAATAAGTATATCTATGTATAAAGTCTTCGTAATACATACATTTTTTAAAAATGAAATTCAGTCCGTATCACATCCGTTCCCATAATGTGATATTTCAAACAATAACTACATTTGTTCAATTAAAAAGTCACGGATATCGAAATGAAAAACTATTTCAAGAACGTTTTAATGATGACGTCCTATCGAATGAATTAAAAAAAAAGTTGCAGGTATGGCTACATATATTTATTTTTATCTCACTATGCTAATTATATTACTTACAATTTATGATTTCCATCGGACCTACAATAACAAAATGTGAAATAGTAAATATATCGTAAAAAACGCATAAGTCATCCTTCTATGTAGGAGTGTGTCGATATAAAACGGCGATTCATATCTGTTAAACGAAAGAAAGAAGTTTGATATAAATATGTGGATGTGGAGTCGACAAGTCTACTGATTTAATAGGGCCATCGACGGCACACTCCTAAGCCCTGACCAAATATGGTGATTGATATGTCACGGGCAGATTCGACTGGGAGCAAGGCGGGGTTTTGATCCCACCCAACCCGAAACTTTGCAAACCATGGATTTTCTCAGCTTACTAAAGAATATTTCGATTATTTTACCTAACAAAAATTAAGCGAGGCGAATATTTAAGTCCCCCCCCCCCCCCCCCCCCCTTAAAAAATATACAAACCTAAAATCAGAGAATCCGAAACTTATATTATTTATAATAAAATATAAAAAATAACTACCTTTCAAAGATGCCACTCACTCGTTAAAACAGTTTAAAATATAGATTCGTATCTTTGAAACATCACTCAGTTGTATTATATTTATAATAACGTGTTATAGCATAACTTATTCATGTTGTTGTAGTTATGTTTTAAACAATGGGTTGCAATATTTGAAATAGAAATGGCAAAATTCCTTAAATGAATATGCCTAGTCTTTAGGTAAAACCCCCGAGTCTTTTTTTCTGATTATTCAAGGGTTCAAATTGAAAAGGTTGAACTTCGAATGTGTTACGGACGTCATTTCAATTCGGCTAACTGACATGTATATTTGTTTCACTGTTAATGACGGATATGTTCGAATTGTCGTATGTTAACACTCTAGATTAATGCAGATACAATTGTAGTCTATATGTACCAATATCATCTACAATGAATATGTTCCAATCCATTTCGACTAACGTTAAGTGCTGGTTCAGTATTTTCAATAAAAAAAATGTTGAAACCCTTAATTCAAAACTTACAAAATGAGGTAGTCAGATTGTACTGATACTGCTGTTTTACAATCCATCCTGAGTTTCCAAAATGTGTTTGATGAATGATACTGGTGCATCGTTTTGATAATACAGTACAAATTTGACCAGTGTTGGTTGATGCCGACAAACAGTTTTGTTACATGTATATAAACAATTCTGATATACCGAAACGTCTGAATTTAGTAGCAGTTTAGTATTTGTAATAAAAAGAGTGATTTTTCACTTGATGTTGAAGCTACAAGATGCCATATATGTTCCTTAAAGGACAATAATATCATGGAATCAGTCAGGTAATGATTGTCCAGAAACACTCAATAAAAGGGAAGCTACTGCACTAACAAGAAGTGGAGAAAATGCAATGATAACGCATTCACTTACTTATTTTCGTCACCGTATAACTATCACTATATGTTGAATGTGAGCATGTCCAAGTTACTCCCTCCTCATCAGCAGTCAAACTAACAATAGTAACATTTATGCCATTTGTGTCACTAGTATATTTGTAATTTCCATCGCCAGAATCGGTACAAACACCGGCAGAAAAGCATTGTGTTAGTATAGTCACTCCACTATCATTACTCCATGATGCACCACCTGTAAACGATGTCACCTGACATTCAAGTACGAATGACTGGCCAATTACCACGTTTCCATGTGCTTGAATTGATACTTGAGCTACACGAAAGATAATCATAACTTTAGTTTCAATACAATATAAAATAAAAATGATCACTAACAAACAGAGTTTGGGTAATTGTAATTGTAATCATTAATCAGCCAAAAACCTGATTACATGTAATTTAATTTAATCAATTACTTTTCAAAATACCCTGTAATCCTGATTACTTTATGATTACATTCTGATTACAATGAAAAAAATCTTAAACTGTGTTTATGGTCAATAAAAGAAACTTTTTGTTATTCTTATTCAATTTATATTGAACATGTTTAATCAGATAGTTAGGTTTACTTTTTTTTTTTTTTTTATGAAACATGACAATTGGTTTGTATACTTCAGTAAAAAATAAACTGTTACAGTATTGAAAAGTCATCAATAGCCTAAGAAGAGACATATAATACAATTATATGTTTCTGGCCTTAGTAAAATATATTGTACATATATCATGTATATTCACAATTTAAAGATGTGCATATATATATATATTTGATAATAACTGTTATATTCAAGTGATAATTTTCTTTAACCCTTAATTATAATCTTTTGTTAATGTTGTGATTTTTGTCATCTTTGAAATAACAGGAAACCAATTAAGGTTTGTTTTTATTGCAATTACCAACTAAGTATAGCTGTAGGACAATATATATGGTAAAAGATAATTCAGACATGTGATATTTAGTTAATTAAAAATTGGACAAATATCTTGTTTAAAATAAGCAAATGTTTATATGTATTTGGACTGTACATGCGGGACGTGTAACATGTGTAAAATGCAATGAGTTTTAGCACTTGTATTTTTTTTACAAGTTGATTAAACTGGTAAAATTTCATCCATATTTTAACTCCCAAAAACTGCACCTTGAAACAAATATAAACTAAAGTCTAGAACATGTAGAATATGTCAGAAGACAAACAGCAAATGCTTTTTATAAAGCTATACTCAATTGAAGTCAAAATAATTCAGAGATTAATGATGATAAAGTGCAATGGGTCGTAACCAGTGACACAATGTTCATGTATGTATGAAGTGAACTTTTGAGGTTTATTAAATAAATAAAGTTTGAAGTTATCATTTTATAATATAGCAAACACAATACTTTCTAAAAAATGCTATAGATATATGTTAAACGTTTATTCATTCACATCATGCAAAATGTTTTTTTTAATTCATTGTAATCAGATGTAATCATGATTACTTTGCCAATGTAATCATTAATTTAATCAGACACTTTCAGAAATGATGTAATCATTAATTTAATTTAATCGTACAAATGCCAAAGTAATTGTAATTTAATCAATTACATTGAAAGTAATCGGACCCATCTCTGCCAACAAATTTTTTAAGCAGACTTTATCGTTTAACTAGCCTCGACAGTTTACAAATGACATGTAGATGATTCGTTACTGTAAATTCAGAAATTATTTCGAGGTTTTTATTATTGCGAAACATGCGACAGAGTTGTAAACGCAATCATTTAAACTAGCATTTTGAAAAATTTTATATGAATTAAACAGGATTGTAAAAAATTAAAATCGCATTTAAGTCAAAATTGACAAAATCGACATAATTAATGCACGCATTAATTTCTGAATTTACAGTATAATAAAATAGATTATATCATTATAACTAAAGGGAGACTGGACCATATATGTTTTCCTCAACTTCCTTCGTTTTATCGTTTTGATTAATTAAAGTCTCGTTCACAAGTTGTGATTAAGACCAACCATACTAGTACTGAACTTCCCATAGAGTACACTTGTCGTATCTTTTAGTTTTATTGCCCCCGTGATAACGTTTCGTTTTTTATTCGCGCAGCCCTCTATTAAAGAAGGGTAAACCATGTAACACCTTATATGCTATGAAATATATATTCGACATGTAGGTGCTGCGGCAAAATGTCTACATTAAATGTATAGTTTTGCACAATTGATGTATCATCTTTTGACGTAAACATAAATATCAATTTTCAAAAAGTGACAACAATACTTTATAAACATCATGCGTCCAAAGCGATTTTCTGTATTTAACTTCAGATAAAGCCAAAGAAACATGAAACAATACAGTATGAAAGCGGCATGACTCAAAAGGACAAATAAATTAGGGAGAAATATTTCTGAGGTCAACTTTGCCCGAGTTGAAACCTTAGTTTCCTTATAATTTCTAAATTATATAAACAGATAATTCAATTACGGTTTGTTATATATCATTTTAGTACCTAACTACGGTCTACTGAGCTAATGAACCTCAACATAATCGGCATATATTATTGCATGTATATAGATGAACATATAAAGCATATCCACGTGTGTATTTTATATTCTTTTTGTCACGCTGAATTGGATAGATACGATCAAAATAAGTCACCAATCATTGCATTATTTGACGGAAATGTAATGTTAAATGATAATACCAACTTATGGTCTCATTTGCAAAGAATCCATGTATAGAGCCTAGGTGGTTGAGTAGTCTAGCACGTCGAGTATAGTGCAAGGCGATTTGGTGCCACGATATCTCAAGAGTATTAGTTCGAATCCAGGCGAGGGAAGAACAAACAATTTGCGAAAGCAATATTACAGATCTAACATTGTTCGGCTGATGATTACAATAACTATATATCATAAATAAGAATTTTCTAAATTTATCAGAAAAGGTTGATGGAATTCTACTGTTTCTAGATATTTGAATAATAAAATATGATACTAAAATTGAAATCGTTATTTACTTTAAACCGACAGACTCCAAACAATACGTACTTTTCAATTTTTGTCATCCAAAACACACAAGAACAACATATGGTACAATTTGGCGAGAAGAATATGTACTTTTGTCTCGAGTATTGAAATAGGAAATAAAAGACTTCAAGAATTAAACGAAATACTATTAGAAAGACAGTATCCACAATCTTTATTAATAATGGAATAGAGCGTACAAAAGCTATAGATATCTAAGAACTAAGAAGACCGAACAGCAGGGTAATATATACAAATAAAATTTTACGGTACCATACGTCTCATTATTCAACCCGAGGAAATACAGAAGCGTATAACATTGAAAAATATATGAAACATATGAAAATGTACCAACACTGATGAAAAGAGTCCTTGCCACACAGAAAATTATTAGAGGTAACTGACAGTCAAAATTTTGAAGCTACTCACCAGTGCGAAACTAAACATAGATATTACAATTCCTTCTGTCAAAACATGCTGACGTTCATATTGCGGTATTTGAAAAAAATGTTATGGAAGGATAATCATATGAATTTCAATCGGGAGATATTTTCACTATCAAGAACTCTTTTACGTGCGCATCGGTAATTTAATTTATGTAATTAAATGTTATTTGTGCCAACAAGATTATATTGGCCATAAAGGAACACATTACGGAAGAGATTTAAAGTTCATCGTCAACAAGTCTGACATAAAGAAACTAGGATGATTAACATTTATAGTGAACACCTGGATTTTTTTCCTACAAATAAATCACCTAAATTCTATGTTTTCGCATCCTACCAATGTGACGACCAATTCACGGAAGAAATGAGAAAAACATTAAGAAAATATGTTTATCCAAAATTTTAATATGACGACCTATTAGCGTCAACCAGTATAATCACAATATATCTGTCTTTAGCGCAAACGCAGTAATACACGTACACGATTGTTCCGCGTTACGAACAAATTATTTATACTGCCAGATATTCTCAATTTTTTACATCAACATCTCCAGTTTACGAAGCCCTTGATTCAGATACAATATATATATATATTAGTCAAATGCGTTTTGTTTAAATATACTTTTTCACGTTTTTGGTCTTTTGGAAAATGTTGTTTGTGCTGTTTTTAGATCCTTCTACAACGAAATTTGTTTGACATGCACACGTATAAAAATTGCGGTTTTTATCCAACGCAATCATAGGTTTGAACGTAGTTTTCAATTTAGACTCGTTTATATTTTTTGTTTGGGCATGTATCATATTTTCCCTCCGGTTTATATGATCCGTTCATCCAATATTGTCTCTTAAAATTCAAGAGTCAATCTTAAATTGAGAGTAAATTATATGGCCATCCAAATACCGTTTCGATCCCTAACATCACTGAAGAGACATATATTGTCGAAATCTAGATCTGGTGTACTAAAGAAATATTGACACCGAATGTTTGTGGCACAACATCGTAGCCACTAGTTAACAAATTTGTTTTTCTGTGACGTATTAAATTTATATTCAGATCCATTTTGTTACATCTTGTGATCAATTTTATTTGGCAATCGTCAATGGCAGTCAGCAGGGTTAAAGAACATCAGTTGTTCGACCTGTTAGTCAAATGCGTTTTGTTTAAATATACTTTTTCACGTTTTTGGTCTTTTGGAAAATGTTGTTTGTGCTGTTTTTAGATCCTTCTACAACGAAATATGTTTGACATGCACACGTATAAAAATTGCGGTTTTTATCCAACGCAATCATAGGTTTGAACGTAGTTTTCAATTTAGACTCGTATATATATATATATATATATATATAAGTACGTCTGAGTCAGTGACAACCCTACAACAGATGTATCCATCGGATCGCCATCAATGATGGTGATACATGGCTGTGTACATAATGTATATAACTCGTCTAAACATCAACCCAACAATGTTAGATCTGTAAATTTGCTTTCGCAAATTTTTGGTTCTTCCCTCGCCGGGATTCGAACCCATGCTACTGTGATATCGTGACACCAAATCGCCTGCACTGCAGCCGTCCCGACATCTTCATGCCTTATATATCATGTACTGTAGTACGCCGCTAGATTAAAACTGACGTGGAAAGGTAACATATGGCCACCGAAAGCTCTTTATTTTGAGAGCCCAGGTGGTCGTGTGGTCTAGCGGGACGGCTGCAGTGCAGGCGATTTGGTGTCACGATATCACAGTAGCATGGGTTCGAATCCCGGCGAGGGAAGAACCAAAAATTTGCGAAAGCAAATTTACAGATCTAACATTGTTGGGTTGATGTTTAGACGAGTTGTATATATATATATATATACATAAGTACGTCTGAGTCAGTGACAACCCTACAACAGATGTATCAATCGGATCACCATCAATGATGGTGATACATGGCTGTGTACATAATGTATATACAACTCGTCTAAACATCAACCCAACAATGTTAGATCTGTAAATTTGCTTTCGCAAATTTTTGGTTCTTCCCTCGCCGGGATTCGAACCCATGCTACTGTGATATCGTGACACCAAATCGTCTGCACTGCAGCCGTCCCGCTAGACCACACGCCCACCTGGGCTCTCAAAAAAAGAGCTTTCGGTGGCCATATGTTACCTTTCCACGTCAGTTTTTATCTAGCGGCGTACTACAGTACATGATATATAAGGCATGAAGATGTTATTGTTACAGATCAGCTAAATTATCTATAGTAAAGGATCCTACAAATTAATGTAAGATACAGTCACAGAAAATAATTATATTCATAAGTACGTCTGAGTCAGTGACAACCCTGCAATTTAGCTGATCTGTAACAATAACATCTTCATGCCTTATATATCATGTACTGTAGTACGCCGCTAGATAAAAACTGACGTGGAAAGGTAACATATGGCCACCGAAAGCTCTTTTTTTGAGAGCCCAGGTGGTCGTGTGGTCTAGCGGGACGGCTGCAGTGCAGGCGATTTGGTGTCACGATATCACAGTAGCATGGGTTCGAATCCCGGCGAGGGAAGAACCAAAAATTTGCGAAAGCAAATTTACAGATCTAACATTGTTGGGTTGATGTTTAGACGAGTTGTATATATATATATATATATATATGTTTTTAGACCCTTCTACAAAGAAATTTGTTAGACATGCACACGTATAAAAACTGCGGTTTTTATCCAACGCAGTCATAGGTTTGAACGTAGTTTTCAATTTAGACTCGTTTATATATTTTTTGTTTGGGCATGTATCATATTTTCCCTCCGGTTTATATGATCCGTTCATCCTATATATTGACTCTTAAAATTCAAGAGTTAATCTAAAAATGAGGGTACTTTCTCTAAAAATGAGGATACTTTTTATATGGCCTTCCAAATACCGTTTCGATCCCTAACATCACTGAAGAGACATTTATTGTCGAAATCCGGATATGGTGTACTAAAGAAATATTGACACCGAATGTTTGTGGCACAACATCCTGTCCACAAGTTAACAATTTTTTTTCTTTCTGTGACGTATTAAATTTATTTTAGGATCCATTTTGTTACATCTTGTGATCAATTTTATTTGGCAATCGTCAATGGCAGTCAGCAGGGTTAAAGAACATCAGTTGTTCGACCTGTTAGTCAAATGCGTTTTGTTTAAATATACTTTTTCACTCTTTTGGTCTTTTGGAAAATGTTGTTTGTGCTGTTTTTAGACCCTTCTACAACGAAATTTGTTAGACATGCACACGTATAAAAACTGCGGTTTTTATCCAACGCAGTCATAGGTTTGAACGTAGTTTTCAATTTAGACTCGTTTATATATATATATATATATCTATATATATCTATTCCACAGCAAAGTAAACAAACCAGTCCGTTTTAATGTATTTTTCATGGTAAAATTTCATCAAACGAAAATTCCGCGAAATCATATTTTGTCTTCGCATGACGACGAAACAAGGTGATGTCACAAGTATGTTTCCGTAAACAAAACATCGAATCTAAATACCGAGCGTTTTAAAGTTTCCTGTATGCCTCAGAACGAATAAAATTGCATTGGAAGAAAATATATAAGTGAAAAATGCGATTAAAAAAAATAATCATTGAATTATATAATATTAGTAATATTATCGAAATTGGGTAGAACGGAACAGCCAAAACAGTATCGTATGTATAGGACTTTCGCGGTTAACCAAATAACCGAATTTGTCCTATAAGAATCGAATTAATTCATGTCAGCCGTAGATTTGTTTTCATTTAACTATGGGTTGGTCATTTATATTCGTAGTTTACTCCTCGCTAATGCTCAGGGTAAAATAATCGAATACAAATAACTAACCCATTGTTAAATGAAAATAAATCTACGGCTGCCATGAATTATTTCTTAAGTATAAACCAAGCATTAACAGATAATACGCTACGTTTTAAGGGATACGTACATTTTATGTAATGTTACGGACTGATTATTGTGACGTTACGTTACCGTTAGTTACATTCATTATCATCCATAATTATCACAAAGATGTAAAACTGGATGAAGCAAAATTGTAGAAAATTAAAGGACTTTAAGAGCATTTTTAAAGTAATATTTTGACACAGAATTCAATTTTACGTATATATATACTTAAAATTGAATTCGGCATCCACACTAGAAGAAATATAATAAAAATTAAATTTCAGAATGCTCTTAAAGTCCTTTAGTTATCTATATTTTTGTATATTTAAGTACATTTAAACCAGTGACAATTTTAAAACAAAGGATAAGATACGATATGGCCCGTTTTGAGGTCTGGGTCACGTTGGTGCAGACACTTAAAAACTAAAACTTGTTGTACGAAACACCTGCAAAGTGAATAATAATTACAATATTAATATTAACAGAAAGTCTACCCCTCACCTCACCCATTTGCCAAAATTAGTGGTTTTGAAGTTCTTCCAAACAAACTTCAAACCTCAGGGAATAAATTTAACATAATAAGTAGCTTTCCAAAACAGAATTGAAAATGAAAAAAATTGGGGGGTCAAAAACAGGCCTTATCGTACCTTGTCCAAAGTCCATCGGATCATCAGCAGTGATGGTAATACAAGGCTGGTAATACATCTGTATATATAAATCGTTTAAACATCAGCCCAACACTGTTGGATCTGTAAATTTGCCTTAGTTTGCAAATTTTTTGTTCTTCCCTCACCGGGATTCGACCACCCGACAATTAGGCTTCACAATACTTAAGCTTTCGGTGGCTGGGTGCTACTTTTCCTCGTCAGGATTCGAACTAATGCTACTGGACCTGTTTTTTTTTTTTATTGCTATGAGTTACAATTTATGACAAAAAACAGGAAAGGCCCATCGAAACAACATCTGATACACAATTTTAATAATACATTTAGATACTTGGATGATTTGTTGGCTCGCAATAATGACGACTTCAGTATGTCTACTAAAGAAATGTCTCCTGTTGACCTTACTTTTAATAAAGCTAATACTAACAATGACCACTGCCCTTTTCTCGATCTTGATATCTATATCATTAAAGGAAAGCTTAATACTAAAATGTATGACAAAAGAGATGATTTTTCCTTTCATATCGTTAATTATTCATTTTTAGATGGTGACGTTCCCTTGTCATCATCTTACGGTGTTAATATATCTCAACTTGTACGATTCCCTCGTGTATGTAACAATGTTTTAAATTTTAACAAGAGAAATTTATGTACTACTGAAAAGTTATTACATCAGGGTTTTCGATATCACAAACTAGTCAAAACATTTTCTAAATGTTATCATCGGTATAAGGACATCATTCGTAAATATAGCTCAACACGCAGACTTCTTATACCTTCAAGTATTTCACATCCAATGTTTTATGGAAATATTCTTTATAAAGCACAAAAATGTCAGTAGTCACCTCAGAAGCTAACAAATAAAATAGAGAATGTTTCAAAGAGACAACAACCCGACCAAATAAAAAAAACAACAGCAGAAGGTCACCAACAGGTCTTCAATGTAGCGAGAAATTCTCGCACCCGGAGGCGTCCTTCAGATCGCCCCTAAACAAATGTATACTAGTTCAGTGATAATGAACGCCATACTAATTTCCAAATTGTACACAAGAAACTAAAATTAAAATAATACAAGACTAACAAAGGCCAGAGGCTCCTGGCTTCGGACATGCGCAAAAATGCGGCGGGGTTAAACATGTTTGTGAGATCTCAACCCTCCCCCTATACCTCTAACCAATGTAGAAAAGTAAACGCATAACAATACGCACATTAAAATTCAGTTCAAGAGAAGTCCGAGTCTGATGTCAGAAGATGTAACCAAAGAAAATAAACAAAATGACAATAATACATAAATAACAACAGACTACTAGCAGTTAACTGACATGCCAGCTCCAGACTTCAATTAAACTGACTGAAAGATTATTATGATTTCATAATATGAACATCAGGCACAATCCTTCCCGTTATGGGTTAAGTATCATACCATCATAACACATATGAGAAGAACATAACCCGTGTCATGACAACAACTGTTTTTAGAATAAATGTGTTTAGGTCCGACGCAAAGACCTTATCAGTGACTCAATATTAACGCCAAAATATGCAATCTTTAATGACTTGACAACAGTATCGTAATTATATCCCTTCTTAATAAGTCTTTTCAAAGGTTTTGTAAGTTTCTGAGGTGAATACTGACACATTTGTGCTTTATAAAGAATATTTCCATAAAAACATGGATGTGAAATACCTGAACGTATAAGAAGTCTGCATGTTGAGCTATATTTACGAATGATTTCTTTATACCGATGAGAAAATTTAGTAAATGTTTTGACTAGTTTGTTATATCGAAAACCCTGGTGTAATAATTTTTGTCAGGTCATTAAAGATTGCATATATGGCGTTAATATTGATTCACTTATGGGATCTTTGCATCGGAACTAAATACATTTATTTAAAAAACAGTTGTTGGCATGACACGGGTTATGTTCATCTCATTTATGTTATGATGGTATGATACTAAACCGCTACATGGAGGGATTGTGCCTGATATTCATATGATGAAGACATGACCTTTCCGTGAGTTTGATTGCAGTCTGGAGCTGGCATGTCAGTTAACTGCTAGTAGTCTGTTGTTAATTATGTATTATTGTCATTTTGTTTATTTTCGTTGGTTACATCTCCTCTGATATCAGACTAAGACTTTATGTTATGCGTTTACTTATCTACATTGGCTAGAGGTATAGGGGGAGGGTTGAGATCTCATAAACATGTTTAAACCCGCCGCATTTTTGCGCCTGTCCCAAGTCAAGAGCCTCTGGTCTTTGTTAGTCTAGTATTATTTTTGAATTTGGTTATTGTGTACAATTTAGAGTTTAGTATGGCGTTCATTATCACTCAACTAGTATATAAATTTGTTTAGGGCCACCTGAAGGACACTTCCGGGTGCGAGAATTTCTCGCTGCATTGAAGACCTGTTGGTGACCTTCTGCTGTTGTCTGTTCTATGGTCGGGTTGTTGTCTATTTGACACATTCCCCATTTCCATTCTCAATTTTACTCTGATATCGTGGCACCAAATCGCCTTGCACTATGCCCAACGTGCTAGACCACCCGACCACCTAGGATTCACAATACTTGTTTTCAGTAACCTCAGCTTTCTTACTTGACTCTAACAGTTTCAAGGATTTATATTTTTGGATTTTTTTTAATTATACTAGTTTAAATACCAGGGTTCGTTTCGTATGGTAGGGATGTACAAGTTTACATTCACGTTCATTATTTAACCGTATAACGTAGTCCCAAAAAATCTAATCATTATCAAACTGCTATTTATTTGGGATAATAAATACGCAGTCTTTTTTTTTATTATTACTCTACGATTGTCAATTTTAACATATTTTACCAGCTTAGATCGGTCAGTGCTGTTTGACACGCAATTGTAGTAGCATCGAAATTGTCGTCATTTTGGACTTTAAGAGTTGTGCCAGTTCATATCTCTAATTACTAATTTTTTTTAGAATGTCTTTGAGTCGTTTTTTTGGAAGTTTTAAAATTTTGATATTGTACTAGCGTCTCTATATATGATGTTCGGGTGATACTGTTTAACTTTTGTCATGGTATATAATTAAAGATTGCTATAGTTTAATAATCAGAATAGATTGATCTGATTCATTTTACATCATGCTCATACTGATAAATGATATCAGCTATCCAAAATATTTAACTTTTGTTCATTTTAAGTTATTTTATGGTGATGTTTTACACTTTTAGACTTGTGATATATTATATTTTGTAGTGTACTGTATCATATTTATATGATCTATGGTCCCGTAAGATTCATCGTAGGCTATTATTCAGTCATTCAATAAACACACATATATTTTTTTTACGAAATTTGTTTTACACGCACACATATAAAAATTACGGGTTTATCCAAGGCAATCAAAGGTTTGAACGCAGTTTTCAATTAAGACTCGTTTATATTTTTTCGTTTAGGCTTGTGTTAAATTCTCTCTCTGGTTGATATAATCTGTTCATCCCATTTTGACTCTTTATAATGCAAGAGACTATTCTAAATTGAGGTAAATTAAGGCCTTCCAAATACCGTTTTGATCCCTAACATCACTGAAGAGACATTTATTGTCGAAATACGGATCTGGTTTACAAAGTTTTGCACCTCATGTTTGTGGTATAACATTTTTTGCCGCAATGAAATTGATTTCTGCTTAGTATTAAATCAATATTAAGAGATCCTTTTTGTTACATCTTGCGATCAATTTTTTTGGCAATCGCCATAGGCAATCAGCAGGGTTTAAGAACACCATTGTTCGTCCTGTTAGTCAAATGCGTTTTGTTAAAATATTTTCACTGTTTTGGTCTTTTGGAAAATGTTGTTTGTGCTGTATTTAGACCCTTCTACAACGGAATTTGTTTTACATGCTCACGTATTGAAATTGCGGTTTTTAGATAACACAATCTTGGGTTTGAAAGCAGTTTTCAATTTAGACTTGTATATATATAATTCTCTTTTAACTAATCTACCGTTGTCAATTTGAAATATTTAAAAATTTAGATCGTTCAGTGCTGTTTATTTGGAATTATCATTGACGTAATCGTTCTTGTAACATCATATAACTGTCGTCACCATTCAAGTGTTAGAGTTGTGCCAGTTCATATCTCTAATTACTAATTTTTTTTAGAATGTCTTTGAGTCGTTTTTTTGGAAGTATTAAAATTTTGATATTGCACTAGCGTCTCTATATATGATTTTCGGGTGATACTTTTTAACTTCTGTCATTGTATATAATTGAAGATTGCTATAGTTTAATAATCAGAATAGATTGATCTGATTCATTTTACATCATGCTCATACTGATAAATGATATCATCTATCCAAAATATTTAACTTTTGTTCATTTTATTGTTATTTTATGGTGATGTTTTACACTTTTAGACTTGTGATATATCATATTTTCTAGTGTACTGTATCATATTTATATGATCTATGGTCCCGTAAGATTTATCGTAGGCTATTATTCAGTCATTTAATAAACACACATATATGTTTTTTACGAAATTTGCTTTACACGCACACGTATAAAAATGTGACCACATTGTTTGTAGTTATCGGGAGGTCGAGTAGGCTGCTTACTAATACAGATGTCACTAATTTGTCACGGATGTTTTAGGTCTTCTAAAGGCAATGAGTGGTGATTAGGAAAATACTTTCTTTAGATTTGAGTAATTTTCTATAATTTTTCAATGCTTCTGAACAATGGATGACACATTTTAAAATCAGGATGGTAAGTGAGTGCAAGAAGTGTACTGTTGACTGCATTATTTTTATCTTTGTACTCTATAAGTTCTTTGCGACTTGTTCTGTTTGCTCTTTCGAAAGTTGGTATAGTATCCTCGAACAAATAAATATTTACGTAGTTGTCCAAGTCTATCATTCTGCTTATTTTCGGTAGAGCATATTCTCTTAATCGCAATGTCTGGTTGAATGTGATACTACGGGAGCGGGGTTTAGGATGGCAACTTTAAGAAGAACGGAATTGATGTTTGTCCGGTTTTTTTTGTATGAAGGTCCGTTTTAATGGTTCCCTTCTGGATGTAACTCGTAGTATCAAGAAAAGTTTATTTTCTCCATAGATGATTCATACGTAATTTTTGAATGGTGGAAAAAAATACAGTGTTCTAGAAATCCATTAAAATGGTCTTGATAATCTGTCCATTTAACAATCAACATCACCAATGAATCAAAACCATAATAAGGGCTGGTATGGAGTACTAGCCAAGAGGATTTTTTCAAGTTGACCCATAAATATGTTGGCATACGGCGGGGCCATTTTTGTACCCATACTAGTGTCGTCTATCTAGAAATAGAGTTTGCCATTGAAAGAGAACTTCTAGAGTACAAGGATAAGAATAAAGCAGTCAACAGAACACCTCTTGTACTCACTCACCATCATGTTTTTAAAATGTGTCATCCATTGTTCAGAGGCATTAGAAAATTATAGATAATGACTACTCCACCTCCCGATTGCTACAAACAATGGTACAAAACCAACAAAAACTTTCCTCTCAGAAGACATCCTTTTCATAAGTTTACTTTCCAAATCATAGAAGTAATTTTATCCTGTAGACACTGCAAACTTCAACCACCAATTTTGTAAATAATCTTGAACTTCATCCAAATTATGTATTATTTACAAGGCAGCTAAATGTAAGTGCAACATGTACATTGAGCTGCAAAAGTTTCTTATCATCTACATCCGATTTCACCCGGACAGATGCACGCTTGATAAAGGTAGTAAGTCTAGGGAAATATTGCGTTTACTTTTATCATTTTGTAAATATTTTAAACTTTCTACATACTTAATAGTGTGTTAAAATTACATTGTTAGGCAATCTAAATATTATAAACAAGTCTAAATTAAAAAAAAACAACGTTCAAACCTATGATTGCGTTGGAGAAAACCCGATTTTTTTTGTATGTGTGTGCATATAAAACAAATTGCGTTGTTAAAGGGTCTAAAAACAACACAAACAACATTTTCCAAAAGACCAAAACCAGTGAAAAATAGATATAGGAAGATGTGGTGTGAGTGCCAATGAGACAAATCTCCATCCAAATAACAATTTATTAAAGTAAACCATTATAGGTCAATGTATAGCCTTCAACACGGAGCCTTGGCTCACATCGAACAAAAAGCTATAAGACCCCAAAATTACTAGTGTAAAACCATTCAAACGGGAAAACCAACGGTCTAATATATATAAAAAAACGAGAAACGAGACACACTTATAAATTACATGAACAAACGGCAACTACTGTACATCAGATTCCTGACTTAGGACAGATGCAAACATTTTCAGCGGGATATAACGTTTTAATGGTACCAAACCTTTTCCCTTTGTCTGAAACAATAGCAGAACATCACAACATAGAAAACCACACAATAAAATATCAACTGGAAGGCTAAACTCAAGTATATTTTAACAGAACACATTTGATGCAGGTCGAACAACTGATGTCCACAAACCCTGCTGACTGCCATTGAAAATTGACAAATAAATTGATCACAAGATTTAACAAATGGATCATTATATTAATATAATACCAAACAAAAAACAATAAACTTGCGGCAAAGATGGGAAATCACCAATATGAGGGGTGCTTATTATTTTTACAACATATTCAGATTTCGACAATTAATGTCTCTTCAGTGATGTTAGGGATCGAAACAGTATTCGGAAGGCCATATAATTTACTTCAATTTATATATATTAAATCAGTATATTAAATTACATAGATACCGGTATAGGAAAAGTTAATTAAGCAGAGTGGCAGAGCTAGCTATTGGTTTGAAATCACCTCTACTTATGATAACGATGTATGGTTCAAACAGATCAGACATCTCGATGATTTACTTTGTTTTATTAAAAGCAGTTTAAATTTTTGTTTTATGATGTATTTTCAATTTTGTTTATTATCATGTTTAATCATTTCCTATTATACTTACAGGTCGGTTTGAAACATATATTTTGAAGTTCGTAAGAAAAGAGATAAACTTTCAATTACTACATTATTAATGTTATGTGTCTATGTTTAACACAATGCAAACACATGTTTTAAAGAAATCATCACTTACCAAAGGCGAATCTGTTGTCCATGTTGTAAGTTGACAAAACAGCTACTATCAGGAAAATCATTTTGAAAGATAGCTGTAAATTAGAAAATTGAAGTATGTCAATTTGATTATATACTGTAACCTTAAAAAAATTGTTTTGGGATTATATCCTATCATGTTCATTATCACTAAGTGCTTTACAAGATTTTTAATGTTTCATCAATGCCAGTCTTGTAGTTAAGGATAAGTACTAACAACTGACAGACAGCCGGACAAATATAAATACTATTGTATTCCGTTTTACATGTTGAATCAGAATGAAACTTCTGAATGCGCAATCTCAATGATATTCTACCTATGTATATCTATCATTTGTCTTCCAGTTCAATAAGTTGAAGTTGTGCTGCCAATGCAGTTGATCATACAAAAAGAAAGTCTGATTCAAATATTCCTTCAACGGTTTAATTTGTTGATGTGGGTTGAATAAATCGGGGGATCAGTAGCTATAGCAACTAGTGAAAAGTTGGCGAATCAAACAGATACTACTAAAATAGCTCACTGTTGGAAAATCCTACCTATATGGATTTATCGATCACAAAAATGATAATATCTTATGTCCGAGGCTTATATCTTCTGAAATCATAATTTAGAACAAACTGACGATGTCAGTGAAATGCAAACTCCCTCATTTATCAATTTTATCAACAGAAAATTGTAATATTGCAATAAAAAAAAAATATGACTCGTATTTCATGTGATGTAGCTAACTAAGAAAATCTTACTTCAGCGTGCATCTAAGATATCCTTTTTGGACCATATGCGGAACATGGATCTTTGATGGTTCATTAACTGGTACAACAATGAAAGGCAAACTGTACCTGAGTTTTCCAAATTTATCTTAAGTTATTACATGAAAAAAGTTTTTACGAATTTTAGAATATTCATAAGAACTACACGTATACCAACTCTGTAAAAATGATTGCAGCAAACATGATATTGAACTTGACTATTCGAGTTAGATTATAATTTGGCAAAATTAGAAAGGTCTACTCCAAAGAAAACTCGTTGTAACTTATAATCTGCGGATACAAACGGATAATATTGCGCGATAATATGCCCTCTAGTAATTAATTAATAAACTTTATTCAAAAACAGTAAAACACTAACTATGATAGTATCAGAGTCAACGATACAGCAAATACTACTATCCGTTACCACAAAAGTAAAAACAACTGAATTAAACGCGTTGAAAGAGTTTCTTCTGGATTACCTTTACAAATTAGGAACGTTCGAACCCTACACATTGACAAACAAAGATATGTAGTTTCTGTATTATGTGAATAAGGCAAATCAGGTTTCTATTGTATAAAAGCATCTAAATATCATCAACAATCAAAAAAGGTCAAAGACATCCTTAAACATCATAAAACCACACAAAACATAGTTTATTTAATGAAATTCTAAATGAGACTAAACGGACAAAGGTGGATACAAAGTCGTTATACGTTATATTATATTTATTGGGAAAAAACAGGAAAGTGAAAGGTATTTACATTTAGTATATCCTTGCAAATGTAACGATAATGTTTATGCACTTAACATGTATTTGTAAAAGTGGTCGGAGAACGTTTGACTTTTAGTTTCATAATATATGATTACATTTCCAACTATATCGAAAATTAGATATTTGATTTCAACAAAAAAATCACTAGAAACAAGTGTGACACAGCATTGTTAGAACATAATAATGTTATAATCCTGGTACCTTTGATAACTATTTACTTATATACCTAATTACAGTTGGTAGTACATGATAATTTAAAACAAATCTTTGCTACGTTTGGTTTACATTATTACTTAAATTATTTCCTGTATTTATATCGCAGATTATTCTGATGGTTCCCTTCAAAAAACAGTTTGACAAATGTCAGATGTCAAGGAAATAACAAGTAGATTTTTTCTTTGAAGAGATATGTCTGAATCATTGTCTCACAAAATTATATATTTTTTTGTGGATAGAATCATTGTTACTAAAACGGAATAAACGGTGTGGATTAGATAAAACTACAATAAGACACCGTTTCATAATCAAGTTCAGATTAGATCACTGCATTTTTGTTCCAGAAGACAAGGTAAATATGTGACTTTCCTTAACTTATTAAACATAGAAATGAAAATGGCGACACATGCTCATTAAAAAAATCTGAAGCATACAAGTCCTTAACACAAACATATCAATATTGCGCTTTTACGTTTTCTCGGAAACAGAAACTAAGTTCACTTGTTGAAAGTCATATCAGTTTCTAAGTTAGAATATATATTTCCTTTGGAAAACCACTGAGTTTAGGAAGAAGTTGTTGTATTTCTTACCTTCGCTTTGTCTTGTATGTTACCAGGAAGTTACAGTGATAAACACACTGTGCTACGGGAGACAACCCCTGAATACACAGTAACAGCGTTGCTAAGTTCTATATCAAATATCAGAAATTATATCTACTTTATGTTTCAAATTCGCAAACCTATTACTTTGTAGATAATTTGAATGTAATGCAGTTATTACTGAAATTAATAAAGTGGATACACAAATGCACTGACCTTCGTTGATAAAGCTTCGAATACCATGAATACGAATTTAAATAAGCATTATAAATGTCACATGACTTTTTTGTAGTAAGTTTATCCTAGCGGTATAACATTGACTCTACTTGCATTAAACGTAAATGATTGATTCTGTGCATGGCCAATTTTGTCCTTATTTGATTCAATAAAAGTCACCTTTATCAATTTCTATTTATTAGATTTGAATTTCCTTTTTTAAAGAAGTTGTTTCCTGTAAAAATATACGGGATGATTGAAATTCAATTTGACATATCTGTTTTACTATATCGAAAAGTGCAATTTCATTCTATATAAAGCAATTTGCTGTTGTGAGAGAAAGACTTGGCTCGGTGACGTCAGCATTTTGAATGATACTGAGTATTTTTTACCAAAAAATACATGTACGATTACAAAATAATAATATAGTTATAAGTTATATTTGGTAATAGATAAACCAGTTTTACGTAGATGACGTCCATTCAAACCTCAAATGTCACTACAGACCAGATCATAGCAAACGAGTTTTGAAATATAAAAACCGTTAAAACAACAGCGTCAAACCAAAGGAAAATAAACGATATGGAACAAACAATAATATTTTGATATATTTAGAAAAAAATATATATGTATTTTCCTGTTTGAAAATTCAGTATACAGTTAAAGAAAAGAAAAAAATATTGAGGTTAATGTTAGATTTATATGAAGTTATTTTCTTTCTGTATTTTTGCACTACAATTAGATTATTATCGATTAAGAGTAATAGACATTTGCGGAAACTGTCATTCACCTACGATTAGGATTACAATTACACTTACAGGTAGCTTATAAATCTTGAGCTTTCTCAAATTGTAAAAATGAAACAGTATCAAAAGGTCGTCCCCTAACCATTAATTACGAGTAAGTCTATTGTACCTGCTGATAATATATATTATACATATATCTACACCTTCGATCCTTATACATCCTTGTCTTCAAATATTCGGCTTTGGACGGTCCTGATGGTAAATCCAGAAAAGCGCTTCGGACACATGGAATGTTAACGTGTTGCTTACATCTTTTTTGTTTTGTAGAAGACACCATTTATCTATTTGTATCTGTATTGTTGGTTTGTTTTTTTATTTTGAAACGACCCCTTGTTTTTGTCATCGTAAGTCTAAAGTGTAATCCTAGGTATAGAGCTAGTTTCCGCAAATGTCTATTAAAAGCAAAAATATCATTAGGATAAAACGGTGTAAACCAGTAAAGGTTGCACTTTGTAAATACCATCTCACAGAGACATTTATAACTTGGGAATGTTACCAGTACATTTGCATGTGCATATTGTTTACATTGAGATCTGTGGTAACCTTTTATTCGAGGTGGGGGTAGTTAAGAAAATTAGTGTTAGTTTAAAATCTGAGAAGTTCAGGGCATATAAACATTGAAAATATGCCGCGCAGTCCTATATTTTGACCTTTGAAAAAAATTGAGGTGCAAATGAACTTTCAATTTTAGGATAAGATTTTTTTCAAAACTTCATAGTAAAAGTGGTACAGTTTGCGCCGTAAAAGGAGTTCCTATGGGAAATTGCATTGTCTATATTTACAGAAATGCATAAAAGGCTGAAATGGCCTAGATTATAGTCTGAACCACACTAGACAGTCTGAACTTGTACTCGACATGTACTTAACCATTCTCGACCAAGTCTGAACCATGCTCGATCAAGTCTTAAATAATCTAAACCTTTTTTGTATCTATCTTGTCTTTCATCCATTTATGAAATGTAATACATGAATATATATGTTTATGACTGAATCTTACATTAATGTGTAGGATCTTTTACCATAGATAATTATGCTGATCTGTAACAATTCCAAACATGCCTTATATACATGTATATCATATACTGTGTTACGACACTAGATTAAAAACTGACGAGGAAAGGCCACTGAACGCTTGATAATTATAAAACCTAGATGGTCGCGATCGTATAGTCTAACTTGTCAGGCATACTGCAACGCAAGTTGGTTAATGCTGTTTTCTCTATTTTTTCCCGTAGTTTTTCTAAGAGGAGACAACTCCTGTTACCTTATTAATATTCATGACGTCAACAATGGCCGACCGAGCGTATGAAGATTAGATGTGTTAATAACTTAATAACAAATACACTTTTGATGTTAAAAGTAGTTCAGTATGATGTCTTTTTTAATATTAAACAGATATTTGATCTCAATTTATCAAATATACTTAAAGTTTATCATGTTTAGCAGTTTTTGTATCGGGGAATTGGCCACGCCTTTCGGTAGAAAATAACCAATCAAAAATTAGCTGGGTCGATCAGAAGCTTGCAATCATGAGAAGACGAGCACCTGCAGTGAAATTAACGGACGAAGAATTTGGACACAATTACTTGAATTAAGCACTGATTTTTGTGTTCATTGGTAAGAGAGTAGTTAATTATAGTTTGTGTGAATATTTTCTACAATTGTATCAAGTTTCACTGTGCAAACATCTATAATTTCGAAGATGTTGGTGTCTGAAAGCCAATTTTGCTTGAACCACAAGGTATTTTTTACAGACCTCGTGGCATGTCTACATACATTGAGATTGAAGCTAGTAGAGTGAATGCTCATTAAATAACAAAGAAAAATAACATCTTAAAAATGGTTTAAAGAGGTTCATGTAGGAAGACATGAACTAGATGCGAGTTCCTTCTTTGGTCGTTATGCCTATGTTCTTTATGATTTTTTTAAAAATTGTCTAGAAATGTATAAATTTGAGACTCGAGTTCTGCAGAAATTGCAGTTTATTTTGCAAGCTGGTAAAACACGAAGGTCTTTTGTCTCTTTTCGCAAGTAATGTGACGATGTATGTTCAAGTTACTCATGAAACAATTCATAACCATTATATAACGGCATATCCATTTAGAAATTTTGTGCCCTTGATTATCTGATTATAACCTGTTTGTGGTGTTTGCCAAGACAAGATTTAGTGTTAAAAAGAGAGTTCGTTCGTGTTTTTTTGCAATTATATCAAGTCTTTGTTGTTTTTTTAAGGTACATTTACAGACTCCCCTTATGACAAATAACGCAAGCTTGGCAAAAATGCTGATTTCGCTATAATATATATGTAGTAGGCAGAAATTATTGTATATACGGTACTAGCATAATAATTTTGTAAATTTACATCACTAGGTATAAGACACATGACTTGCTTTATAGCGAGAATGTTTTCCCTGATATTAAAACTTTCTAGCCTGCTGCAGAGAGGGCTACATTCAAGTTCAATTAATATTATGAATTTATTTGATACATGCATTTATATATTTTCAAAACAATACACGTCTGAGTATGTCTCGTGAGATGACTTGTCGCATAGGGTTGGACATAGGTTTCCCGTTTATCCCATTATTGGGTTTTGTTTGGTTGAATATATACGAGGGAATCACTGAAGTGTGACAGGAGCTGGTCCCCTCTTATGAAAAGTTTATCTTGGATATTTCATTGGGAATAGTTGCACACATTCAAATAAGTGTGTAACAAGATTTTGTGTGGTACTTGAACTCTGCTTTGGTATGAATAGAATAGAATATTTTTATTCACCAAATTGTGATCCCAGGAGAGCATACACTTGTACATGTAGCATACAAACAATATTATAAACAATAACATATGCAATACACGGACAAAGTTGTAAAAAAATAACTCTGGATGATGAAACTTGGTAGATCCTTTATTTTTTTACTCAACATTACTGTTAGTCAGTGATATTATATTGTTGGCTATTTTCAAAACTACCTCTACCATTTTTTATTGAGAAAATATGCATCATTTTCATCAAATTGGGAAATTTAAAATAAACCATGAATTTGACTGAAACTTCAATTTACAGACCCATTTTCAAGAGTCAAACCCTGCTTTAAAATAAGACCCATTTTTGTCAGTGATGATTTGGTGCCATGATATCTCAGTAGATTGAGTTCGAATCCCGACAAGGGAAGAACAAAAAAAGGAGGGCACTGGACTACCGGACTATCCTTAGTATCGAACCCTGGAGCCTGGCGATCCAAATTATACAATCCGTTGTAGAGTCGTCACTGGTTCAGACGTACTTATAATATAATAATTTCTGTGACTGCATCTTCCATAATATATAGGATCCTTTGAATAAGATAATTCAGCTGATCTGTAACAATTTCATATTCATGCCTTATGTATCATGTACTATGTTACGACACTAGATTAAAAACTGATGAGCAAAGGTAACACTGGTCCACCGAATGCTTTATTATTGTGGAGTCTAGGTGGCCGAGTGGTCTAAAGCGTCGGGCATAGTGCAAGACGATTTGATGCCAAGATATCTCAGTACCATGAGTTCGGATCCCGACCAGGGAAGAACAAAAATGTTACGAAAAGCAAATATACAAATCTAACATTGTTTGGCTGATGTTAAGACAAATTATAGATACATAATGTATGATAAGCCTTGTATCACCATCACAGCTGGCGATCCAAATGATACAATCCGTTGTACAGTGGTCACTGGTTCAGACGAACTTACAATATAATCATTTCTGTTATTGCATCGTACATTAATAAGTAGGATATTTTACAATAGACAATTCAGTTGATAATTAACAATTCAATCTTCATGACTTATGAATCATGTACTGCGTTACGAAGTTAGATTAAAAACTGACAAGGAAAGGTAACATATGCCCACCGAAAGCTTTATTATTGTAGAGTCTAGGTGGTCGAGTGGTCAATCGCGTCGGTCATAGTGCAAGGCGATTTGGTGTCACTTTAACTCAGTAGCATGAGTTTGAATTTCGGCGAAGGAAGAACAAACATTTGCGAAAAGAAAACAAATTTAACATTGTTGGGCCGATCTTTAACGAATTATATATGCAAAATGTATTTTCAGCCTTGAACCACCATCACTGCTGGTGATCCAATGGAGACAATTTGTTGAAGAGTCGTCACTGGTTCAGACTTATGATATAATTAATCGAGCCACCGTACTATACAAAAGTATTTATAATCCTGGTACCTTTGATAACTATTTACACCACTGGGTCGATGCCACTGCTGGTGAACGTTTCGTCCCCGAGGGTATCACCAGCCCAGTAGTCAACATTTCCGTGTTGACATGAATATCAATAATGTGGTCATTTTTATAAATTCCTGTTTACAAAACTTAAAATTTTTCGAAAAACTAAGGATTTTCTTATCCCAGGTAAAGATTACCTTAGCCGTATTTGGCACAGTTTTTTGGAATTTTGGATCCTCAATGCTCTTATCTTTGTACTTGTTTGGCTTTATAAATATTTTGATATGAGCGTCACTGATGAGTCTTATGTAGACGAAACTGATGACGAAACTTATGATTATTTTCATACATCTAGTTATACACACCTTAAATTATTATCAATATTCTTAATAAAACATATTTTGTAGACATAACGGACAGAAATATTCAAATAGAGAATTCATAAATTATGTTTACAAAAGCACAGGATTGATATAATCCGTAAATCAAAACTGTTATTTACACGTTTACATGTATGTCCAATCGAGATTGACAAGATGAGCCATGAAATCAATAATGACTCATGTTTCAAAAGGGATTGACCAGATTTACCGAAACTCAATAATGATTCATGTTTGTAATATGTGCGTTATTGTTAATGAAGTGATTTGTAATGCAAAAATCAATATTGACTCATGTTCCCATAGGGATAGAGCAGATAAGCCGAAAATCAATATTGACTCATATTTATTGATACAGATGGGTGCAGTCCTAACTTGATAACCAGTCATTTGGACTGGTCAAAATTTACCTGTGACGGAACTTAGGACTGCCCTGACCAGTCCTAGGACCAAAATCTAGTGAACTTGAAAATCGGACTTGGTCCTAGGACTGTTTTTATGTCTGCCAAAAAGTTAACTTTGAAACAGGTCCTCTATTGATATATGTGAACTTCGAACTAGTCCTGTCCAAAAGTTAACTTCGGAACCAGTCCTGTCCAAAAGTTAACTTCGGAACCAGTCCTGTCATAAAGTTTACATAAGTTAACTTCGAAACCAGTCCTGCCACAAAGTTAACATAAGTTAACTTTTGCTTTGACAAATCCGATCAAAATCAGACCTGTTCCCTATTGACTGGTCTACTCAACACTAAGTTAACTTGTAACCAGGACCGCTCTATACGATTTAAAAAAAAATTGTTTAATATCTTTGTTTCGTAGTGTAAACGTCGAAAATAAAGTAAAAAATTATAACTTCCGTTTTATAAACAGTATTAAATACAAAATAAATTATTTGAAAATTAAGTACGCATAAAACTTGCTTGTAACACAAATTTATCTGTGATCTGACTATCTATCAATTATAAAAACGATCTTGGTTACAATGATAATATATATATTCCATTACCTGTCAAATTCAACCATATTTGCACTTTATTATGTATATCTTTGGAAAGAAGTATGTTTGATGTTAGTTGTATACGTCCTTGTACGTAATACATCCTTGAACTATGCAGTCACAATCTGCAATAGTTTAATTCATTTAAATACATGACACAAATTTTTGTTCGCATACATTTCGGGTGCCAGCATGTCCTCCTTTTATTCAAAACATTGATACGTAACAAAATTTCAGTAGTTTTGATAACTCATGCTGATTTGTACATCAAAATTATTTGACCACATCAACCAAAACTGACCATATGTGAACTTTAAATTGTAAATCTATATACCCACATAGTAAATCTGCCTTATTTTTTATGTCAGGATTCAATTTATAATACAATTGACAGCAATATTGCAATTTAATAAGAACAAATTTTTGTTCGCATAAATTTGGGTTGCCAGCATTTCCTCTTTTTACCCAAAATACTGATACGTAACAAAATTTCAGTAGTTTTGATACCTCATGCTGACTTGTACATCAAAATTATTTGACCGCATTGACCAAAATTGACTATATGTGCACTTTAATTTGTAAATCTATATACCCGCATAGTAAATCAGCCATATTTGTTATGTCAGGATTCAATGTATAATACAATGAACAGCAGTATTCCAATATAATAAGAACAAATTTTTGTTCGTATAAATTTAGGTTGCCAGCATGTCCTCTTTTGACTCAAAATACTGATACGTAACAAAATTTCAGTAGTTTTCATACCTGAAGCTTACTTGTACAACAAAATTATTTGACCGCATTGACCAAAACTGATATATGTGAACTTTGAATTGTAAATCTATATACCAACATAGTTTATCCGCCATCACTAGTAACCCGAATTTAACTTGATCGGACAAAAACGTGTTAACGCTGTTTAAATGAAATTAATCGTCATTTGATAAAGATTGACAAAAATTAAAAATCATTTTTAATTTATTTCAATGCATATCAAATCATTTTAATGCCAGTCAAATAGCTTCGCTTGCGGTCGTTCAATTTAATTCAAGTTGGCGGTAAGTTACGTCAAACAAATAGGCCACGCCCCCGTTAAACTATTTCAAACTGGTATCAATTCGTTTTAAACCGTGTTGCGACCCGAGCTTTTAACAGGTAAATCACTCAAGCAAAACAACATCGATGTATCTTTCGTTTATTTGTTTCAAACTTTATCGACTTATATATATAAATGCGTGTATTCTTATTAAAGTAATATACTTCACAATTTAAACAAATGAATGATCAATACACGTAACATATAAGGAATTTAAATAAAAACAATAAAATATTAGTGCACGGTTTAAAAAATTCAAAACTTGTGAATCTGTTAAAAATAAAATAGTTATATGTTTAACATATTTTTAATTTGCCCGAATGCAGTAGATCTTTATCTCACATATTCGTTTCAAAACTTGCTGAGTGCTATGAAAACTTGTGAATGTAAGTAACGTATGGTCCATTGCAATGACTTACAAACTTTAGGTATTCCTGTATATTTCCGTTTCTCTTTTTCTGTCTTACTATAGTGTATTCGTTAATTAAATATAGACACGGAAATTAAAGTATCTTACAAAAATTATTTATTTTTCACATAGTTTAAATCGATGTATCTTATAGTTTCGGTCAACAACAAATATTCCCTAGCTGTATATTGATATATGAAATAGCTTGTAATAAAAACAATGTTGTGTTAAATAATAAAATGAATGAACATAATGTTAACATTTGTTGAATTTAATAAACAGTTAAGTCTTGCACAACATTGCAAATAAAGGAACAGCTCAAAAAACTTTTAAAACTGTGTCAAATTGTAATATCGGTCACTGACGCGAAACGGGCGTTAATTGTGGAAAAGCAACACATTACGGTAATTGTGAATTGTGGTTCCGATTCTGTAAAGGGATTATTGTGCTGTCATTCACCGTGACGTACAAAAAGTCTTGCTATAAATAAAAATATATTCGGTATATATGAGATAAATTTTAGTCTGCGATAACGATGGGTTGGTTGATTTAAGTTTTACGACCTTGACTTGCTCTAAGTCGACATTCTCTTACGTCTAATGCATTTTATTTACGTTTAGGGCATATTATATAAGTCTACCTACCAAATTGAAATCAACATAAACATTATTAAAATAAACAAGAATGGAAAAGAAACAATTATGCACTGTTGCTCTGATATAATTTTTTATTAACTATATTTTAGCGGTAATGTCCAAATTAAAAACTAATTGTCGTACAAAAAAATAATTTATCGAGGTGCTTTCGTTGAAGTTCGCGTTACATATCAAAATGAATGTCATTGGTCGGAACGTTTGCAAACTTTCAATCCAGGTGTTCTCATCGAGGTCCGCGTTCATTTTTCAATTCAATACACAATATTTCATCTAGGTGCTTTCGTTGAAGTTCGCGTTACATAGTAAAACGAATTTCATTGGTCGGAACATTTGCAAACTTTCAATCCAGGTGTTCTCATCGAGGTCCGCGTTCGTGTTTCAATTCAATACACAATAAGAAGTCCAATATGGTAAAAAAAAAGAATTTTAAACTGAAATTGAACAAAAAAGAAATAATAAAAAATATAGTCTATAATATGTAAATATTTATTTAAGAAAGCTAACAATAAGATGAAAGAAAAATATGTGATGCTTAAGAACATTGATCTGGGCCGTAACAGCCTTATGTTGGAAATTTTAAAACAAAGTTGAAACAAAGGCTTGTCTTCATATCAAATTGTTTTCACGGCCAATTTCTTGCAAGAAGCAAACTCCCATTACTTCAGTGTCGCCCCTGCATGTTTTTGCGTAATCCATGCATGTTTCTGATTTACTTGTTTTGTTCATTTACTGTCCTACTGTATGGCTATAGTCTAAGTGTTAATTGTCATTTGAAATACTTTAAACTTGCTTATACTGGTTGGTTCCACGTGAATCTTATGATAATAGTTCATGCATAAATCACCGGAATTTGGTACACGTAAAATGCACGTAATTTTTAAAAATTACATTGTTAAAATAATATCTTTTTCCTAAAATTTAATTGAAATCATTTAAAATACCTTCATATTTTTGCAAAGTTCAAGTGAAAATAACATGAAAAATTTCACGTGTGATTCATTTGAATTACTGAGTTTTTTACTCCATCATTTAAGGCAATGGTGGTGTCGTTGCTTCATCCATGCAGAAATAGAGTACTTTAAAAATATGATTCAGTATAAAAAAGTTTTATAATTGCTCGGTTTTTGATGGTTGTTTTACGGCGGTACGTCTAAACACTGCTAAGGACTCTTTAGTGCACTAAGGACTATACAATGCCACTAAGGACTAGAAAGAGTACTGTTATACGTATTATTTTTACATATTATGTTAAAGATTGATATTTAATGCTTAAATTTCAAATTTTATAGAAAAATAATCATAAATAAAAAAGATATTCAACATTTTCTAGGCACGTGCCCATTTTTCTTTTATATACCGAAAATCAATGAACCGATTGACACGTGCCAAATAATATAACAACCGATTAAACAATCATATATTTTCTTTAATCTAAGCAATTAACAATTGTATCGAAAAGATTAATACTTGATTATTTTAATAAAATGTGTTGTTCTTATTTAAAAGTTAAAATGATTAAAAGGACAAATAATTTTGCTTTTGTTTCATTTATTTCCCGACATAGTTATTTGCCATAGGTTTTAATGTTGATATGCGCCTAACTAATAAGTAAGAGTGTGGTCAGCTTGGTAAAATGTTTATGTGAGAGACATGAAGACAAAATGAATATATATCTTTATAACTTTTTTGTTTTTATTTTAATTCCGACAAAGATGCGTTACAAATGGCTTCACTAAAACATGAGTAAATTCCAAAAAAAAAAACACCCTATAAATCATGATTTTTATTTGTCCACTTTCTATTATGAATGTTCCACAGTGTTTAGTACATTATTTACGAATAATTTCCTGCATTTGTCAATTTAAAGTTAAAGATATAATGTTGACAGAAAAAGAGAGTGCTTTGTAAAAATTACTCACTGTTGAAGGCCGTATGGGTAACTTAAAGTTATTAATTTCTGTGTAATTTTGTCTCTTGTGAATAGTTCTCTCATCACCAACCCGGTTTTTGGACAATGAATAGAAGTTAAAAGCTACTACATACTTTAAATTTGGAAGTACCCATGCAGCAGCAGTAAGAAAAACATGCTACAATGCCGGACCCAAGTCCGAATAAAGGGGTAGGGAAGTAATTTTTCTTTTAACTGGCACAATCGTATGTTTTATTTTTGGCGCAAATCATACCATCTAATTTTAAAACATGTGGCGCAAACGTAACATTTGAGAAAAAAAAGTTGTGGCGCAAAAGGACGCATTTTTGGCGCAAACGGATATCTCCCACCAATCCTACCACATCATTTTTTATATTGGTTGCAAATTTTTTTTATCGTATTGAAGTCGTATTTGTCCAGAAATATATTGCTCAAATTAACGTGTTCTTCATATGATAATAAATTTTGAAAATGAACCATTATAGCATACGCACAAAAAAATAATTTCTGTTCAAATCCGTCTGTTTACTTGTAGCTGGCAGTTTGGTTACATGTAGTAATTTTTTTTTATCAGATGGTTTATTTTTGTCCTGAAATACATTGCTCAAACGTCTTCATATGTAAATTAAAAAAAAACAGATAAAATTTTGAAAAAGTACCATAGCAAACGCACAAGGGTGGTTGCATGTAGTAAAAAGTTTATTATCTTATTGATTACGTGTTGTCCAGTAATACATTGTATAACGTCTCCATATAAGAAAATAAATTTTGAAAAGTGCACCACAAGAAACAAAATAATGTGTTTCGGCTCCATACCTGTGCGAACGCATGTCCGTGTGTATATATGTCTCTGATATAATATATTGTTCTGGAGACAAATTTATTAGTTTCAAGAAATAATTACAAAATACACTTGAGAAAAAATACTTTTTATTCTGAAAAAAACACATTAATAGTATTTCAACAACAATTCATTTTTTAAAAGTATCCAACTTTACCAATCTTGTCCATTAAACACAACAAATAGCATGATTCCCGTGTAATCAGTAATGTAATTTGACACGTGTCAAACGGTTCATTGATTTTCGGCACATCAAAGAAATACGGGCACGTGTCTGAATAATGTTGAATATCTTATTCATCTAAGATTATTTTTCTACAAAAATTGAAATTTATACATTAAATATCATTCTCTACCATAACATGAAAAGAAATTACATGTAACAGCACCCCATCTAGTCCTTAGTGGCATTTAATAAGTCCTTAGTGCACTAAGGACTCCTTAGCAGTGTTTAGACGCACCCGTTTTACGGTCAGTGGCAAATAGTGCATGCATGTTCGGGACGATACAATACAAGCTCAGCAAGTCGGACAAACATTGCAAATTGTATGCAAAAATTCACAAAGTTCAACCGTGTCATTTGTGGAAAATTATTTACGAAACAAATCATGAGATCATACATGCATTCTTTAAGTAAACCAAACTGCAAATGCGAAATGTAAAAGGTCCAGTTTGAAATTCCACATGTAGGAGTCTGCGTGCCTTTTATATTTTATCAAAACGTCTAATCCAGCAACCTGTCATGAACAAAAAATAAAGGAAATCAAGACGATATGCGCACCTTTAATATGAGTACACTTTAGTAACACCAGGTACATAATTTAAACCTGAAGCAAAAAGACAGTACTCATTCCTTTTAATAATAAGCCGTATAAACCCTATATGTATAGCACACCAAGTGCGCGATTGACGTTAGAACGGACACGGGTGAAACAGTATGAAGATACGTGCTCTTTTAGGATATTGGTGACAAAAAATATTTTTGAATATGCAGTTCATATAATGGAATGGTAGTTTTGAGATATAAAATGAAGTACCAATGTAAGCAAGCTAACATTTCCGTCATTTTGTATTTGGTAGAAAGTTGATTGATTGTCAATTTTACCGCACCTCCTTATTTCATTATGGTTGAAATTTTCTCCAGAAGAACAAAAGTATTACGACTTAAACAAATATGTACTAGGAGACTGAAATGTTACTGTGATAATTATACTTTCCTTTTTAGGGAACCGTCGTTTAGTAAACTGACTACATGCAAATTAGAATTAAAAAGCTACTCGTCCAATTAGCATTAGTCAAAATTTGCTTGTTGTATTTAGTTTTGATGTAGTTAAATGTCCAACAGTAGCTATCTTATAAATTGCATATCCCATATCTCTATTCATCATTCTAACAACAGACTGGTGTACAAATAACATGTTACATATATATATATATTATTTTATTAGTACTTCTACTTTTTATAAATAAAGTCTCATGTAACCCCATTTCCATCATTAGCAAGCGGTAACGTATATATTTCTTTTTGTCTAAACGTTCGTAAAATTTGTCGATTTCTTTGAAAAAATTAGAGGCAATGATTTAAATTTTAACAACTAAAGTTTCAAGTGACGGGTGTAAATTGTAGGATTGATTGTTGGTTGCTTAACGTCCAGTGGCAAATATTTCCTGCATGTTCAGGACGAGAACAAGTTAACACTAACTTGAATACAATACTAGGTAGGTTTTGTAATAGAGCCGATCCGGGAAGATGTTTGAGAAAAATTTGGACTGACACTAGAAAATGAGGGTATATTATGAGCAATATGCCCCTCATGGCCTAAAAAGGCAACTATGTTAATGCTCTCTCAGTCGTTTTGTCTCCGAACTTGTACATGTTCATCATTTCCAACTCAAATCGCACACAAAAAAACTACACTACCAGTGAGTTCCCATGCAAGCGGAAATTAATACGAATAGAAAATCTAAATGATTTCAAGATCTAGCTATTTCAGTCTCTTTCTGCTATTTGAATACTAATACGTCAGTCGTTTGCTTGTAAATTTTCAGAATTTTTTTGTAACGGAACCAGTCTTACTTAGTGACTAAAGCCAGTCCCAACTATTAGCTTGCGTTTATAGACGCAAGTGGATACTTGGGACTGGCTTTAATCAGACTCTAACGGGACCTGATTTTTTTTATTATTTTTTTTCCGAATAAAGTTGCTTTGTATTTTCAGCCTACGGTAACCTTCTCAGGCCTGATTCCGATGTAACTGTATGTCCTGTGTATAGACTTGGTCTAGCTAGCACTTTATTTTTAAAATGTTTCCGAAACTATACGGATTTATGAGACTGTTTACATTTGGAACACATAGAATGTTATTCAGCAAAATAACCAAGTTAAACCACTTTTTTACATTGAATATTTTCTGTTTGAGTTTCAAAGTCTGCTTGTATTTTAACACAAATTAATAGTTGTACGGATTCCCGTTTTTTTATGCATCATCCTAAGTTTCGATAGATACATATAAGATTTCTATTTTCAAAAAATAATTCATGGGGATACGGCATGCATCATGAAAAGTATTTATTGCAAAATAAACTAAAAATGAAATAAAGTGATAAAACTCAGTCTGTTTTGCATAAGAACATATAGATAAATCGTGCAGATGCTTAAATATTAAAAAAAAAGCAGAATATAAATTAAAAGTATATAGTAATTCATTTTTAAAGGTTAAAAATTAGCAGAAGAATTGCTGAAACACGACAAAGCAACCTATGTCAAAAAGTTAACCGTTACGTATTGCATAAAAACTTTTGTTAACAAAGCCGTGTTCTAATGAGCACAAAAAATATGTTTGACACATGCGCACGTACTTTTTTATTAACATTATTTCCATCGATATCCTTTAAAATATGTACATTCAAGCAGCTAACATAAACTTTTATTATATATTTTTATCAAACAACATATTTACCTTGCTCGTAGTTTTTAAACTTTTCAAATATGAAATGCAATAAACAGACTCCTCTCGGAGGAAACGGGAACAGCAAAACAGTCTTACGGTATTTTCGTACGCTTTGACCTATAAATACACTGTAAAAACAGTGTTTAGATTCTAAACACTTATCTAAACACTTTTTCTGTGTACGTTTTGAAAAGCGTTTAGCATCTAAACATGTTTAGATTTTAACAAGTGTTTAGATTTCAACAAGTGTTTAGATGTTATATGTTTAGAAAAATATGGTGTTTAGACCTTCCAACGGTTAGCCTACTAGTACTACGATTTCACAGGAACTACTTGTGTGGTTCAGCACTACAGGTTGAATAGTCCACACTGTATTGTAGAATATACAATACACATGTACATTTCTGCTTTCATGTTCTTGCAATGATTTTTACCATAATAAAATTATTTGACTTTGTTTATATAGTGTATTTAAGCTGGAAAACTTCAGTAATGATAATAATATTAACAATAATAGGTTAAAATGGTTTACACATTTTGTTTTTCCTGGAGACCAAAGAAAAGTTTGTAAACAATACGACCAAAATAAGAAAAGTCTGTTAACAATATGACCAAGTTTTGAAAAGTCTGTAAACAATTAGACAAAGTTTAACCCTCCATTATTTTTAAAATGAAAAGCCTGTACCAAGTCAGGAATATGACTTTTTCCCCCCGTTTGATTGTTTATGTAGTCAAGTGTTTGATTTTTTTTTATGTTTTATGGACCTTCCACCTTTTGATACAACTTGGAGTCTGGTTCTTTTGGTTTTTTCTGATCTAGTCTTAAACATAACATACAATCTATTCAAATTAGTTCAATAATTTATTTTTAAGTCTCACTAAATGCAATCAAAAAATACAATTATAAAATTTGATGATTTTTTTCCTCAACAAAACAGAAATTGTCAGTTCATCTCCTATGATAAAGGAATTTTTCATTATGGAACAATCTTCTTTTGAAAGATAAATGCTCTTGGTATGCAGTTCCTTTTTGGTTGTCAGGTGAACTTTTGTATCCTGAAATGAAAAAATGAAACCTTCATGTACGTTTGTATGCAACAGTCACTTATTCTTAGATCATGTTTATTTAAATACATTAAACAAGCTTCTTGAAAAAGATTCTTACAAAAGAAAAATACAAATTGTAGTTAAAAAGACATTCTCTTTGTACAAATGTATACATCAAAAGACAAATAATTCAAAGGTAACAATATATAGAGGAAACAAGCATGCAATTTTTTTTATATTGTAAAACAAAATCCTTGATTTCTGAGAACCGCAGCCTGTTTTTCCTATTTTATCCCAATATTATGAATATATATTTTTTTTAAATTGCCCGTTTTTTACCTCTTCAAGTGGATAAATATTAGAAAATAATTTAACCTTCATTTTTCAATTATATTATAGTTCTATTGGCATTTAATAATATAACTATATATTTTTACTTACATCTGCTCTTGAAATTAAATCATCCTTTTCTTTCTTCCTGATCTGTTCTTCAATTTGATCTATGATATGGATTCATTCAAGCTCTTTTCATTCCCACTTCAGTGTCAAAGTCCTATAAATGCATATATACAAATAATTAGAATAGGTTTAAATATAAAAGAACAACTTTTTTTAAATAAATAAGGCCGTTAGCTTTCTTGTTTGAATTGTTTTATATTGTCTTATCAGGGCCTTTTATAGCTAACTATGCGGTATGGGCTTTGCTCATTGTTGAAGGCTGTACGTACAGTGACCTATAGTTGTTAATAGCTGTCATTTTGGTCTTTTGTGGATAGTTGTCTCATTAGCAATCATACCACATCTTCTTTCTCATATTGAGTTTATTGTTAACATAAGAGTTTGAATGTCAGTTTATTTTCAAGTAATGAGTTTGAATGCAGTGAAACTATAATTTCAGTGTTTGTGTAAAGGATGTTGCACTATGGGCCATTGGGATCTTATTCCTTGCAAAGATAAAAATACTTGAAACTAGTGTTTTTATGACATTATGTAGTCCAAATAATTATGACGTCTGGGACGGCTAGACATTATGTAGAGCAGGGAACAGTATGTTCCTGTGTACAGTGACAGTTTAGACTATTCAATCTCATTTTCAAATTTCCAAACTACACAATGGAAGCTACTTTTTATTTTATGCTTGGTCCACAGTCACTTGTTTCTAGCCATTGGAAGACCCACTATATGACTATCAACGTATATAAATTTACGATACGTCGATTGTGGGTCTTCCAATGGATAGAAACAAGTGCCTGTGATAGTGAACTTGAAATAGCATAGGCTAACAGTTTAACGCACATATAGTCCTTTTATTAGATTGTAAAATAAAATTTATGGTTTGTGCCCTCCCCCTTTTTACGAAATATGGATCTGCTTACCTTCCGCTGCTGTAATAACGGTTAAGATGGCTTTTGATTCCGTCAATATTCTAATATGAAGTTCTGTATCTGTTGCATCGTCAATAGAAATATATGCTTGATATATGAGATCCATTGTTTTAAATTTTGTTTGTCTTTGGCGGGTCCGATGGCGTCCGTATCAAATTACCACGGTAGATAACTCTGTTCTTTTTTTATATTAATATAAGATCATACTCGGACAACGACTCCGGAAATTAGAGAATTTCACGCACATCGTCCTTATATTACTATAAAAGATTATTGTATATGTCTCTGGTATAAATAATTAATTGCTTAACTTATAAAAAAATAATAATTGAAAGTAATTTTATAGTCTTACAACACCAAAAAGGGAAACTCAGTTGGGGAACCGAAGATGATATAAGACGTTGTTCTCGTTTTAAAATAAAGAAGCTTCGCATACTTGGGACTGAATTTTGAAAATAGTTGTAATTGCAAGACAGCCAAGATATCATAGTTTCACAGAATATGTTGGAATATGTACGAAGATCGGATAAAAAGGTGAAACCAGTACTGAAATATTATAAAGTGTTTAGGTGTTTAGGAAAGTGTTTCAGAAGTGTTTAGATGCCATTTAATGTTTAGATTAATGATAACATTCACTGATAATAACCCAGCATCACGTTTAAATTCTAAACACGTTTAGGTTTTTATGTGTTTAGATAAATAACCGTTTAGATCCTAAACGCTTTCCTAAACACGTTTAGACCTAAACATGTTTTACATCCGTTTCAAATCTAAACGCTGTTTTTACAGTGTATATTGCATTTGTCATGTTAGAATCGAAATAATTCCTTCATGTCATGCTCTATGCTCATTTTAACATGGGTAGACATTATATTTGACCACATTTTACACCTCGCTTACGCTCAGTGTAAAATATAGACAAATATAATGCCTACCCATGTTAAAATGAGCATAGAGCATGACATGAAGGAATTATTTCTTAAATAGTTTCCAAAAATATTTTTGTTTATTATTTAATCACTTTGTGATTGCAGAACCTGCTGCATTGGCTTGTATGTGTGAACGTTATTCGATAACGTCAGGAACGATAACTCGTGGCGTAATGTCAACTTACTGTCAAGACAGACGCTTTTATAGAAAATAAAGGAATATGGAGTAAACGTATACGGAACCAGTAATCGCACACAAAGTCAATGCTTAACAAAAATACAAATAATTAATGGTCAGCGTTTTTATTCCTGTTCATCTTTATATTCCCTAAAGGGTCTTCAACAATGAAAGATTCACTTGTTTAGGGATGACATCAAAAGATAGATGTAGGGTAAAAAAAACTTAAATCAAATAGATTGGGGGGTATCTAGACTTGCTACATGTCCCTTCCTAATGTTTTTTCTTCTTTTTTTCAATTTTGCCCCTTTAATAGTTTTACTGCTATAACTAGGAGATTACAATTATACTGACATCTGCAGGAGGACCTTTCTCCAAGGGCAATCAGTAGGCTAGCACTTATCAGTAAACATATAAATTAGTAAGAGAAAAATAATAGAAAGGGAATTGTAGCAAGTCTAGGGGGTATCCACTTTGCTGCAAGTTTTGTTAATCTAAAATCGATTTTACATATATCCGTATTGGTCAATCAATTTTTACCAAATTAAGTTAAGAGGAGGGGGTGTGAAGGTCAGTAAAAAACCTATGTGAATTCAGTTTTGTATCATTCATTGAACTTTCGATGTCGTCCCTTACCAGAACAACAAAAAAACACTAGCTAAGAGTACTTAAGTTACTGACAGCTATAGTTCACACTCTTACGTTTGAAGTCTTCCTGTCCATCATCCCGCAATCGTTATTTTTGAAGATCATATAAGTGAATGAATAATTCGATTTTCTGCCTCAGGACCTGCGCATATATGAAATACTTAACACTGAACATTGAACCTGGTTGTAATTTGCAATTTTTATTTGTAATTTTTCCTCACTAGGTAGGTGAAATTATGTATAACATCAAATGTATTGTAAATTGCGAAAATGCATTACGAGCATATTCTATAATTTTAAGTTTGAATTATAAAGAGTTTAATTTTTTTCAAATATTGAATACACAACAAAATCTCTGTAATTTTACCCATGTATTATTTATGTTTATGTTAAAGGCGTTTGATTGGATATTAGTTAAAGGAAGGCGTGGTTTTCGGTAACTTTCCTCCAATCAACTGGCCTATTCGACAAACATGTGTGCGCTGATGCGTGCAAACTGGCTATTGTAACGGCATATGTCTTACATCAGAATCTATCGTGCGTGACCAATGTTTATTGTAAAATTTCTTGTTATGTGAGCAAATTACCAGACATACAAGTTCTAAAGGTTACAACTTGAATTTGCTTTTTGAAAGATTATTTTCGGCAGTGCCCCTGATATACGATGTAAAGTGTTTAAGAAAAACAAGACTTTAAATGAAGGATGCATATTACCAGAGAATATAATCTGGGACTATGCCAGATATAATACATGTATTTTATGGCTCGGATATTAACAATAAAATGTTCTGAAAAAATTAAGTGTCCGATAATTTGAATTATCTGATAAAGTTATCTCGATCACTGTCGACAAAATATTATTGCATGGATGGTAAACTGCTGATTTTTATTTCTAGACATGGTTTGTGACTGTTATAATAGACAACTATATGCATTCTGGTTTACGTTTACAAAGAACACACTATACATTTTTCTGAAATATCAATCCTTTTTGGACAGACTTGCTTTTTCCTTGTATTTGTAAAAAATATAAGACGTTTCATTTTATTTGAATACTTCAAAAATTGCTTCAAAATACTATAGGCCTGTATTGTTGTTATTTTTTTAGGGTCAATGACTCCCCCCCCCCCCCAAAGTAGTAAAATAATTGTATATTTGATTTGAATAATTGTTTTAAAACGTAATAGAAATAAAGGTCAGCCAAACCCAAATTCAGCAATAAGGAGTGTCATTCACCGGGTTTAATTTCTTTTACCGGTTTTGAACTTCTTGTTTTGTTCAATAAATAATAGTAATCTTCTTATCTTGTTCAATAAAAAATAGTAAAATTTACTTTCCATACACATGTTTGACTTCCTAAATAACTCTAGGAAATAAAATTTGTCACAATTTCGCTTTTGTCGTCTGCTCAAGTTAGTTTAATTTGGTATTGTAATATGCACATGAGATACTTGTCACTGAACGTTGAACAAACAGTAGCTATCCACCAATCCATCAGTGATTGCGATACTTCTGTTACATACCCGTCATTTTGTCACATGTTTGGTACTATTATTTGAACAAAGTTCGTGTTGTAAGCCGAATTTGTCCTACATTTTAATTGTTCTTGTCAAGTAATACATTCCTTGAACTGGTTTAAATGTTTAACTAAATCCTATGATATCAATTTTGTGCATTGGTTTTTTGAAACACAATTTTGTTAATTTGAGCGTGTCAACACCTAGTCTAGTAGTGATTTCGGTTTGTATGACCATACAACATATTTATATATTAGTATTACAGTAAGTTATTGTTTCATTTTACGTGTTTACCATTGATAACATCAAATAAAATGTGTTGCAGGTTGAACTAAACCATAAAGGAAGGATCTAAAATTTAAACTATGTATGTTTAAAATATTATGAATGCGGAGTGGGGGTATTGCACGATAGCCTCAGTAGTAGTATGATACTTTGATATCAAATGGACTACAGTTAAAAAGTTGCATTTACTACCAATCCAGGCACAATAGTAAGATGTATGTTCCTGAGCGTATTATGGACAAAGAAAAGGGTTGTGGTGTACTTTAAAATTTTGAACTAAGTATGGTAGAATGGTTGCCATACGCCTTCATATTACAGAAACCACCAGCGTACACTACAGCATAATTACGATTTCAGTTGTTATAGTTCACACACAAATTAATTGGGCTAGTTTAATCTCCTGCATGGTTTATTCCATTGGCAATCATATTCAAGAAAATTCATATTCTGTATGAAGCTTGATTGAGCCGTAGATTCACACAGATACCGATCATAGTTATCTTTTCTTCATTTACATAAATGAATGTCGGGAATTCGGAATATGGCAGTTATACATGTATCCTCAGTTTATATTTATTTTGAAGCATTATCGAACTAATACGACTTAAATTTCTCTTTAAAATTTACTTTGCACTAAATATCTAGTAAATGACTTTACATGGGAATAACTTGGGGTGTATTCATGTATACTAGTATGTAATGATAATAAAAAGAAACCAACAGCACTATTTGACGAAGACGAAATTAAGGATTAAATTTTAACGTCCAGTGACATATATTACAATGATGTCGAAACAGAACTTGAAATTGACAATAGGTATTCCGTCGCTTTTCCAAAGAATTCACGCTTAGTTGCGATTTCACGTGCTATTTTGAAGAGACATGTTTTGTCGAAATGCACATCTGGTGCAAGCAAATTGGTACCGTTAATTTTATTACAACTTCGGGTTCGCATTATAGTTATATTTGTACAAAATAACTAACAATAAAAAAATTGTGATGATTTCTTTAACTGTTCTTGAACGTTCTAGTTTTAATATAAATCTGTGATTTTTCTATATTCGTACTTTCGACGAAGCAAAGCAAGTTCGATCTAGACCTGGACAATTTGATGCATTTAGCAATATTCAATCGTTGTACAAATTTTTGTAGAACATGTAGAAAATCCGTCTTTTTCGGATAAAAAAATCTACTTTGTTAACTCGGATCGAAAACTTACAATATAGTTTATCCTATTGAAACATGAACGCGGACTACATTGAGAACATCTTGGATTGAAAGATTGCAAATCTATACTGACCAATGAAATGCTTTAGATTTAGAACGCAGACCTCAACGAGAACACCTAGATGATTTACACACTGTAATCTTTAGACCGTCGAACAGATAGCGATAATTCCAGACTTCTTCTTCTTCTTTTTCTTTTAGTTCAAATAAGGTCACAATATAGAAGAATACAGTCATACTGCCAAGGAATTGTATATAAGGAATTGTATATTTACAATCCCTTGATGCTGCTGTACATGCCTGATTGACAAAGATTTAATAAAATTGAATTATTCATAAAAATGTGTATCACAATTTAAGTGTTTCTATATTAAGATTGTGATTAAAAATATGCATTTTATGTACTTGTTTTGGTTTGGATTTGTTTATTCAAAGCTCGCGAGAACAGCTGATCTCTTAAGGCCGTAACAGTGGTGGTAGATATTCACAGATTTTTTTTACATAAAAACACACTATTACATATTCATGTGACAATAATAATGTGTCTGTTTTTTAAACCAATTTAGAATTGGTGTATATATGTTTCCGCTGATAATAATTCTATGTTAGATAAACATAATTATTTGGAATTAAAAGTTGTATAGTTACAATAAGTACATTTTCAAAATCATTTATTTATTTAGGCTTGATGAAGATCTACATGATTTAACGAATAAATGTAAGAAGATGTGGTGTACTTGCCAATGAATTAGATCACCGTACAGCCTTCAACAACGAGCAAAAACCTAACCGCATAAACGTTTATATCATTTCCCAAAATTACAAATATGAATTCAAACAATTCAAACAAGAAAACTATCGGCCTGATTGATGTACAACACTTATAGAAAAATATATACAAAAACGACAACCACTGGTCACTGGGGATTCAAACCATATGTCCCAATCGAAAAATAATTTCGTCAAACAAACGGGAGTTCTTATCTACAGAACAAAACCTGGGGTGGTGTTCTCGAAGCTATCTTAGGATTAGGACGTGTCCTAAGTCTGTCTTATGACAAGTCTTTGTCCTAAGTCGTGTTCTCGAAGCTCTCTTAACTTATGATATATCTCATTTTTCGTCCTAACTTTAGGACACCCAATAAGGTGTCTTAAGAGCATCCTATCTTCATCCTAGTGTAATAATGTTTGGATTTCGCTTTTTGCTCATTATTTTACGTGAAAATGAACATGAAATGAAACGCACCATCGGTCATTAACTCGTATATAAAGAAATTGTGCATGATTTTAAACTTTGAACTTCGTGTTTCACGATACGATTACACGACAAATTTTATTCTCATTTCAAAACAAATTGTTTTCAAGTTTAAATAACAATCCTTTTTGCTATAATTACATTGGTAATTATGCATTTAATTCTGTACATGTTATTATAAAATTCGTAAACAATTTTGTTAAATAATTTTGACATTAATAAATGTTTTTTCAAAAAATTACTTTGAAGATTTAAAATTTCGACTTAGGAAAAGTTTAGGACGTCCTAACATAAGATTCGTCTGAGAGAGCTTCGAGACACAACTTAAGAGTGTCCAAAGTCGATCCTAAGTCCATCCTAAAATCGGTCTTATCTATGACTTAGGGCGAATCTTAGGATACCTTCGAGAACACCACCCCTGGATCCGCCATTGTACAGTCTGCTGGCTAGTATACCTGTAGGATAGTCAAAGATAATGGCGTTAAACAAACATTTTCTTTATTTATGTTTTTATTCCATTCAGATCTTCAATTTATCGATTGATTAATAAAAAAACGAGGCAAATATTTTAGTTAATCTACCAGTAATTAAATGTCAGTACGAATTTTCTGATAAGATTGTAAGACTATATATTGCTATTTGGCTGTGAAATTTGGAGATTTAGTTTTATTGATGCATTAGAAAGTTAAACTTGAAAAAAATCAACCCTAGCTTTATGGTTTATGGAGAGCTAGGCGCTTATCCTATGTCAGTATATGTGGAACACCGTATGGTATATTTTTTGGTCTAACATTGTAAACAGTTCTGATAGTAAACTATATAGATATATTTATAAACTCAACGTAGATGGTGGATTTACTTAGCTATAGAAAGTGGAAGATTTTATGGTATAGCAAGAAATAATAGAATATGTACTTTTTGTAAAAATGATATAGAGGATGAGTTTCATTTCATCCTCAAATGTCCACGTTTTCAAGGTTTTAGAACAATTCAATATTAAGCCATTTTATTGGAAAAAAACGTCGATGTACAAATTTATTAAACTGATGAGTACTAATAATGTAAAAGAATTGTGTAATTTAGGTAAATTTACATTTAGATCTTTTGAGCTTAGATCCGAAATGTTAAAATAATGTTTGTTTATTCTACAACACCTTCTGCTGTCACATAGTCTGTGTTTATGTATGTATTATATGTATTATTGCTGTTGATATAATTGTATACCTATAGTTTATATAGACTTTGGTAATAAAGATATATACTTTCGATTGGTTGATTTGTATAAAAAATATCTTGAAAAAATATGGATTTTAAAATATTTGGTTAAATCAGAGTAACTATAGTTTTAATCCAAACTATTAAACAGATTGTTTTATCATTTTCAGCAGACTTGGAAATCAGAAATGGAATATTCTCCAAAAGTATTATGTTTAAAACTGTTTAAAGAAAACTTTGAATTTGAAGAATATTTAGAAGTATTACGTTATAAAGATAAGATAACGTTATGAAGGTTTAGAACTGAAAATCATCGGTTACCTATAGAAACCGGTAGATGGCGTAGAATTATGAGACAGGAAAGGTACTTTGTACTTTGTAACTCTCAAGAGATTGGTTGATATATTTCACTATATTCTAAACTGCACAGCTCTAACAGAAAGTAGAAGACCTTTTCTTAAACCTAACTATGTAAGCAGAGTAAATGTTTCGAAATTGGGCACTTTATTTATTTAAACAAATATTGTGTGTTGAAAATTTTGTGTAAATTAATTTGAATCATATATAAATAAAAGTATGTTCTCAAGTCTGATCACCAATCGCACATTCTTGATGCTCGTTTCAAGTTGTGCAAATTGTCATACGCAAAATCTGTATGTAAATATTATATGTAAAAGTATCTTTCTTTTTACCGTTAACTTGGTTTTATAAGAAATAAAGAATCTAAATTAAATAATACAATTAATTTTATTTAGTTTTTTGGATTAAATTACCTTAAATTAAAGGATGTGAAAAGGTATATAATTGTAACTTTTTCAAAGTTCAAGTTGATCAATTATTGATTTAAGTGAATAAATCAAATTTATTTTCTCGAGGAATAAATCAAATCAGGAACATATATATTGTAAGGTATACTGTTCCCAAATTGAATAGTATACAAATCATAGTAATAATTATTCATCAGCGAAAAGGATAGTATTTGTATTGTGTTTGAAGAATCGTAAAAGTGTTTTATTTTCTAAATTCTATTTATTCACGCGGACATCGTAGAGTTTAAAATATTTTTTTTTACCATATCGGACTTCATATTGTGTATTGAATTGAATCACGAACGCGGACCTCGATGAGAACACCTGGATTGAAAGTGTTCAAATGTTCCGACCAATGAAATTCATTTTACTATGTAACGCGAACCTCAACGAAAGCACCTAGATGAAATTTGAAAAATGAACGCGGACCTCGATGAGAACACCAGGATTGAAAGTTTGCAAAAGTTCCGACCAATGACATTCATTTTGATATGTAACGCGAACTTCAACGAAAGCACCTAGATGAAATATTTTATTTGTACGACAATTAGTTTTTTTTAGACATTACCCCTTAAATATAGTTAATAAAAAATATATCAAAGCAACAGTGCATGATTGTTTCTTTTCCATTCTTGTTTATTTTAATAATGTTGATGTTGATTTTAATTTTGTAGGTAGACTTATATTATATGCCCTGAACGTAAATATACGTTGTTTTTTTTTAAATGCATTAGACGTAAGAGAATGTCGACTTAGAGCAAGTCAAGGTCGTAAAACTTAAATCAACCAACCCATCGTTATCGCAGACTAAAATTGATCTCAAATAAACAGAATATATGTTCATTTATAGCAAGACTTGTTGTAAGTCACGGTGCATGACAGCACAATAATCCCTTTACAGATCGGAACCACAATTCACAATTTTCGTAGTGTTGCTTTTCCACAATTAACGCCCGTTTCGCGTCAGTGACCGATATTACAATTTGACACAGTTTTAAAAGTTTATTGAGCTGTTCCTTCATTTACAATGTTGTGTGCAAGACTCAACAAATGTCAACATTATGTTCATTAATTTTATTATTTAACACATCATTGTTTTTATTACAAGCTATTTCATATATCAATATGCAGCTAGGGAATATTTGTTGTTGACCGAAACTATAAGATACATCGATTTAAACTATTTGAAAAATAAATAATTTTTGTAAGTCACTTTAATTTTCGTGTCTATATTTAATTAACGAGTACACTATAGTAAGACAGAAAATGAGAAAAGGAATACCTAAAGTTTCGTAAGACATTGCAATGGACCATACGTTACTTACATGTCACAAGTTTTCATAGCACTCAGCGAGTTTTGAAACGAATATGTGAGATAAAGATCTACTGCATTTGGGCAAATCAAAAATATGTTAAACATCTAACTATTTTATTTTTAACAGATTCATAAGTTTTGATTTTTTTAAACCGTGCATCAATATTTTATATTTTTTTTATTTACATTCCTTATATGTTACGTGTATTGATCATTCATTTGTTTAAATTGTGAAGTATATTACTTTGATAAGAATACACGCATTTATATATATAATTTTAAGTCGATAAAGTTTGAAACAAATAAACGAAAGATACATCGATGTTGTTTTGCTTGAGTGATTTACCTGTTAAAAGCTCGGGTCGCAACACGGTTTAAAACGAATTGATACCAGTTTGAAATAGTTTAACGGGGGCGTGGCCTATTTGTTTGACGTAACTTACCACCAACTTGATTTAAATTGAACGACTGCAAGCGAAGCTATTTGACTGGCATTAAAATGATTTGATATACATTGAAATAAATTAAAAATGATTTTTAATTTTTGTCAATCTTTATCAAATGACGATTAATTTCATTTAAACAGCGTTAACACGTTTTTGTCCGATCAAGTTAAATTCGGGTTACTAGTGCATATCTTTAATGTTGGGATTAAATGTATAATTATAATTGACAGCAATATTGCAATATAATAACAACAAAGTTTTGTTCACATAAATATAGGATACCAGCATGTCCTCCTTTTATTCAAAATACTGATACGTAACCAAATTTCAGTAGTTTTTATACCTCAAGCTGACCTGTACAACAAAATTATTTGACCGCATTGACCAAAACTGACCGTATGTGAACTTTAAATTGTAAATATATATACCCGCAAAGTTATTCAGCCATATTTTTAATGTTACGATTCAATGTATAATTATAATCGACAGCAAAATTGCAATATGATAACAACAAAGTTTTGTTCGCATAAATTTAGGATACCAGCACGTCCTCCTTTTATTCAACATATTGATATGTAACAAAATTTCAGTAGTTTTGATACCTCATGCTGACTTTACAACAAAATTATTTGACCGCATCGACCAAAACTGACCATATGTGAACTTTTAATTGTAAATCTATATACCTTCATAGTTAATCAGCAATGTTTTTAATATTAGGAGTTTTTAGTAGGACCATAAATGTACATGTAATCAATAATATTGGGAAACTATATAAATGCGATATAAATTCCGCATAAAATGAGAGTGTCAGCATTTCATCTCTTTATTCAAAATAACAGTCACTACATATATAGTAGTTCATGATGGTGTGTAAAACAAAACTATTATGCCGCATCATCAAAGTAAATGTACCAACACTGACATGAATACAACTTATAGCTAATCCCGGCTGACCCAGCCGATTGAACTTTTGACGCATACAACAATAACTTTTCCATTGTGATATTTTGTTTGATGACATCCAAATTTTACGGGAGCCTGTGTGATATTCAGTAATGGCTGACAAATAGCGATATTGAGGTGTATTCATTGTGTAAATACTACCTTCGTTACAATGATTTATTAAAAAAGGTTCTCTTCTGGGAATAGTATACTGTTTATCTATTATGTCGGTTGATTGATTTTGCTTTAATAGTTAAACCTCAAGTGGCAACTATTTCATTAAAGTGCGCATTGATTTTATTGGGACGTCCCATATCTCAATTAATCGGCAAAGACAAATCTCTTGACCAATATGACGAATTTGACGAGATTGTTGATAGTTTTACCACATCGTATGCTTACGGACACTGTACAATTTCTGTTAGAATATTCTACGGAAAATAGAATATGTAATCCAATGCAAACAAGTTGAATAACAATGAAATATCCATGCATGTACAAATTTATGCATACAGTAAAATTAAGGAAGGGACAGGTACAACACGAACGAAGCAACGTCGACAATGTTGTTGATATCCCGTGAATATTGCTCCGGAGCGTTGGACAACTTTCTATTCGCCTTCTAATAAAAAAAAACACACTCTATGTGATTGTATAGGCTTTTTTTTTTAAATTATTTAAGAATACATGTATATCAAATAAAAAAAAGAAAGAATTTGTATAATATCTAGTAAAGTCTAGCGAGTAAATAATAAATGAAATCTGTGGAAAAAACAATGCGAATGTTGTTTACGTATTTTAATTAAAGTTCAAGTCTGATATGAAAACTCTTATAACGATATACTGTCATAAGCAGACCTGTCATCAGGTCTAGTCAATAGCAGACTTGTCCACAGGTCTGGTCAAAAGCAGACCTGTCCTCAGGTCTGGTCAAGAGCAGACCTGTCCACAGGTCTGGTCTGAGGCAGACCTGTCCTCAGGACTGGTCAGAAGCAGCTTGTCCACAGGTCTGGTCTGGGGCAAACCTGTCCTCAGGACTGGTAAAAAGCAGACTTGTTCACAGGTCTGGTCTGCAGCAGTCCTAAAATAGCGGACCGTAGGTCTGGTCCACCAACGACGAAGTTAATTTGCTTGACTGCTTAAAAATTCTCAAGTTAACTAAGAAAGCAGTCAACAAGTTAACTCTAAGTTAACTTTTGTCAAGGTTAGGACCGCACCCATCTGTATGTGTGTTATTGCCTAATAATATGTATGAAGTGATTGAAGTTAATAGATAACATTTTTTTTTCTCAGTTTTATTAGTATGTAATTATGAGGGAATAATCTTCAGTATTTTTATTTTTATTTACTTAAAATCTTAAATGAATTAGATTTTAGTTGACTATTTACAAAGTCAGAATCTCTAGTTGAAGTCAATTATCAAATAAAAATTGAAAATTTCATAAGTTACACTTTCGAGTTAAAGAAGACGTTTTAAGATTTTAATTCTAAAAATTTGATTTCTACTTCCGTAGTTTGACATGTTTAAATAAACAATTCATTTGTTTAAAAATTTTGAGGAAAAGTATACTGACTATTACACTTGGAGTATTTAACTGAAGACATCTTTTACTAGTTGGTCTGTAAAGGACATACAAGGAAGTATATAACATGTTAGGTGGACTATTTTTCATAGTATTTATAGGTAAGTATAACTGATTTAAACTATTCAGTAATAAAAGGCAGTGCATATTTCGCTGTCTCCCAATAAAAGGCAATTGAGCTAGGGTAATGCTATATTGCTGGTCTAAATTCACAGTTTCAGTATATTAATTAATACAAAAATATATATCCATAAGCAAAGAATGCATATAAAGATAGATATTCACAAAATCCATAAGTTTCGAAATTAAAAGATACTCAAAATAAAACGATGTGATGAGAGAAAAATGCCAATGATACAACTTAGAGACCTGATGACGTTGAAGTTAATAACTAAAGGTCGTTGCACAGACTTCGTTTAATAATGGAACAACTTAATGTACCAATGGATGAAGGTATGTTGTCTTTGCCGTCATGAATACAACAAAACTTTATTGCACACAAAGACTATACCGTTATTAAAGTTTTCGTGTAATGCTTTAGTTTTTACAAATTTTATAGTTTATAGAGTATAACACTAAATAAGTAAACATTAAATAACAAAAAGCACTACAAATTGTATCAACAGTTCAAATGAACACGAAAATGCGATTTGAGAGTACCCGCAGTTACTGAGATCTAGGGTAAAACCAAAGATAATTAATAATAAAAATGCATGCACCAGAGACTAAAATCAACTGTCAATCAAGACTGAATAAACCACACTCTGAAAGCAAATTCAGGACTAAACGCACAGGCATTTGTTTCTGAGAATTGTTTACCTGTAAACTTAAATATATCACAAGTTACATAAGTTCCATATTCGAGTAATGTCACCGGCTCGCCAACATCTGTTATATTTCGCTTCTGCGTTGTTTTCTTTTCCACTGACACTTGTTATGTCGAAAATCTACATTAAATTTGATGAGACTGTTATTAAAGAGAGAGTGTTAGCGCTATAGAACCAGGTTTAATCCACCATTTTCTACATTTGAAAACGCCTGTGCCAAGTCAGGAGTGTGGCAGTTCTTGTCTATTCGTTTTTGATGCGTTTTGTTATTTGATTTTGCCATGTGATTGTGGACTTTCCGTGTTGATTTTCCTCTGAGTTCAGTATTTTTGTGATTTTACTTTTTATTTACAACATGGTGTATAACATGCCTTTTTCTATTAATTTCGGAAACATTCGTAACAGGCTTTCAAATATGTCAACTGTTCTTGTTTCGACCTCTCACAGCCGCTTGGAAATATTAAGCTCGCAGTGAATGATTAATTATAAAAAGCATTTCCCAAAAATCTGTTATTTTTATCTCTGAATAGAACTCATCATCCGGATAATAAGTTTTTAAAAGATACCGTAGAGGTATGTCTAATGCGTTGTGGGTTTCTATTTTTATTGCAACAAATTTTTCTATTTAATCCATGTCATTCAGACTCTATCTGGATTTATATATAACATTGAGATCACTCCATAAAACATTTTTTTAGCAATGAGATAAGTATAAGAAAGAGGAAAGGTAACAAAGGGACAATAATAATTAATCATTTTAATTCGATATTATTTACGGTCACGTAGGAGATGCACTCACAAGGAAAACAGTGTTTGGGGAGATAACTCCTACAATGAAAAGTATTCGATTAAGCAGGATCAGTATCAATGGCGCATAAACCGTATCAATGGTACATACCAAACACCATCTTGCGAAAAAAAAACCGCAAGATATAAATGTTGCTGAAGCAGAAAACACAAAATAATTAAAAACCAATTGTTCAAAGATAAAAGGTCTTTCCTTTCATAAAGACTATGATATAATTATGAAAATACAGTTTGAAATCTCATATCCAGCGTCAAATCATAGCTGACTGTACAGATGTTCTAAAAATGTATGGTTTCTATACCTTTTTTTTCAAAAAAAATTAGATAAATTGTTACTTCCGGTTTAAAACATGTCACTTCCGGTTTTAGTCCAATGGCTTTATCATGTATACATATGAGGTAAAAGCAAAGGTCAACATCTAGAACGTCAATTTTACTTATGACCTTGAGTGCAATTTCAAGGTCATACACCAAGGGCTTCAAATCAAAAAACCATAGGCCTAAACTGTATATGGTTGATGAATTGTATCACTATATGCCGAATTTTTAATATAAGAGGGGAGAAAACTCCGATTTAATGTGAGCGTACACTTTCAACTAAAACTTATGTGTTGCGAAATATTGAAACTTACGTTTTAGTAAAAATATGTTGTTGATATCTCATACGGTTTTTTAAAAGAATTGAAAATAAGCCAAAATCAAAATTTAAAATATGACCTTGACCTCTGACCTTGACCTATTTTTTTTGGGATCAAGGACCTCAAATCTAAAGATCCTAGGTCTCTATCAATTATGGTTTACAAGATAGAAATACATAGCACTTATATCAAATGCATAAGGGACAATAACTCTCATATGGAGTGTTCATATCGCTTCTGTCAAAATAGGACAAATCATGCAAAGGATGTAACAAGCAATTTTATAAAATTAATTTGTCCCTTTCTTTTACGGTTATTTAGTCACAAGAGTGTTCGGGGGGAGAACTCTTACAAAGAAAATTGTTCGTCTTCGTAGGGTTAAATTTGAAAGCGATAAAATATGAAAAATACCTAGGCGACATATTGCGAAATAAATATGTATCGCAACAAATTTAGGCAGAAGAAAAAAAAAACAATAACCAATTGATTTGAAAACAATTGAAGGTCATTCCACATCAAAATTATTGAAAGGAATCTGGTTCCGGTTTACTCAATGTTAAAATTGTTTCCTTATACGATAGGATAAATAAATAGTTTCTATATATTTTTGAGTGAAATAAGGAAGATAATGTGCTACTTTTGGTGAAGTAAATGTCACTTCCGGTCTCATATGATAGCTTTTTTCACACTGATTTCATATATTTTTGTGTGTAACTAAGTTGATAATTGACCACTTCCAGTTTTTCAAAAGTCATTTGTAGTCTTTAGTGATAAGATTATGTATCGATATTACAATCCGGTGAAATGAATGTCACTTCTAGTCTCATATGATAGATTCTTTCAAACTGATTCCAAAAATATATAGTTTCTTTATACTTTTGTATTTAGATCGGGAGGTAAATGGTCACTTTCGGTTCGTTGGAAGTCGTTTTTAGTCTTCAGTAATCAGTTTATGTATCTATTTGACAAAATATATGGATTCTGAGTACTTTATACGAAAAAATTGCAAAAAAGGCTTCTTCCGGTTTACTCAAGGTCACTTCCGGTTGTCATTTGTCAAGTTCATTTGTCACGCAACCTTTTGTACAAGGTCAAATGCCATTATGATGGGCTTAGTTGAAGTTATAATCAAATAACCTCGTATCAAAACATTTCAGGGGCATTAACTCCTATTAGATGCTATGTAATTGTATCAGACATGTAACATATCTTCATAACTACATATCAATCATTTTGCACTTGTTCTTAAATACGTACCTTTTAAAGTCTTTCCACACCAAAGAAATTTTGATAAGATAGTTTCTTCATACTGATGCGAAAAATAATGGTTTATTAATATTTTCGAGTGATATATGGGAGAGAAATGTTACTTCCGGTGAAATGAATGTCACCTCCGGTCTCATATGATAGCTTATTTCACACTGATTCAAAAAATATATAGCTTCTATATACATTTGTATGTAGGAGGGGAGATAAATGGTCACTTCCAGTTTGTTGGAAGTAATTTTTACTCTTCAGTAATCAGATTATGTAGCTATATGACAAAGTATATGGATTCTGAGTACTTATATACAGAAAAAGTGCAAAAAAAGCTACTTCCGGTTTTCCCAAGGTCACTTCCGGTAGTCATTTTAAAGGTCATTTGTCAACCAACCTTTTGTACAATGTCAAATGCCATTATAATGGACTTAGTTGAAGTTATAATCAAATAACCTCATATCAAGACATATCAGGGGCACTAACTCCTATTAGATGCTATTTAATTGTATCAGACCAAATGTAACACATCTTCATAACTTTATAGCAAACATTTTGCAATTGTTCTTTAATACGTACCTTTTAAAGGGTTGGAGAAAATGTAAAAACATGGAAAATTCTGAATTTTTGAACTTTACCATGACCTTTGACCTTGACCCCATTTTCTAAGTTAGGGCATAGGGATCTCAAATGAAAACATTCCAGGGTTATACGGTGATCGATTTATAAGTTAATAACACATACCGACAAATTTATTTTGTAAAGGTAGATAACTCCTATAAAAAATCATCGAATTGCTTCAATTCAAATTAGTCAAAAATTCACGAGGATGTAACGAACAATGTGTAAAAGAAATTTAGTCGTTATCTTTTTTTGTTACGAAGGAGATGCACTCTGATTATAAACAGTGAATAGGGAGATAACTCTTACAAAGAAAAAGGTTCGGCTGAGCAGGGTCAAATTTAAAAGCGCATAAACTATTCGATACAATATGAGAAATATCTAAGCGACTCATTGCGAAACAAACATTTATCGCAAGAATAAAATTTGGCGGAAGAAAAAAAAAAAATAATTAAAAACCAATTGTTCAGAGAACAATTGAAAGTCTTTCCATATCAAAGAAATTTTGATAAGAAGATAGTTGTTCATACTGATACGATAAATAATGGTTGAATCATATTTTTAAGTGATATAAAGGAGATAATATGCTACTTCCGGTGAAATGAATGTCACTTCCGGTCTAATATGATAGCTTCTTTCACACTGATTCCAAAAATATATAGTTTCTATATACTTTTGTATTTAGAATGGGAGAAACATGGTCACTTCCGGTTTGTTGGAAGTCATTTTTAGTCTTCAGTAATCAGTTTATGTATCTATATGACAAAATATATGGATTCTGGGTACTTTTATACGAAAAAATTGCAAAAAAGGTTACTTCCGGTTTTCTCAAGGTCACTTCCGGTAGTCATTTTTCAAGGTCATTTGTCATCCAACCTTTTGCACAAGGTCAAATGCCATTAAAATGGACTTAGTTGAAGTTATAATCAAATAACCTAATATCAAGACATTTCAGGGGCACTAACTCCTATTAGATGCTATTTAATTGTATCATACCAAATGTAACATATCTTCATAACTATATAGCAATCATTTTGCACTTGTTCTTTAATATGTACCTTTTCAAGGGTTGGAGAAAATGCAAAAACATGGAAAATTCCGAATTTAGAACTTGACCTTGACCTTTGACCTTGACCCCATTTTCTAATAAAGGGCCTAGGGATCTCAAATAAATACATTCCAGGGTTATACGGTTGACGGTTTATTAGTTAATAACACATATTGAGAAAATAATTTTGTAAAGGTAGATAACTCCTATAAAATTTCATCGAATCGCTTCGATCCAAATAAGCCAAATTTTCCTTAGGATGTAACGAACAATTTGTAAAAAGAATTTTGTCGCTATCTTTTTTTGTTACGAAGGAGATGCACTCTGATGATAAACAGTGAATAGGGAGATAACTCTTACAAAGAAAAGTGTTCGGCTTAGCAGGGTTAAATGTAAAAGTGCATAAACTGTACGATACAATATGAGAAATATCTAAGCGACTCATTGCGAAACAAACATTTATCGCAAGAATAAAATTTGGCGGAAGAAAAAAAAAAATAATTAAAAACCAATTGTTCAGAGAACAATTGAAAGTCTTTCCATATCAAAGAAATTTTGATAAGAAGATAGTTGTTCATACTGATACGATAAATAATGGTTGAATCATATTTTTAAGTGATATAAAGGAGATAATATGCTACTTCCGGTGAAATGAATGTCACTTCCGGTCTAATATGATAGCTTCTTTCACACTGATTCCAAAAATATATAGTTTCTATATACTTTTGTATTTAGAATGGGAGAAACATGGTCACTTCCGGTTTGTTGGAAGTCATTTTTAGTCTTCAGTAATCAGTTTATGTATCTATATGACAAAATATATGGATTCTGGGTACTTTTATACGAAAAAATTGCAAAAAA